>NW_024543071.1:26930000-27550000 GCF_018167655.1 Microtus oregoni
CCCCTGTAAGAGCCAATACCTACAGAATGGATTCATTCTGTTCCTCTTTGCAAAATTTTCTGTTTTACTTTGTTAGTGAAACCAGTATTGCTCTATCATCCTCCTTTTAGAATAATGCCTCTCCAGCCATCTCTAGTTTATCGATATTATATTGAACATGCTTAGGTAATGCTTTTTGTTTGTTGCTATAACAAAACATAGGAAAAGTTGTCCACTTTTATTTTTTACTTCCTTGTTCTGGAGATTTTAGAATATGACAAGGGTTTGGTTTTTGTCAATTCTTCATGCCAGATGCCATCATAAGGAGATAATACATACAGAGAACATGTGGTGATCTGGGAAGCAAGAACTAGGGACAAATCAGACTTTTTAAATATTATTTATTACTATTGTTTCATTTTACTATGATTGTGTCTGAGTGCATGATGAGTATGTATGAGTTGTGTACATCACGTTGTGTGTGTGTGTGTGTGTCAGAGAACAATTTCATGTAGTTAATTCTCTCCTTCTTCCTTTACCAGAGATAAGACCAAGCTCAGTACATTTAAAATAAGGGAACCTCAGTTGAGAACCATTAGACTGGTTTGTAGGCAATCTGTGGAGCATATTCTTGATTAGATATGGAGGTTGGAGGGCCCAGCCCACTGTTGGAGATGCCACCCATGGGAAGATGGTCTTGAATGATATAAGAAAAGAAACTGAGCAAGCCATCAGGAGCAAGACAGAAGGCAGAATTACTCCAAAGCCTCTGCTTCCGGTCCTGCTTCCAAGTTCTGCCTTGATTTCCTTCTGGCATCTGTTAATGATGGCATATGATCAGGATGTGTAAGCCAAATGAACCACTTTCTCCCAAGTTGTTCTTTGCTATCATGTTAATCACAGTAAAGAAAGGACACTAGGACAATAATCATGTGTTACCCCACACCTTGAATCCTAATGCTTAGCTGTGTATGTGTTTTGAATATCTCCCCGATAGATAGTTTTTTCCTTAGCTAAATTACAGAAAGACTGATTTCAAAACCTGACTTTGTTTGTTGTTGTGTTAGTAGTACACAACTCCATTTATAACAAATGGCAAAGATGTCTGATAAAATTATTTGCACATAATGATATATCAAAGAACAGCAGAGGGTAATTTTTGCAGTTTTAATAAAAATATATATTGGTTAATTATCTGCTTCATAATTATTGAAGAACTCTGATGATATTTACCATAAAGGATAGTCAGGGTACTAGGAGGTAAAAAAAAGTGTTATACATGGGACAGATCACAGACATGACAAAGCTCTGAAGAAATTTTGGGCCACGACCATCTTGAGAGCTTTTAAAACGTTTGGTTTCTTAGCAAATGTCAGAGTTCACTGCAGTCATATCGCCTGTGCATTTTAGAGAAGGTGTATTGCCATGTGGCAGTGGCTTAACTGCAAAGTTTTGACATATCTGACTCTGGCGGCAGTTCCATGGCTTCTCCCTGACACCACCCCCTTTCTCCCAGAATTCAGTTTAGTTTTTCCTGCCTATCTACCCTATCAGGCCAAACCAGTTTCTTTATTAACCAATGATATTCACAACATACAGAGGGAAATCCCACATCACCTCCCCTTTTCTGTTTAAATAAAAATTGTCACCCACGTGGCCAACTAAATCCACTTAAAAATCTAAATTAGCTTGGAAAGGAATCCTAGACACAAAAATACAGAGTTTAGCACAGCTTCTTACTGTTTTTTGGTGGCATGCCATAGCTCCTTTAAGAAAGGTTTTTCTGATTCAGCTGTAGCAGAAAAAAAGTTGCACTGTTTTGAAATGCTTGCTTTCTGGGCTATCCTGCCAATGCAAACTCTGACTCTTTCTGGAAGGAAGTCTGGCTACAGAGCATTTGGATGGGGTTTGTGAGCAGCATGCTGTGGCTTGATTGTTGGCAATGTGAACTGTGTGCCTAGGAATGGGGCAGTGTGTGCAGCTCAGAGGCACAAGCAGCTCTGCCGTGCTGGACTTGGTGGGGCAAGCAGGCAGTGCCTTATTTCCCCTAGTAATGTGGCTGCTTAAATTCATAAGAAGGGCTTAGCATTTTAAGAAAGTACTCCTGGACAGTAAAGAATTACAGATACACAATAGGACACATTCAGACATAAAAGACCTCTAAATGGGTCACAGTGTTGGATAAATGTATGTAGGCTTGGGAAAGAGAAGAAAAAGAGTACAGATTATGTATATTACTGTGTTATCTTTGAATTTTTTGACTATGAATGAGCTAAGTACAGAGAGACATTTCATTGTATGGGATGCTAAACATGTATTTTATAAAGGTATCTTGACTTTAAAGTTTGAGCCTATGCATATATTGCTTTGGATAAGAAGTTCTTTTGTTTTCACAGAAGATGAGAACCTGTGAATTGCTTTCAGACCAATATGGTTTGATGAAACAAGACCTGCTGAAAGGTTGTTGTAAACACTCCCACAAAGAAAATGCTTCAGGCAATAAACAGCAAGTAGCAGTTTGGAGAAACAATGCCCGTATTCCCAAATATTGTCTAAAAATGTTTGTTTACATTTAAAGGGGGCTATGATATAGATATGAATAATTTGCATTGGTATAGATCTTGTTTTATTGATATAAATTTAAGGTCAATTTTGTTATATGTATATTTCTGCTCTTCATTAAGGTATTGCGATTGTGTAGTTTAATTAAAAATTCAAGTTAAGTCAAGCTTGTAGTCATGTTAGTTAAATTTTCTAGATATATAGACATATATTTAAGTTAGATAGGTATTCTTCAAATCTTTCAGAGACCTTCAGAATATGGCATTTAAAATGTTTTAATAACTTAGGACTTTTCTTGAAAATGAGACACATCTGCTCCTGGCAGCACAAGCTACTTCAAGAGGAAGATCGGCATTGAAGGGGCTCCTTATGGAGTTGGTTAGCCATTTGGGCAAGAAATTACTTCTGCCTGGACTGCTGAACTGGACATTCAGGACCAACAGAGAAATGACTGCTGAACTTGCCTAGAGATGAGACAATCCTTTGGGGTTCCAGGTTGATAAAAGAGTCTGCTAGATATCCTGCAGGACACAGAAGAAAGTGACTGAAATTTTCTTCTTCATAGAAAAGTCTGCTGAATACTATGGGCTTGTAGGCTGAAGATGGATGCCCCAAAGGTATAGAAGAAATTTGGATGGCTGTCCAGGTAATGAGATGTCTCTGTCAATTCTGGAGTTTTGGAAGTTGCTTACAATGCACTTGCTGTTTACTTAAGCTATATTATAGCCTACTGGAGTCTTTGATGGAATTGAAGAATAGATCGTAACAATATAGTTTTCCTTAGTTATGATGAAAGATAAATTAGATATGAATATTGTAACTGTAAGTCTTGCTTGATGCCTGTTTTGTTATATGTAATTTTACTATGTTAAAGTTAAAGCTTACCTTTTTGTTTAAACAGAAAAGGGGAAATGGTGTGGGAGGTCCTTCTGTCTATGTGTTGCTATTATTGGTTAATGAATAAAGAACTGGCTTGGCCGATAGCATGGGAGGGGGAAGGCAGAGTCAAGAGATATCATAGAGTCGCTGCCAGAGATAGATGTGCTGAACCTTTGCTGGTAGGCCACGACTTTGTGGTGATACACAGATTAATATAAATGGGTTAAATTAATATGTAAGAGTTAGCCAATAGGAAGCTAGAGCTAATGGGCCAAGCAGTGATTTAATTAATACAGTTTCTGTGTGATTATTTTGGGGCTGAGCAGCTGGGAACAACCAAGCGGCCCCCTCCTCCAACAGTCTGCCTCTCTCTCCTGACTCTGTGCTTGAATAATAGGTATACAGCTGGCTTTGGAGTTGCTGTAGAATCAAACTCATGCCCTCATGCTTGTGCAGCAGGCACTTTTCCAACTGAATCATCTCAGCCCCATGAACTGTTTTATAGTCCTGGTTTGTCAAGAATGTCAGTAAGGAACATATATTCAATGCTGTTGATACTTCATCTATCTCACTTGAAATCACCACTTGTATATTACTCCTTTTCAGTCATTTAATATTGTCCATCATGTCCATCATGATTTTTCTGAAAGTTTAGCCCCATTTTCATTTCACTGTTTTCTTAGATGCTATCTCTCACTGTTCTAAAGCCAGGTAGGCTAGGCTTTCTATTAAAGAGCTCCAGGAATATTTATGTTTCTGCCCTCTGAGCTTAGAATTTCAGGTACATGTTACCACACTCTACTTTTTTTATCCTGGGTTGTAGGAACTAAATTTAGGTCTGGGTACCTTCAAAGACAACATCCTACTGACTAAGATTATTCTCCAGTTCTAAAATATTTCCTTAATAACAATTAGTCACAGTTTGAATTTTATTTATAGTACTATACTTAAATATAGTGAAATTATTGTCATAATCAACTTATACTATAAAATAATTTGTGCAACTCCCATAGATCATTTATCTATCTAAAAGATATCTCTGTATGATGTTGAAAACATACCTAATATTCTCATAAGCTTGATACTTATAGGTGACTATTAGTATGTATTTCTTTATTATTCTACATATCTTTTAAGAACTAAAATGTTATATTAATTAATTAAATGAGCTGCTGCTTAAGTACAATACCTTAAACAGAAATAGTAATATATGTACAATATAACAAAAACATTCTTAAATTTGTATCAATAAACAAAATATCTTAAACAAAAGTAGAAACATATATACAGTATAACAAAAATAACTTTAAATTTATATCAATACACAAAAATCCATACCAATGCAAATTGTTTTGAGATGAATAATTACTTTTGTGATTAAAGTACATTCAATAATCTACCCTTTTCCTATCATTCCTATACAATCCCTTTATTTTTTAGAAAAGTGATACCTGGAACTAAACTCCTTCGAATAGTATTTTCTTGACCATGACCAGTAACAAATTAAAACCAACACCTTAAACAAAGACAACCATCCATAATCTACTTAATCACCAAAATCCATCCACCTCACCTCTTGGGAATGTGAGCATCATGTTTTCTTGCTGTAGAATAATGCTCTTGAACACTGTAAAGATTTGTTGCTCATATTGGTTTAATAAGACCCTGATTAACCAGTAGTCAGGCGGGAATTATAGGTGGGGTAACCAGACTAGGAAAATTCTGGTAAGAGGAAAAAAGAGACACAGTTACTAGCCAGATACAGAGGAAACAAGATGAGAATGACTTACTTAAAATAAAGGTACCAAGTCACAAGTCTCAGTAGAGACAAGAATTATGGGTTAATTTAAGTTGTAGGAGCTAGTTAATAATAAGCCTAAGCTAATAAGCCAAACAGTTTATTATTAATACAAGCCTCTGTATGTTTATTTGGGACTGAATAGCTAGCTGTGAGACCAGGTGAGACAGAAACTTTTATATACACTTTCTAGACTGTTTCCTGTTAACATGGGGTACTGGTATCTTTAGGGGATCCTGAGAAAATAGATATAATGGTCAAGTCCCAGAGAATTCAGCTATTTTCCAGTCTTGGCGTAATGGGACAATGCAAGGCTATCTGAAGTTTTGACTGCAGTAGTCTAAGAGGCTGGACCATTTTAACTCACTATCTTGAAATTGTCCTGAGTAGGTTGTAGTTCACAGCTGATTGTCAGGTGGTGTTTGTCAGCTTAGTGGGGTTATTACAAACCAGGCAGAATCATTAATGTGAGGCCCTATCATCTTTTGGAGACGTTAAAGGTCACTGTTAAGAATGTTCATTGTTCACTGTGGAAAATGTAAACATTTTAAATGTCATATGCAGCAGATCTCAGAGAGGTTAAAGGATCATAATTTATTAAATACACCTGGAATACACGTGTTTCCCTGAATACCTGCTTTAGACATAAGCTTGAAATCATGTACAGAAAGCTATATGAAACCTAAGGTTAGAATTACTTAGTCCTCTGTATGATCATTAATATCAAAACAAAAGGTTTAAATTTTGAGATAATGTTTACACCTTCAAAAAAGTTTTAAAGAATCAAAATAAATCTGAGGGATAAGATATCAGTGATAATATAATAGTCCATAGATTTTGGTTTTCTTCTGTACCATACCAGTCAGATCTTCTGATATGATACAGAGACTTTGGATTTTCTTTTAACAAACATGGTTGGGTTTAGAGAAGAAAAGAGCAACACTCCAACTCCAAAGCAAGCTTTAGTTTTTAATTGAGTTGAGACTACCTAAAGACCATCTATCTAACATGTCTGTAGAGAACAGCAAAAACAAACAGTTTGAAATACTTATGAAATTTTGTCCTGTTGAGAGTGTGCTATACCATTAGACCAATTTGCTCCTTTTCTTGGGACATTTTTTTTTCCTGGACTATTCTCTATTCTACTTCAGATGTTTCATTTGTCCAAAGGTGTTCAGATTCCTTAGTTGGATGCTTCTATTCTCCTGGAAAGATAAAATAAATCCAGCCCCAACCTTAACTTTGGGGAGTTTCCTTTGGCCAGGTTGTTTTGCCAGGCTATTTGATGAACTATCGCCTCTCATACTCAAGAAATCTCTTATGTTTAAATCAAATCTTTATCAAATCTTATGGTATTCAAAGCTTTTCTTCTACTGTAGAAACAAAAGCAAAACCTCTTCCTTATTGCTGCCCAGGGAACCACCCTCTATCACCACAGGGCTCAAAGGGAATTAACAGAGTTGGCAGATACTATGACTTTATTTTTTTCTGAGGGAATTAAGGGAAAAGACACTCAGACACTCTCTTGATTTTTTTCCTTCACACACTCTATTGATGGTTTCTTTTAAACCTTTCCATTATTTTTCTTTTGAATTCTCTATTATTTATTTTTCTGGTGATTTTCTTCTCTCATTCTTGATATTTTTCTTCTAACTCTATCTTTATCCTTCAGGTTTTTCTTCTAACAATATCTTTATTATTGATGTTTTCCTTCTAACTCTTTCATTCTTGATATTTTTCATCTAACTCTCTTCTTCCTTCTAACTCATTTAAGCTCTATCTTTATTCTTTCCCTTACAGCTTATATACTCCAGCAAAATCTTTCAAGCAGTACAAAAATTACAATGTGGTTACATTCTGTGTTTCAAGTGAATGATTACAATGAATACAAGTAAAAAACAGCATGTTTTCCATATCCCTTACATGAATAAACATTTTACATATTACAGGTAAAAAAACAGGTAAACATTTTACATATTATAGGTAAAAAAATTATTCCAAGAACCCATGTACATTCATACCTAAGCAACTTGTTAAAGATGAATATTCAGTAAATAAGCAAGATATTCTTTTACTGGCAGGCTATTTTTTCAGTTACATAAAAAGGACTGATCACTTTATAACTTATCTTGAAAGGTAATCTTATAAAAATCTTAAAGAAATCACAACTCTAAACTTTCGTACAATCAGTAACCTCTATTTTAAATCTTTAAGATACATACTAACTCATCAAAAGTTTTTATATCAGGAGATTGAGGACAAAAATGCATACAGGAAATTAATCATCATCTTTTATCACCAACCAATCCTAGCAAGAAAGGCATGTCAACTAATAATAATACGCCGTTTTGTTCTTGTTCCCTGACCTTAAAAAATTATTTAACTATGTGTCTTCCTAAAGCTTTAGATTGCCTTCTTGGGTTTTTCACCTCCAAACTATTTGACAAAAACATCTTAGTCTAACTTTAAGTTATTTTCAAAGTTTTGTTTCAGCTATGCTGAACCCTGAAACCTGTGAACATACCTACAAATATTAAAATTAGAAGAACTGAAACTAGTTGGACCACTGTGTTGATGTATTTATTTCCTGTATATATTGTATATATTTATTGTACATAGTACTTCTCAGATTAGTTATAACCTTTGTTTTCTATATTAGACGACAAAAAAAGATGGAAATGTGGTATTTTGTTTGTGTTGTAACAAATAAAGGTTGCCTGGAGATCAGAGTACAAAGCTAGTTACTAGTTAACTAAAGAGGCCTAGCAGTGGTGGCACACACCTTTAATCCCAGCACTTGGGATCTCAATCCTTAGATCCCAGTATTTGGGAGGCCCAGGCTTTTAATCCCAGCACTAGGGAAGTAGAAACAGGAAGTGATATGGCTGGGCCTAGATAAGACTATAAGGTGGGAGAAGATAGGCGCTCAGCCTATTTTCAGTCTGAGGATTTTATAGAGGTTAGAACTCTAGTAGCTGACTGTTCTGCTTCTCTGATCTTTCAGCTTTCAGACCCTAATATCTGACTCTGGGCTTTTAAGACCAATTAGAATTTTCACTACAACTGGGACATAATTGTTTTTCTTAATCATTAACCTAAGCCACAGTCTGTATGGCTCATCAGTAGAAACTCATGTGTTCTAGCTGCGTGATATTCCCTTGTTTTATTTTTAATCATTAAAACTCTATTTAAACTAACATTATTATTAATTATACAGTGCAGTTTAGGAAGAAATCATCTTCATAATAATCCACAGGTAAACATGTCCAGTAGAATGGGATATTTCCAGGAGATAAACACATCACATTGCAGGCAATGGGGATCTCCCCACACCCATTCACACCATGCCAGATACCAGAGGGAGATGGCAATGGCAAATATGTAAAGGCACAGCAGAAACAAAAGACATCCTGGGGTCTGGGGTCTGGGACCCTGCCTATCCAAGATTCACCCATCAGAGATTTTCCTTCTAGTGGGCTGGCACCGTGAAGTCAATTGCCACCTGCTGGTCCTCTGAGCTACCCACTGACGCTCCCCAAGGTAACACATATCCTGGTTTCCATTTGGAGGTCAACACTTCCTTAAAGTTATGCAGGGAACAAGTAGGACATTGTCTTCTAAATTTCATGGTTTGTTGCCAAGTGATAGAAAAATTGTTCTTTAAACCTTTGCTATTAACATGGTGTTTCTTATGAAATTTTGAGGCTTCTAGTACATTTTCTACCAATAACTGATCAAATTCATCATTACCTTGTACTAGTGGACCTGGTAGGCCTCTATAGGATCTGATACATGTTACATATAAGGGATGATTTCTGACTATTTCTGTAATTGGATAAATAACAAAGTTAATTCTGAGTTATCAGAAATAAGTTAAGCAGTTTCAATATGTAAAACAAATCTTTCTGTATATTGAGAGTCAGTAACTATATTAAGAGGTTCTGAAAAATTTAATAATACCATGAGAAAAGCATATAATTCTTACTTTTTAACAGGCCTTAATGGCTTTGAGGCATTTTACTTAAATTTTCTGATTTATAACCTGCCTCTCCTGATTTATTTATATCACTATAGAATGTGTTGGCTCCAGATATTGGTGTTCCCAGCACAATGAGAAGAAGGATCCATTTGGTTCTTTTTATAAATTGAAGTCTCTTGCTTTTGGGGTATTTGTTGTTAGTTTCTCCAAAGAAATTACTATAAGCTCTTTGCCAATGTTTATTTTCTGCCCACAGTGAGGAAATTCCAGCATTAGTAAAATACACTACAATTTCTGTTGGGTCCATTCTTACTAATTGGCAGTGTCTCAATGTTCCTTTCAGAATCAATTCAGAAAGATTTTACACAGATCTTTAACTTTTTACTCTGTTTGCATGGCAGAATGCACACTCTAAAATGCTGTCTTTTTTTCTGCATAAGAATTCCTTTTTCTCCTGTTCTCCTGTAGCAGAATGACCAGAAGGTAAAAAGACTAGGATACAATCAAGTGTTGGATCCAAGTGATCCACATGTGCATCCTGTAGTTTGTTTCTTACCAGAGCCAATTCTCTCTGTCTGCTTTAGCTGATAATTTTCTTGGACTATTTAAGTCCTTATCACCTTGTAAGTTTAAATAGATTACTTAGTTCTTGAGTAATTAATCTAGTTGTGGGCCATAGCCAGTTAATGTATCCCAGTAATTTTTAAAAATCATTAAGAGGTTGCAATTGATCTCTCTTGATTTGTACCTTTTGTGGTTGAATTTTTGTAAACCTATCTTATATCCTAGGTAATTAGGAGAATCTCCTCTTTGTATTTTTGTAGGAGGATTTGTAATCCTCAGCAAGGCAAAATTTTCTTTACTTCTTTAAACACTTTTTAAAATATATCTGCATTTGAATCAGCTAGTAAAATATCATTCATATAATGGCAAATTATAGATTGAGGAAACTGTTTCTGAATCATTTCCAAAGGCTGTTATACAAAATATTGACACAAGGTAGCACTGTTTAGCATCTCTTGTGAGAGAATTTTCTACTGATAACTTTTAATGACTGGAAGAATTATAAATAGGCACCGTGAAGGCAATTTTTTCTCTATCCTGTTTTTGTGAAGGTATATCACAAATCACAATTTTATAGGAGAAAGACAGTGAATAAACAAACATGTACAACACAGGATAACATCTACAAGTAATTAAGTGAAAAAAAGACATTAAAATGAATTACTAACATATAGAGTCACTGGGTGGCTATTTTAGGTAAAATGTTATAGATAATCATTTTTATGTGGCTTTAATAAACAAAAGATGACAACCTTGCAAAGACTGGCAATTAAACAAGGTAAAGGAAACTAGGAAGAGTAAATATATTAGAACAGGAGAAGGTATCAACTGGTTTTGCAACTAAAGTTTTCTTTAGGTTATAGTGTCATCCACACCTCTCATCAGTGCAAGCAGTCAACCGTGGGCTACTATCTTATGAGTAGCTCTGGACTAAGATTATAACCCACTCTAGAGTTGAAGTGGGAGTCTCCTCTGTGTTCTGTGATTACTATTAATGAATAAAGAAACTGCCTTGGCCTGTTGATAGGGCAGAATTTAGGTAGGCAGAGAAGACAGAACAAATGCTGGGAGTAAAAAGGGCGAGTCAGTGAGAAGCCATGTAGTCTTCCCAGAGATAGACTCCAGAACTTTATCTGATAAGCCACAGCCTCATGGTGATACACAGATTAATAGAAATGGGTTAAATTAAGATGAAGAGTTTGCTAATAAGATGTTAGAGCTAATGGGCCAAGCAGTGATTTAATAAATACAGTTTCTGTATGATGATTTCGAGAGTAAGTTACTAGGGCGGCTGGGACTAACAAGCAGCTCTCTCCCCTGCAACATAGAGGTAAAAAGTAATAAGAACTCACAAATCATTAATGCTACCTCTATTCTATGGCTGTATCAAATTCTAATTCTGAACAAATCACAAGAACACACTGTTTACCATAAGTAGATAAATTAAAAGAAAAAAGTGTAAGATTAATATCAAATTCAAATGGAAATCAAAATATAACAAAAGGAGCACAAACAAAGGTGTTCCATTGCTACAGACTGTGGAAAATGTGGGTATGAGTTCAGGAAATAGAAATTCCATTAGCTAAACCATGGGAAATACAAAGACAATAAAGTGAACTGTTAAGATGTATCATAGAAATGCCATTTAATACTTTGTAGGCTAATGTAATCAGAGTAGAACTTAACACTATCTGTCACCCAGAGCAGGGAAGGTTGTGTAACCAATAATGATTGCTCTAGAAGGGAGGTTCGGAACAGACACTGGGAACAAGAAAACCAGCTAGAGAATGACTGTGCTAATTTGGGTAAGAATTAATGATTGCTTGAGTTCAAGTAATAAAATACTTTGAAGCAATTTCTTTTCAAGATTGGGGATTTCTATAAGGTGAAAAGAGCCCCCAGGCACCTTAATACCTCCTCAACAGACATCTAATTAAGATACTTTTCTGTTCTACGATTCCATGAAATCAGAAACAAAAGACAATGGAGAAAACATCAAAAATACCTGAGGACTAATCAATAGCAAGGATGAGAAAGTATTAGTACTGGAAGATGACTACAAAGTTTCATGCCTAGTTGTCAGAGATGATTGGCTGTTACAGAAACTGAGCAACAAAAGAGATGGTAAAGTACAGAGAAGCAGGCTCCAAGGATGGATCATGAAACCGATTTGGTGTTTACTATTGGCATGATATATAACCCTGGACAAACCTCCATGTTTGCATGATGGAGGAAGGTCATTGGTTAAATAAAAAGAAACTGCTTGGCCCTGATTGGTTAGAAGATAGGTGGGAGGAGTAAACAGAACAGAAGGCTGGGAGGAAGAGGAAGTGAGCTCAGACTCCACAGCTCTCCTCTCGGGAGCAGACGCCTCAGAGAGGGACGCCATGCTCCGCTCTCCCAGGCAGACGCACGCGATGAAGCAAGCCGCCAGGTTAGACATGCTGAACCTTTCCAGGTAAAACTGGTGCTCACAGATTATTAGAGATGGGTTGATTGGGATGTGAGAATTAGCCTGTAAGGGGTAGAGCTAAAGGGCCAAGCAGTGTTTAAATGAATACAGTTTGTGTGTTGTTATTTCAGAGCATAAGCTAGCCATGTGGGCAGCTGGGGTGCTGGGGACGCAGCCCCGCCACCCATATTACTACATTTGCATTTACCATGTAGACTGCTCAGATAACAGTCAGAAGCAATGGCCTGAAATACATTTTACTATTAGACAATTTCGATACATTAGCATTGTATCACTAAATACCACATGATTTACACCTTTAATTTCAGAGAATTTTCTCAGACTATAATAAACTTGAATGCAGTTGCTTATCATCTTTTTCAAGCATGCTAGCTTTATTACTTATAGGTAAGAAAAAAAGAGTTATATATGTTCACCACAATATATTTGAAATTGTGTATGTCCCCTCTCACATTTCTGTAATATTGTATATGCGTGTGCATCTATAAAAAAGTGTGGAATTAAACTATTTTGTAGCCTGGTTATTCAATATTAGGCAAGTGTAGGCCCATATTTCATACAAAATATTTACAGCCAGTCTCTCTGGTCATGCTTAATTTCCAAGGCAGCTGCAATCCCGCCAAACATGCTAGCCACCTAACAAAGACTCAGAATGTATGGCTCCTTGACTTTTGTTATTATGTAGATCGCCTGGGGAGAGGTGTTGATTCCAAAGCTGGTGACTTAAGGTGCTGGTGTTTTCGGTAGTCCTGCGGTCCCCTGGAAAGAGAATATTAATGAGTATCCACCATGGTTTACCTGGGGGATAAAAGGTGTTTTGAATAATAAACGCGGGTAGATCTTCAGGAATGAATGAAGCCTGAGATGCCCTTCTGATATGGCTCTGTGAACTGTGTTTCATTATTTCTCGCGCCTCCGTACTGGTTGAATTAGGAAAAAATAGTTTCTATGTTGGGGCGCACGGACCCAGACAGGCAGGAAGTAGTTTTGCATACATCTTTGTGGTATCTGTAATGTAGATATAAGGATAGCCATATCTAACCTAACCATCTATTTATTATATACTTCAGTGTTCCTAAGCATTACACTAAACATATTGACAAAGTTTAAGTTATATTAATATATTCTTTCCTCCAGGAAAAATACCTAGTTTGACAGCTTTAAGACTTTTGAGACTGCCTATCTCAATCAAACAAATATAATAAAGTAAGAGATGTAAATTTTGGGGTTTATGAAACAGTATGGTCTATGAAGCATACAATGATAGCATACCAAAAATGCAGGTGCCTTTAAAACTATTGTTGAGTGATGATTATGTGAGGTGCTGACAAAATACCGCACAAACTTGCTCAAATATCACCGTAGGGTTTTCAGATCCTTCAGTGTGTTACAAAACAAAGAGAATATATGTGAGGCTCAATAAAACAACATACTCATACATATTGCAAAAGTGTACTCCTGAAAACATATCCATTACGTTTGAGTGGTTTGTAGTTTTGGCTGTATCCTGAACAAACACAGGCTTTTAATATTTTATAAAGGAATTCCTAACATGGAATACCATTTCATTATCAGAGTCCTATTGGGGGTCTGCAGTTGAACTGGATCAGTAAGGTAGTTCCAGTCACTCACTTCAAAAGAGTAAACAAGTCATGTTGAAAATGCACAGGAGGATTTTACTTAATTAATGTGAGAGAGGCAGGCTGAGGTCTTAGCCCCTCTGCAGACCTTCCAACAGGAGTTCCCAGATTAAATGGGGGAGGCACAGAGGTCGAGGCAGGGAGTATAAGAACGCAGCTCATCTATTTTGGACAACCTGTGTCTGATTGATCAGTATCTCAGGATTGCCAAGGTGGATCTGATCTCCATAAGAAAACCATTGTTGTTTGAGGTTGTAGTTTCCGTTCTCATCACAGACATCTTTCCATCAGACCTTTCCTGGAGTCTAAGATGACTGAGAGAGGAGATAGAGATACAAAATGAAGGTAGTGATATTAAGTCTTATCCTGATTCATGGACATTTGCTGGCCACTTTTAAATCTTTTCACAATTTTATTTTCTAATATCTTTATGCATTCTTCTCTCATACATTACTTCCCAACTGCAGTTTCCCCTCACCCCACTCCTTCCAGTTCCTAACTACCTTCCGTCTCCCCCAGATCCACTCCTTCCTTTTTTTATGTAGAACGGTTAAAGATATCTTTATTGAATTTTGTGGTTCTTTTTAGTTTTAGAAATCTACTTGACTTACATACTTCTTTGGCTTTGTCATTGGTGTCTTTTGTGACTTTCATAAGAAATTCATTTTCACACATAAACATTATTTGTACTCTGTAAAAACAGTTACAAATCATTATGCATTTAATCCTTTTTCTGATCTTTTATTGCTATGCTTACATATCTTTTTAGGGTAGCTATGTTCGTCCATACTTTCTTCCAGTTCTTTTCTTAGCTAAACAAAAGAACTGATCAAATAGAAATCATGGAAATGTTTGTTATCATGTAGACATTAAGCAAAACTTGATTTTTAAATGTGTTATTGCTATTGACCACTATTGCCAAGATCCCACATTTTTCAGGTAACAATTTATTTTTTAATGGTTCATATTTTTCATTTCTTTTTGTTTCACTGAGAACTTTTAGGACAAAATTGAAGATAGGACAGTGGTGGTGGCAGAATGCATTTCACATTATATCTCTTGGTGCACAGTGAATCCATTTGGACACAGGAGTTAGCATTTGTTGACGTGGTAAGCGATGTAAAATTTCCTGGTGAACCAAGTATCTGTATTCTTCACAGCTATGGAAAGGATGCATTATTTTCCACATTTCATAGACGGAGCAGCCGCCATCAGGAAACATATAATTTGTAGTCTCTGAACTACTGTAACCAAAACATCTCCCTGATCTCAAAATCCCTTTCTGTCACCAGAAGTGGTCTATAAGGCTCCAGAAGAAACCCAGCTGTGGCATCCATGGCCGCTGTTTCCTCCCCTCACTGCAGTCCTCCTCCGAGGCCCAGGCCGCGGCTGTGCCTTCCAGATCTTTCTCCAGGGGCCGATGGGATTCGGGGCTCACCCGGCGAGCTCCTGTGCAGACCAGGGCGGGCTGTCTCGGTCTCGGCCACCGCTGCAGGCTTCCCCGCCCTCTCCGGCGCAGGCGGCCCGCCCAGGGCACGGTCCTGACGGTCGAGGGGACAAGGTGGCCGCGCGAGCCGACGACACTCCGAGCCTCCGCCGCCGGGCCAGCCGCGAGCGAGCCGCAGCCATGCTCCGGGTGCTGGTGGTGGGCGCCGGGCTGACCGGAAGTCTGTGCGCCGCGCTGCTGAGGAAGGCCATAGCCGGCCCGCTGTACCTCGCGCTGTGGGACAGGGCTGGCGACGCAGGTGAGCGGAGGGAGGGCGGGAGCAGGAGGGCGGACCTGCTTCTCGGAGCCGTAGGCCCGCACCCCGCCGCTCGGCGGGGAAAAGCCCGGCCTTGGGCCGCGGTGGGAGCGCGCCACCGCCGTCACCGCGTCACGTGACCCGCGGCTGCCACAGCCGGAAGGCTGGGTGCGCGCGCGCGAGTGGAGGTCCCGGTTGGGCCCGAGAATGGCGGGTCTACAGACTCCCGCCTTTTCCTTGACCAAGACTTTGCAAATGGCTAGACTGAACGCCCTGACTGGAGCCTTCCTTAGTCACTCTGGCATTTCATCCATTTCGACCTAGTCATCCACTGTTTCGTCCGTTTCTTCAGGTTAACACAATATGTACTAGTAACACGGTAGGGCAGTAGTACAACATTCACAAGTCCTTTTTTTTTTATTATTCAAATAAAAAAAATTACAATGACCAAACATCCAGGACAATAAGCAACGATAAAAACTCCAGCTTAGATTAATAATGTTTTTAACGTATTTGGACAAGGACAATAAAGCCACCAAGCTAGCTAGGGTAAGTTGTACAATTTTGAAAAGGCTCATTCTATGCACTGACAATTGCTTATGAATTATTTTAAGGGGGAAGAATGATTACTGCCAAGAGTCCTCATAATCCCCGATGCACAGCTGACTTGGGAGCTCAGTACATCACCTGCACGCCTCATTATGCAAAAAAGCATCCAGAGTAAGTAAGTCACTCCTCTGGAGTCTTAGTAGATAGATGTATGATATAAAATAAATCATCCTTCCCAACGCGTTTTCAAACGTTGCCCCTTATGACAGTGAAATGTTCTTACGATCCTTGTGAAGACCGTATAACATTATATATGGAACAATAAAAAGGGCTCAATACATTTTAGAATTTCTAAGCACATTTAAAATGGAGCATATAATACTTTTCTATGTATTTTTCTTGACTTCACTTTTATGTAGAAAAATAGGACTTGAAATTGAAATTAGCCATAATGTCAGCAGAAGATTTACAGGTTCTTAGAGGAGTTTTGCTCTTCTCCTGAATTACGTTTGGTTTAACACACTTAACAGTGAGTTTATTGTATGAGGATTTATAGTGTGATTTGATTTTTTTAGATGACAAGACAGTGGTTTCATAGCTAATCACACTGTACATTTCCATATGGTTATTTCAGGTTTTATGAGGAGCTGTTAGCTCATGGGATTTTGGAGCCTCTGACCTCTCTTATTGAAGGAATGAAGGTGCAAGAAGGAGATAGCAACTTTGTGGCACCACAAGGAATTTCCTCAATTGTTAAGCACTACTTGAAAAAATCAGGTGGGACTTGATTTTCTCTACCTTTCAGGATGAAAGTTGTGCAGTCAATGTTAGTATCGTATAGACGATTATAAAAATAGTTAAGCTATTGTCTTCTCATTAAAATATGCCTTTCCTTCCTCCAAAGTAAACCTAGAATCAATTTGCAGGTCTTATTGAGCTGTATGGCAGTCTTTATTTACTACTAATCTGTTTATATTCATTTATATTCACTAATTTTTGAGTGTATAAGAACAGTTTTTCATTTCTCACCTTGACATGGCTATAGGATTGAATTCTAACAGGTTGTGTTACTCTTAAAAACCGGTCTCATCAGTAGTGAGTGAGAATGTTCTTCACATCTGAGTGTTAAGGAAATTTTAAATTTTTATTGGCATAGTATGTCCAAAACATCATATTTTTATAGTTTTGTTCTTTATTTCCTAAGTTATAAGGGAACTTATACACTTTTTGTTTTGTTGTTAACCAGCTCTTGGCATTTTTTTAGAATTTCTTATTCATAATTGGACCATATTCTATTAGAATTTTCAATTTTTCTTTATGCATTTTATGAATGCTGTGAAAACTGATATCTTATAAAAAGAGAAAATAAAGGTTTTCTTGGGTGATAAATTATTTTCCTATTATAGAGCAAGCTTTCTTGGAAATTTGTAATTTGGCTAAGTACCCCATTCAAGATTACTACGGAAAGGTGTAAGCTGAAAATTTATTTTTTCACAGTTATTTATATAATTATTAGAATATTGGTCTTCCTTGTCAGCATTACTTAATGAAAACGTCAAGAATCTGAACCTGCGAAAGGTCAATGAGATTGAACATACAACAGAACACCTAAAAATTACAGTTCTGGGGTAGGCCATTTCTGCATTTGATATTCAGACTATGAAAGTGTCATTGAGCTCTTCAGAGAAACCGAACCAGTAGAATATGTTGTACTCCCCCTTCTCCATTCAGATATTCTATATCCATTACCAGCTATAGTTCAGAAACATTGAAAAAGGGATAGGCATGGTGGCATATACCTGTTTTCTTAGGACTTTGGAGGCAGATGCACAACCACCACAAGTTCAAGGACAACTTGGATTAGTGAGTGCCAAGCGAGGAAGTGCTATAGTGTGAGATCCTATCTCAATAAACAACCAAATAAACCAAAATCTGAAAAACAATTCCAGAAGGTTCTAAAAAACAAGCATAAAGTTGCTGCACAACTTACGGTATGCTCCATGAGAGAGAAGTGATGTGTAGGCACACTCCCTGATTCATGGACCCTTAGTCTGTTTCTTTAGCATCTGTCTTTAGGATATGGTTCACCTTGATTTTTTTAATCCATGTGTAGTAATGTGTATAGTTATTTTTGTTGTCCTGCATATATGGACTTTTTTATTCTATAATTCTCTAAACAACACATTATAAAAAATCCATTGACTTAACATTTATCCTGTTCTAGGCATTATGAGAAATCTGGAATGTTTGAAAGTATATTGGAAGGCATGTATTAGTTACCTGCAAATAGTATGCCATTTTATGGAAGTGACTTGAGTGTCAGAAAATGTGCATATCTTGGGGATAATATATTGTTATCAGTTTTTAATATCTATGAGAAGTTGAAAGTGTGTTTGTGTGTGTGTGTGTGTGTGTGTGTGTGTATACTCATGAGAAGGAAAGAAGGGGGAAGAAAGAGAGAGAATAATGAATTGGCCCACATGATTATGAAGACTATCAAGTTCAAGATCTGAAAGATGAGTCAACAAGCTTCACACTCAGGAGAGCTGATGATTTAGGTCCAGTGTAGTTGGAGTTTTAGTTGGGACCACCAGCTCCAAAATAAATGTACAGACTTAATATTAATAATAAATGCTCAACTGATAGCTCAGACCTATTACTAACTAGCTCTTACCACTTAAATTAACCCATTTCTATTAATCTATGTTCTGCCATATGACTCATGGCTTTACCTGTCCTCCAGCATATCTTGCTGCCTCTGCATTTCTTCTTCCTAACATTCTCAGTATGGCTCTTCCACCTAACAATATCCTGTCCAGCTATTGGCCAGTCAACTTCTTTATTAACCCAATTACAGTGGCATATATTAACATAATGTAAAGGAATATTCCACAGTCCAGTCCGAAGATTAACAGGCTCAAGACTCAAGAAGAGCCAATGTTTCAGTTCTAGTTTTAAGACAATGAAAAAAAAGTTCAAGACACAGTTGTAAGACTATCTAACAGGAGTCATTCTTTGCTTGGCAGGCAGGTAAATGTTTTTGCCTTAGTTAGCCCTTCAACTAATTGATTGAAGCTCACTGCATTAAGGAGAGCAATCTACCTTTCTCATATTAAATTTAATATCAACTAAAATTTCCCACAGTATTTGCAGAACCTGGAACATTGTTTGATCAAATATGTGAATATTATTGATGTGATACACACCATGACCAAAAGCAGCTTGGGAAGGAAAGCGTTTGTTTTATGCTGCCACATCACTGTTCATCATTGAAGAAAGTAAGGGTAGGAACTCAAACAGGGCAGGAATCTGGAGGCAGAAGCTGATTCAGAGGCCATGAAGGGTGCTGCTTACTGGCTTTCTCCTTATGCCATGCTCAGTCTGCTTTCTAATAGGACCTAGGACCACCATCCCAGGGACCACCATCCACAGTGAGCTGGGCCCTCCCCCATCAATCTCCAATTAAGAAGATGCCCTACAATTGTATCTTATGGAGGCACTTTCTTTTTTTAAAAAAAAAAAAATTCAACATTTTTACTTTCCAAAGTGTATAATTATTTAAAAATCAGAAATATATTTTTTATATACTCACAATGAAAGCAATCAGATTGTCAACATAGTCAGTCTTCTGTGTCTGTGCCCCAGGTCTAAAAACTGGAAAAAAAAAGTCTCACAGATGTTCTTTTCTACTGTTCTGTTTGTCTTTTCATTTGTCATTGGTACTTACTGGAGTGGGATTGTTCAAAGTACCAATAGGACTGTAGCTATCATTTAGTAAGTGTTAACCATTTAGCACACGTCATTCCTAATCCTTAACAACCACCTGAGGCAGCTATCATTATTCCTAATGACTAATGATACAACAAGGCATTGGTTCACTGAGTACCAGTCAGTGCCTTTGCTGGTATATAGCAGAAGCAGAACTTTCTGAAAACTGACTTTATTGTTTCCTATTGGCTTTCCTATGGGAGACAATGAAGAATGTGCATGCCTTCCCATTCAACATTTATTTTTAAAGGCCCTTCCTCCCCGCCTTTGATTTTTTTTCCTATATTTTGAGGCTGAGTCTCATACTGTCTGGACTTATATGTTGGTGAACATACGGCTCAAGTCAACAGCTTCATAGTGCACTGACTTTTTATCATTTAATTATTGGCTCCAGAAGGATGTTACTGTCCTGTTTCTTTATACAGTCTGGAAGATTAATTACCTACCAGTTTCTATAACAGGAGGGCCTACTTGTTTGTCCTGGCCACCTGGCTATCTTAGCCCCGAAATAATCACACAGAAATTTATTAAAACACTGCTTGGCCCATTAGCTCTAGCTTCTTATTGGCTAACTCTTATATTAATTTAACCCATTTCTATTAATCTGTATATCGCCACATGGCAGGAGTCTTCTTCAACCACTCAGTGCATATTGATTGGGACAGTGTCTTCCAGCTGAATCCAAAGTTCATTGATTGGGATACAGCTAATCTGGTCGATCAACTTTTCCCCAAGATTCCTGTCTCTGCCTTGTGAGCTCGGGAATTACAGGCAGGCCACCATGCGCACCCTGCATTTATGTGGATTCAGGGAACTCAAACTCCCATCCTCAGGTTGAGCCATCTTTCCAGCTCCAGATTTGTTTCTAAATCAAAGTCTTCACACAATCTGAAATTTGATATATCCGTATACTAAGACTTACTCACCCAACTGGAATTTCTTTTAGCTAATGGTGAATGTTTTATTCTCTTAAACAAATGATGACCCCAAAATATATTATGTTTCACGTACTCTGATTTGTATGTTATATGTTGTCTTAGTTATTTTACTTCTTGCTATGGTGAAGGTATCCTGTTGAAGAAACTTCAGAAAGAGTGGGTTTATTTGGCTTACTGTTCAGAAGTCCAGCCCATTGTGGTGGGGGGAGTGCTGGAAGCAGGATCCTGTG
This sequence comes from Microtus oregoni, assembly GCF_018167655.1. Lineage (NCBI taxonomy): Eukaryota > Metazoa > Chordata > Mammalia > Rodentia > Cricetidae > Microtus > Microtus oregoni. Next base: position 26,951,102 of record NW_024543071.1, read on the forward strand.
CAAGCGGTCACATTGCTTCTGCAGCCAGGAAGCTGAGGATAACAAATGCTCCTGCTCAGCACACTTCCTCCTTTATGCATTTGGAATCTCAGCCTAGGGAATGGTGTCATTCACATTAAGGGCACTCTACCTCAGATAATCTCTCATCTAGGTAATTTCTCAAAAACATCCCCAAAGGCTTGGTTCTAGGTTATTAGAGATATTGTCAAGTTTATAATCAATGTTAAACATCATGTATGCTATACATAGAAAATGGTCATTAAAATATTCGTGGCTCTAAAATGAAAGGGAATACAACATAAAAGTTAGGAAAATCATTATAATAATGTTGTGGTACATTTTAAGAAAGGAAGTAGGAAGTCAGTGATTTTCTTGGTCTTGATCTTTAATGACAACTTGATCTCCCCTACAGATATGTTTTAAGATTGTTCAAGGTTATTCTGCTAGGTAATACTAGTGAGAATTAATTGCTAGGTATTATTACTGAGAATTGCTAATGGCATTTACTGATGTACATTCATTCTGCAAAGATGACAAGCTTCCTAGTCACCTGTATATTTTTAAATCATGGCTTAACAGATTGATACCTATTTCTTCATTTTTTGAAATAAATTAGTATGATATATAACAAACAAATTAGTTTAATATGTAACAAATGCTTGACTAGTGTGGTGGCCCTCATATAGACTCCTATGTTTAAATACTTGGTCCCCGGTTAGTGGGACTGCTTGAGTAAAGTTTGGTTGTATGGTTTTGTCGAAGGAAGTGAGTCACTGAAGTGGGTTTTTAGTTTCAAAAGCTCAGCTATTTCCAGTTAGTTCTCCTCTCCCTCCACCTCTTGGTTGTTGTCTCAACACATAAACTCTCAAGTACTTCTCTAGTACCATACCTGCCTGCCTGCTGCCATACTTCCCACCATGATAGGCACAGACTCACTCTCTGAAACCGTAAACAAGACCCACCCCTTAAATGTTTTCTTATGTAAGTTGCTTGATCATGGTGTCTCTTTGCAGCAATGAAAAGTAACTAAGACAGCTAATAAGTATTTTTCCATTTTTTTGAAAATGGAGTCTTTTCTCATACAATATATCCTGATTCACATACTCAGGACTTCCATAAAATACATTAAACTGAAAACCATAATATATTTGCAGAGACCTGGTGCAAACCTGTTCAGGCCCTGTGCGTGTTACTTCAGACTCTATGCATTCCTTTGAGCTTTGCTCAGTGATTTAGAGGGAGCTAACAAATTCTCAATGAAAGTTGGCCATAACGTAGTAGTAGAAATGGATTTAGAAGTAGTAGTAGAAATGGATTTAGAAGTAGTAGTGATCAATGTAGCATCGTTGTATAATTGTTTCCTTCATAAGGAACGTTGATTGGAGGCCCAGGGGTACAGGTGGTCAAGGGAGTAAATATTACTGACAGAGAGAGAAAAGAAAGATGTGACACAGAAGATAAGGTTAGGAGCAATTTGTTCACCTAAATGAATCAACTTTTGTTTCTCATTTCCTCATCATTCGTGTGGAAAATCCTGGTAACAAGGACCTGATTTTGCCTTTGGAGCAGGTGCAGAAATCTTCTTCAAACAGTGTGTGACCCAGATCAACCTGAGAAATAACAAGTGGGAAGTCTCCAAGGAGACAGGCTCCCCCGAGCAGTTTGACCTTGTTGTCCTCACCATGCCAGCTCCTCAGATTCTGGAACTTCAAGGTGACATCGTAAACTGTGAGTAAGCCTTGCTATTTACCTATTTGGGGAATGGATTGGCAGGGCGCAATTTTGCTCTTCTTTTTGAGAGAAAAATCTATGATCAATTCTACTGGTGTCATATTTTAAAAATGATTATGGTCTACTTCCTGATTAGTCTGGGTTGTAATGAAACTTACAGAATGGTTTTTAATTAGCTCGAAATTGAACGGTTCTCGTATTGCCCTTGTTTTAAAACAATTTAGTGTTATTTTGGATGTGCTGTAGTGTGGCCTGAAAGAGCAGCGTCAGTGTGGTCATCCTGAAGAAAAGCTGTTCATCTTGACATCATATTGGCATGCCTCATCTCCTATCTCCCTGCTCTCTGGGTTACTGCTAAGTATTTACTGCTGTTGGACGGAGTCCTTTTAGCCTCATTGATGAGTAGGTGGATATGATAGAGGATTCATTGTCCTGATGGAGCTAAGATTATGTCAAGAGAGCCAAATTTATTTTAAAAAATGATAAGGAATTTTCTTTATTTGAATAAAAGAAAGCATTTTCTCCCAAAAATTAACATATTTTAAAAAGGAATTTGGTGAGCCATCGATAAGCAGAATAACCCATCTTTGTAAGCAAGTCCAATATTATTCTTTTATATTCTATTTTCTTATGCAGAGGACTATTAAAATATTACAAAGGTTTTGTTGAAGAAAGCGAAAATTTATTGCAAACCCAGGGCATGTTGGTATATCTAGCTGGGTGGTCAGTTTTTATAAAAATCTATTTTATGTACCTGAGACATGACAAATGGGAAGTCTCCTCAGAAGACATCCTCTCCAAGGGTTTGAGCCTGTCCCTGTGGTACCAGTTCTTGTCGCTTCCAATGGAGGTTGACTGTGAAGGTAAAGATCTATTTTCATAGAACCCAGACAGTAAGGGGCAGTGGAAATACAGTCATTCCCAAACCATGCTAGGTGTGTTCAGAAACAGGGCCAAGAAACCAGCACGGACTGATTTGACTGAAATTTACTCAAGATGACTTTGAGCTGTGGACCCTCTCTCTGGGTCTTGCTACCATGATGGATTTTCCAGTGTGAGCCAGAGGAAACCCTGCTTCGCTAAGCTGATTTTGTCAGGTCTTTTGCCACAGCAAAACTAAAAGTGACTACTATGGTTGCTGTATGCAGATTTATGATTTTATCGGGAAAGGTGGTCACAAGTACTGGGATAAAGGCGTGTGCAAGCACCACCCAGGTCACTGGTATGTTATTTCTGATTATAGTGTTATTCATTTCTTTTTTACAAATTGCTGAAAAGTCTTTAATAGCCAAGTCTTTCATTTTTTTCTTTTGAAACAGCATTTAAGTGTTGCAGTTGGTTTAGTGTTATTGACTTTAGATAGCTACCTTTGTTTTATTTGTTTTTAATATAAAATATTATATGGCTAGAATATGTGTGATGGAATCTGATTTTCTGTGCCTTCCTCGAACTCTTATATAAAAATGTACGATTGAGGAACATGCTTGAAACAACCTTCGTGGGTGGGTAGAGAAAGTTGGATACCGAAGATTTGGTTGGGTACATTTAGTGGTGGGACTTACCCATTTGCAAAGTCACATATTGCCATCTAGTGGCACATTTGCAGTTCCCCAGTTTAGGCTAGAAAATACCTAGGTAAACACTGTAACTATAATATAAACCATACCTCATGAGGAAATTAATATGGTCCCAAGATAATGCATTAACTATGCACCTGAATCTGCAGAGTTTGTACAGACGTTAGGGTATGCTACCAGTCCCTAATGATATCCACTGTGAACAGCATGCTGACTGCTTTCTGATTTTCTATTCATTCTCTCTCTAAGTCATGTCTAGGCTGTGAAATCAACATAACACCATATTTTACCTGAATTTTTTTGACTATTGTTCGGTGTATTATGGGTTATCTTTACTTGTGTATTTATCTCCTTTTCTACTTTGCCTTTTATAGATGAAACAGGACTACTTCCTTTCTTCTGACAATTCATAATTATTCTTTTTCTCAGCTGAAAAAATAGGGATGCTTCAAGGGCCTTATGATTAACCTCTCAAGATTTACTACTCTATAATTGTGTTACTTTTGCCATGTTACTATCACCAAGATTGTTTCCATCCTCAAAGCAACCCTACGTGTTATTATCCTCTCCATTCTTACTAGGAAGACTGAATTTTGAATCTCCAGCCTTGTGGCCAGAGGCCAGTAGCAATGGAGTGCTGGAAGCACCCACTCCAACTGTGATGATGATGCTCCCTGCCAGTGCAGCCAGGAGATTTTTGTTATTGCCTTTGTTTTATTTTTATGAAATTGGATGCCCTAATGAATATGTTAATGTCCATATATATGTCCATATGTATATATATATATGTCCATATATATATATATATATATATATACATCTAAAACTGATATATCCTCATGAGGGACTATCCCCATAATCAATATGAAACTTGGATTTGAAGTATAATTTGCCAAATATTAGTATAAGCATACTTGTCTCTTTTTTTAGTTCTATTTTCTTGTTTTTTTTTTTTTTAGTTTTATTTGTCAATTTCCATTCTTTTTTCATAGGTACATTTCTTGCAGGCAATTAATATGGGGTCTTGGTTTTAATTTAATATACTAATCTGTCATTTTTAATTAGAGACTTGAACTCATTAACATTCAGAGTTATTATTTGAATAGTATGTAGTCATCTGGGTTGGAAATTGCTGTCTTATGGAGTTTAAAATGACTCATTCCATCTCCTCCTTCTGTTTCTAAATCTGCTGTTGTTCTGATGGTTTTGTCTTGTGTGTGACTCTATCTTTGTTCTAACTATAATGTGATGTATGTGTGTAAAGCTACATATACATATACATATGTATATATATATATATATATGTATATTTCTAACTATAATGCCATATGTGTATATATAGTTCTTTTCTGGTCTTTTGTTGTTGATGTTCCAAATGGCTCATTTCTAGGTAGACATTTCTTTCTTTAGATAAAGGGAGCTTTCTGCTATAGTTTTATTGATTATGTTTTCTTGGCCTTTACTTTGTGCTTCTCCTTTGCTCAGTTATAAATTTGGTCTTTGTCTTAGTTGACCAAGGCAGCTTATAAAGAATATTTTCAATTGAGATTAGAGTTTCACAATGATAGGCTCTATGACAGAAGAGCAAAGATGTAAGGAACAGCTGGTAACTCACATCTTAATCTGCAGGTAGGAGGCAGAGAGAAAGTGAAGAGAAAAAGACCAAGAGGGTAGGGAGATAAGGAGAGAGGGAAAAAACACTAGGAATGGCATGAGTCTTTGGACATCCAAACTCTCCCCAATGATACTCCTCCTTCTATAAGAAAATACCGCCTAGTCCTTCTTTAAAAGTTCCACCAGCTAGGGATCAAGTATTTACATATGAGATTACAGGGGACATTTTCATTCAAATGATCAAATCCCACTCCCTGACTCCTGCAAGTTGTGGTTATATCCTAGTAAAATGCGTTTAGTCAAACTTCAAAAGTCCCTGTAGTCGTTCAGTCTCAACACTGTTTAAAAGTTCAAAGTTCTAAGTCTTTTTTGAAACTCAAGAAATCACTCTAGTGTAATCTACTATAAAATATGAAAGTCCATTACATATTTCCAACATATAATGCCAACATACAATACATTACGAAAAGACATGGGAAATACTTGAACAAAGCAAGATCAAAACACAGCAGGGAAAATTCCAATTCCTTATAGCTCTACTGTTCAGTTTTCCTGCCTACAAGATCATTCTCTCTTGGACTGAGTACATCGCTGTCTGTAGCACTTCTTGCCATAAATCCATGACTTTGGCATTTGCAACCTTTTGACATCTCCAATGCATTCCGGGTTTCACTTTCACAGCTTCACGCAGATGCCTCCAAGGGCCTCCATGTGGAGACTACCCTGATACTCCCCTGACCTCAGTAACTATGGAGGAAGATTCCACAACCCCTCTTTATTAGTGCTTCCTCAAGCCAGCATCACGTGGATGACACTGCCAGGTTTAGCTGTCAATTTGTGATGAACCCTGCCCTCCTTGATCACATTTGCAACAGTTTTGGATTGTGGTTGATTTTTAGGAGCAGAAAATCCCTTGGGCCTTTTCCTATTGCAGGCTGAAGCTTAGCTGAATGGGGTCTTGCTCTGAGGGGACACTTTCTTTATTTCAGTATCAGACCTCCCCTTAATCTCTTTATCTTTTTCAACACAAGCTTCAGCTCTAAAATTATATTTCCTGGTTCTCTTTTATGCTTCAGACTATACACTTTTATTTCTTATACCCACATGAGAATGATTACTAATAACCACATCTCAGGGTTGATATAAGTTTGTCTTTAAATATTTTTCCATAAAATAATTAGCTCATTACATTTTGGGTTAGTCTTGAACAAATCATTAGGGTAAGGAAAAAAAAAAAACAGCCACAGTTTGGGCCAAAATATAATGAGAATAATCTCTAGCCAGGTTACTAATACTGATCCCATCCTAAACCTCTTCAGCTGGGCTTCCAATCCATGTTGCTTTAAGCACTGCTGTCTTTTATGATTCTACTAGGATGGTCCATTAAGCTTAACTGTTTTTCTAGCCCCAAATCCTAAAATCTTCCACATTCCTCCAAAATGCCACATGATCAGGTCTGTCGTAGCCATAGCCCACACTCTAGTACCAACTTATGTCTTATTTATTTTTGTTTTGCTGTTACAAACCGCCAATGCCAAGACAACTAAATTTGGCTTAGAATTTTGGAGTGTTAGTATCTCTGATGGCAAAGCAAAGGCATAGTGGAAGAAACAGCTGAGAGCTCATGTCTTGATCTGCGAGTAGGAGATAGGGAGAAAGCATGCTGGAAATGATGTGAGTCTTTTGGAACATCAAAGCCCAGCCCCATTGCACACCTCCTTCAACAAGAACAACCTCCTAATCCCTTTCTAACAGTCCCACTGACCAGGAATCAAGAGTTCCAACTGTGAGCCCATGGGTAGGGTTCTGCTCACTCACTACAATCATCTAATGCTGATTCAGAGACCTCACAGGCCTGTTTGTTCTTTCTTTTAATTTTATCTTTATTGTCCCGTTTTACCATATTCTCTATTGAGTTTGTCCTCTTATTTAACTTTTCTCATTCATTTTGAAATTCATGAGTTTATTCTTGTCCTATTGGACTTGAGTCTTTGAACCCTTTGATGTTGTATCCACTTAGCTCATACTGGAACCTATTACTCTGGTACTGGCTATTGGGGCAGAGTTGTGCTGTTTTTCATATTTCTTATTTTTCTAAGTTGTGAGTTGCACATCTGGTCATCGAATAAACATTTTTTTATAATTCCTATATTCTTTCTATTGCAATGTTTTCAGTATTCAAGTAGATTGAAGTGTATTTCCTTCCCTCTGGACTGAATGTGTGGCTCCTTAGCTAAATCCTTATACCTGCTCACCACACTAGTCATTATCTCTAACAGCATTCTGAGAGTGGACCATTACTCAACACTCCTTCCCAAAAATACTCTATTTAATTCCAAGTGCATATACTTTTTCATAGTTTGGAAATTCCATGCCTTAGATTTTTTCCCTGTTGTTTACTGATAGACATTAATGTGATTACCAGCTCTTCCCATAGAAAAAGCTATCAGTAAACATACTTGTTTACAGATGCTTATGTCCTTGTGCTTTTCATAGTATACTGTGTGATAAGTAGTCCCAGAGTGTAATTTGTAGGTCAATGTAGCCATGTTTCTTTTGTTTTGGTTTTTGATTTTTTTGTTTTTGTTGTTGTTTTTTGGTTGTTTGTTTTGTTTTTTTTTGTTCGCTTGAAAATTTATTTAGAAGGATATGAAGATATTAAAACATGACCAAAGACATAAAACATATGCACGAATAGTAGAAAGCGGTAAAGTTCTCTGCATCAATAGAATCAATAGAGTGAAAGAAAATGCTTTGAAAACAAGAAATTTGTGGCGTGCCAGGGACTGGGTGGTTTGGGTGGTTAATCAAGAAAGGCAATTAAGCGAAACTAGTAAGACTTCACTCTGGATTGTTGTGGGTGGTTTGGGTGGTTAATCAAGAAAGGCAATTAAGCGAAACTAGTAAGACTTCACTCTGGATTGTTGATGGTACTTAAGTATAGACTATATTTCTTTCTCCTTTTCCTCTTTCCCCATCTTTTGGCTAAATTTACCAGTAGTGCCCATGAGTGTTCATGCTCTCTTTCTATACTTGCTTGCATTTCTGCCTTAATGCATTCTACAGAGCTAGGTCCTTCTGGCGTTTTTGGATTTTTTTCCTGTCTTTTTAAGGACTCTTTATCCTTGATCTTAGTGTTGATGGTTTTGTCTTTTTCCATTTTGGTTTGATTTATGTGCATTTTTGGCTGGGGTATTTTGTACAGATTTGTTCACTAGAACTTTTTCTTCTGTTTTCATCATTATCATCATCATCATCTTCTTTGTCTTTGATAAGTTTTAGTTTTTTCTGTGGAACCTTGTTACCACCTCCAGGAGCAGATGGGTTTCCAGACATGATTTTTATGTCCTCCTCATCTTTATCTTCTGACTCTGCAACTTCCTCTCCAGCTGCTAGGTGCTCCCCATTAGTAAACACATGCCCTGAACCACACTTAAGACCTCAGGTAGTGTAATCTCAAATCCCCAGGGGAAACTGCATTGAACAGACATTTTCAAAGTTGCCAGTGTTACTGTAATTGTGCCTGCTTTCTATGATCTATAATTCGTCTTTTGTCCCTGCCCCCAAGCTGATAATTCTTAGTGATAATTGGTGTTCATCTTCATTATTATCCACTATAAAGTGGTGATCTTTGTCAGCCTTTAGTTCCCAACCAAAAAGGTAGATCTGAGGCCTAAGAGGGCTCATGTCCATGTCCATCGAGTCTTCCATGAGGTGGAAGCATGCACCTCAGTGTGAAAGAAGCCAGGTGGAGAAAACTACCATTTGCTCCTCAGAACATAGACGTGCCTGTGTGTCTTAATAGGCTTTGGCATATGTTTGCAGATAATCTTCTTAATGTTGGATAATGTTTTTGTACATATATCAGCACTATTTTTCATTTCATTTTACTCTTTTAAAATTCCTGTCAAAGTAATAAAAAGGTATATAACTCTGGTTTTAATTTGCAGTGTCCTTTAGCTAAAGTAAAATTCAGACTTTTATTCATAAACATATTTGCCATTATATTCCCTCCTCTATGAATAACCTGGTCATTTCCTGTGCTTTGTTTCTCAGGCTCTGTTCTTTGAGAACATTTTGCACATGAGGGTACTGATGTTTGTCATGTGGTATTACAAATATTTAGGAGACTGTTGTCATTTGTCTTTTATTTTTGTTTATGTCAGTTGTCATTATAATTTCTTAAGGTTTTTATTTAGTCAGGTATGCTTTTATCTTTAATATCTAATGGACTCCTGACTTTGTAATGACAAGCCACTCTCCCAGGTCAAATACATATCCTTAATTTAATTATTTATGCTTAATATTTAAATATGTGTGTCTTAGTTAGGGTTTTATTGCTGAAGAGACACCATGACCATGGCAAATCTTATAAAGAAAAACATTTAATTGGGTCTAGCTTATAGTTTCAGAGGTTTAGACCACTGTTGTCTTTGCAGGCAACATGGTGGCTTGCTGGCACACATGGTGCTGGAGAAGGAACTAAGAGTTCTACATCTTGATCCAGCATAAGGGGACTGAACAACACTGGGTGTAATGTGAGCGTAATAGACCTCAAAGCCTGCCCCCACAGTAAAGTTCTTCCTCCAACAAGGACACACCTATTCCAGCAAGGCCAAACCTCCAAGTGTACCACTCCCTAGGGACCAAACACTCAAATACATAGGGGCCATACCCATTCAAACCACCACAGTGTGTTTATTGTATAAGGCATAAGACAGGCCACAGACTATGTTTTCCCCTAGAATACTTGCCAATTATATTGGCACTGCTCATTTAATGTGAGATTGTTTTCCCTCTGAGCTGAGATTCCTCACTTGCCATGTGTTAGGTCCCATATACACTTCTTTCCTCTGCATATATATTCTGTTCTCTTTGTTTGCCCCTTTGTTTATATCTTTGTTGTTTTCTTTATAGCCACTTGGTGATTGTAACTCAAGCTTCTCCTATTATCTCCCCCTGTAGTGAAAGGGGGAGCAGGCCTGCTTTTTATCCCGCCCAGCTCTGCTTAGCCCTGGAATAATTACACAGAAACTATATTCATTTAAACACTGCCTGGCCTGTTAGTTCTAGCCTCTTATTGGCTAACTCTTACAGGTAGTGTGATGCGGGGAATTTGCACTGAGACTAGTGAATAAGACTTGTGGATTCTAAGCAGCAAGACTCATTGCCCTTATGGAGTCTTGGTCCCATTGTGCAGAACATCTTACAGTCTGTTCTCCAGACATCCTGAAGTCTGATATCACACTATGGGTCTTGTTAGTCAAATTGTTTGTATCCTTCTCCAGAGATTTGAATATTTGATTCTGGGGATTAGTTTTGTCCTCCATATTTTCTCCTTAAAAACATAGTTTGATAATAAGACCAAGAATGAGGTACTTTTAGAAATAATATAGTCTATACAGAATGACACAGATCAATTAAAAGGACAATTCAAATTATATGTCTTGCATAACCTCGTACATGGTATAAGTGAAAAGGCTATTGATACCCTGGATGGTTAATTTGTCCATCATCTTGTCCTTTTAAATTATCAATTTATAATTTATATTTTTGTTTTTTATATCTTACCTATGGTTGAGTTAGCTGGAGCAGGTGCAATAACTGTTACCTGCCAGAAGGTGTCGCCGTGCACTTGTAGTCACGTGGCTGGTTTAAATCTGAATTTAATGTCAAATACTGAAAGATATGCTTAAATTAAAAACAGTTATTTAGTGTAAATCACAGATTGTGTGCTCCGCAGAGGTCCCTGACTGTTAGGCAGCCACATGAGACAGTCAGCGGAGGAAGGCAGGCACCTTTTGCTCAGTACAAAGGGTGCTTTACCCCTGGTGGCCTTTGTGACACTGGGCACGAGCTCCTTGCCCATGTTGACGGTGCTGGGCATGACCTCCTCGGCCTTTTCCGCCTCAGTCTTCCACGTCTCTCTGCCAGTCTTGGACCCAGAAGTCAGCCGGTAGCGGCTACTCAGGTCTGGGAATTCTCTATCCAGAATCAATGGCATGGAGCCTGACCATGACTGGTTAGAGCGTCTGGAGACTCTAGTCCCACAGTCCTGGTGCCAACTATAAAAATTAGCTAAATACAGGAAATAACCAGGCTAGCTAAAGGATAAAACAATGATATTTTTATTTATTATAAGGGGAAACACACCAAACAGGAATGGGAAGTCCAAACTCAGCTGTGTTGCAGGAGTACTACACACAGAGAGACTACCTGTTCCATGCCCAGTTTTCTCTTGGACTCCAGGAAGCCACACCTTAACTAGGTTCCACCTCTTAAAGATGATTGGTTAACAAAGCTTCCCCCATCAAAAGTTTAGTGAAAATTTAGAGTTCATGCTGTCTACCTCTAATTTCTCTTAGAGCTGCCTGTGATGTCATGGGCTTGCAATAGAGCTAAGTCCCCTGTTATTGATTGAAATAGCTCTTCATATCTCTTTGAATATCTATTTATTCTTGGCTACTGTTGTAAGGACATGGTTTTGACACCATTGTTATTCATATCCCTTGCCTTGCTTATTGGCAGTCTACTTAGAGACCATGAGTAATTTGTTGTCTTGATACAGTGAACAGTGCTTAAGTTCACATGGCCCTATCAGTTGCTATGAACAGCCCTGTCTTCTATCCTGGGTGTGCTACAACCAGAACTTTGCCAAAGCCCTGAGGACTCTATAGTTCAACAAATACCAGGTCAAAAATGAAGACTTGATCTCTCCATCTGGAAGCTTCCTCCCAGGAGTTGTTTCTTAGTCATTCTTTTCCAAGGCGGGAGATACTGTCCTTTCCCATTTGCAGGATTTGTAAAATAGAATTTCATTCCACTAACACAGTATCCCCTGGAAGACTGAGCTTTCACATCCCTTTGGGTTTTCTGGTCTTCACTGGCCAGTAGAACTCAAGAGTAGTAAGGCCAGTTCTAGCTGGTCATTCTTCATTTCCAGAACTCATTGTAAACAGCTGACTAGCATCTTTTCCTGGTGACTTCTTAGCTTCAAATGTGAGCTCATTATCGCTTCTTGTCTCAAGACTGTTAGCCAGAAGGATAATAGGGTTAAATATTGTTGGATTAAGCTATTTGGTTTTATTTTATTTTTGTGATGCAGTCAGTGTGTTGCCCAGGCTTGTCTAAGACTCATAAACTCAAGCAGTCTACTTATTTCAGCCTCCTAAATGGCTGTTATAATAGCATTGCCATCATACCCCACTCAGATAATTTCACTTGTCTGAAGGCAAGGATTTTGCCTAGACTATCTTTATCACAATTTAGTAACAATCATGATCCTATAAAAAAGTTGGCTTATTGATCACCTCTACCTTACTTTAGGTTCCTATTTGTCCCCCAAACTCAATTCAGGCCAATTCCCCAACAAAAATTTTTCCCCACTCCCAAGTTGTTTTCTTGAATTGCGTGTTATCCTGGTTTTCTCTGTATAATCTTTTTAATATATAACTTATTGTGATTTATTAATGACTAAATCCACTGTGTAATGTGTACCTAATATACTGATATTTCATTTGTATTTTAATAAATAAAGCTTGCTTGAAGATCAGAGAGTAAAACAGCCCCATTGGTCAGCCTTACAGATCAGGCAGTGGTGACACACACCCTTAATCCCAGTGGCCACACTAGTTTGCTATAGAAATCAGGAGGTAGTCATGCGCTCCTTTAATCCCAGCGCTAAGGAGGAATGTAAGACGAAAGCAGATGGTTCTCAGACACAATCTGTCTCATTCTGAGGATTCTTGGAGGCAAAAATCACCACTTCAGACCGAGGTAGAGGTAAGAACCAGTGACTGACTGTTTTGCTTTTCTGACATTCAGGTTGAACCCCAATATTTGTCTCTGGGTTTTTATTAATTGTGCTACACCGTAACTGGTAGAATTTAAAGAACATAAAACTAGTTGCTTGCTGTGTCTTTCCTCTTCCTGTTTTCCTGGGATTCCTCGTGGCCGTAGAGCTATAACCCATCAGTCTCTATCTAACGATAAACAAACGAAAGAGAACTAGGAATTGCAACTTGAAGAGCATTTAATAAAAGAGGGAGGCTGCTTTAGAGAGGACTAGTTCTTAGTGAAAAGAAAGTTAGAAATAGACATGCGTTTTAAATATGGGGAACTGAAAATAGATTATCTTGGCAGGAGAAGCTTTGTAGTGGGAATTTCAGGAGATAAAAGTAGATGTGGATTTGGAGGAGTGCGTGATGATGTTTGAATCTTAACATTGGTTGAAAAAAGCAGGGATCTTAGTTCATCAGGAATACTGAATCTATCTTTGAAAACTTGGTTAGGCACATTGCATGGTAATTACTTAATTGGATTGGAAGAAAAAAAGCACTCGTAGAACTTAATGAAAGGACTTTTAACCTTAGCACATGTTCATTTTAAACTGATGCTTAAAATATCAGTAAGCTACACTGCAAAGTCTGTGACCTTGGTGTCCCGGTGCTGTTGTGTGACTCTTGCCTAGAAAGAGATGAACTGTGTGTTTTCTGAAGATGGACAGAGACAACTTATCAAATAAATAAATATCCCCAAACAGCTTGGTGAGCTAAGGACTTTCCTGGATTGATTTACTTGAGCATGGGTGACTGAAATCATCTGCATCATCCAAACACCTACTCCAGCACGGGTGATAACTCTCACTGCTATATTCCCGGAGCTCTCTATCCAGCTTGTAGGCAGTTCTAGGAGAGTCTTCACCTTGCCATTGTTAACTGCACTTATAACTGTGTGTGGGGGGGGGGCAGCCTTGTAAATCTTGTGATTTTCTGACCTTCCTGGGCCTTCTAAGTTTATTTAGCTTCCTTATCTTTATGAGCTTCCTGCTTCCCACCAGAAGTGAATGTTTCAATTTGGTGGAAAGAGCTACTAAGCATTCACTTTGGATTATTATAAAACATTGCCCTATTGAGTATATTGAACCTCCTTTTTTAGAACTTCCATATCTTTCCATTATGGAATGAACAAATCAGATCAAATTGTTTAACCTAAAATAATTCAAATGTTTGATTCGTCGTTGACATTGTGCTACAAAGATTTTGACTCAAAGAACAGGAAACAGCTCTTTTGTTGACCCAGAAACAGGTTTCGTTGTTATTTTAGCTTGAAGGTCTCTATAGGAGAAGTAATTCAGTTTTTCTGTGGATGCAAATGATTGTGCTTATCTACCTACAATCTTCTGAACTGAGATCTCAATTGAGAAGAAGCCAGCATTAATCAGTAGTTCTACTTGATATTTACCTTTTGTATTCACCTCATCTACTTGTCTTTAAAAGTACAGTATTTGCAGAACAACAGATTTGGATGCATTTCTCCTTAATCTTCTATCTCTACATGCTAAGCAACAACCCAAGTTAAGCCTTTCCTCTCTTCAAACACAGAAGAGGTGACCCTTGCTCTGGTTGAACATGGTTTGAATGTGACATGTCTCTAGAAAACATGTGCATTTGATATGGGGTCCTCAGCTGGTGAAGTAATTGGGTAGCTGGTCACACCTGTAGGAGATAGAGTTTCTCTGGAGCATGTGTCCTGCACACAAAGATCTTTTTCTAGTCTGTTCTCTTTTCCTATTTTTACTGAGATATAAAGATTTGAATCTCTCTCTATACTCTAATGGCAGCCATGGGGCCTCTGTCATCATGTCTCCCCAACCATAATGGAGTATACACTCAAAGCATAAGCAAATGTAGGTCCTTTCTCTCAGGCTCACTTCTCATCAGATATGTGGTCACAACCACAGAGTAATACTGTCCTCATTTTGGAGTCCCAGGTGACCCAGCACACCATTACTTATACTTATGTCCCGTCCATGGTCCCAGCCAAACACAGGGAGATTTCCTACAGAAGTTCCCCTCTGAGAGTAGCTGGAAGGTTATGATGGTTCCAACATCATTTTGTAAATATGAAGTTAGCATTTGTGTACATTGTGCCACTTTTCATACCAACTAATAAGAAATATTTCTTTAGTTTACAAAAGAGGACAGAGAGACCCAGAGAGGGTAAGTTAACATAGCTCTTGAACAGTTTCAAGTTTAATTATGGCTTCCAAATTTGCTCCAAACCTTAGTAATTTTATCAGTTCACCTCTGTCCCTTTTTATCCAGCACTGATATATGAGGATGTCCCTTGCTTGAAATGGATGCATCTGTGATACATACTTTCACATCTTCATTCTCTTTTATTTGTTTTCTTTTGTTTTTTTGAGACAGGGTTTCTCTGTGTAAGAGCCCTAGCTGTCCTGGAACTAGCTCTTGTAGATCAGGCTGCTCTCGAACTCACAGAGATCCTCCTGCCTCCGTCTTCTGAGTGCTGGGATTAAAGGCATACGCCACCACTGTCCAGCCATGTCTTTATTCTCAATACCCATACTCTTAATAGTATAAGCTATTTTTCACTAGCCTATCTGGCTACTGCCTAACTGAAGAAAAGACCATAGTGCTGCCTTGCTGTGCACTCCCCTCAGAACTCAGGACTATTTTCCATTCAGAGTTCTTTTATAGCTGAAAGTCTTTAGAAAAGACATCAAACTAGAGGAAATGTGAGAAGAAAGAAAGGAGATCTAGAATTCTCTGAACTGCACCATTGCCACCAGCTGAGTCATGGAATCACATTAAGCATTCTTCCTATCTGAACTGACAAAGACATTTTAAAGATAGAACACATTTGGGAGCTAGGATGTTGGCTCACTTGCACAAGTTTCTGACGATTCATATAAAATGTGCTGAATTCAAAATTAAAAAGTATTGCTGTAATTACTAACTTAAATTATGGAATTTTAAGCATTAGGCTTAAAAGAGACAGGATAATAAAGGAAAGGAGAAATCACAGCATTTTTAACTGAATGAGCTCTTGCCTAAGTTTATTTCTGTTTTTCATAACAAAATGTGATTTGAGAAGTTTTGTGCCATTTCCTGAGCTTAACATATTTCCATTCTGACTTGATGTTTACTTTTAGAAAATTTTTAAAGATACATTATAAAATAATTTGAACACCCAGAAAGGAACAGTTCTGTAATTTTAACTGCTATACAAGTCACAGTTGGTTTGATAAAGCCTTTCTAATACTGATCTCTTCTAAATTTGCTATGAAGTAGCCAAAGAAAATCACTGTATTCGAAGCAGAGTTTACTTAATTTCTGTGAGTTGTTAATTTCTTTCTTAAAAATTTATAATTCTGTTTGCCAAGCACATATAAAATTTTACTCAAGGAAAATGAATTAAAATCCTGTTTTATTTTTAATAATGGTTATTGATACAGCTTTACTTTTATTTAAATGTTAAATTCATTTTTACTATAAAAATTACATTAAACATTTTCTGTGTGCTAGCAACTTTAAGTATAGCTGTGAAGTTAACAAAAACTGAAGAAATTTTTATTCAAGTGTGCTGAAAACTATTGGATGTCTGTGAGATAATACTGATAGATGAGATAATATTCCGTATTATTTGATAACGGTGGGAGGAGAAACAGTTAGAGATCTGTGTGTAAAGATGGTGAATGCTAAAGGAAAAAAAAGCAAATCAGGGTCCATGAAAAACACCAGACCAGGGGTGGTTTTGTCTTCCACCTAAGCAGTGCTGTGGGAAGGTGGAGGAGCTGTGACCTGCGAGACTTTCCAAATCAAGGAGCTAGAAGTAGGTAAGCACCAAGAAATGACCACTGAGGCCTACGTCCAGTCTGTAAAGAGTGGGAAATGAAAGCAGAGAGGAAGCAGGGGTCTAATGAGCGAGGGGTTTGTAGACAGTGACAAAGACCTGGTTTTGTTCTGCATCAGGCGAGGAATGATATGATCTCACTTCGATTTGAGGAGCATTTATCTTGTTGTATGAAAATTAAACTTTAAAAAGTGCTTTCCATAAAGCAATTAAAAAGCTAGTTTATTTTTAGTTGTCAAGCTCTCATTTGTCTATATGTCTAAAATATATGTCATATACTTTAATATATGTATATGTTATGGAATGATCAAATCAAATATATCCTAATTATTAGACATTTCTCTAATGCCCTGTTATAAAATTCTGTCACTGACATAATCCTCTTATTAATACAAACAGAATAGATATGAATGCTTTATTATAAAAAAGACACTTTTTACCTGTGAGAATCGAGCATTGTTCTGTGTGAGAGACCCAGTCCTACCAAGAATGACAGGTTAGAGATGACTCTTGAGAGGCCTTTTTCTGTGAAAGATGGGGCAAAGAATTGGACTTGTAATTAGCAAGTGCAGAAGGATTGGTTTTATTGCCTCTTTAAGATGGGTGCATTGTACTTGTGTACCAATGGAGACAATCTATTAAAAGAAAGAAACAGATTATATAGAAGCAAGCCAGACGAGTCACATGCAACCTGGTCTTGAGGAAGCAGAATGGGACTCTGTTGGCAGCTAGGTACCATGAGGCAGAGAGGAGCTCAAGAGCACAGGTGGAGGAGACCTGGACCTGTGGACTTGTACTGATGGATTTGCTTTCCAAAGTCATTAACTGGGCTTGAAGAGGGGCTGCAGATATTGAAGGCTTGTTGACAGCAGAGTGGAAATTGGAAAACTGGGCAGCACCAGAGCCATTGGTGAGTTTCTTGAGCTCATTGTGAGACTATGTCATCAGTTCTTTTTTTCTCTCTAGCCTACATATCATTGGTTCTCAAACTTCCTAATGCTGTGACCTTTCATACAATTCCTCATGTTGTGGTGATCCACAACAGTAAAATTATTTTGTTGCTACTTCATAACTGTAATTTTGCTACTGTTATGAATCATAATGTAAATATCTGATTGCAGGACATCTCATATGCAACCTCCAAATGGGTCACAGCCACATGTTGAAAACCACTGCTTTAGATGTTTTAAATATTTGAATGAATAAATAAAAGAACCAAGAAGCGAATAAGCACTGTTTGTGGCGCTCAAGTCTAAGGTGTTTTTTGGTTTACTGCTTACATGGTTTTAAGTGGAATGCTTTATACCAAGCCCTACTTTCATTCTTGTGGTTCTTGTGATTGATAATTAAAATCAGCAATGCTCTGAGTGCCCATTTTTGGTTGGTGATATGAGGTGAAACTGAACCCTAGTCTTGAATATGTATATATGTGCATATTATATATGTGCAATATATCTAATTTCTATGTAAATTAAACAAGAATTAAATGCTAATTTTTTGAGATGTGACATTCATTCTTTATGTATTTCTAAAATTCTGTGCTAGGCTTAACCACTCATGAATGTGTTTATATTTACTCAACCTTTTCTTGCTCTGGTATCTCTTTCCAGTCGCAGGAGGGACGAAACTGAATAAAACATGGCTCCTACCTCTAAGTCATTGTAGCCATCTGGGTGTCAGGCATTTTTAGAAGAGACATGTGTACTATTCCTTAGAATACATAAAGAGGATACACTCAGTGTACTTAGGAAACTAGGTTCCTGTACGCCATCACATAGAATTATCACTGAGAAATACAGAGTGTTTTGAAATTCATAATAATAACTAAAACATGGTAAATTCAGCATGAAACATACAACATCTTCCTGATACAGCATTTGTTTCTTTAGTAGACAATTTGCTCATAGAGTATGCCTTGTCATTGCTATGAGTACTTCGTAGAGTGATAATTAGAAATTATTATTAGGTTATTAAAATTGTTTTGCTTTTTTTTTTTTGCAGTATCCATTGGCTCAGGGGTGGCTAGCATAAACATGGCAATACTTTGTTCAGCCTTCTGAGGCCAACGGGACTCAGTACTCTTAGACTGCAGTACACACTGCTAAACAGCAGGTGGCACCATGTGTATGTTCTTGTGAAGGCGAGTACTTCAGGCCTAAGACATTTTGCAGTGGTTCTCTGCAAAGATTGCAGGTGCATCCCAGGGTTCTAGTTTCCGTTTAGATTGCTGTTTGTCATGCCTTGTTTGCCAAACAAGATATAGCAAATGAATAGGCAGTTTACTAATGCAATTCTTAGTAGTCAAATTGTCAGAATAAACTCCATTGCTTAAGAAACATAAACACAATTAGTTAATGGTTTGTCTATATAGATTGTTGCTAGGAGGAATTTTAGCTGGACAAATATTATTTTTAAAAATCTGATAGATCAAGGTTCTATTTATATTCATACTAATTCCTCCCCCAAAGAAGTAATCTGTCAGGTTACCAGTGTTCTAGTACACACATAACATTGCACATATTGAACTCAATAAATTGTGAGTTGATTTTGCTGTGATTTTAATTATAGATATTTGAATAAAATGGCTCAATGTCTAATAACTTAAATATATAAATTTCTTCATGGAGTTTCTTTTACATACCAAATAAAACAGAATGATATTTAAGCCATACAAATTGTGTGTTCAGGGCGGGGAGTGTATGTGTCTGTTTGTGTATGTACTTATGTATATTTGTATGTTTGTTAGTATATATTGTATGTTTGTGTGCATGTGTATGTATTCTCATCATTGACCATCAAGTATTGAGGTGGTATCACTCCACATTTGAAATATCATGTAATGGCATATACCACTGTTTGGGGGGCCAGCCTCCAGCAGCACAGGGCTCCAAAGGAATCCACTGAGTTGGCACACACTATGACTTTTTGTCTGAGGGGTTAAGGGAAATGTCACTCACATTCTCTTGATTATCTCTTTATTCTTCTCTAATCTTCATTGTGTGTTCTATATTCTATTTTCTTATCTCTATCCAAAAATATATCTTCTGTCTCTCTTGATGTTTTTCTTCTCCTTCTAACTCTTTGATGTTCGTCTCCCAATTCTTTCATTCTTGACATTTTCCTTATAACTCTATCTTTATTCTTGATGTTTCCCTTCTAGTTCTCTTTATTCTTTCACTTACAGCTTCTGTACCCCAGCAAATTTTTTTGAGGCAATATAGAAATTACAATGCGGCTACATTCTATTTTTCAAGTGAATGATTATAATGAATACAGGTAAAAAACCATGCTTTTTTCTCCCTTACATGATTAAAACAGAGTCATCCCAAAACCCCATACACATTTACGTCTAAGTAGTATGTTATAGATTAACAGAGTATCAGCAAGCACGGGATATTTTTCTCAGCCATTTTTCACTGTCAGGCTGCATCTTGTGGTTACAAAGAAAGATTTAATCATTTTATTACTTTTTAAAAGATAATCTTAAAGGGAGTATTAAAATAATTACAAATCTAAACTTTTATACCTAAAAAACAATCAGTCAGTTCTACTTTAAATCTTTAGGGAGCAGACCCACTTATCATTTGTTTTTATACCAGAGGTTTGAGGGCAAAAATGGGTCTAAGGAGTTAATCATCACCTTTAGTCATCAACCAATCCTAGCAAGAAAGGCAAAATTATCAACTAATGATAATTGGGCTGCTTTGTTCTTGTTCCCTGACCTTAAAGATTCATCACTCAGCTATGTGCTTTTCTAAGACTTAGGATTGTCTTCTTGGATTTTTCACCTCAAAGGTATTTAACAAAAACATTTTAGAGGAAAATTAGGTTGTTTTCAAAGCTTGTTTTAGCTAACTCCAAAACCTGTGAACACATCTCCCACCATTAATATTAAAAGAATTTGAGCCAGCCTGTCTCTTGGGCACTCAATTGTTTTCCTAAGTCATTAACCTGAACTGTGATCTATGCAGCTCCTCAGGTGAAACTTATAGGTCCTAACTGGGTAGCACTTCCTTGTATTTGTTTTTATCATCACAACTCTATGTAAGCTAACATTATTATTATTATTATCAATTAACAGTACAGCTTACAAAATCATCTTCATAATAATCCATAGGTAAAAATGCCCAGTAGAACGGGATGTTTCCATGAGTTAAAAACACTACATTGCCGGGCGGTGGTGGCGCACGCCTTTAATCCCAGCACTCGGGAGGCAGAGGCAGGCGGATCTCTGTGAGTTCGAGGCCAGCCTGGTCTACAAGAGCTAGTTCCAGGACAGGAACCAAAAGCTACGGAGAAACCCTGTCTCGAAAAATAAAAAAAAAAAAAAACACTACATTTCAGGCAGGGGGATCTCCCCACCCCCATTCACACCATGCCAGACACCAGGGAAAGATGGCAGCAGCAGACACGTGAGGGCACAGTAGGAGCAAAAGTCACTCTGGGTCTGAGTTACTGAAAGCTGTGTCAAAGTTGTTTACCTGCTCAGCTTCACGAGCACGTGTTGCCTTACCCTGAGGATCAGAGGATAAGGTTTTCACCTGTTGGCCCACCTGACTGTTGGGTATATAAGACTCTGTGGTGCTGTTGAAGAAAGGGCTTCTTACCAGTGACTAGAGGTCCGTGTCTCTGTCTCTCTGTCTGTGTGTCTTTGTGTCTTTCAGTGTTTTAATCTCCAGCCCCTTGCCCTAAACTCGCGAACTGTATGGTAGTGCACAGAGCGCGGACAGGTGTTGTGCGCTGCAATGGTTGAAAATAGTATTCATAGTTCTTTAAGACGTAAAACATGATGGTTTGATGCAAATATACATCATAAAATGTTTACTACTGTAAAGCTAAAAGACATAAGTTATCCCATATATAGTGAGTAATTTAGTCTTTATAAGAATATAAAGATGAGAAAATTGAAGATTGTTTCACACAGCTGAGAGAACTGAATTTGTAACCCAGACCTTGTGAATCCATGAGCCATATCTTAGCTGTTACATCACACTCTTCATCGGTATTTATATTGCTTCTCATCCAAAAAATAAGTAAATAAAGGAATGAATAAACAAAAATATACTGAAATATGGTTTTGCGCCTATAGGAGAATTGTGGTAAAAAGGCAAAATGAACAGTTTTTATTTTCTATATTTTGATTTCTGATGTGCCAGTCAGAATACTCATTCTTCAAAGATGTGTGCATGCTAATTCCCGGAACGTGGGATTGTGTTTTGTTATAGTGCAAACAGGACTCTACAGATATAATTGTTAGCGATTAGGAGATGGAAAGATTGTCCTGTGGTCAAATGTAATCTTACAAGAAGGGAAATAGAAGGATGAGAGTCAGAATCCAGAAGGGAAATGTGATGACAGGAGAAAATTCATGGTGATCTACCAGCTGGCCTTGAAATGGGAATGGAGTCTGCAGGCAGGAAATGGAGAAAGCCTTTGGAAGCTGGATAAGGTGAGGTCTGTGTCCTTCCAAAGGGTATCAGGAAACACACAGCTCTGTGAAACTGCTATTCTCTTCTAGAATGATCTACTTCAGACTTCTGAATTGCAGAATTTTGAGATAAGTTTATATTTTTGTAGGTTCTGTGTTTGTGGTAATTAGAGCAGTAATAAAAAACTGATATAGCAGTTCATCCCATTGGAATGCTCTTTGAAATCTATTTTATTTTTAATTGCAATATAATTACATCATTATCCTATCTATATCTTCCCTCCAATACCTCACATGCCTCTTCCACTCTTCAAATTCTTGGCTTCACTTTCTTCAATTATTATTGTTACACACACACACACACACACACACACACACAGAGAGAGAGAGAGAGAGAGAGAGAGAGAGAGGGAGAGAGAGAGAGAGGGAGCTAAATCTATAGAAACAATCTGAGTTCTTTGCTACTTGTATGTAGGTGAATGACATTTTTAATGAAACTAGCTCATTCTCATGTGACTATGATAATAGTATTAAACATAATAACCTTTTCTGAGTCCTTTATGTAGGTATCCATTATGATGGAAATCAGTCTCTCTTTCTGTGGCTGCCTCTCTGTCTCCCTTTCTCAGTTAATTGCTTTATAGGTTTGCTTTGCTTCGTTTTTGTTATGTTTTGCTTGTTTTGCCAAAATTGATAGCCTACTCAAAAGTCTGAACAAGTCATTGGGAAATTGTTAGAACTTATGCAAGCATAAACTCTTTAAGGAGATAATTCTTTCCCTTGTCTGGAGCTGCGGGGAAGGGCTGTTATTTCATAAAAGATTATTTTTATGCATCTTATCTATAATTGGGAAACCAAAATTACTTTAAAGTTTCACAATTTAGATGTTTTATAAATGTCTGTACTTTAACCAAGTTAAAAAAATCCGTTTACCTGTCGTTTCCCTTAGCCTGTTCCTAGACTCTGTGTTAGTAGATGCTTCAGAAATTTGCTAACTTAGGATATTTAAAGAGGTAGGTTTCTTTTAATTAAAGAAGTTCAGGGTAGCATGCCTAATGAGCACATGCCAAAACAAACAGAGAAAATACACATCTACATTCTCTTCCAACGCTAGTAACATAAGTACATTAGTACAGAAGGCAGTGAGAAAGGAGGGAGAACATTTTAAAAGAAAATAAGAGAAAACTTGAACATAGAATGTGACCTCTCGAGACAATATTTCAAGGGGTTATCTTTTTTTAGGGCCATTGCTTTATAATAGTCAAAGGAATAGAGCATATGCTCCCTTCTCCTTAACCTTTCATTTGCAGCACAATACAGACTGTGGATGAGTCAGGAACCTCGCTCAGTGAGGGTTTGCTGCACAGCAGCTCTGAGTGCACTGTAGGCTTCTGCACGTCTTTTTTTCCCATTACATGGTTCTGTCTCTTGTCTAACCATTGTTTTTGTTTCTTAATAAGAAATCAATTCATTCAGAACTTGAAGCCTTTAAAGTAGTGTTGTTAGGTTTTCTTATACTTATTATCTAGAATTTTTTAACACACTCTATAAAAGCATGATATAATTAAGAAATATTTTCAACATTTCTTGCCTAGATGATTCCCAATTTATCACTGACATGAAAGAATTTTGTGAATCATAAATTAGACTGCACAGTTTATTTTTCTCACACAAAGTCAGTAATTTGGGCTATTTTTAACTATTATCATTATCAGCAGCTCCTCTGTGTTGCTGTTTTCATTGGCCCACTCATTGTTTTGGATAGGAAGGTCAGAAAACAGTGTCTATTCCTACTGAGGATAAAGGGCAGGACTTCATTTTTCAATTTGTTGCTTCCAACGTACATCACTGAACTGGCTTTATTTTAACTGTTCAGAAATTTTAGCAGGCGTTCTCATTCAACTCAGTGAAGAAGTCAGCAAAACAGCTAAAAATATTTACAGTTGTTGGGAAATCTCCAAACTGGCAACAATGGTAGAATACTTTGAATTTATAAATGACTTTCTTAAAATGAATATAGAATTATATCTGTTTGGTGACTAACACTCCAGAGTGTGCTGGAAACTCATTGTTCATTAGATATACAGAAGAATGGCGCATCTGTGTGTCCTAAGTAGCTCCCTCATCCAGTAACCTAAGGAAGCGGCTGAAAACGAACGCACACTTTGTGTTGCTGGACTTGAGACAATAAACAAGTATGGGTTCATAAATGACATAACACTACTCTAGGGGACAGAACTTCCTTTCGTTTGTGCATTCAGATGAAAAATGAATTCCAGGCTTCTTTCATAATTTATATTGGGTGTAGGGCCCTGGGGACGATGCTCTTGTACATACATAAGGCTAAGGTTCCAGTTGATATTTCAAAATAAATGCTTGAGAGCTGATTGCCATTTGTATCCGGCAGTATCAAACCTAGAACTGGTGTTCCCGTGAAGCTGTGGAACAGTCTTATATGGTGTCTGTTTAATGACTCAGAGGTACCCCTGCCCCTGCCTTCATCAACTTGTCTGAATTTAATGTCCATTTGCTGCAGTACTATCTTACTGTGGAAGCCCTTTTCTTAGATCGGGCTATTCCTTTGAACCCATTGATTCTAAAGTATTTAGCACCTATTCTGTTTAGTTTTTTTTTTTTCCAGCCTGATATTGACTAGAGTCATTTAGTAAGAGGGAACCTTAATTCTGAGAAAGGCTCCACCAAATTGGCCTGGGGCGAGACTGGGAGAATTTTCTTAATTAAAGGCTGATGGGGGACACACTAGTCCACTGTGGGCTGAACCTTCCCTAGGCAGGTGTCCTAGGGTGTCCAAGAAAGCAGGTGGAAAGTCATGGGGAACAAGCCGGAGATTTGTGTCTCTTGGGGCTTTTGCTTTGGTTTTGTATCCAGATTTCTCCCTTGAGTTTCTGCCTTGGTTCTCTCAGTGGATTGTGACCTGGAATAGGTAAGTTAATAAAACACGTTCCTACCAGAATTGCTTTTGCTTATTGTGTTTTATCCCAGGAGTAGAAACCTAAGACAGCAACACAAGCGTGTAGTCCGTGTAGTAAGTCCTTCATGTGTGCACGTACCTCATCTTATCGTATGATCTTCACTGGCTAGAAAAGGACCTAGTTTTTAAT
Organism: Microtus oregoni; assembly: GCF_018167655.1. Lineage (NCBI taxonomy): Eukaryota > Metazoa > Chordata > Mammalia > Rodentia > Cricetidae > Microtus > Microtus oregoni. The sequence continues at coordinate 26,976,232 of NW_024543071.1, forward strand.
AAACTAAAATTTTGATAAAAGAAAAGAGAGAGGGAGAAAATATAAGTAAAAATTTTCTGATAATGCACACACATTTCAGAGTATGAAAATTTGCCAAGATATTGAAAAAAATTTTTTTATGTTATAATTATACAGTGAGAATGGCAAAAATATGAAGTAGTATTTAAGAAATTTCAGAAAATTGAGAACTTATAGATTAAAAAACTTAAAAAAGTTTTAGATGGATTTTCTCACACATAGGTCTTCATCTTTGTGATGTGCTTCACAACTAGGAACTAAGAGAACTTGGAATCCTGTGGCCTGGGGAAGAGAAATGGGTTGGAGAGAGGCTAAAGTATTGGTAGGACTCAAGGAAGAGGCTGGTGCATCACCAAGTCAGCAAATAGTATGAGGAATTTGACTGGAAATACTGAGCAAAAGGGCTGAATGCTTGGCATGTGCAAACAAAGGGAACCTTTCCGACGTGGGGGACACACATGCTATCGTCAGTGAAAAGAAGCCTGCTTCTTCTTAAACACCCATTTCCAAAACAGCTCCTATAGATATTTTTGTTTTATTTACTTTTCCTTGCTGGGCATTGAACCTAGGTCATTACTTATGATAGACAAGTTCTCTACTACTGAGCACCATCCATACGTCTTTTTTTTTAAAAAATAGAGTTTCCAACCTGTCCTTGAACTTGCAATCCTCCTGCCTCAACATCGCTGGTAGCTCATATTGAGGCCTGTGCAACCAGGCCAACAAGAAGTGATCTTATATTATTCTAGGGAAATGTACTTGAAAGTCCCTTGAGATGCCTTAGCATTTTTATTGTATTTTGTGATTACATTTGAAGATGCTGATTATCTTATTTCTTATAAAACTCTGAGGGAAGCCTTCCAAGGACTTCACTGCTCTCAGGACCCTTCATAATTAAATATGCCTCTTCAACAATAATTTTAGCCTCTATTATCAGTGCTCAGGCCCCTGGAAGCTCTGCAGCCTCCCAGCTTTGATATCACTTGTGGTTTGCAAACTCTCCAGCAGCACTGTCTAGTGCTCCTGAAAATAGTTTCTGAATGCTTTACTAATTCACACTGACTGGAATGGCCCTTTTGCTTCCTAGCAATTGAATTTGGCAAATCATTTAACCTTTTCTGCTCCATGCACAGGCCTCATTGTGGGGTCATTAGTGTCTTACCAAGCATCACTTCATCTTGACAGAAATAAGTCGGGTCTAGAATTACAAATGTGTAGTAGGAGAATTGCACTATGTCTTTGTAGATAAAAGAAAGACAAATAAGACTGTTCCTTTCCAAATGTACTGAGTGAATCCAAAGGAATTCTCTGCTGTTATTCCCAGGCATGATCTCAGTGCCTTGGGCTTCTTTCTTTTGCTGACCCACACTGAAACTCTGTGTGGGTCCAAACACCCATGCTTCCACTCAGCCTCATACTTGGTTGTAAAACGTTAGGTCTAAGCACATAGGATCCTTGGTTGTGAGCGTCAGTTCTCCATTTGTTATACCTAGAAATTTCTAAATCACAGGGTTCTACTTTTAATCAAGCTATGTCGTTAAGCAGAAATTCTCTGAAAGAGAATTCGATAGGCACATAACAGCACCTACATGAAAAATGCTACACTGTCTCTCCCTCTTTCACCTGCCTCCAGGAGATGCTTCAGTGTATCCTTGGAGTGAGCTGTGGACAGTGCTGTTTTTTTCAGTCCTCTCACTCCCTGTGCACCTCACACACCCATGGCAGGGATGCCAGACTGTGAGGGCGGCTTCCTTCTCTTTAAAGACCCCCAAAATGAACACTAAAAGCAGGAAATCCTTGTTTGCTCCTGTATTTGTTCACAGCACAACGAAAGTATTTCTCTTTGCCTGAAGGGTCAATTTGACCTGGATCTGGGCCTGACAAGAATCCAGAAGCTTAACTTTAGAGGCTAATGGAGCTGGCTGTTAAAAGCCAATTGTTCCCTCAAACTAAAGGAGATTAGAAATGTTCCTCTTTTAAACCCTAAGCATCCAGCCCTGACTTCCTGGTTTTCTAATGCAAAGTAGCACAATATGTTCTCAACCCTAGCTAGCTCTTAGAGCCATCCAGAAAGGGCTCTCTGCTCCTCCTCCTCCTGAAATGTTGAAAAGCAAAAAGGGGGAATGAGTCAGATACTGTCAGTCGTGTGCATGACAAACTATGTATCAATAAAAATGATATATAGGAATTCAAGGATACAGGGTACACGTCATTATGTTTCAACACTTGGTTCAAATAATGGAGAACAGCCGGATCTGTCAAGATAAACACAAAGTGAATGGATTACATGGCAGTTAAAAGAAGTTCAATGTGTTTGTCAACACTGTCCCTTTCTAGACTTTAACTAGTGTAGTTGTGGTTGTTTTTTTTTTTTCAGCTATTGAACTTTGAGACTGAACTTAAAAAAATTAGAGAATTCAATTTATGCATTGCTTTATATCTAATTCTAAAATATGCAGTTTCAATTATTTTCTCCATTCATAATAAAAATATCCAGGCTACAGTCTTCACAGTCAACAGTTTTACCATATATGAAAACAGCTGCAAACTGGAATATTTTAGAATGTTTCTTTCAGGCTATTGAAGACAATTACCTTCTTTGTAAGTAAGGAGAAATGTATGGTCACCATATTATATCAGATGTTTCACTGTGGATGCAGCTTAATGGGCAGAGTGCTGGACTAATATTCCAGCAGCACTGGCTTTGATCCTCAGCTGGGATTTGGCTTAAACTGGGGTGGTAGAGGTACATAGACCTGCTGTGGGATAATGTTCTTGTACACTGCAAAGATTTATCACTCGTATTAGTTTAATAAAATGCTGATTTGCCAGTAGACAGGCAAGAAGTATAGGTGGGGTGACCAGATTAAGAATTTTGGGTAGAGGAAATGCAGAGAGTCAGTTACCAGCCAGACACAGAGGAAGCAAGATGAGAATGCCTCACTGAGAAAAGGTACCAAGCCACGTGACTTAACATGGATCAAAATTATGGGTTAATTTAAGTAGTAAGAGCTAATTAATAATGAGCCTGAGCTAATAGAACAAACAGTGTTATAATTAATATAATTTCTGTATGATTATTCAGGTCTGGAAGTCCAGGAAATGAAAGTGCAGACTCTGTCTTCATTGACCAGTAATCTTACCACCCCTCCTGAGGTGGAAGAGAATGATAAACCTCAACCAGCTCAAGACCACTGGATTACATTAGCCCCTATCTTAAACTCAAAGAAATCTGGGGTATCAAAAACTCTAAATTTTTGATTTGAGATAGCAAATTATCCTTCCTTTAGCAAATTACCACACATAGCAGTTAAGCTTACAACATATGAAGAAGTTATGTGTGGCATACCTGTAAAATAAAAAGACTTGGTTTTTCTATTATTCATAACTAGTTTATCAAAATGAGTGATTTTTAAAGGAAATTTACATTCATTTCACAATTCTAAAGATACTTTAATGTAAAAATATATTATTAGTAATATCTCAAGAATTTCATACATAAATATAATGTATTTTGATCATATCCACCCTTCACTCTTCCTGCTACTTGTCTGTGATCCACGTCCCACACACTCAACTTCAACTTCTTCCTCTTCCTCTTCCTCCTCCTCTCCCCTCTTCCTCCTCCTCCTCCTCCTCCTCTTCTTCTTCTTCTTCTTCTTCTTCTTCTTCTTCTTCTTCTTCTTCATTTTTTTAATACCTACCAAATCAAAGTTGTACTAGCCCTATAACATGTGGCTGTGAAGCCATCCAGTGGAGCATGGTCAATTACCAGTGACCACACCCCTAAAGAAAGCTGACACTTCCTCCCCTAGGAGCTAACTCCTTCCAATAGTCCCTTAGTTAGAGGCATTAGCTCATAAACCTTTTTACCCTTCATATTAAGTGTTAACTGGCTTGATCTTCTGAAGGTAGCCACAGCTTCTGTAAGTTCCCGAGTGTATCAGTCCTGTCATGTCCAGATTTTCTTAGATTACATAAGAATAGATTTAGGAATTTGAAACTACTCTGTAAAATTCTTCAGATTATCAGTTACAGGTGTTTTGAGATGCACAATTAATATTACAGGAATGGTCCAAATATTTTCCACCCTACTGAAATTGTTTTCCACTTCCAAAGGGAGAAGATTTTGATTTGCTTGCAGATATCCAAAATAATAAACAGTATTAATTAAAAGCAATTCTAGAAGGGGGTATTTCAAAGTACTTAAAATAATACTAACAACAGACTTTTTGAGGAGCAATACTTTGTAAAAATGGAGTCACCTGGATGCCTTAGTCTTTACAAGATTGTTTAATACTTCAGTAGTCATACTTCTAAGGACAAGGTAAAGGATGTCATATTTTTAGAAAATTTCACTTCCTTGCATACCAAGAGAACTGCTTCCCTAACCAGCTCTGTTTTAACTTACCACATACGTGCCATTGATCATTGGTGGGAATGTGAGATCTTGCAATTTTGCAGGATAGCATGGTATATTGTGCCAATTTTCCATATCTATGACAAATTACTTGGGAATAAACTTAAAGGAAGAAATTTTTGTTTGGGCCCACAGTCTCACAGGTTTCAGATATATTTATATAGCTCTGTTACTTTGAGCTCAGGCAAATGCAAACATCATGACATGACGAGGACGAGGAGCCAGTGGTAAGACAAAGTTGTGTATCTTTTGGTGCCTGGGAAGTAAGAAGAGACAAGAGAATATTCCAGGAGTTCAACACCCTTCCTTTCCAAGGGTACTCCCCTCATTAACCTAACTATGTTCTAGTAGGTTCCACCTCTTAAGCTTCTACCTCCCAGCAATAGCCAAGGCTGGCACCCAAATTTAATATGTGGATCTTTGCAGAATAGTTAAGATTTATACTATGACATACACTAGTGTTGCTCCCTCGTAGCCTTTAAAAATACGTTCTTTAGTAGTAAGAATGTGTCAGCAAAGTAATTTCAATAACTGTGAAAAAAGCCTAAATCTTAAAAATTGGATAATTATTTTAAATCATTTTTGTCACAGTACCTTTTATATTTGAAATTATAATGGCATTATTCTGATGAAAGTGACATCTAATTTAATATATCTTTTTAGTGTATAATTATAAAAGTTATAGCGCAATGTCTTGTCTAAAATTGTTAAAGATCTATTAATGAAATAAATGAAAAAGTTTTATTTTAATTTTTGTTTGTTTGTTTTTGTTTTTCAAGACAGGGTTTCTCAATATAACTGCCCAGGCTATTCTGGAACTCACTTCTATAGATTAGGTTGGCCTTAAACTTGCAGAGATCTACCTGCCTCTGCCTCCCTGAGTGCTGGAATTAAGGGTGTATGCCACTGCCTAGCTCATTTTAATTTTTAAAAAATATCAATTGATTCAAATATTGTTACATCCTTTCCATTTGCCCCTTATCTCCCTCCAACTTCCTCATGTACCCTTCCTTCATCTCTTCCTATGCTCCTCTTATACCCTCTCAAATTCATAATCTCTTTTTCTTTTATTGTTATGGGTACACACACACATAAATATATAAATGCAACTTGTTGAGTCTGTTTAGTATTTCTTGTATATGTAGGACTTCAAAGATGATCATTTGTTGTTGGATAACCAGTTAGTAGCCTCATTCCTGGTGAAGATCGATTCTCTCCTCTAACAATCATTAATTGCCCATAGTTCTTTGTCTAGAGGTGGTGAGCCCTGAGATTACCCCTTCCACATTAACACATATATTGGTATTGCTACTGTTAAAATCCTGTTTAGACAGTCATATTGTTGAGGTACCATGGGTAGAGCTTCTTTGTAATGCCTAGGAGGCACAGTCTCACATCAGATGTCTTGGTCCTCTGGCTCTTATAACCTTCCTACCTTTGTCCCTCTTATATGATGTTCTCTGAGCTTTTGGTGGTGCAGGAACTTGTTGAAGATGTATCCACTGGGGGCTTAACTGCTTACTTAAAAGTTGTCTTGATGATTTTTTTAAAAGTAAATACAGATTCAATTTTCTCACCTTACTTTGAGTGGTTAATTTTCTAGTATATTACATTGTTTCTAAAATCATGAACCTGCAGCCAGATTTAAGAAAATATTGGATATATCTCTGTTAAAAATAAATTTTGTACTTAAAAAGGTGAACTTGTAGTTTATTTGTGCTGAGAATTTCTGTGCTTCCAGGTACCGCATTACCTTCACTAGATTCTGAAGGCAATGTGGTAGTAGAGTAGATGTGTGTTCCTTACAAGTCTGCACTGTAGTACCTGTGGGGCTGCTGAGAGAACACCCAGAATGACTGCTGAAGCACCCTCACACTGAATGTCTGGGTCATGTTCTTTGCCTAGAAAGATAATGAATTTGGGGTAATAGTCTCTAATGTCCATCCACATCAGAGTTAATGCTATCATTTTCTACATTTTTCATTATCTCTTCATTAGTATAGATCTAGGCCTCAAATTCTTGATGTTGTTGTTGTAGGGTACTATATGTGAAGTATTTTGCAAGCTGTAAGAATTGTTTAACTGGAAGGTAGTTGCTACTCAGCAAAAAAAAAATTCCTGTTTGTACAGAAAATACAAAATAATATAGAGTTGTCTAGGTAAACAAATCATAAGAAATCACTATTCACTACTGCTGTGATTTATTAGGAATGTATGTATGCTTTTATTTATTTATTTTTTGTTATTTTTTTCTCTAAGTCTTGCTTCCTTTAAACCCTTATGAAATTATCTCGAAATGCAGGCATTACAGGAGTTTTGGCTGTTGTTGTTGGTTGGATTTTTTTTTGGGGGGGGGGGGGATTGTTTTGTTTTGCTTTTAAAGAGATAAATGGTGACCAAAACCAACCATGGTAGAAATGTTTTCCCTTCTTAGGGGTTAATGAAGTTGTTTGGAGTTTTGTGGGGTTTTTGTGTTGTTGGTGTTTAAGTCTTGCAGATTTTAATTATGAAGACTAACTGCAGCTGTTTGTAGTCATGGCTTTTAAATAGAACTTTCTTAGTTAATCAGCATTTAAGACTCAGCAAATTCAGGGGCTTAGCTACAACTTTCCCTTATATGCCTACTTTCATATTCATGTATTTGTGGGAGTCATGGTAATCTCCAAAGGCAGATTACTTCCTGTAGACTCATATCTGAGTGAATGAAAGCCTCACCTTGCTCTGTATATCCTTGCTTTGGATGGTGTATGTTGATATTGTAAATGTGTGTGTGTGTGTATGTGTGTTTATGCATGTATATGACTATTTTATGTATAAAATTTTGATGTTGGATGTTGGATGCTGGTCTGCAGAGCAGTAGGTAGTTTCTGGCACCTTCCTGACCAAGACGTTTATGGTGAGCTCCTCTGCCCTAGCTGCCCATGGAAGTTGGCCTGCAGGGCAATGCCACACTCTATATTTAAAGGACATTCATTCTGAACTTCTGTGAATGAATTTGAAATGATAACTATATTTTTACCTATCAGCTGTTTCTGGATCAAGGATGACTGCACTACAGAACTTCAGGATGTTACTCATAAGATCATTACCCAAGCATCTGAATCCCATATACTGAAACAGATCAGTCTGGACCACATCTAAGATATCCTCAGAGCAGGAATCCAGTAATTTTACATGAGACACAGTGTGGTACAGTCCATGTGAATGAAACACTACACTCATGTTGATAATTACTGTACTAATGTATACTCTGACTTCATAGCTGAACTTGATAAAACTTTTGGTTGCTTCATAAATAATAATGCAGTTACCAAAAAGGCCCAGCCATCCAGCACCTCCCCTGAATTGCTTTCTTGATACTATTAGACTTATTGAAGCAAAGTTCTAACAATTCAGAAGACACCCCAGTCGAGTGGTGGCCATCTTCAGGTTCCTAGGAAACTGATGTGTTTCAGAAGCTTCATCTCCAAGTTAAAGTAACTTAAATTGTGGTTTTGAGAATCCCCCCAAACTTCAGTTCATATTTCAAAACATTAGTGTAGGTGAAGATTTGAATGGATAATTCAAAAAGTACCTTCCATAGTCAGAACAGCTGGACTTGCATGTCAGTATTTATGCCCTGGTTTCTAGACTCTGGCTCTTTTGGCAGTCTTGCACATTAGCCTTGCTGTCTGCGTTAGAATGCACTTATCAGGGATACACAGCTTTCTACACCAGCCATTACAATAACAGAAGATTGATATGCCTCTATAAACTGTCAAAAGAAAATTTGCTGTTTTAAAAATGGGCTCCAGGACTGGGGAGATAGTCTGGTGATGTCCTTTGCAAGCATGAGGATAGAGGTTTTTACCTTCAGTACAAAGTCAAAAACTAGGCACAGCTGTGTGTACCTATAAGCTTAGTTATGGGCAGCAGAGGCAGGTTCATCCCCAGTTTGCTAACCAGTTAGCCAGCTGAAACAAGGACAGTTAAATTCGTAAGGTATGCTACATTTGTACAATGTCATACTACACAGCAGAAAAAACAACTTCTAAATACATATAACACCCACATAACTTCCAAAGAAAGCAAAGTGAAAAAAGTAACTACACAAGAACATATAATATTTGGTTGCATTTATGTGAAATGCAAAAATTACTGTGTGCTATTAGAAGTCAAGGTAATAGTGACTTGATGTAGAAAGGTGGGAGAGTTAGTGTCTGGGAGGAGGGAATGCAGGGGGAACTTCTCTAGTCCTAGTGTGTTCTCCTTCCGGGATTGCGATCCTGGGAGTGTTGGAGACCCAGCAGGAGTCATCTTGGTAAACAAATCCGTCAAGCTGTATACTATACTTAAAAGCATGCAGCTTTCCATATGAATACTATATTTCAGCAAAAGACTTAAAAGTCAGGGGAGAGATGTTATTGATGATAATTTCATAGTGCAATCCTTCAAATGTAGGATTCTTAAGGGTACTTAGAAGAGAAACAAAGAATGATGTCTCAGAAACATTTTGTGCTCTACAAAGCTCTGGAGAATTTCATCAGTGGAAAACTTTAATTGGTGGTTAGAGATGATTAATGTAGCACAACTGGATACAAGTAAGGAATGAGTTGATTCATTTTTATTTGCACAGAAATCTTTTCAGTTTCTTTCTTTTCATGTGATTGGAACTAAAACACACCATTAGTTTTTCATAGAAAATTACATGTGGATCCTTTTGGACTTTTCCTCAAAACATTGCTGACATTTTGGGTGCTGCCTCAGATGGCAGCTGTTAATAAGGTAGCCATTCTTTTGATTTAAATATAGTAGCATGCAGCCCTCAACATGGAAGGTTCACTTTTTTTAAGTTAGATTAAATGGGGTTGGTGTCCATGTTTACAGACATAAAATGTATCAGTCCTGAGCCATTTTCCTTTTCTGAGATTAGCTGGTAGGAGCTGTGGTCTTGGTTTTAAATGGGGTGGTGCAGACTCTCAAATAGCTCAATAGATAGTAGAAAATCAACTCCTGTCTTCCACATGTACCCTGTGGCACTCTTCTCGAGGAGTTAAGTAGGAACTGTAGGTATTGCTCTCAGCATTGACTAGCCCCGAGTATCCTTTCTCAGTGAGAATGTCAGTACATTTTTTTTTATATATTTTTATTGAGCTCTACTGTTTTCTCTGCCCTCCTCCCTACTTCTCCCATCCCCTTCAAGCCTCCCCCAAGGTCCCCATGCTCCCAATTCACTCAGAAGGGCCTGTGTAGTAATAAGGGCGGCGGGGCCGCTTCCCCAGCACCCCAGCCGCCCGCTCAGCTAGCTTATGCCCCAAAATAATTACACAGACACTGTATTCTTTTAAGCACTGCTTGGCTCTTTAGCTCTAGCACTTACAGGCTAATTCTCACATCCCTATCAACCCATCTCTAATAATCTGTGAGAACCGGTCTTACCGGGAAGATTCTAGCCTAGTCCATCCTGGGTCGGAGCTTCATGCCCGGAGCGGGGCATGGCGTCTCTCTCAGGCGTTTGCTCCCGAGAGGAAAGCTGTCGAGACTGTGACCTCACTTCCTCTTCCTCCCAGCGTTCTGTCCTGTTTTCTCCTCCCACCTATCCTCTAACCAATAAAATGGGCCAGGGCAGTTCCTTTATTAGCCAATGACCTTCCTCCATCAGGCTTGTCTTTTTCTACTTCCCATGTAGATTAGATCCATGTATGTCTCTCTTAGGGTCCTCATTGTTGTTGTCTAGGTTCTCTGGGATTATGATTTGTGGGCTGGTTTTCTTTTTTTATGTTAAAAAAACACTTATGAGTGAGTACATGTGATAATTGTCTTTCTGTATCTGGGTTACTTCACTCAAAATGATGTTTTCTAGCTCCATCCATTTGCCTGCAAAATTCAAGATTTTTTTTCTGTTGTGTAATATTCCATTATGTAATTATACCACATTTTCCTTACCCATTCTTTGAATAAAGGGCATTTAGGTTGTTTCCAGGTTTTGGCTATGACAAACAATGCTGCTATGAACATAGCTGAGCACATGTCCTTGTGGCATGATTGAGCATCCTTTGGATAAAGATATTCACTAGCTCCACATCAGACAGAGGTCTGATCTCCAAAATATACAAAGAACTCAAGAAATTGGTCATCAAAAGAACAAATACTCCAATAAAAAGTGGAGTACAGACCTAATCAGAGAACTCTCAACAGAGGAATCTAAAATGGCTAAAAGACACTTAAGGAAATGTTCAACATCCTTAGCCATCAGAGAAATGCAAATTAAAACAACTGAGATTCCATGTTACACCTGTAAGAATGGCCAAGATCAGAGGTTGTGGGGTAAAGGGAACACTTCTGCATTGCTGGTGGGAATGCAAACTGGTACAGCCCCTTTGGATGTCAGTGTGGCGATTTCTCAGAAAATTAGGAAACAACCTTCCTCAAGACTCAGTCAGTACATTTCTTAGTCATGGGGACCATAGGTTTGAACCCCCAGAGCTGCTGAATGAGGACTTTACCAAGAAACTGCTGGTATATTAGGACTGTTCTCATTTTCAAGATTCTCATGATGGCTAACTGAAAACAAAGTTCACCTAGCACATTTTCCTTTGGTTGCTTTGATGTTTCCCATGCTCTGTTAGAACTATTTGTTGTACCAAGTTTGAAGTTTCTTAAGGCTCTAATCACATCATGTTCTTTCTGTATTCTCTTTAGAATTCATGGAAATGAGTTACACGAAGTAAAAGCTTAATAAATGGTTGCTAATTTATTTTTTATCCACAAAGAACAAAGTATTAAAATTGTACCATAAAATATATTATGAAGAAAGGAATAGTTTATTATTCCCATAAGATCAAAGTATTAAGTATTTCTATTTGTAGTGAAAGATTCATTTTTAGTTATAACTAATGGCATATCATTAAATAAAGCATATAGTAACTAAATTATTGTATGATAAGGTGTTTATGAGTTGTAGAAGTTACTTGGTAGGATTTTGGGGATCATTCATGTAAACTATCCTATCATCAGCAATTAGTGAGAGTTTGACTTTTTCTTTTCCAATTTATATCCCCGTGAGGTCCTTTTGTTGTCTTATTGCTCTAGCTAGGACCTCAAGAACATATAGATATGTACAGAGTGAACAACCTTGTCTTGTTCCTGATTTCAGTGGGTGTTGTGATAAGAGCGGTGGGGCTATGTCCCCGGCACCCAGCCGCCTGGCTAGCTTATGCCCCGAAATAACAACATACAAACTGTATTCATTTAAGCACTGCTTGGCCCATTAGTTCCAGCCTCTTATTGGCTAGCTCTTACATATTAATCTAACCCATTTCTAATAATCTGTGTAGCCCCACGAGCTGGCTTACCAGGGAAGATCTTAGCGACTCCCTGACTCAGCTTCTTTCTCCCAGCAATCTGTTCTGTTTACTCCACCTACCTAATTTTATGTCCTATTAAAGGGCCAAGGCAGTTTCTTTATTTAACCAATGAAACAACACATAGAAAGATGACCCTCCTCCATCAAGTGGGATCATTGTGAGTTTCTCTGTATTCAGTTTGAGGTTGGCTGTTTGTATATTGCCTTTACTATGTTTAGGTATTTTTTTTTGTATCCCTGCTGTCTCCAAAACCTTTATCTTGAAGGGATGTTGTATTTTGTCCAAGGCTTTTTCAGCATCTAATGAGATGATCATGTGATTTTTGTTTTTCAGTTTGTTTATCTGATGGATTCCATTGACAGATTTTCATATGTTGAACCATGCCTGCATCTCTGAGATGAAGCAGTCTTGATTGTGGTGGATGATTTTTCTGATGTGTTCTTGGATTCTATTTGCCAATATTTAATTGAGTATTTTTGCTTCAATGTTCATGAGTGAGATTAGTCTGTAATTCTCTTTCTTAATGATGTCTTTCTGTGGTTTGGGTATCAGGGTAATTTTAGCCTCATAAAAAGAGTTTTGCAATGTTCCTTTTCTTTCTATTGTGCGGAACAATTTGAGAGTATTGATATTAGTTCTTCTTTGAAAATCTTGTAGAATTCTGAGCTGAAACCATCTAGTTCTGGGCTTTTATGGGGGGGTGTTAGGAGACTTTTAATGACTGTTTATATTTATTTAGAAGTTATAGATCTGTTTAATTTGCTTATCTGGTCTTAATTTAATTTTGGTAAGTGATATTTATCCAGAAAGTTGTTCATTTCCTTTAAGTTTTCCAATTTTGTGGAGTACAGGTTATTGAAATATGACCTGTTGATTCTCTATATTTCCTCTGAGTCTGTTGTTATATCCCCATTTTCTTTTCTGATTTTGTTAATTTGGATATTCTCTCCCTACCTTTTGGTTAGTTTGGATAGAGGTATGTCTATTTTGTTGATTTTCTCAAAGAACCAACTCTTTGTCTCATTGATTCTTTGTATTATTTTCTTTTTCTTTGTTTCTATTTTATAGATTTCAGCTCTCAGTTTAATTTTTCCTGTTGTCTAGTTCTCTTAGGTGAGTTTGCTTTTTTTTTCTAAAGTTTTCAAATGTTCTGTTAATTCACTAGTGTGGGATTTTTTACAGCTTCTTTATGTAGGCATTTAGTGCTATGAACTTTCCTCTTAACACTGCTTTCTTTGTGTCTCATACATTTTGGTATGTTGTGTGGTCATTTTTATTGAATTTTAGGAAGTCTTTAATTTCTCACTTTATTTCTTTTTTGACCCATTTATGATTCAGATGAGCATTGTTTAATTTCCATGTGTTTGTGCACTTTCTGGAATTAGTGTTGCCTTTGACATCTAGTAATAAGCCATGGTGATCCATGGTTATCCAATTTTTTTGTATCTGTTGAGGTTTGTTTTGTTACCGAGTATTTCGTCAATGTTTGAGAAGGTTCCACGAGGTGCTGAGAAGGTATATTTTTTTATGTTTGGATGGAATGTTCTATAGATGCCTGCTAAGTCCGTTTGAGTTATAACATCTGTTAGTTCCATTATTTCTCTGTTAATTTTTTGTCTTACTGACCTGTCCATTGGTGAGAGTGGAGTATTGAAGTCTTTCACTATTAGGTATGGTGTTTAATGTATTATTTAGCCTAGAAGTGTTTCTTTTACATATGAGGGTGCCCTTGTATTTGGGGTATAGATGTTCAGTATTGAGATTTCCTCTTGATGGATTGTTCCTGGACTAATATGAAATGTCCTTTTTTGTCTCTTTTGATTGATTTTAGTTTGAAGTCTATTTTGTTTGATATTAGGATAGCTACACCAGCTGGTTTGTTAGGTCCATTTTTTTTTTTTTTGGAAAAATTTTCCCAACTCTTTACTCTGAGGTGATGTCTGTCTTTGTGTGTTTCTTCTCTGCAGCAGAAGGATGGATACTGTTTTCGTATCCAATCTGTTAGCCTGTGTCTTTTTATAGGTGAGTTGAGTCCATTTATATTAAGGGATATTAGTGACCAGTGATTGTCATCTCCTGTTTAATTTAGTTTTTGTTTTTGGTGATGGTAATTTGTGTGTTTTTCCCTTGTTTGCGATTGCTGCTGTGAGATCATCAATTTTCTGTGTTTTTGTTGATGTAGCCAACTTTCTTGGTTTGGAGTTTTCCTTCTAGTAGTTTGTGTAATGCTGGGTTAGTGGCTAGGAATTGGTTAAATCTAGTTTTGTCATGGGATACCTTGTTTTGTCCTTGTATGGCGATAGGAATTTTTGCTGGGTATAGTAGTCTTGGCTGGCATCCATGGTCTCTAAATATCTGTATATCGCTTGACCTTCTGGCTTTCATTGTCTCTATTGAGAAGTCACGTGTAATTCTTATAGGTCTGCCTTTATATGTTACTTGGACTTTTTCCTTTCCAGCTCTTAATATTCTATCTTTATTTTGTATGTTTGGTGTTTTGATTATTATGTGATGAGGGGACCTTTTTTGATCCAGACTGTTTGGTGTTCTGTAACCTTCTTGTATCTTCCTTCATTGGCATATCTTTCTTTAGGTTGGGAAAGTTTTCTTCTATGATTTTGTTAAATATGTTTTCTTTGCTTTTGAGTTGAACTTCTCCTTCTTCTATACCTATTGTTCTTATGTTTGGATTTTTCATGGTGTCCCATATTTCCTGGATAATTTAGTTAAGCTTTTGTTAGATTTAATGTTTTCGTTCACTGATGAGTCTGTTTCCTCTATTGTATCTTCAACACCTGAGTTCTCTCTTCCATGTCTTGTATTCTGCTGTTTATGCTTGCATTTGTGGGTCCTGATTGCTTTCTCATGATTTCTGTTTCTGTAATTCCCTCAGCCTGTATTTGCTTTATTGCCTCTATTTTAGTTTTCAAGTCTTGAATAGTTTCTTTCATGTGTTTGATTGCTTTTTCTTGGTTTTCTTTAAGGGATTTGTTGATGTCTTCCAATTTTTTGTTTGTCATTTCCTCCATTTCTCTGAGGTAATTACTCATTTTCTCTTTAAGGGCCTCAAACATTCTCCTTAAGTTAAAGTTATTTTTTAGGTAATTTTCTTCTACTTCACCTATATTTGGTTGTTCAAGTCTTGCTGTTATAGGGTCACTAGATTTTACTGGTGTCATGTTGCTTTTTTTTTTTCTTTTTTCTTTTGGTTCTGTGTATGGTCTTACCTTGTCTACCCATCTTTTCCTCTAATTGGTATAAGTAGAGCTGTCTGTGACTCTGGTGAGCAATCCCCCAGGTGCCACTGGATCCGAGGCTCAGATGGCTGCTCCTCGTGGTGTAGTCAGTGCCATGGTTCCAGTTACCCCGTTGGTCACTCTGTGTTCCTAGAGGGTGCTCAGCACCCCCAGGATTTGCTCCACTCCTCTGGAGTTGATGGTCTTAGGCCTGCTCTGGGATAGGTTGCCGCTCAGACCTGTTTCTATAAATGTCCCTTGTCTGAATCCACTCCTGCAGAGGTCCCTGGCTTGGAGTTGGTCCTGCAAAGGTCTCTAGCTCTAATCTACACCCTCGGAGGTTCCAGACTCGGATGTGCCAGGACACACAGAGGACCTGGTTCAGACCTACTCCCTCAGAGGTCCCAGACTCATGTCCTGACTGGCAGAGGTTTCTGGTTCCTGCTTACTTCCTCGGAGGTCCCAGACTAATGAATGCCTTGACCTGCAGAGGTTCTGGCTCAGGCCTAATTCCTCAGAGGTCCCAGTCTCATGCCTGGACCTGCATGGGTTCTAACTCAGGTCTACTCCCTGGAAGGTCCCAGACTCATTCCCGGACACATAGAGGTCTCTGGATTCTGCCTACACCCTCGTAGGTCCCAGACTCATACATGAATTTACAGAGATCTCTGACTCTGACCCCCTCCCTCAAAGGTTGCTCCCTTACACCTTCTCCTGTGGAGTTCACTGTCTTGGGTCTGCTCTGACCTAGTCACTGGCTCAGTGCTGTTTCTGTAAATGTCCCTGGTTTATATCTGCTCCCACTCACGTGGAGTTTGCTATCTCGGGCCCAGCTCTAGCCCAGGTCACTGGCTCAGTCCTCAGTACTTTTATTCTTAAAGAGATAAGGTTAGGAGACAAAAACAACCCAATGTAGTTCAAGTATGTCCAGATCTTCCAGTAGCCATGCCCAATGTTTGGCTTTAGAGGCAATTATAATTTTGCTTCTGCATTCACCATCTATTTCTCCAACATAAACCCATGCAGAACAAATAGATTTTACATAAAAACAAAATGTATGTGAGAATGCTTCACATTCCATTGAGGAGTCATGAAAATATTATTACCACATTGAAACAGGCTTATAAAGTGGATGTTTGGCAAATTCTGTGCATTGGTTTATTTTTTTTATTTTATTTATTTATTTATTTTTTTTTTTTGGTTTTTCGAGACAGGGTTTCTCTGTGGCTTTGGAGCCTGTCCTGGAACTAGCTCTGTAGACCAGGCTGGTCTCGAACTCACAGAGATCCGCCTGCCTCTGCCTCCCGAGTGCTGGGATTAAAGGCGTGCGCCACCATCGCCCGGCTTGTGCATTGGTTTATTATATGTGATTATGAGAAATTTACTTAAGTTAATAAAGGTGACAGAAATTCATCACTACTAAGAGATATATAGCTATCATTGAGTAGCAGAAAAATCTGTGATGTGGCCAGGTGTAGAGACTTGCTGAATTCAACCTAGGAAGAAAAGGATTGATTTTTGTACTTGGAATGTCCTTGCTCCCTCAGGGCAGCCTTTATCTGAACTAAATGAAATTATAGTGCACCTAATGCAACATGGGTTTTCCAAATGCTCTGATAAATTCAGTTCATCATAAGATAAAATACAAACATCTTATCCAAAAGATGAGTCCAGAAATCAAGCTTTTATTCTCTCCTCTCTTTTTGTACTCTTCCATGACCTTCTGGTTTCATGGTTCTCTTTGTGGCCCCGCAATACTTATTAACCTTCAGGAACACTGATAAAAGAAGGCTGACCTCTGATGTCCTTCTGTCCCTCATGTAATCACAACTGAAAGCAGATATTGTCCTCAGGTCCTCACTAGTTGAATGCAGTGATTTATCTACTTTTATAAAGATTTCTTAAATTTTCCATCAAGCTTTGAACCAGTGGATTTAGGGATGTTTACTGGAAATGCTGCTTTGATTTGCTCTTTATTAACTGGTACTTATTCTTTTACTTTTCCTTTTAAAGGCAAATTCTCATCTTTTTTCTTTATTAGGGAGCCACTGTGCATTTTGGCAGCTGTGTGTTACTCATTACCTTCTTTGATGATCCTGTCTTGGAGTTACCACTCTGTTCCTATGTATTTATAACAACTTTATAGGAAGAATTTTTTTCTGAGCAAGATATTATATTCACCTAGAAACAAAGCCATACCTTATAAGAATATAATGCATTTTAGTTATACAAAACTGAAGGATTATTATCATCTACCTGCAATTACTGTAAGATTTATTAAGGTTTATTTTTAAGAGAAGGAAAACCATTTGGAAAAGAAGTCAGACATGAGAAGCAATGATGAATTTAGTCAGTTTTGTAGGAAGATTTATTCACTGATCAATTTATTCACTTCTCAATTATCATAAACACACAGCTTTTGCATGGTTTTTTACACTAAAAGCCAAACAGAATATGAGATATGTTTGACAGGCAACTAACTTTAGGCCTCTGAAAAAAAGTTAGAAAAATTACAGTTTCCAAGGTGCCAGTAGCAAAAATAAATAAATAAAACTTAGAATTTTAGAAATTCTGAGTAAGTATCAAAAAAGAGAAAAAGAAAATGGACAAGAGAAGAAAGGGGTTAGAAATCAGTTCAGTGTAGTAGTAATCAGAACAGAGTCACCACTTAGGGACAGAGGCTTCACGATAGCCATATTTCCTCAGTCACTCTTACTAACAATGCCTGAGAAAGGTACATAATTTCTTTATTTATGTTTAATGATTTCCAGATGCATTAAATTGAATCTTTACTCTTAGATCTTTCTGTTTTGGTTTTGTTGAGTTTGATCTTTGGATTTCTGAGAATTTCTTTGTCACTCATGATCTTTTCCTACTTGAACTGTGGTATCATAATTCCTATCATCAGCTCTGTGTGTGTGTGTGTGTGTGTGTGTGTGTGTGTGTGTGTGTGTGTGTGTGAAGATGGGTTTCTATGGGCTGGTACATTTCACTGAGGATGGTAAAGCAATGATAAAATCATTTAGAGTAGAGCTCTCAATAATGCTGCAGTTGATCTAGTAGTAGCACTGTGTGAATTAGGTAAGTGCATCCCACAGTCTAACATGTGGATTTGAAAGTTGAAGATTTTATGTTATTTTTGGGGAAAATAGTCCCTCATTCTGAGTTATCCAAGTTCTCCATGAGAAATTTGTGAGAGGGGACTTCTGAATACTAGTACATTGTGTCCTGCATTTAAATATGTCTGTTTTTCAGAGATACCTTTAGTATCCTGCCTGGGAGTGTAGTAAAGGCCGTGGGAATGAGTGATGTGGGATGGCCTTCTGTATATGCATTGCTCTTATTGGTTAATGAATAAAGCTGCTATTCTGGCCTATGGAAGGGCAGAATATAGCCAATTGGAAGAGAAATATAGAGAGAGTAGCTGGAGTCAAAAAGATGCTGTGTAGCTGCTGAAGGACAAAGATGACAAATGCTGGAACCTTACAGGTAGGTCATAGCTTCTGGTGATACATAGATTAATAGAAATGGGTTAATATATGATGTAAGAGATAGTTAATAAGAAGCCTGAACTATTAGGCCAAACAGTGTTGTAATTAATATAGTTTCTGTGTGATTATTCAGTTCTGGGCAGCCAGAAAACAAAACTCTGTCTCCATTTACATATGGGGAAGAAGCTCAAGCTCAGAGGGCTGGAGTTTAGGAACCTCCGTTTCACTGAGGAGAATCAGATGCACTCATGTGATTCTTCTGTCTTTGTTACTGTTCTATTGCTGTAAAAAGGACAGTGTGGCCAAGGCAACCTATAAAACCTAAAGAGTTTTGTAGTTGTTTGTGGATTTTTTTTCTCTTTTGTCTTTGACTCTTTGGGGGCCCACCACCCAACTCCCAAATAAATCACACGAAGTCTTATTCTGACTTATACATGCCCAGCATTAGCTTGGCTTGTTTCCTGCCAGCTTTTCTTAAATTATCCCATCTATGTTTTGCCTCTGAGCAAAAATCTTTCTCTATTTCTGTATATCTTTCTTTGCTTCTTGCTCAGTGGCTTCTGTGTAGCTGGGTGGCTGGCTCCTAGACTCTTTCTTCCTTCTCCTTTTCTTGCTCTTCCATCTCCTCTTCCCAGAGTTCTCCTCCTACTTATTCCCTCTGCCTGCTAACCCACCTCTCCTTTCTCCTGCCTTGCTATTGGCCATTCAGCTCTTTACTACATTAATCAGGTGTTTTAGACAGGCAAAGTAACACAGCTTCATAGAGTTAAACAAATACAACATGAAAGAATGCAACATATCTTTGCATCATTAAACAACTGTTCCACGGCATAAACAGATGCAACACATTTTAAAATAATATTCCACAACAGAGTTTATTGGGACTTACAGCTCCAAATAGTCCATGACAATACTGGTGAGTGTTGCAGCAGTCAGGCAGGCATGCCACGGGAGCAGTAGCTGACAGTTTACATAATTACCTGCAGTAGGAGATAGGGGGAGACAGAAAACTAATTGGGATTGACAAGAGCTTTTGAAGCCTCAGAGCCACCATCCGTAACATACCTCCTCCTAAAAGGTCACACCGCCTAATGCTTTCTAAACAGTTCCATCAACTAAGGACCAGGTATCCAAATGCATTATTCGATGGGAACTATTCTCATCAAAGCTACCACACTGTCCAATTTCATGCTTTTGGAAACCATAATTTCTATCTTCTACCTTGGTCAGAATGAGAATCTAGTTAGAAATAAATAAGAAAATATGCAGATTGTTATAATCAAAATCCTTTTCCGCTGTGATCTCTCATGCTCCAGTTCCTGAAGCTTTCTATGATTCTGTAGCTCTGCTGACTTCTTGGTGGTTATTTTCTTTACACGTTTAGACTTCAGCTATTGAGAATAAAGGGCACTCTCCACCTATCTGTTACATAGCTTCTAGAAGATTATTACTCTTGTGTTTCATGGGAATACTATCATTTTTGGCAGGGGTTTTAAGTATGTATATAAACTTTAAATTTGGGTTTCTAACATTAAGAACTGGAACTGTGCTGAAGTTTGATGTGGCTGCGTGGCTCGCAGTCTTGTTTTGCTTTTAGTTTTGTATATATTAAAAGGCCCCTTTAATCAACTCCTGCTTTGATTTTCTTTGGCAGTTGTTGAGATGCTATAGCCTTTGCAAGGCTATGTATGAAGATAAAGTAGACTTAGACCAGAGTAATACTGTAGACTTGCTCAATTTGTTGCACCTTGGCAGCCAGTTCACTTGGACTTCACATCTTCACACAATCTTGACTGGTTTCTGTGGCACTGAGCCCATGTTTCCATGATTCATATCATAAATTTCATAAGGACAAAGAGATCTTGGCAGATTAAATATGCTTCTATTGTTACTGGGTGGTATAATCTCTAGTGTCTGCTAAAACTGTGATTTGGTGTTGCAAAAGGATACAGAAAAGTACCGGACTGCACTTTTTTTTTTACTAACTTTGTTGTGCCTTGCAGCAATATTTTAATCAAATAAATAAAATTTGATATTTTTTACTACTCCATGTGACCTGAAATGGTCTTCATGGGTGAATTCTGTTTGCAGGACCATAGTAACAAGTGTGAATGTCTAATTTTGTAGGCTTTGTGATTTGGAAGATATGAGGGCCCATTCCTTTTGTACTGAATAAAGCTATATCCCAACATGTGTCTGCATTTATTGTAAGTGAAGACGAAATTCCCCGTGGAAACCTGGGGAGCTTTATTTGTATGTGCAGAAAAATTGCTGCTTAAGAAAGCAGCCCCCCTTTTAGATGTAAATGTCCTTCTCCATTGCTGAGGATGCAGCTGTCTCAACTCATGATGCCTAGGTGGTCCACATGCAGTATTGTGGGAGTCTCTAGAGACCTTATAAATATGAGAAAAGTTTGTAGTATCATTACAAGTTGATGCCTATAGATCCCCCATGTTTTTAGATTATATTTCATATAGAGATGATCACTAGGATTTTTGGAATTTGGATGTAAAAATAAATAATTAAAGTATTAAGTATTTGATCCATTCCCCTACCTACCTACCTACCTACACACACACACACACACACACACACACACACACACACCAACAGCATGCCATGTATTGCTTCCCTGAACACATCAGAGTTTTT
Organism: Microtus oregoni; assembly: GCF_018167655.1. Taxonomy (NCBI): domain Eukaryota; kingdom Metazoa; phylum Chordata; class Mammalia; order Rodentia; family Cricetidae; genus Microtus; species Microtus oregoni. The sequence continues at coordinate 26,997,395 of NW_024543071.1, forward strand.
GTTGTGGCAGTTATAATGTGAGATCTGCATATCCCTTGATCTTATGTTGCAGGATTGGAGTAATCAACTGTAGTATGATCTGCTCAAGAGGCTGCATTCCAGGCACTAGGAAAGGTTTGGTCAGCAAGAGATATGATGACAGCAGCTAAACTACAAGTATGTGAAAGCCTTGTCCTGAGCTGCCTTCTTCACAGCTCTGAAACCTGGACAATGGAACACTCCTAATAACAGCAGCTGAATGTGTTTGAGGTGGCATGTCTCTGGAGGATTCTAGGCATCACATGAAGAGATAGGCTGCGCAACAATGACATTAAGAAAAATTCCCATCTACAGAAGGAAGTAAACTATAGGATACAGCAATGGCACTTGAGATACTTTGGCCATGTTATGAGAATGAATGATGGCAGATACCAAAGATAGTACTGTTTGGAGGAGTACACAGGATAAGGCAAAGAGTATGGCACAAAAATCACTGGATAGACAGTGTAAAAGAAGATTGTGGAACCTTGGGTATGACAGTAACACAAGCATCTAGGACTGCCCAGGAGAGGTTCAACTGGAGAACCGCCATAAAGAGGCTGCCCATGCATGCTTCAGCATTGCTGGGGCATAAATGATGATGATGATCTGCTCTTGGAACCAGGCAAATAATTTAATGCTTGAGGTATAGTGAAAGATTAGTGTTATAGTTAGTGTTTCATCTTATGCCATACACAGAGCCATTGTTTGTGTTGACAAAAAGAGCAGAGTTGATCCAATTTTGTATAGTAGAACATTTTATGATTCTTAGTGTACTGTCTATATCCTCTGATATTATAAGCATTGCTTATGTGTGGGTTTTGAGCATTTGAGATGTAGCTAGTGTAAATGAGAAACTGATATTTGCATTTTGTTTGATCTAAATATCTAATTAAAACATGCTGCTATTTTACAATTGTTTTATGCAGCTGATACAATTTGTTAAAACAGAAAATTGCTTTTAGCATGACTGTGGCCCAGATCAGAATCTCTTTCATTTATTTACTTATCTATGCTAGAAATATTAAGTACTAATATGCATTATACTACATCCACTATGTCACACTAGATACTACAAGATGTATGTTTCTCTGATTAATTCAGCTCTGAGAAAAATTAAAACATTTTCAAAGTAAGAAAATGTGTGTGAACTTGACCCTGTTAGAATGGTATTTAAATGATTCTTATGGGCTATAGAACAATGCAGAATGAAAACAGTGTCCTGAAGGCCATTAGGAACAGTACCTAAATCCAAGCAGGAAGACCAAAATAGTGAACCTAAATATTATATAAACATATATTATATTAACACATAGCATATATTTGTATTAATATAATATATTTATATAGAGAGAGTTAGATTAAAGGAATGACATAGTCAGAAATTACTAGAGTTTAAATCTTACAGTTGAAGCCAGGTAAAGCCAGCTGGAGTTGCTTCAAGGGCAACAGAGTGAAGGGCACATCCCCAGATCTTTAGCTAAGATACAAGTGCTGTTCTTCAAAGCAGCTGATTGACAGTGACCCTTAGATGAAATCCACCCAGCAAGTATGTAAGTGTGTGTTGGTAGGATGAGCCTGGCTTCAATCTGTATCCCCTAATAAATGTCCACCTGGCTTAACAGAAAGGGAGGAAGGGTGAGTTGGGAATTTGAGCAGTGATTCTAACATTGTAGGTAATTCTGAATCTATGCAGGGTACGAGTCCAGTTGGCTTTGTATTTGCAGTTTTCACAAAGGACCTTTCTTCTTAGAACGGGTCTCCTACTGAAAAGCTGTAATTGTTTTTTTCTTTCTTGGATCCTAAGGAAATTTTGGAATTCAGCAAAGACAAGGGAGTGTTTCATCGTTTACTTTTATTTTTGTGATTTTCTAAACTCACAGGGAGAGATGGAGTGTAACCAGATGGCCCTGATGCAAAGGAGGTGAAAGGGAACAGTCATGGCAGTGCTGCCGTGGAGTCACTTGGCTTCATTGACTCGTATCGACCTCTTAATGAATGATTTGAAATTCATTGTTCAAAGAATCTAAATGTTTATTTTTTAATAGTAGAAATTACTTTTTATACTGGACCAGAAATACAGACAAAAGAATCAATTTCCTTTTTGCCCAGCACAGTGGGGCACATACACACCAGACCAGGAGCTGATCAGTACCATTAATTTGTGGTGTAAAAGAAAAACAAAATTTTTGAAACACTGTATTTCCATGTATCTCTGGCTGGCCAGGAACTCACTATGTAGACCATGCTGGCCATGAGCTCAAGAGAGGTTCCTATATGCTGCCATAGAAGGTGTGCGCCACCATGCTAGCAGGTAATTTTTTTTAAAGAGCAAGATTAGAATACATTCCTTTTTTTTTTTTTTTAGGAATCTTAAGAAAATTGACTCTTTTTTTATATTTAAACTTATTTCAACTTTTTTTTATTGATTTTTTAATGAGCTCTCCATTTTTCTCTGCTCCCCTCCCTGCCACTCCCCTCTCCCCTTCAACCCTCCCCCAAGGTCCCCATGTTCCCAATTTACTCAGGAGATTTGTCTTTTTCTACTTCCAATGTAGATTAGATCTATGTAAGTCTCTCTTAGTGTCCTCATTGTTGTCTAAGCACTCTGGGATTGTGGTTTGTAGGCGGGAATCTAAAATGGCTGAAAGACACTTAAGGAAATGTTCAACATCCTTAGTCATGAGAGAAATGCAAATCAAACAGTTCTGAGATTCCATCTTACATCTGTAAGAATGGCCAAGATCAAAAACACTGATGACAACTTATGCTGGAGAGGTTGTGAGGAAAAGGGAACACTTCTGCATTGCTGGTGGGAGTGCAAGCTGGTACAGCCTCTTTGGATGTCAGTGTGGCAATTTCTCAGAAAATTAGGAAACAACCTTCCTCAAGACCCAGTAATGCCACTTTTGGATATCTATCCAAAGGATGCTCAATCGTGTCACAAGGACATGTGCTCAACTATGTTTATATCAGCATTGTTTGTCATAGTCAGAACCTGGAAACAACCTAAATGTCCCTCGACCGAAGAATGGATAAGGAAAATGTGGTACATTTACAGAATGGAGTACTAAACAGCAGAAAAATTAATGACATCTTGAATTTTGCAGGAAAATGGATGGAGCTAGAAAACATTATTTTGAGTGAGGTAACCCAGACACAGAAGACAATTATCACATATACTCACTCATAGGTGGTTTTTAAACATAAATCATAGAAAAGAAAAGTGACTCTTAAGAATTCTATCTCATATCTTTTGTTGATGTGATTATTTTGACACCTGCAAGTGTATAAGAAAAAAAACTACTTTTTGTTGCATAATTACCCCTCTTCCTGGATGTCTTTGCCTCCTGGTATCCTATAAACTATACCCCAGGTCCTGTAGCAAGAGAGCTTTTCTTTGGGGAAGAGTAAATAGTGCCTCAGGGTTTTGCTGTCCCTGCTCTTTTTGTTTGTCTGTTTTGTCAAGGGAGAGATCAGAGCTGGAGTGATTATGTGTTGTGTGTGTGTGTGTGTGTGTGTGTGTGTGTGTGTGTGTGTGTGTGTGTTAGACAAGAATCTGCCCCAAACTATGTCCCACCGCTTATCCTGTTTGCAGTGAAACAACTGCTGGCCACCTTGGCAAAATATTTGAATGATTATTTGCTTATCAGCTTTACTTTCTTATATCACAAAGCTTCCTTCCTTCCTTCCTTCCTCCCCCCCCCCCTTTTCCCTACATTTAGCTGTGTCTAGCTCTGCTTTGTCTCCTTTCCTCATCTTGTTCCTTTAATTGTGATTCTTTATTTGCTTGGGATTCCTCTGTGACCTATATATGGTTTCAGTTTGCGTGCCTAAAGAGAAGCTGAAAAGTACCTTGATAAGGAAAATTTGTGTTGAACCAAAGGATTGCATTTCCTATCAGTAGCATACTATAGTGGGGTTTTTTTGGTATAAAACTTCGATTTTTATAGAATAACACTTTCTGCTTGAAATTAGCCTATAGATTTCATAGGATTATGTGTTTTTTGTATCAGGAACACTCAATATTGTGCTTGTTGAAGCCTTACTAGCTTAGGATGATTTTACTTAGAATAAGATCTTATAATATCATTGACATTAAAAGTTCATTTTGCTTATTATTCCTTTTTTAACTTTTACTTTTTAGATACCCTGGATACAACCAAGACTCTAGCATGACAGGCAGGCATTCTGCCACAGATACATTCCCATTGCTTTGGTTTTTTGAGTCAGGATTTCACAATATTGTCCAGACTCTCCCAGAACTTCTGGAACTCATGAACCCCCTACTTCTGCCTCCCTAGTGCTGGGATTATGAGTAGGCCACCACACCCAGTTAGTATTCCAAGTTCTAATCCAGTTTGTGCAGGATAAAGTTTTGTATATCAGATCAGTCATGAGTTCTTTCTGTATACACTTAACTGAACCTCTGTGTTTCCGCCATGATCATACAATTTGCCAATGTGTCAATAAATACTTTTAAATCACACTGTAACTTTTGGTTCAGGCCAAACTATAAATCGCCCCATTTCAGAAACGTGCAGTTGAGGAACGATGAGAAGTTCTCATTGAAACACGCTGATGTGATGTTCTGGTACAATACTTGCCAGGGGGCTGAGCCTGCTAGCACTTGTTTCAGCATGTGCTCCAGGGTGGAAGGAAAGCAAGAGATACCGTGTCTTGAGTAATATCATTTAGCAAGAGTTATGATGGAAATAAGTCCAAATATTGTCCAAAATCCTGACTCCAGTTTCCTTGGTGGGTGTTCCCAGGGTTTGCTTAGTTTCCAGTGTTCTCTCCTTGCTGCCCTTTTCTTTGTTGTTGTTTTCTGTGCCACAATTTTAACTCTTCTCTGTTTTTCTTCAGTACTATTGAATATACTTTCCTTATGTATGCTCAATTGTTAGGTTTTTCAAACTTTTAAAATTATTTGTTTTTTTTGTTAAATCTTTTTAACCAAAAATCTTGTAACCCACATTCACATGCCCACTGTGAGTAGCTTGAATTCCATTGTGTCTCACTAAAACTCACAGTTTCCCATCACTTGCAGAATAAGTACCCATCATCATCTTAATCCAGACAAACCTGGCAGCAAAAGCAGTCAGAAGGTTAGACACTCCTACTCCAGACTCTGGAGCTTTGCTTTTCCTCTTGGCTCCAACTGCCTTCAACGTTACCCAGCCATTCCTGTGAAACCACAGTCTATCAGAGCAACAGAAACCTTTTTAAGCATGGTGAATAGTAGAACCAGAGATGCCAGCATCAGCATTATAGGACCTGACAACATCTGAAGTTATTTCACCTGGATAGAGGCTTGGAGTTCTATGCAAACAAGATTCTCAGAATCTCCATTAAAGACACTGTTTTGTCAAGTTGGGACAAATGAACTAGAAAAACGGATCCAAGAATAGGGTGACTAGACATATTTAGGCATGTTTCCCTGAAGGACCTGAAGTACACAAAACAAGAAGCAAGGTTTGTGTTTGAGGGCAGTGGGGAAGAAAAACAAAAAGCTAAGGCAAGAATATTATGATTTGAGACACAGGGATAGATCCTTTCGGGGACCTGGATATTAGGATAATGTTTACCGAGAATCTTAGCACCTGATAATTTACCCCCCACCCCATGGTGGTTTGAATATATTCCATAGGTTCATGTTTTTGAATACCTGATTTCTAGTTGGTGGGTGTTTGGGGAGAATTAGGAGGTGTGGTCTTACTGGAGGGAGTATGTCACTGGGGTTGAGCTTTGAGATTTCAAAAGACTGTCTATTTTGAGTTCATTCTCTGTCTCCTATTTGTGGATCAAGATGTGAGATCTCAGCTGTTTGTGCCATTTTGAACTCTTAGCTTTCTGAAACCATTAGCCCAGTTGTTTTCTTTCATAAATGGCCTCGGTCGTGGTGTTTTGTCGCAGCAATAGAAAGGTAACTAAGATACCCACTCTCCCCAGTAATTCCTCCAAGTTTGTTTTCATTAGCCTGGCATTCTGGATACATAACTCTGATTGTAGATTTAGAACTTTTCCTCCAGGTAAAAATTTTCTGTAAATATTGTGTAAGACATATACTCAGAGATGTGACTCATCTCCTGTGTGGGGGGGAGATAGAAAGTAGTTAAAAAGAAGGCCAGATATAGGATCCTCCACCCCTCTTACTCCAACCATTTCTTTCTTTCCTTGCCTCATCCTTTAGGAAGCTGTTCACACTTATGTAGAAACATCTTCAAGTTTTCCATATGTTAGGCACATCATCTCTTGGATTACTGGAACATGCCTACCAGAGGACAATCCATAGGAGAGACTAGGAAGCATTTCTGGAAAAAGAGAAAAGTGAAGTTGGGCCAAGTTGGACAACTGTTTAATAATTATTTGGAAAATACTACCTCTGAGAATATTTTGGTTCATCATCCCCCCCCCTTAAAATATCATATGAATCATGTAGAGCTAGAAATGTAGAGAAAGGTGAAGACATTCACTTGAAAGCCTCAGAAGATTTTGAAGCAATACTTCTGTTACTTGAGTGATTAATACAGCCTCAAATCAAAAGATAAGGCATTTAAAACCAGATTTAAACAGTACCTATCCACAAATCCAGCCCTACAGAAAGTACTAGAAGGAAAACTCCAATCCAAGGAAGCTAACTACACCCACAAAAATACAGGCAACAGATAGCCTTCCACCAGCAAAACCCAATAAAGGAAACACACACACTACCACCGAAAAATATCAGGAATTAACAATCACTGGTCATTAATATCTTTTAATATCAATGGACTCAATTCACCTATAAAAAGTCACAGGCTAAGAGAATAGATATGAAAGCAGGATCCAGACTTCTGCTGTATACAAGAAACACACCCCAACCTCAAAGACAGACACTACCTCAGAGTAAAGGGTTGGGAAAAGATTTTCCAATCAAATGGACCTAAAAAACAAGTGGCTGTAGCTATCCTAATATCTAACAAAATTGACTTCAAACTAAAATCAATCAGAAGAGATAGAGAAAAACACTTTAAATTACTCATAACAGAAACAATCCATCAATATGAAGTCTCAATCTTGAATATCTATGCCCTAAATTTAAGAGCCCCCACATATGTAAAAGAAACAATACTAAACCTTAAATCTCACATCAAAACCCACACAGTAATAGGAGACTTCAACACCCACACTCCCTAATGGACAGATTGACCGGACAGAAACTTACAGTTCTGATGATAGAGATGAACAACAGTTTTGTCAATGTTTATTAATTTACAATTTAATTATTCACAAATATAAATTATTTTTATAAGACTCTACAACTTTGTAGAAGTAAGATTGTCTAACCTAATTTTTATGATCATATTTGTTTTATTTTAATACTTACTTTTATTTTGATGTATTGAATAGTTTCTCTCCAATGTTAATGTAGGAAAGTTTTAGTAAGGCATAACATCTTTTATCCATAGCACAAATAAAGATATCTGTGATTGTATTATACCTATGTGTGTTACTATTATGCATAAATATGTATTCTTAATATTGGGCTCTTTGAAAGCCCTTATGAACTTCAGTAAAGAATCCTGGTATTGGGGCTGGAGAGATGGCTCAGCGGTTAAGAGCACTGGCTGAGATCCTGAGTTCAATTCCCAGCAACCACAATGTGGCTCACAACCATCTGTGATAAGATCTGGTGCCCTCTTCTGGCCTGCAGGCAGAACACTGTAAACATAATAAATAAATAAACAAACCTCTAAAATAAAAAAAGAATCCTGGTATTTGCCAGGTGGTGGTTGTGCACACCTTTATTGCCAGCACTTGGAAGAGAGAGGCAGGCAGATCTCTGTGAGTTCGAGGACAGTATGGTCGACAAGAGTTAGTTCCAGGACAGGCTCCAAAGCTGCAAAAACAAAAACAAAAACAAAAAAAAACCTGTCTCGGAAAAAAAAAAAGATTTCTGTATTAAATTTTACATAAACTTGATCTGGTGAGACGGCCCAAAAGTTCTTGCCTTGCAAGCTTTGTGCCATTAGGTCAGTCCTCAGAACTCAGGTATTTGTAGGAGACAACCAATTCCCAAGTGTTGTCCACCGATCTTCACATGTGCCATGCCCATCCCCCCAATAAAATAATAGATTAAGAAATACATTTTAAATTACTTAATCTGGTAGAATAAGAGCTTGCTCTCACTATAATCAACTTGGATAAAGCAGAGATTACAAAACATATAGACTAAGTTCTTTTTCACAATATGAGAGAGAAAGAGAGAGAGAGAGAGAGAGAGAGAGAGAGAGAGACCTGCTGTGTTTCTAAAGACAATTTTCAGTTGAGTTTCCTTTGGGATTAAGGTCTTTCCTAGGTACTCATTTAGAAAATTTAGGTTTGTAGCAAAATCTTGGACATTTTGTATGTACTTATATTTTTAATTGTTTGAGAATTTCATACATGTGCAGGGTGTTTTGATCAAATCCATTCCCTATTCCATTTCCTGCAATTCATCCCTGTCTCTCACATCACTTCTCCCTCCCAACTTCAAGTGTTATTTTTAAAAAAAAACTCACTGAGTATGCTTAGTGCTGCCTGCGTATGCATAGGTGTAGGACCATCTACCAGATCATGAACCATCTTCAAGGGCCACATGCCTAAAGAAAGGTGGCTTTCCATTGCTAGCAGCCATGGTTGCCATAGCTTCTCATTTAAGACTGGGACTTTATGAGTGACCCTGCTAGCCCATTCATCCTTTTAATCCCATTAGATAGATGTATACTTTATTTTTTCTGTTTTATAAATGCAGCTTTCCCTTTTTTAATTTAACTTTTAATTATGTGTACATGGGAGGGGCACTATAGGTATATGAAATATGCATGCAGGTGCCTGTAGAGAACAGAGACTTTGGATCCTTTGGAACTGTAGTTATAGGCAGTTGTGAGCTGCTTGACATGTGTTGTGGAATCGAAGTCAGATTCTCTGGACGAGCAGTACACTCACAGTCCCATAGTGTTTCTTTTCAAATGGCGTAATAATTGACTCTTGGAGCCTGCCTGTCTGCTTGCTTGCGTCCTTGTGTCCGTCCTTCCTTCCTTCCTGCCTGCCTTCCTTCCTTCCTGTTTCTTTTTTTTTGTTCATTTGTTCTTTTACTTTACATAAGTAACTTAGCCTTTAAGAATTTGTGTCAATAAGAAATATGAAAAAGAAATTCTCGTAACTTGAATGGCCCTGGGGCCTACATTGAAAGATTTGTAGAGTATCACTAAAAATATTAGGTGAATAAAACTGGCTTGTACAAATTACTTTTTAAATTTATTAGCTTTTATATATGTTTGTATAAAACAGAATGCAGTTTTCCTCAGTTTGCATTATAAAACACATAAAAATAAACATCCAATTGAAACTCTGAGACAACATCATAAAAATCAATACATTCAAGCCATTTGGATTTTCAAAGCACTTCTAAAACACTAATCCTTTAGATCTGTCTTCAACTAAATATATTATCCCCACTTTATATCCAGTGTCTGAACATCCAAGGACAATGTGAATTTTGTTAATAAATGATCCATCAAATCCATGCATAGTGTAAAAATGTTGATACATTTATTCATTCCTTATTATGTAAAAATCTGTCTGTAATAAAGGATTTTTATGCATAGGGCAATGGATTTATGCACAGTGAATTTATAATGGTTTCCCAGATGTTCATATTTAACTAGCAACCACTCATGAAAGTAGCAAGGCTTTCAGAGGTTATCTTCCTGATTAATAGCTTTTGCCATTGCTAGCTGGGTGATTTTATAGTCAGTTGGAGAATTAACCATGTCACTTCCAGATTACAACTCTCAATATAAGCAAAGTAATTTCATATATTTCAATAATATTTTGAAATGAAAACAAGACAAAGCTTTATTTCATTTAATAATTAATGTAGTATACTAAATCTATTGGTTCCTCTTAAATAGTATCAGAAATGAACTATTTGTCAAAGTCATTTTATTTTTAATAAAAACATTTAGCCACCATCTGAGATGAAGCGTATGACAAGAGCACTCTTAAGGAAGGACTTCATGTTTCATGATGCTATTGAGTATGCTATTGTGGCAAATTTCGTTCTCTAATATTGCCATCTCTTTGAAACCAACTACCACAGTAGTAAAGAGGGAAATATTAACTCAGAAAAACACCAGCTTTTTAGGCAGACTAAAAATTGCAGGGATTACTTAACAGACCCAACAATAAAATATTGCTGTGAATGCATGTGTCTTTATCAGCTTAAGTATCTTATAATCAGATTAAATCCCCACTCATGTAAATCCGTTATGGTTTATGACTTAAATCCATGAGAATTATAACTCAAATTTAATTATATGTTCACATTATAATCTAGAGAACAGAGATTTGGGGTTAAAATGAGCTTCATTTCTTTGTCCTGAATGGAAAATAAGAATCTTTTATTCTCAATTGTAATATACTTACCAATACACATGAATAATCTCATATGCCTCTAATAATCTGCATTTAGGAAGACCCTAATTCAGTTGTCTTTTGTCCTCTATATTTCTTAGGGCCCTCGTAACAAGATACTAAAAGTTTGGTGGTTTAAACTGAAGAAATATTCTAATCTTTCTTGACATAGATATCCAAAATCAAGGTGCTGGCAAAATTTGTTCATTTTGACAATTTTCTCTTAAGCTGTGAGTAAGCACCTTATTTCTGTATTCACGTGGTCTTTTCTGAATGTGTGCACATTAACACCTCGAGGTTTCCTTTCTTGTAAGGATATCATTTGGATTGACATAGAGTACACAGAATAACACCATTTCACAATAATCACCTCTTTAAAGCCATTATCTCCATCCACTGTCACTTATGAAGTCCTGGGGATAAGGCCTACAGCATCTGAATTAGAGAGGGACATAATTCAGTCCGTAACACCGTCCATGCGTTACCTTCGATAACGTTCTCTCTTCTAAACATTAATTTTGTGTCTAGTATGACAGACAATGGGCTAGAGGCTGAAGCAATGACTTTTGGAGGAAATGTAGCCCTTTCTTGCAGAGATCTGGAGGAGAAAGAAATAATGAATTGCATTTTAGTGTAGTGTTCTCATCAGGATACTTGATGTCCAGACTCAAGGAAACTTAAATGCCTCGTTCAGAAATCTCTGCTCCATCTGATACTTAGGAGTCAGGGTTAATGTTAGTAAATATTTTCAAATTACTTACTGAATATAAGCAGTGAAGAATTTAGAGAAATAAAACTAGTGTTTGGAGAACCCATGTTGCTTTCTAAGCATAAGTGAAGTAATGGGTGGCAAATATTTTATATGTTCCATTATAAAGTGTCACGTTAATATTTCATAGGTACCCATGAAGATACTCCTTATATATAAATGAAATCTCACAAATAGAAATATCCACAAACAATGTACTATAGAAAGAATTTTGATCAATGACCCTTGTCAGTGTAAGAAGATGCAAATAGACTGCTGCCTACTTTTTTTTCCAAATCTTGGCCTTTCTAAAAGAAAGGTTAAAAGAAGACAACACTAATGGTAAATTTTACCTAACATTATTTACCAGCTTATTGTAGTGTCTGACATACGTTTAGTGGTTTTTTTCATGAATTTTATTTTTTACCTTTTATAACAGTTTTTATCTAACATATAAAATTATATGTATTCATGAAGTGTGACTCATGTTTCAGTGCATGCTAATAATTTACTTACCTTATTTTATATAACTTTACTGATTTGCACCCAGTGATGATTTGTGTATCATTTATAGAAGTTAAAACCTAGAAATTAAATATTCTCAATATTAATATGCTCTGCAAATTAACTGTATACTTATATCATGAAAGATTATGTAGATATATTAAAAGAAAATTTCAAAGACTTTATCATGGAAAATTTAAGACATTACCAGAGCTATAGCTGCAACATCCATCAGTTTGCCTAGTGTCTGTTCCTTTTGAGACGCAAAGTTTTGAGAGCTCCCAGTTCCCAGACTTCATTACCCTTAGCTGACCTTTGTGCACAGGTCAGGCATCTCCTTTCTTCAAGCACTGTCTTCATTTGGCTTCAATGGCACTATTCCTCTTTTAGCCTTCTTTTCCCCTAAATGGGTTTTCAGGAAGTCTGCCCTCGAGACCATCAGTGTCGGAATATCCCAGCACTACAGCCAGTGTTCTCTGCCTCGCCCCATCTTTCTGTCCTGATCCATTTACAGGACTTTCCCAATATGCTCTTCAGCATGAATCTCTCCCCTGGCCTTGACCTTATTCAAAACCTCCTCCTGCTTATCAAACACTTGTGATGAGATTGTTCCAGACACACACCAGGTTCTTCCCTTCACAAATGCTTTCTTCCCACAGAATTCCCCATCTCGGAAAATGGCAACTCCAACTCTGATTGCTCATACCAACGACTTTGGAGTTTCCTGTCTTCATTGTTTAATATTGCACATCTTGGTTGCCCTGGAATGGTAGAGCTGCTGTAATTATGTGTGACTTGTGACTTAGTAAGATGTGTTTACCCTGAGAAGCAAGAGCCTGAGTCTCTCAGTGCAGATGCAGATAGCAGCAAACCTGTCTGTTCACCAAAAGCAGAAGATAATACTCCACTGAAACCCTGTTTTTAAATAGGTAGATGGCCCCATCTGAACTGTATCCTATGCTTCCCATAGATTGCATTCACAACCTCTGTTTTTCACTTGTAAAACAGGTATAATAATTGCTTATACACTATGTAGTCCCTTGATGTGGGTGAGAATTTTAATGAGTGTTAACAATGTGATGACTGTCATACACCTTTAATAGTGATTTGCTTTTCTGTCTTCTGTTTTCCTTACAGACAATACAAACATATACTAATGATAACAGAAATTGCTATGCATTAACCATTATTATGAAGCACTTAAGGAATATAAGAAGTTGGATAGAAACTATATTCTAAAGAATATTATGATGTAAACAAGTGTGAGTTTTTAACTTCATACTACTAAATAATTTCTTGCTAGTTTATCTCATCAAAAAATTAAGGCATTTAAAAAATCCTTTTCTATGCCACTTTCTTGCAAGTAAACTTGGGAAGAGTACTAAGTAACTGCCCATATGTTTTAGGGTTTGTTTTTTTTTAAACATAGAATCTTTCCTTCTGTTACATAATTCAATTGCAGCAAGTGAGCATTCAATTTCTACAAACACCATAGTTTTATATTGAGGAAACTATAGTTTGCCAAATAAACTCTAACATAAATTTGACATACTTTCATGAAATGTATAAGGGTTGAGACTTCCAATTCTAAACTTTTTTCTAAATTTTCATTTGTATTGAAAGCCTCCTTAGATACATGTATTTTAAATCTGATTCTAGGGATTATTGACAATGGTTAGTTGAACAGTGAGAAAGGACACTCTGAAAAATTTGTCACAGTCAGAAAAGGGCTAGGTAACCGTATTAACAACAGAATTCCCAAATTCTTCCGGTCACATGAGCGCCATTGCTAGTGCTTTAAAAGAGAAAGAAAAATTATTTGAAAAATTAAGGTTTTGTTGGTTAATGATCATAATTTTGTGGATTAATTTCATAGATGTTTCTACATAATCCTTCCTACGTTTTATTCTATCCTTTGTAGAAAATAGATCATATGTAAAAACAGCAAATTGTCAGCTGTACCTAAGACTTAAGCTTACAATGGAAGTGGTTGACATCAACATGATCACCACTACGATTTCTTTAAGTTCTTATGTTGTTTTCCTCGATATAAACAATCTCAAACTGCCCTACATGGAATAAAATATTGAGAAAGTAAGAAGAATTGTTTCCACTAAAGTTTCCACTAAAGACAAGGACTGTGTGCTGGCAAGCCTTTTGTTAGCTTGACACAAGCTAAAGTCATTTGGGCAGAGAGACTTAGTGGAGAAAAGGCCTTCATAGGATTGGCCTATAGGCAAGTCTGTGGGGTTTTGTCTTGATTAGTGATGGATATGGGAGGGCCTAGCTCACAGGGGCCATTGCCACTCCTCTACAGGTGGTCCTAGATTGAAAAAAAAAAAAAGCAGGTGCCTCAAACCATGAGGAGCAAGCCAGTAAGCACTACTCATCCTTTGGCTTCTGCATCACTTTTGGCCTCTAGGTTTCTGCCTTGTGTTTCTGCCCCATCTTCTTTAGATAATGTACTATAAGCTATAATATGAAATAAAACTTTTCCTTCTCAAGTAACTTTGGTCATGGTGTTTTATCACAGCAGTAGAAACCCTAAGATGTAGGGCCTTTTAAATTCTGCTGAACTGTGAAGAATTTTATTTTACAATTGTGATGTCATATCTTGACTGCTAGCAACCTAAGCTACTGGCATCAACTTTACCACCATTACCAAAAGGAACTAACCAAACACTGATGAGAAAACATTATTAAAAACTGTTAGGATCCTATCAAAGTCTGAATAACAATAGTGCCAAATAATAACAGCAGTGTAATTCTTGGCACACTTACAGAGCATTTAAGTGTGTGTCCTGATTGTGCAAATACAGTTTTAATGGCCATTATCTCATTGGAGTTTCACAACATGCCCATGTGGTAGACAGCTATTAATATTCCCATTTTACATAGGAAGCAGTAAAGGCATGGAAAAGTTAGGCAGGTTTTATTAGGTTAGAGTATATGAGTGGTGGGGTTATTCAGTTTCAGGTTTTTTTAGAAATCTGATCTTAATTACAGTTACAGTTCCTTTCCTGACCTTTTACCATATTCAACAACGTGTTTCAAGCTATTCATCAATTGGAATTTGTTATTTTCTTAGAGTCTGATACACACACAGCTGGCAACTGAAGACAGGATAAGAGACTTAATAATAAAAGGCTTCAAAATAGAGCTTACTTATCGGATAGAGGGCTTTCAGGATTAAAATTTAGAGTTTCAAAAGACGATGATTCATTCTGCAGCTGTGACTGTTAAACCATTAACTGATTAACCTCTCTCACTATTGACTGTTTACCATATTTTAAAGTTGCAGAAATACCCAGTTAATCCCACAGTTATCAATTGTAATGACATTAGATTTACATATAATCACAGCTCAAAATCTTGCTTGCGGCTGTAATAAGTGGTTACATTCTTTTATCAGTGGATTTAGTTTCCTAGCAGCTGATAATTTTGAACTCTTGGTGTGTGCTGCATTGAAATTAAATATTCATTATGATCTTTTGAAGTTTACATTGGAAAGTGCTTCAAAAACTATCAGTATATCAAATTATAATGTATTGCTTCTCTTTTAAGAAATGCGATAATAGTAATCCTTTGTGAATTTTGCTCTTTACAATTCCTTCATTGGTGCAGATGTTAGCAACTAACATGAGGCAGCTAAGAAAACCCTTCTGATAAAATTGTGGTGGAAAATTGTCAGACATAAATCATGAGCATTGGATATGGGGAGAGTGCCTTGTAGGCCAGGATAATTTTTCAACCATGGACAATTGTAAAAGGATGGGTATAAGACTTTTATTAGCAGTAGCCTATTTTAACATTATCTTATGGGTTGTTTTGCAGGTCCTTAGACTCTTTTAGGGATATCTTTTGCAACTAGAGTTTTTATACTTTCCAACTGATTATCTTAATTGCTCAGAAAAATACTCAGAGAAAAATAATATAAAAATTAATGTTTGCCAGTGCATTTGAATATGCACACTCGTGTGTGTGTGTGTGTGTGTGTGTGTGTGTGTGTGTGTGTGTGTGTTTCTTTGGGACAAGTAGGCCTGCAGACTATGCATTCACATTTAATTGCATTTCATATTTCACCACAGAATTCTTAAACTTGACTGATGGTTAACCGTAAACACATAATTATTCCTTCATGCAACTTGGCCACTGGCAGTGATTTTCATGGCAGCAATTTAACAGCTAAAAATGTAAGTCAAAATTCATCATCAAGTTAGCTGAACCTTAAAAGCATGTGGTTTTATGGTGCTGTTAGCTGTCTCTGCATCTACTGGGTAGGAAAGGAAAACCAGTAGTACAATTCTCTTTTGTTCTTTTTGGAAACAGGTCTTTCTGTAGTCAAAACTAGCCTAGAACTCACTGTGTAGCTCACTTTGGCCTTGGATTTGGTAAATCCTTCTGCTTAGCCTCCAGACTGCTGGGATTGAAGACATGAGCCACCACATCCTGTTTTTAGCACTTCTTATTTTTCTTTTTAAAATATAATTATATCAGTGCTCCCTTTTCTCCCTCCATTCCTTCCCATATGTCCTCCGACTCCCTCTCAATTCATGGCCTATTTTTCTTTAATTACTATTGTTGCACATATATGTGTGAGAATAAATACATAAATACAACCTATTGAGTTCATTTAGTATTACTTATGTATATGATTTCAGAGATGATTGCTTGGTATTAGAAAATAATTCAGGACATATTCCTGGGGAAGACTAATTCTCCTCTCAGAAGTCTTGTTTTTTACTTTTTTTGAGATTATAATTTTGTCATCCTCATCTTCTTCCTTTTTCTCCCTGTAAACCTCCCTATTTGCCTTTCTTGTCTCTTCCAAATTCATGGTCTCTTTTTTGATTAATTGTTGTTACATGTTTATATAAGCATACAATATTATATGTACATAAGCATATAACATTATACAGGCTGAGAGGGTTATATATATGGTTTTAGGGAGATATAAATGCTTGTACATATATCTTCCCTAAACCATAATTATAGCCCGCCCAGTCTGTATACTGTTGTTTATATGTGTGTTTTCAGTGCTGACCATTTGATATCGGGTAACCAATTGGTGTGCTGTTCCAGGGGAAAACTGTTTCTTAGTTGTCTGTAGTTCTTTGCAAAGGCTTGAAGCCTTGTAGGCTTTTCGCATTTACTTTACTGGGTCCATTATTGTCCTTGTTGAGCTCATATTTGGGCATCCATAGTGGTGGTAATTTATGGATGTAGCTTCTGACATGACTAGGAGACACAATCTCACAGCGAAACTCCCTGAGCTTCGGCTCCTGCGGTCTCCCCCCGCCCCCTGCCATAATGCTCCTTGAGTGTTAGTTAGGTCCAGGAGTTGTTTTGTAAATAATTTACGGTGAGTTGGCTCCACATGTTTACATTTTAACTGGTTATATGTGTTGTATTTTTTGTTTTGTTTTGTTTTCTGTGGTGATCTCTGTCTGCTACGAAAACAAGCTTCTTGGGTGCATGTTAGGAGCTACTATGGTGCATGTTAGTCATGCTAACTATGATGATGAGGCTAAGTGTTTATAATGCACTTAAGAATTGTATTGCTTTAGGTCGCTTTGACAACCTGAATTAGAATGTTAAATCTACAAAAGACCCTTAAGACAAGCTCTTTAAAAACAAATTATTGCTGAGCGTAGTGGCACATGAAGAATTGTATTGCTTTAAGAAAGTGGCAGTATTTCTATGATGGCTAAAGATGTTGAGTATTTTCTTAAGTGTCTTTCAACCATTTTATATTCCTCTGTTGAGAATTCTCTATTGTATAACTCAATAAAATCAATAATAATAAAAAAAAGAAAAAACAAATAAAAAAAAAAGAAAGTGGCAGTAGTACATTCTCCTCCAAGATCCATGACCTCACTAGCCACAGGTAGCTGGCCATTTTTATAGACCCAAGCATCTTAAAATATAGTTTACACATGAGTAAACTATGTGTACAAAAATGCTGTCGGAGTCCAGCAGTCACTTCCCCAAGTATATAAAGTCAGCTACAGCAAACATTAAGCATCATGGTTGTTTCAGATACCTCAGTGTCTCATTTGCAGAACTGTTCTCTTTGTGGACGTTGTTCTTTGGGGTGTTTTAAAACAGTTTACCATTTATGAAGTTTCTGGGCCAGACTTTTGACGAATTTATCACAGTGATCAGAATCACAGAAAACAAACTATTACACCTCTCTCCTCTTCATCCCACCGTAGCAATTGTTGCCAATATTTCAGATTTATTCTCTCTTTGCCGCAGTGATCAAGGGCTCATGCTGCTCTGGCAAAGGACCCAAGTTCTGCTGCCACCATCCAGGTCAGGCAGTTCAGGAGCACCTGTGAGGCCAGCTCCAGGATGATCTGATGCCTCTTTCCTCCTAGGCAGCCATCTGCACTCAAGTACACGTATCCACACAGAAACACAAACATTTATATAATTTTAAGACAGTAAAAATAAATCTTTTAAAATAAGTAAATTTGACTCATAGATTCATTTTGCTTTTTAATTGATCAGAGTTTCTTATTGTTGTTAGAAATACTACTTTTGGAGTGTTTGTGGGCAGAGTTATGGCTCTAGGAAAGGCGCTGTGGGCCTCGTGTTTTTAGGCAAGTGTTCTGTCATCAACTACAATCCTGAGCCCTTTTTTCCCTTATGTTTGCTTATTACTCCCTTTGTTTTGACCTTTCCACCCCAGTTTTCCCTTCCCAGTCACTAGTATCTATGTACTGACATTCTTTTTATATTAGCATACCAAGTACCTAAGTACTAGCATCCTGCTTATATTGGGATACCCCAACCCTTTACTGTCTCCTTTAACTGTCCTCTGAATTCCAGAAGTACTCCAAATTAAACATGCAAAATGAAAGAGTTAAGGCTAGGATCTGATGTGGGATTTCCCTGTGTATGTTGTGAATGTGTTTTATTGCCAGTGACTCATAAAGATGGTGCTTTGGCCTATGACAGCGCAGAACAGAGCTGGGTGGGGCAAACTAAACTAAATTCTGGGAGAAAGAAGATGGAGTCAGGGAGATGCCATGTAGCTGCCAAAGGAGAAGGACATCAGAAATGTACCAGTAGGCCACAGCTTTGTGGTGATACCTAGATTAATAGAAATGGGTTAATTTAAGATATAGAAGTTACTTAAGAAGCCTGAGCTAATAGACTAAACAGTCTTGTAATTAATATAGTTTCTGTGTGATTATTCGTGTCTGGGCACTGGGAAATGAATGAACAGTCTCCGTTTACAAGGATCTTCATACAAGAAAGTATTGTGTCATTTATCTTTCTGTAAAGTGATAATCCCTTAAGGTAAAGTAGATGCCCAGGAGTGATATGGGAGAGCCATATATTAGATCTGTTTCCAGTTTCTGACTTTTAAAGTACCTCCACTCCCAGCAGCCAGGTAGAAGGTTCTCCTTGTTTGTATTATCATAGCTCAGTTATCAAAATTAGGAAATTACCTTAAATGTATCCCAAACTGTGTTCAGACTTTACCCATTGCCTGCATCAAGCAATAAAAAAGTAATAAGTATTTTTTTTAACTCCAGGATTCTTTTCAGGAACGCATTTCATTATTCTTTGTCATGTTTATATACTTTTCCTTGATTTGGAGTAGTTCCTGTGTTTCTGTCTTTCTGACCTCAATAGTATTCTTTTTAAGTATTTATGATTATAATGAAAAATATCCTTTAGTTTTGATTTGTCTAAATGTTCCTCAGTAGATTTGAATTTTGCATTATTTGGCTGTGTCTGAAAATGTGTTATTCTTAGTATGTTTTTATGTTTTTGCGAGAGAGAGAGGGAGAGAGAGAAAGAGAGAGAGAGAGAGAGAGAGAGAGAGAGAGAGAGAGAGATCATGTCAATTTGTCCCATCATGCTGTAAGGTCAGTGATGCTGACTGGGGATGATCTTGGATAATATGTTCTTGCCACTGTTTGATACTATGTTTCGTTTTCAGTCTTTTCATCTTGTCTAAATCATACTCCAACACATTTTGTGCTCTTTACCAAGATCCTCTGCTTTTTCTGTCCTGAATGATCTCACAATCACTGTCTTATAAATATACTTTACTCAAAGTTTCTTCCAGAGTTTTGCTTGCCTTGGCTCACAGAACTTTTCTCTAATATATTCTGAGACCAGGTGTTGTTGTGTCTCTTCCTTCTCACACCTTCCCTTTGGACAGGTGCTTCTTCCTTCCCAGAACTCCCATTGGCTCAAGCCGTCAGTTCCTTATGTAAGACATTTTGCATGATGTTTCTTCTTTGTCCTAGTTTTTCTCCTGCCTGTTCCCAGTCTCTCTCTCTCTCTCTCTCCCTCTCTCTCTCTCTCTCTCCCTCCCTCCCTCCCTCCTCTGGTACTCTGATATATTTCTTTGTAAGTGGCTTCCCCAAATTTATTTATTTTGTTTAGTTTTAAAATAGGTTCTTTCTGTTGTTGCTTGCTTAATTAGTTTTGTTTATTTTGTCTTAAAGGCTTAGGTCTTGCTGCACTGTCTAGGGGCCTATTGTTCTTACTATTTTTATTTTAATTTTGTTTTTGTGATATTTTCATTAACTATAGAGTGTTCCAAAAACAATCTGAGACCAGTTTTTAAAGCTACTTTGCTTATTTTCTCTTTTCTTAGATTTCATATTCTTTACTCTTGGCCTTGCTATCAGCACCCTGGTTGTTCCTCCTGGTTCCCATCACATACTCGTTCACTTTTGTCTCTTTAATTTTTCACTTTAATATAATCTTTAAAGTAACATTGTGTTCATTAGAGGTTTTTAAATTTGGTAAGCCTAGTCTTACTCTCCCTGTGACCATCTCCATAGCTGTGTCTGTTCTCCTACTAAAGTTCCTTGAATTTGCTCTCATATTAAATACCAAGTTGTAGTTCCCACTGTCCATCACAGGTGGACATTTTCTTGGTTTTCTTGCTTGTTGTCTGCTGACAAGATCACATTTGCTCGTCCCGACTCTAAACTCCTGTTCCATGAAGGCATCTGCTTTACAAGAATTCCTTCATGTTGGTAATGGAGAAAGCACATGACTGCTCAGAGCCTCAGAGGTGCTGAAATTGTATACAGGGTTTTGAGGGTCCATTTTGAGAGGTGGCTTGTAGTTTCATCAAGCTCCCTTTTGTCAAGTTCCGGCATAAGAGCATATTCTCCAAAACAGAAGCCAAGCAGTACGTTTTGTACTTCTCAGGCTCTGAAGACATAAATCCCCAGGTGCTTGAGAATTCCTTCTGTCCTACCTTTCCTGAAGTGTGGGCCTTTGCTTGGTTAGTGCATCCTTCTCCTGGAACTCTCCCTTAACTGGAGGTGTTTTAAAATTGCCTTGGACTCACGTGGTCTTATCACTCGCAGTATGACAATGCCTAGGCCATTGTCCTCTCCCTTTTACACAAGATTGTTTCAAACAGATTTTGCCTCACAGTGTCCTAAGGCGCTTCTCCCTACAACAGGCTGCATAAATGTTCCTTCCAGCGCTCCAGCTCTCTATTCTGTCCCCTTTGCCTTCTGCAACCCATATGGAAGGCAAACAGATGATATAAAAATGCTTGCCTCTTTCCCTTTCTGTCTTTGGCACCCCCATCACAACTTTTTTTAAAACCAGTGTCCTCTATCCTGCCCCAGTTTTCCAAAAGTGCTCTGCCTTTCCTCCTCACAGAGTTCTCACTCGAATCTGACATTTGGCACTCATCAAAACCCTGAACCCAGAAAACCGTTGGAGATCTCATACCTAAGGTCTCATTCCTGTCCTGTAGACCTTCCTCTTACAATATCCATTAGTCTGGTATTGCCCTAACTAAATCCAAGCCATTTCCTTCCACCTCTTCTCCCAGCACCGCCCGTTCTTACTCCTTTCCATGTCCCTATCTATCACAGGACTCCATTTCTAGTTTTGATTCTACATTTTCTTCTCTCTTCTAAAATTTCCCTCCTCCCTCATCTTCCACATGGGTAATCCCTTTGATTTCCTCCCTTTTTTCCAGAATGTTTCATTCACTTAAATGGACATTATTCATTTTGATACAGCCTCTGTAGTGTTGTGAGACCTGATATGTACATTATCTTACAAAGAAATAACTGAACATGCAAAGTTTAACTTGAAAGTCTCACAACCATTCGCCCTAAAAGCTATAGTCATAGGGTCATTTTGACATGCTCTTTATCTAATGATTCCCCTTTCCCCTTTGAATTAAAGATGAAGTATAAACATTGACTTCATTGGCTATTTTTCTTGCCTCTTCTACATCTATGCGCGTCTTTCTCAGGAAAATAACCTTTACTTTTGCTACCAGTGAGATACAGAGTTCTGAAGTTACTATGTAAAACTTCTGTCCAGAAGCTGTTGCCAGTTTATTGGGTACCATTGTTTCATAAAAACAGACTAGGGGTTGGGAATGGAAAGTCACTCAGTTGGTGAAGTGTTTGCTATGTAAGCACTAGGACCTCAGTTTGATTTCCAGAAGCAGCATGTAAGGACAGGCATGATGGACTCAGTTTGTGACTCCCAGTCTGGGAGTCCAGGTATAGAGATGGGAGGTTTTCTGGCATTTGCTGGCCACCCAACCAGCTGTCCCCAGGTGTAGTGATATTTCATTTGCATTTTAATAAATTAATCTTGCCTGAAGATCAGAGAGTAAAACAGCCCCACTGGTCAGCCTTACAGGCCAGGCAGTAGTGACACACACCTTTAATTTCAATAGCCACACTAGTTTGCCACAGAAACTGGGCAGTGGTGCTACATGCCTTTAATCCCAGCCCTCGAGAGAAATACAAAATGGGAGGAGACAGATCTCCGACACAGTCTTATTCTAAGATTCTTGGAGGCAGGATCACCATTTCAAACTGTGGCAGAGGTAAGAGCCAGTGACTTTGCTGTTTTGCTTTTCTGTCCTTCAGGTTGAACCTCAGTATCTATCTCTGTGTTTTTAATAATCATGCTACACCCAGACCAGTGAAAGACCCCAAAACAACCCATTCAAAACAAATGGGACATGGAACTAAACTGAGAGTTTTCAAAATGCAAATGGCTGAGAAACATTTTTAAAGGTGTTCAACATTCCTCACGATCAATGAAATGCAAATTTAAATTATTTTGAGATTTTATGTTACCTCTTATGGAATAACTAATATCAAAAACAAATGGTAATCAAATGACTAGTGTGTATGCAAGGATAGAGGAAAACTCATTGCTGGTTGGAGTGCAAACTGTGGCACACTCTAGAAATCAATGTGGAGCTTTCTTTAAAAGATAAAATAAAAATACCACATGACCCAGCTATACCATTATTGTATATACCCAGAAGCCTGTGTCATACTATAGATATCGGCCCATCCATGTTCATTGCTGCTGAGATGTGTTCTGCATCGTTCCCGTGATTGACCTGACTGGGGCAGATAGAGGATGAAGAAAATATAAATACACAGAAAAGCTGGGATCAGGTGGACTAGAGAAGCCTCAGCTTTCTAGAGGATCTGTGTGTTTATGCTATACAGTGAATATGAAGTTATGATTATTGCATACAATTGAACAGAAGGAAGAGTTTGTGGGTACACAGCTCATTCTAGAAGACATGTTTAGTCAGTTTGGATAGGAATAGTTTCTATAGGGAAGTAGTCTTGGCCATAAATATCCAGGGATAGAAAGCTATGGTGGACATTTTCTGCACATACTATAAACATTCACACTTGAACCAGAGGAAAAATATGCCATCTTGAACATTACAGGAGAGGGAACTATGCCGATTTCCCATGGGTCTGAGGTTTGGATCCTTGACATGGCTGAGTCATGTTAACAACATGCATCTATTCCGGACTCCACATACTTAGTGCTTCCTCCGCTCCCCAGCTTGCTCTATGCATAATAACCAGAAAATGGAAACAGCCTAGATGTTCATAAACTGATGAATTAATAATGAAAATGTGGTACATTTGTGCAATAGAATATTAATCAGTCACTAAGAAAATAAAGTTCGAAAATTCATAAATAAATGAATGTAACTGGAAACAGTTATTCTGGGTGAAGCAACCCAGACCAGAAATATGTGTGTTTGTGGTAGTTTGAATAAGAATATCTCCCAAAGGCTTACATATTTGAATGTTTAGTCACCAGGGAGTGGCACTACTTTAGATGGATTAGACGGATTAGGAGATGTGGCATTATTGGAGTATGTATCATGTTATTGAAGAAGTATATCACTGGGGATTGGCTTTGAACTTTCAAAAGCCCATGACAAGCCCAGAGTCTTTCCCTCTGTGTTTATTAAGTAGACATAATATTAAATCAACTCCCAATGGCTTATCACTATACTCATATATTATCACATCTTCTTATCAGAGAAGCTTCTGTTTGTACTAGATGACAATTAATATAGAGAGCCCCAACTGATTGGTGCAAAATGTAAGAGACTACAGAATGCTCAGCTCTAAATGAACAACAATAGCACTCTCCCTCTTACCAAGGGATCAATGCAGAAGAGGGAGTAAAAATTTTAAGAATATTAGGCAGTAGACAACTACAAGAAAACTGTCCTCTGGACATAGTAAATACAGGTTCATTGCACCTATGAATTCATAGCAGTTGAGACCCACGCAGAGTTGACTCAGACTAAATTCCATCACAGAAGGGGTATATGAGCATAAAGTTGTGCCTGTAGCTAAGGAACTCCTGGTTGTTGCTGGCTGGTGGGAAAGATAAGGTCAGGTTTATTTAAGAGTGTATTTCCTAGTGGTAGACCACTATTCAATAAATATCATACACCCATGGTTATATGGGCAGCCCAAACTATGCTTAATGAGTCTTAAAAAAAAATACCAGGCAGTGGTAATGCATGCATTTAATCTCAACACGTGGGAGGCAGAGGCAGAAGGATCTCTGAGTTGGAGGCCAGCCTGGTCTAAGACAGAGTTTCAGAATAACCAGGGCTACACAAAGAAACCCTGTCTTGAAAAGAACAACAATATCATCATCATCATCATCATAATAATAATAATAATAATAATGAAATAGTACACAAAGTTAGATAAGTAGGAAAGAGAGGGTGGATGGATCTGGGAGGAGAGACGAATGGGTGAATATGACTTAAAAAAAGAGTTGCTTTAATCACTAGGATTTGGATGTTGTAAAAGCAACTATAAAAAGGAATAGGATTCTTTCTCTATCAAAGTAAATGAATTAAAAGCAAATCTCAGCATTGAACCCATAGAAAGTTGGGGACAAATGCTGTCTGTGTTTGTTCCTAAATACGAAGTAGTGACATTTAAATTCTATTTATTATTTTCTTGATATAAAGATATCAAAGTTAACTGTTGGGTAGTTTTCTGTGAATTTAAATTTATATTGTTTTTAATGAAAAGGAATCAGAACTTAAGTTTGGCCTAGAGAGTGAATTCATCTTTTATTTGGCAAGTACAGATCAAAATTGTCCCTGATTCAGGAAAGCAAACTGGACCAGCACTGGGCCAATGTCTCCAGTTCAGACTGACTGCTCTTCTGTTAGATCTCTCATTGAGAACAGTTTCCCTCCAACTTGATCTTTGAATATTTACCAGTCATATTTAGAAACATAAATTCTGAGTCAGCTTAGAAACAGTATAATGAATATCATAAAATTATGTACAACTTTAAATACTTTAATTAAATGGAAAGAAAAAACAATCTGTTCCATAAAATTGTATTAATTTGATTTACTCCCTATTGAATTCCTTATTTACCTCGGAGAGCCTATATACAGCATGACTAAAGAAAATGTTTTACTAAGTAGCTACAGAAGCAAATAGTCCTCTTGTAGTCTGATTATCCATAACACAAATGCCACTAAATCCCTTCTGTTTTCACCTTTTTACTGGAGGTCTTCATGCTTTTGGCATGGAGCCTCTGAAGTTAAGTACAGCACTATGTGAAGTCTGTGGGTCCCCATCCTTACTTTCCCCATTCCTTTCAAAGCCTGTTCTATACAACACACATGCTGTCCATTTCTTACCCTGCTTTTCCTGTGTATCTGCTCCATGGGTCATGTCTGGCTCTTGGCATTCATTTTATTTATATCTAACAACAGTGTAATTTCAGTGTCAAAATCAAAACATTGTCATTTAAATACTCCATTGTTTTCTGTCTTATAAATGATCTCCCAATGTTTGGAATCATTTGGGGATTTTTATAACCTAGTCATGAGCAGTGGCAAAAAATGACTACAGCTCTGAGCAGCTTCATATCCACCATTATACTTAAGAAGATAGTAGTGATATTTGTGATCTTAAGGTGCTGTCCTTTCAGTAGAAAGAGAGAGTGGAGATGAAGGAAGGGCCAGAATAGAGAGAAAAGGAAGAGGAATGGTATTACCCCACAATAAACAGTCTGAACACAGATAAATATCTTGTGACAGGGAATGATTTCAGCTGGTTAAGATGGTGGACCAGGCAGCTCATTTATATTTAAAAAATGTTCTGATTTGGAAAAAAAAACTTCCAAATCAGAAAAAATAATCTGGGAGGACAATTTACTGAGTGTTTTAAGAATGATCCTAGAGTAACCTATGTCATGTTGTAGATTTTTATCTACCAACAGCTCATGCTGGACCTACATGCTGCCCACTGTTCTTATGTGTAATTCCTCTTAATATCAGAAGATGCTTCACATGAGATGGGGATCAAGATTATAACTAGCTTAATCCCCTGTTAAATATCCATTTGCTACATTTATTAACTGCTGTGCCAGTATATCACAATATCAATCACTAATGAAGAAATATTGTAGTACTTGTAACTACAATTAAATATCCATTTATTATCTACACTAACTATATACCAGGTTATCATAATGGTTCATTATAGTTGGTTTACAGATAAACTCATGCCAGATCTTGAGATGTTGCATTCTGGTAGGATAATAAAAATAAGACCTTATCACATGGATTTAATTGTTCATAGAGAAGGAAAAGTTAACTAGTATGTCAACCAGTCATCCAAAAGTAATGAATGTAGATAACACTTGTCCACAAGTGTTTTTACTTGTAAAATAGACCCAAGTAGTTCCAAACATTTCTTTACTTTTGAAAAGTTAGTAGTCCATACTCATAATTTTATCTGAGGTATAAAATAGCTTTCAGTAAATAGTGGGAGAGAAGAAAACCTGTGCTTTCAAGTTGAATCATTCTATTTTCCCACTGTAAAGATTCACCTACAAATCATCTTCTTCTAATAATAGTTGAGGATAATACAAAGGGAAGGAGAATTTAGTAACTCCAAATGTACAAAAGTAAGGAAGGAAAGTGTATGAGAAATTGAAATGCCTACAGCGTTTATATTTGCCCCCATAAACAATAGCAGTCACATTCTGAGTCTCAGAACTGCCCCAGCACAGACTTTTAAACTTCTGATGTTTCTTCATAGGATACATCGCTACCCTGAATATTTCAGAGCATCATTCCCCAGAGTGTATCCCAGGAAATGCTCTGTAGAACAGAGAGCAATGGGACTTGGGGACCATATGCCAGTAAAAGTTTCAGTAATTTGGAAGTACATAGCTTGTCCTGCATGAAAGGCTGTGCTGCATAGCGACTCATTTAGCTTCTTTTACCCCAGTTCTTCTCAAAGCAACTTTCACCATTAATTCTTTTGTGCAATTTATTTTAATCTGTTTTTAAAAATATTTTTTGTTCCAATATTTTTTGACTGATATCCTTACTTTGGAAAACACTGGGCTGGAGCCATTTCAAATTTTCACTCTTTGGGTCCTGCTTACAGCTTCTTTACAACATGACCACCTCTTCCACAGGCGCATACCAATCACAACTAGAACAAGGCAATAATTCAGTCCCTCCTACATATCTCTCATATATGTAAATTGGGTATAAGAGTACCCTTAACATTATTTGATTATAGTAACATATTTTTAATGAAATGCTATAATGATAGACATTAACAGCAATAGGTTAGTAATAAGTTCAACAGACATTCAATACCATTTTGTAATATAAGTCAGAATAGTAAAGACTTTCTGTTTATCATTTTCTCACATATTCAAACAATGATGGAAACTTTTAAGTCAGTTCTACATTCTGAAAGAGAACTATAACCTGCACTAGCAATCTGTATTTTTAGGCCTAGTGTTTATAGTTTTTCAATTTCCTGAAAAGTCAGCATTTCAGGTCTCCGATCTGGAATCTTACCCCAATCTTATCCTCTGCCAGCCAGGAATCAGGCCTACTACCCTAAGAGAGTCAAATGAAAAGCAGGTGCGTGTAGTCCTATCTTATGCTGAAACCGGGGTTATCTTACTAGAAATTGTATCCCTGGTGTTGCTTTTCTCTGGTAGTTTGCAAGCCAATGGGTAGAATTGGAAATCCTAGAAGGAAACCTCAAGTAGAGTAGACTACTGAATAGAGACACTAGCACGGGCAGGCCAGGGAAGCAGCCCAGTTTTCTCAAAACACATAGGTAATGAGACTCATCAGTTACATGTTCACCATAACCAAGTAGTTTTATATGCCTACAATGGATGTGGCAGTTTGTCCTTTGCTAGAGGTACAGAAAATTAACATGTGTGGGCCTTACTGCATGGGATGCTATAAGCATGGACATAGAATTGTATCATTGTTTTGGGTGAAGTTACAGTCTTACAAATGTTAGGTAATTTGTCATTGTTTTATCTAAATATATACTATTAGAGTCCATTTAATTCTATTTGGGGTACAAAATCAAGACAAATATGTCTATAAGGTTTGAAATGTCCCAAGGTTTTGTTTTGTTGTGTTCCATATCACATTGTTCTTCTGTTTTGGGATTTAATATGGTATAACACCTAGGTGGTGCATGCTATTACTTAGTCATCATCATGAGCGACTTTCAAAGAGAAATGCATTTTATTTCAAAATGCAGTCTTAGTTAAGAAAAGGCTGATATTTGGGTAGTTCAATCTCAAAAATCTAGACTCTGAATACACTGAAATCGATTGAATGGGCAAATGTTGAAAAGTCTGTAAGTTATACTTTTAAGCTGGGTTTTGTAGCACAGTCTACTGAAAAACTGGTTTGCACTGGCTGACAATAAACAGGAGTTCTTTTGAAAAATAAATAGCTTTCTATAATCACTGGCCCTCTTCTGGTTGTATGGCAACACTGCTAGCATTTGGTTTGCGTGTGCGCAGTTCTTTTGTATTTGGATTCTCTGAGCTTCCACTCATAAGTTTAAAAGGCTCAGAGATGAGAATAAAGAAGATCTTATAGTCGAAATGTCTGCAGCTGAAAAGTCATCCACAGCTGGAGTAACAACATGCTATGTGTTTTCTATTGATAATATATTTTTGTTGCATTATAAAACTATAAATTATGTATTGGAGAATTAACCTTAAAAGATAGTAAATTAACTTCATTGATTCAGTTTCTAAAGAATAAATATTTTGCTTTATTTTGCTCTGATAATAACTTAAATTATGTTATTTAGGTAACTGTTAGATAAGCAAATTTAAATTAGAATTTTGTAACATATTTTTTCTATAAAACCTCATAAAAATATGTAGAAAAATTTTTAATTTTAAAATAATTTTCAAATTCTTTTTATGTAATTCTAGACAGGCTTCCAGTATAACTGGTACCAATAGCTATCCCATCTACTTATCCCTAGTTGGTCAACACAGAAAGATAGTGGTTCAATCAAAAACCAGACTACTGAATTTTCCTTCTTGCCTTAAAAAAAAAAGTGTGATCTGAATATGGTTTGATTTCTGTGCTGATTTTAATTTTTGTTTTTATAAGGAAATATGTTTGATATTTTTAAATACAGTTTTTAGCTGTGATTTGGCATTATACAAAACATATTAATGACACCATAGGTTTAAAAAAGATTTATATAACGGAAATACAATATATTCACCTCAAAGTATTTATTTTTAATATTTTAGTTTTTTGAGTCAGGGTTTCTCTGTGTATCTATAGGGCCTGTCCTGGAACTTGTTCTGTAGTCCAGGCTGACCTCTAACTTGCAGAGATCTGCCTGCTTTTGCCTCCTGAGTGCTAGGATTAAAAGCGTGCACCGCCGCCTGGTTCAAGTATTTATTTTAATTGCTATAAATTTAAGAATACACCTCAGATGCATGTTTGACACTAAACTTTTTATAATCTCAATGCTATAAAATATAACATACTGCACTGATGTGAAAAAATCTAGTGAGTATATAATACTTTGCTCACCATTAAGTTTTATATGAAATGCTCATACTTACTTTAGGAATGCTAGCTGTTGAAAGCCAATGTACCTATGAAATTTATCATTTATCTATTGTAACAAATAAAAATCTTAGGATATAACTGAAATTTTGGTTGAAAATGCCACATGCCTAAATATTTTGAACAAAGGAAATATAAAATAAAGGTAATGCACCAAATAGAGATATCCTATTAGTAACAAAAGCTCTCTGCACAATCTGCAGGCTTATAATTTACCAACACCACTTTCCCTTCAAAGCCCTCCCAAACAGTGATGCAATATTTACTCAATAATTTTAATTTAAAATAAAATAACTTAATAGGTATAAGTATATAAGAATCTTCACCCTCTGCATATAAGATTTCTTAGGATGTTTTCTTTGATGCAGTAAAATCATTGCTGTACCAACTAATGGCTGAAAGCTCTTATACCTCAGGCATTGAATTGGTCATCAAGGATCGATGCATCAGGCGTGGCTATTTGTTAGAAATACCTAACACATACACCTCTGTGTCAGGACTGCTGTATTCGCATAGCCCTTTCTGTAAGAAGTAGCTGTTCTATAAAAAAATAAAATAAAATAAAATGGTGGATGCAAACTAATGAAGTCCATCCTATTATGGTTTCATTAGGAAACAGACTCTACAATCATTTTGTCCTTGTCTGTGTTTACACAATGGGATCAGCATCAAAGACTTCATGCTCCAGTATTCATTCTGGCCTCATTTCACAGAGCTGTGGTTTTGATGTTCCCAATTCATTGCCAGGATCTGAGTACCTGGGTACCATGGTGATAAAGTGCCATTGAAATACATAGGTAATCAGCCAGTGTGCTGGAGAATTGATTTTTTTTTCCTTTCCTTTTCTGAACAAACAAAAACAGTTCTCTCAAAAAGCAGTGGGAATAAGAGGCCACTTACCATTTATTTTATGAGAACAGCAATGATAAAGGAAAAGATGCCATTTAATTAATGACTTTTCTGAGGCAAGAACTGTTTCTGAAACTAAACTATTGAGAAGTCTAATTGAATTCCCCATATGTAGAACATAGGCCTTCCTTTCCTTTGTTTAAATTGAAAGCATAAAAAAGGTAAATCATTTGCTTTTGAACTGACTTAAGACCCATAAAGAAATTGGGACCAGGATTTAGAACTCATGCATTTTGAGATAAGACCACTGCATAGTGTATATTATTACAAATAATTACCCACACGTTAATCATTTGTATGTCTAAAAGAGCTCATGACCATTTAAGAGATGTAACACTGTCTAAAATGACTGTGAAGAATGGTTTAAAGTCCGCTAAGATTCTGATTGTGTACATTTCATTGAAAATGTTGGCAACTTTGCCATTCAGAACTATGGCTCAACTTTTTTCTCCCAACATTTTACTTGAAATTAAATGCTTTGCTTTATGCTTTTACCTAATAAGTAACATATTCTCTGCCTCAGTAATTATTGAAAATCTGGCCTCTCATACTTTTTCTAGCCTTCAACCTCACGTCACATTTTTTAATCTTTTATTATATATCCTCATTTTTGATATTCTAATTATTTGTTTCTTTAATCAAGTGATCTTTTCTTTGAACTCGTCTCTTTGAAGATTTTAGAGATAGCATCCAACCATTTCTGCTTTCTTCCATGACAGATTAATTGAAGTACATTTGACATATAATAACCTATGCAGTTTACAGTTTGATGAGTTATATATGTAGATGTTCATAGGCCCAGTTGGGACAGTGTGTGCATATGTTACCCTCCCACATACAAACTTCCTGATTATTCTTTGTGATCTGTACTTCCTTTCATCTTCAAAACCTTCAACACCTGGCAACCACTGCTTTTTCTCTATGGACAGTTTGCCTTTTCTGGAATTTTATGTAAATGGAATTATAGCATGCATCCTTTTATGTCCTACTTTTTACTTATAATGATTAATCTGAGTCTTATTCATGGTGTTTCATGCATCATAATACACTCCTTTTTTCTCACTACTATTCTCCATGTGGAATTTAGGACACTATTATTCTCCATCTGTTCATAAAAAAAGGTGTCTTCAGTTTGGGATTATAACAAAGTCCTGTGACCATTTGTGAGAAACTCTTCATGTGAACAGACATTTCCTTTTCTCTCGGGTGAACACGTAAGAGTGAGTCTGGATCATATGTTAGATGTTTGCTGATTTAAAGAAAAGCCAAGTTGTTTTACAGGGGTAGTTACCACTTTGAATGTCCCAACAAATAGTAACACGTGATACAGTTTCCCCTGTTTTAATCATTCTAATAGGTGTGCAGTGGATTTCATTGTGCATTCAGCTTAAAGTTCCCTAGGAACAATTATGTCTATTTTCTTGGGTAAAATATCTACTCATATATACTGAGAATTTTGCATTCCAGTGCTTCTTTAATTGTTTCTTAGTTTTAAGAAAAACAGTCTAGATTCTAAGGCCTTCCATATGTGTGTGTGTGTGTGTGTGTGTGTGTGTGTATGTGTGTGTGCTTTTCAAATACTTTCCTTCAGTCTAAAGTATCTTTAGAACACTACAAGTTCTTGATTTTGAAGATTTCCAATTTAGTAACTTGTTATTTTCTTCTCAGTTACTATTTACTGATGATGGCTAGATTATTTCAAACAACATTTCATATAGTACCATAATATTTATTTTTAGAAGTTACATATATTTAGAAAATCTTAATTGTAACATTTGTGCTAACAGTTTTTTATTACTGCGCGTATATTTTGTTTTGTGTTTGTTACACTGCTAAAGGACTTTTAGAATTATATCATCTTACCCCTTCCCTTCCTTCCTCCAACCCTTTGCAGGTACACTCCCTTCAATCCATTGCGTGCCTCCCATTCTGAAATTGGTAGCCTTTTTCTTTGATAGTTATTGTTAGATGTATGTATATATGTGTACAAAAATATAACTATAACCTACTGAGCCCATTTTAGGTTGTTTCTTATATATAGTTTCAGTGTTGATCACTTTGTATTGGATATCCAGTAAGGGGGTTCATCCCTGGCAAAAGCTAATTCTTGCCCTCCCTGAAATCATTAGTTGTGAGATGGGACCACATGAAAAGTTTCTCCTTTCAAGTAAGCATCTCTATTGATGTTGATTTTATTCTGATCATTTCTGTGCAACCATTTCTAGGAGCAAATGCTTCACAGAAGATGTCCTGTCATTCCAACTCTAGTTTTTCCCCCACCCTCTTCCACAATGTTCCCAGCAGCATAGATGGAGGAATTGTAGTGTAGATGTGTCCATTGCAGCTTGACTCCCCAAGATCTGCTGATCTCTGCATTGTGTGCAGCTGTGGTTTTCTGTGATGGTCTTCATTTGTTATAAAGAGACGCTTCTTTCATGAAGAGTGGTAACAATACTTATATTTTTTATATCTGAAGATTTAGTGCTAGGAAATAAGATAAGAGAGAATGTGGAGCTTGTCTTTCAGAATCTAGGTTACCTCATTCAGTAGTATGCCCGTGCTTTATGTGCAAGTCTTCCTCAAGGAAAGATAACCTGATTAAATGAGACCTTAGAAAATAACATGTAGATTGATTAAACATAATTAACAGCCTTAAAAATTGGAAAAAATCTATTCCAAAAACAAATTTGAAATAATATAAAATAGTTAGTGATATTTCTGTGAGATACAAATAATATGTGAGATACAAAATATGTGAGATACAAACAATCAAATTACAAACAAACTAACAAACAGAAATTTATCTTTTCAATAATTATTTTTAAATTTTGGCATGCTTTTTTTACTATCTCTGTTCAGTAGTTCACCCTCAGCAAAAATAAAGAAAAGAAAATATAATCTTAAAAGTATTCTATTTGTCTCTTACTTTGATCACATGTAAAAAACACAATTTATAGAAAATTTTGTTTCATTTACAAATAAATTATTCATGGACTCATTAGCTGCTCTCTGTGTTAGTCTAGCAGTCTGCTCTTCCTCTCCCCAGCTTTCTTCCTGTGGCACTTCCACTGCCCGTGATCATATTCTGCAGTTCACAGAAGTGGAGCGGAGAGCTGATCTGAACTAGATTTTACTTAGCTCTGTTATTAAAGGCCTTTCGGAAAAAACTAAGCTCAATGCCATGTTTAGATATTGCACTTATCTTTCCTGGTCCCATCCAATGTTCTTCATTATTATAGACAGATGAGAGTGGCGATAGTTGCAGTGTACAAACATGCACATTTAAATATCAAATGATGCTTTCTAAATCTGTTCATGTGATTTATCAGTGAACATTCAGAACATATTTGAACTGCATTTCTCAAGAGAGAAGCCTATCTTTTCCAAGAAGAATTTATCATAACAATAATGACTTACTTGCAAAATTGGCTACATTATCAAATTGATTTGCAAGCTGCTGAGATTAAAACAAGCTTTTACTGAAACCTCATGAACTTTTATTCATCCGTTACCCTTAATTAATAACTTTTTATAAAGATTTGTTTATTGTGCTTATCTTGTCATAGATATAAGATATATCTGAAATATTATGTCATGATAAGACATGTCACAATTGTTCAAAACAACCTCTTAAGTTATATAAATGTTACTATGGGCACAATAATCAAATAAAATATACATTGTAATATAATTTTTCTAATTACATTTACTTAATCATTACTTTTCAAAATTGGATATTTTGTAAGATTCTGGGTATGTAAAGTTTCTGTGATCTGCAAAAGACCAAGATTGATTTTATTGATTTATTATCATTTTTAGGACTTCTACATAAATTAATTTAGAGTAAAATTACTTGCACAGTAAAAAAATGTTTTTTTTCTCCCTTAATATGAGGCTATTGATTTTCTAGAAGGAAGTATTATGAAAAATCAGCTACAGTCAAGGATAATGAAACTCAAATTGTCAAGGAAAACTATAATCCAAGAATTGACAAATGAGATTACATGAAATTAGAAAGCTCCTGCACAGCAGAGGACATGGTTCGCAAAGTAACCAGACAACATGCAGAATGGGAAAAGATCTGTGCCAGCTGCACTTCAGAAAACTAGTATCTAGAATACATAAGAACTAGAATTATAAAAGAAGAAAACAAAACTACTAATCAATAAGTACATTAATGAACTGACAGTTCTCAGAAGAAATACAAATGGTCAATGAATTTTTTAAAAAGTGTCCAATATCCATAGCCATTAGAGAACTAAATTAAAAGTGTTTTGAGGTTTCAGGTCAAGCAGGTCAGAAGGCTGTTGTCACTAAGAAAACAAGTGACGGGGGCTGATGGCTCACGAGTTAAATATTTTTGCTTTGGAAGCCTAGCTATTTGAGTTCATTCCTGAACCAATGCAAATGATATGAAGCAGAAGGTAATGGACTCCACAGAGTTGTCCTCTAACCTCCACATGCATGCCGTGATCTGTGTGACCTATATACATACTGTGCGCAAACATACAATAATATTAATAAATATAAATAACAACAAATATTAGCAAGGATATAAATAAACAGGAACTCTTATTAACAGGAGGTGGAAATGTATACAGTCATATGGTAAGCAAGGCAAACCGGCTGTCCTACTCCTGCACATAAACCAAGATCGTCTGTATATCAACACAGAGACTTGCACATATGTTTATTATTGTTATGTTCACAATAGATGAGGAGAGAATTAAGGTGTGCTAATTAAAGGGTAGAGAGATGGCTCAGTTATTAAAAACACTTGCCATTCTTGTAGAAGACCCAGGCTCAGTTTCCAGCACCCACATAGCAGCTTATTACCATCTGTGACTTCTCTTCCAGCGATCTGACACATCCCTCTGGCCTCCAGAGGCACCAGGAACATACATAGTTCACACAACACTCATACATATAAAATAAAAATGAATACAACTTCTTTTAACATTTTGGTAAATATACATAATAGGATTATATTCAGCCATTTAAAAAGTGAAGTTAGGCAGTTGGCAGGAAATGTACAGATCTGGACATTGTTACATTAAATGAAATCACCCAGGCTAAGAAATACAAAATCTTCATATTCTATCATATATACAGATTCTAGTTTCTGAGTTTAGCCTATGTGTATTTATGTGGCAGTAAATGTGAGTTTAAGTCATAAAACTAGGAAAGGTACTATAAGAAGGGGAAATGGATTTTTAAAAAGTGGAAAAAATAGAATTAGTGACAGATGAAAGTAGAAAATGTAACGTTATTAATATTGGGTGTGGGAGGTAGGGAAGAGGCACAAGAGAGGATGATAAGCCAAAATAAAGCGGTTATGAAAGTACCATCAGAAAACCTGTTACTCTGTATGCTATTTTTTAAAAAATGCAAAACAAAAGAAACAATTGTATTTAATCTTTGATAAAAATAAATAAAACAACCATAGTAACAAGAAATAATTAAGAATATCAACAAGTACAATATATATTCAAGCAGCATCAACACACATTTAGGAAATAAGTCAATGTTGTTAGTCATCAGTTCAAAAACTCAGCAGATATCTATTCCAAATAATCTTAGAAAATTTATCCATTCTGAAGGCTGCTGTTTTTTTTTTTCCCTTTTGATCGTATCCTTTGCTTTACAGAAGCTTTTCAGTTTCATGAGGTCCTATGTGTTAATCCTTGATCACAGTGTTAGTTCTATTGGTGTCCTGTTCATGAAGTTGTCTCTTGTGCCAATGTCTTCAAGGCTATTTCCCACTTTTTCTTCTATCAGATTCAGTTTATCTGGGTTTATGTTGAGGTAGTTTATTCACCTGGCCTTGAGTTTTGTGTAGGGTGGCATGTATTTGCATCCTTCTACATGCAGACAGCCAGGTAGAACAGTACCATTTGTTGAAGAGGCTTTTTCCCCCAATCATCTTACTGAAATTAGTCTGCTGTTGATTGTGGTGAATCAGGGTACATCTTATAATTAAGCCACCCTTTATGAAAATAGATTCCAAATAATGTTGTTTAAATTTAATATAGAAATTTAAGTATCATGTAACAGTATAAGTAATAACAAAAAAATAGGCAAAGAAAGAGTAAGAGAAAAACAGAAAAAGCAGCAAATATACAGAGGGGGAAATGCACACCGTACTGTGTTAACTTGATGTGAATGGTCAGCCAATCTGTCCAAAGACAGAGTCTGCCACAGTAGATTGAACATGCTGCCTATGAGATGAATCAGTTTAAAGTGAGCTAATGAGGAGAAAAGTATCTTATGTAAGACTATCTACAGAAAGCTGTAAGGGCAATATCATCACCCAGAAGACAAATTTAAGACAAAAAAATATTAGAAAAAGAGGGAAATGTTTCATACTAAAGACTCACTAGCCCAGGAATATATATGAACTATAAGGACATATGCTCATAAAAACAAAGCAAAAAAATACATGAAATAAAACTGACATATTTAAAGGGGAAAAGTAAATATATAACTAAATCAATTAATTTTGAACAATTGGGAAAATGTAATTTCATTCTTATGTCAGTCAAATTAATATCTTATTTTACCAACATAAGCTCCATTTCTATATATGCCATAAACTCATATACAGACATGTGAACATGTAAGAAACACAAGTGTGATCAGTACTTACTTCAGTAAACTACACACTGGTTTATAAATTTTACTAAAGATTCCTCTCTGCCTAGAAGAAGCAGGTATTAAGAGGTAAGAGGAGAATTAAGAATTGGTAATATTTTATAAGAAATTCAGAAAAAAATGAATTTGACTAAAGATTTTCCCTAAAGGATAATTTTCACAGATAGGTATCAACTTAGAAGTGATTATCATATTCAGCCCAAAGATTTTTCAAAAAAAAAGTGACACTTATTTGGTTAGTAAGGAGAAAGAACTCAGGGTATCCTTAACAGATGTAAAAGTTCTACATCAAGTTGAC
Organism: Microtus oregoni; assembly: GCF_018167655.1. Classification (NCBI taxonomy): domain Eukaryota; kingdom Metazoa; phylum Chordata; class Mammalia; order Rodentia; family Cricetidae; genus Microtus; species Microtus oregoni. The sequence goes on from NW_024543071.1 coordinate 27,035,180, forward strand.
ATTTTTGTCACTTCCTGGTACTGGGTTTGGAACCACCCTGAGCCTCTTCTATTACACCCGATATTTGGCTGCTTCTGATCTACATCTCCAGTCCATGTGATGCTTCTAATGTTCTCGAAGATCTGAGAAAAGTCCGCACGATTCTCCTAAAGAAGCGGGTAAGACTATGCAAGTGAGATGAATTTCTGGTGAGGCAAGCAGAATGGTAAACTCAGTAATATAAAGTGTGCCAAAAGTGGATATGACTATGTTCAAGCCGAGAAGACCTCATCTGTAAGAGTAAGGGGATCTAGTAATGCAAGGATTTATTAACAAAGTGTCACACATGTGATCTTGGGAATGAAGGCTTTTGTCATGATCTGCTGAGGAGGAGTTTTATTCAGATATTGCAGCCACTCTTTTCTTACTGATTACTCAAAAACATAGAAACTAAAAGAACATACCGAGAAGAGCGACTGGTCCAAAAAAAAAATGGGTCTTTTATGGTGACAAATAAGAGGAATTTTGGTTCCTTTTCTTTTAATGAGACAGACCAAGTGATGGCAGTATAAATTATACTATTAATTAATAGTTGTTACTTTGGGCTCTAGTTCCTTGTTTACATAAGTCCAGGGGTAGCAGTGATGACAATGATATTTCTAAAATCACTAGCAATGTTTCTGGAGGTCTGATGCTTGCTGCTTATGTGGTATATTGTGCTTAACCTTCATGATCATGTTGTATTGTCAATGCTCAGATTAACTCCATCTTCAGAGTGAAACCTGGATATTTTTTTCAGGTGAGAGCTAGATAGTTAGAATATGCTGTACTTAGAGCATTAGGTCAGAACACATAGATGCTCTGTATCACCTGAGCTGCCATGGTTAACTTGGTTTCTTAAAATTATAGGAATTCTTCACAGAATAAGAGCGCAAAAACAAAAAGAAATTGGCCATTTTCTTCTAAACAAGACCATTGAGTTATTTCTCTGGTGTAATCAAGGCCAACATAAAAGTTGAACGTCTGATATATTCTTAACATGGTTCTAAACACAGTGATACAGCATGAGAAGAAAAAAACCATCAAATATATCAAAAAATCCAAATAATAAGTGTAGACAAAAATATGTTAAGCACTTACTACATGCTCGTTTGAAACTCACACACCTGAGAAATAGCTATTACCATCTTCATTTTATGAGTAAAGAAGTAGAAACTAGTTTCTGACATAACTTGAATTGACACTTGTTTCTCATGTGATTTGAGAGACAAGAAGGATGAATAAATGGTAGGTAGATACACAGAGCGAGAGAGAGATAGCAATGGTACAAAGTAATGCAGTTCAGGCTGTGTGATGTCAGAAGGAGAAGAACTCAATTTGAACCAGTTTGGACAAGTAGCCCCAGTATTCTTAAAGTAGAGTGGAATGGAGTACATGACAGATGTATAGCTATCTATACAAATGTATAGGAATAAACATGACTTGTTGGTGTGAACAGTTTATTCACTAATTTACCCATTCAATGGGAATTTATTAAGATCCTCCTGTCAGCTACTCAATGTACTAATTGCTAGCATATGAGAAACCAGGAAAGAGCGTGATAAGCACAGCTGACGCTGCTGGTTGATGAATGCTGTTGCAGAGAAGTGGAGGGAAGCCAGCCACACCGAGCATAAGTTGAGGGTCACAGAGGAAGCACTTTTTTGTGTCTCTCTATTAGTTACTAGTCTGTTGTGATAAAACACCATGACCAATGACAGCTTAATTTGGTAGGGTTCCAGAAGGCATGTCAACAATGGCTGGGAAGGCATCGCAGCAGGTGCTCAGAAATCACATCTTCAGTCAGCTATGGAAAGCTAATTGAGCAAACTGGAGGTGGGGCAAAGCTATGAACTTTCAAATCCTGACCCCAAAGGTGTGGTAATGTTCTCTAATTGTATTGCATATTGTTGATATTAAGAAAATAGATTACTGTGACAAAATTGATGAGAGAAAATCGATTGCTATCATAAAACTCAAACATCCAAGCTCAAACTTACGTAAATTAAAAAAAAGTCTCTTCTTTAGTTTCTCCTTTGACTCCTCCCATAAGTAACACAACACAAAGCCATTTCTTCTTAATGTTTTTAGACCTGAAACTACAGCTTTAAGTTTTTTCAATAGAACATTCATGCACGTCAAAATTACGCATTAAAATGTAAATTTCTTCTGATGAATAAGTTGAAATGGAAATAGGAACTTGAGCAGGCTGTCAGCGTGACTCAAAGACATTAGCACAAATAAGTACCACTTATAATTCTGACGCCATCTGTGCAGAATACACTGCATTTTTTAATGAATAAGTTGACTTTATCCATGAAAGGTATAAATGCAATCACCTGTCCTAAGATAAGGTTTCTTAACATTTGCTTGTAAGTAGCAAAGTGATCTCTAGAATTCAGCCCAGGCTTAATATTTGTGACATCTGCATGGCCCTTTATTTTGTGAATATGGAGCTCAAATTTACCAGGTCCTATGAAGACATTCTTCTTTAAGTAAGATAATGAATCCCCTTCTTAAGATAAGTGTTAGTGATCACGTTGAGCCAATAAGATTTCTTCCTTGGAGCATGGGAATTGTGACAAAGATTTCAACACTTTTGAACATATAAATTATAATCTGAGAAGAGAGTTGCTGGTTTGATGAACAGAGATGGGCAATCCATAGGATTGAAAAAATGAAGGAGACATGATGAGCAGATAAAGACTTGGGGTAGGGAGCCTGTGTATTTCAGCATAAGTCATCTAGATTTTTAAGTAATAGATAAATGATAGAATTGACTACTTCTTCATAATTACTAAATACCTATATCTTTAGGGAGAGATTTATATGTTGAAGATTTTGTAAACAATTTAATGAGGTCATTTATATTTTGTGATTATTTCTACTTTAAAATATTCTAAGTGTTTATTTAGAAGGAAACTTTGATGAATATTACTTAAGATAAAGGGATTCTTCTTCCCAATAGGTCATGCACCCACGTTAGGGAAAGAAAACGCCTTATTTGTGTTCTTCATTGTTCCCTTCATGGTATTGAACATTCCACTGAGATGGAATTAGGGGACTGGTCTTCCGTACCTGTTATCCATGCCTACCTGCTAGCAGTCTTTCATTCTGTGAGTCAGGTCCTGAGAATAAGGTTTTGGTAAGTTGATATTGCCATGACATATAAATATACATTTCTTGTATTTAACAAAAATTAGACATTATTTAATTTGAAGATTTTTTAATTTAGAAAAATGCTAAATCAAATGAAGTTAATTCTAGTTCTTTCCTACACTGATTTATAGAATAACAGTTCTTCAGGAGATCAGTAAGTATTTTATAACGAACATACTCTGCCCTTAGAAAAATCAGAAAATTCTTAGCTATACGACTCTACAAGGACTGTCTTGTGAATTTACAGGTAAATGGAGGGCAGCAATATAAAACACTCAATTTGTGATACATCTACAAAAAGTAGTGCCATGTCTTGCTGCTTTAGTATAACACCAAACATTCATTTGATTGCTGATTTATTTGTTTGACTGATAGTCTCATTATATGCCCCACACTGGCCCCTAATTCACAATGAAGCCAAAGCACACATTAAAGTTATGATTCTGCCACCTCAGCCTCCTCTGTGTTGGGACTATTAACATGAACCTCCACATCCAGCTATGCTGTCATTTCTAAACTTAGTTTTCCTTTCATTTTCAATGACCAAACATGATCTACAATATTATTACTCTTCCCAATGCTACCATTTTTCTGACTTCTTAGTTTTTAATTATGTAGAGATAACAAAAACAATTGAGTAAGTGAAAGGTCCCACCTTAGGAACCAGAAGTTCTAGTTCTGTGATTTCTTGATCGTCATAAAGAAAGGAATTTCGGAAGTTCATATGAGGGATGTCCTGAGACTAAGAGTATTGAAGTTTTTGGCAGAGGAGGTATGATTAGTGACTGAGAAAACAACACAGTGACTCTGAACTGATGAGCTATTTTTAGTGTCCCTCATAGAATGTAGAAGAAAAGAAAGAACTGATTCTTTTTTAAAATTCACTGAAAAGGTTCTTCTAGAAGTGCTCTCAGATGCCAGGCCTCTACAGCCATGATGAATTAGTCCCAGGAATAAGGTTTACGAAGAAGATTACAGAATTTCCAAGAAGAATCATCTTTGTTTTAACTAGTGTTCTTGCTTCCAGTCGCCTTTCTCTTAAATGTGATAACACTGAACCGGCTTCATTGGTCATAGGCCACAGTTTCAGGGTGAGGTATACAGTGTCCACCAGATGAAAATTCCAGTGAAGTTGGACACAGCACAAACAGGGAAACACAGCTTCATACTTGCAGAAGCTGTAGTGGAAGGCCAGCAATAGCTTTCCACTCCTGTATATCCAAGCCTTCCTTATCAATCTTATAGATCTCCCCTTCTATGTCATTGATAATAATAATAATAATAATAATAATAATAATAATAATAATAATTCTAAAACCATTAAGTCTGAGGTTCCCATAGTCTACCCTCCTACAGCCTTTAGGACATATATAATAGTCCACTATTTTAGGATAGCAATAACTGGTAACTCTACTATCTTTGCATTTTATTTTTTGCTTTTCCTGTTTTTATATCTTTCCAAAATTGTTGAATAGGGCATCTTATTTCCTTAGTCCCAGACATCTGGCTTCAATAATAATGATGGCAGCCACTGTGCCTGTTTGACTGAGTGCTGACTCTGCCTGAGGATTCGTGCTTAGTATTTGGCCCTCGTAACTTCAGAGAATCCTAGAGCAATTCTCTGAGCCAATATTCCTCCTATCGAGATTTTATACATGAGATTCTAAGGATTAGATGGAGCAATTTGCTACACAGAGACACTATTGACAGAGCTGGGCTGGAGCCCAGGTCTCCCTGACCTCAACATATTCTCTTAACTGCCTCTTTGTTTACTCAAAACTGCCAGGAAAATATGCTAAGTTGAACTTCCCTGCTGGAAGAGGTGTTGTTATAGTCCATTCAGTGCTGCTGTCAACTAGCTGTGCCACCACCTTCTCTGGGATATCTAAAATTAGATGGGCGCTTTGCTGCAGGGATGCTGGTAGTGGGCATGTTCTAGTAGTTAATAGTGAGAAGTAGGTGAGATATAGCAGTAAAAACTGTCCCGCAATTCTGAGAACTGCCTCATACAACAAAAAAATTGCCGTGCCTCACATGCCAATGATGCCCCACTTAGAAACAATGATAGTGGCTGAGAATCTGACAATGGACTCAGAGAGCCTAAATAACTTCCCTGAATCCGGAGCATAAATCAAGCTGAGCTCTGTCTGACTGTAAAGCTTGTGCTTTTTTCATTTGATTCAACTCCATCTAACAGAACATTAAAATGTTATGTATAATTTGATTTGCTCACAGAATTATCATATTTCACATGAAGCATCTGAAACATAATTTATTTAGAGAACAGTTAACTAATTTCCTGATTGAATGTTCTTTTAATATGTTTAATGGAGATAGTATGTATCTGAGTATTTGCCAGATTTTCAGAGGAATGCTGAAACTTAATGAAAGAAACCATTAAAATTATATTAAATAAAGAAAGCAGTATGTTCTGGAATATGCAGTCTTCTCCACTGATAACCAGGAGTGGAGTGGACTCATTTAGGAAAGGGGAAAAAAAAAGGGTGAAAAGGACCTCAGTGAAGACAATGATGACAAAGAAGAACGTTTAATTTGGCTGTTTATTTAGTGGACATCTGTGGTGAGTCTCTGTGTCCACTGCAGTTTTTGCTTCTTATGAAACCTCATTTTAAAAAATTCAATCACATTTTATGGTCTAAAGGTTTACCCCAATTTAAACAAGGTAATCTACATCCTATATGAAAATGTGCTTTTTTTTCAGAATAGATGTAATATTTTTAGCAGCATCCATTGAATTTGCCAAAGACATTATTTGGCAAAGACTTCAATATCCCTGAAGGAGGGATTATTATTTCCATAATCATAGGTAGCATACTACTTGGATCTGAAGAATGTTTTCATCCTTCCCATTGAGGCCTCGAACCATCATTTGTACCCTAGGAAAATGTGGTGTAGCCGCAGCCTGGAGCACATGGAACACTCTTGTGGGAAAGCAGCCACCTACGATTTCCTACAGGAGCAAAGGTGTTTCTTTAAGCCAATTTTTCCTTCCTATTTTTATAACTTGAGACATATTTATTTCCTCAGTGTAGATGATTTTCTGGGAGCCAGAGAGACCAGAAATCACAACCTTGAGCATTTATATCATCTTGGGGTCTTATTTACAATGAAGATTTTTAAAATTTTCTGTTATACTTTCCCACTCTTTGTGAGGGGGGAAGCTTTGTCAGCAATTCCTTTCAAGTCATGGACAGCACAGGGCTCATGGGTCACACTCCCACAGTGCTTGGTACTCAATCTCCTTAATTAGTTATTGAATATATAGATGTACCTGGAGCCTGCTCTGCCCTGTCTAGTTCCATCCACAAAAGCTTTAGCATATAACATATAACATACAGGCCTACAGTCTGAAAGATCTTTTCACTTTTTTCTTCCCATTACCTATTTTCAGCAACTTTTGAAGTCTTACTGTGTATAGGTCTTCCATTTTCATGGTCGTCATACTGTTTCAAGAAATCCCGTCTCCTGGCCTGTTATCATTTTCCCTCTGATCCAGATGCCTCTTTAGTTCATCTTTAAAATAGCCGCCAGAGCCATCTTCCCCAAACCTATGCTTCTATCCATTTAATACTTTTCTGATGGCTCTGTTCACGTCCTTCTCTCCAGATATACTGATTCTCATTTTTCTTCCTAATTATGCTTCATGCATTCATGCACCTTGTCTTTACCTCTCCTGTGGACAACTAAGGGTTAACTCAGCAGGCTGGAGTCATTACAAAGCTTGTAAAGCTCAGAGAAATTCTGTCTTTGAGACTAGCCTTGGGTCAGCTCCTGAGAGATGACCTCTGAACTCTTGAAATACTCTTCCCCGATTAGCATTTTGATATGCCTGTAGCCTTAGGCCATGCCATCCAAGTAGAAGAAAATCCTGACAATATGATTTATGGTAAAAGCCAGTTTAGGGCCAGTGAGATGACCTGAGTCTGATCCCAGGGACTCACATGGTGGGAAGAAAGCAGTAACTCCCCAAAAGTCTCTTTGATCTCTACATGTGTACTATGGTGTGTGTGCGCGGACACACACACACACACACACAGAGAGAGAGAGAGAGAGAGAGAGAGAGAGAGAGAGAGAGAGAGAGAGTCTGTTGACCTCTTTAGCATCCTCTATCACCTAGAAGCATTACCTTCTTTGCATCTGTTTTCATACAACATTCTTATTTAAAAGGTGGCAGTCCATCTCCTGGGAGCAAGTTATCCCCTTTGCTGTGCTTCAAAACTGTGTGCTTCTACTGTAGCATTTTCATTTATTACAGCAGTTTTGCTTTTATATCTGACTCTTCTGACTGAATGACTGGAGAAGACAAGTGGTCTACCTTATTCATGAGATGGCGTGTCTTTCTTTTTCTCAGTTCACAGCTTAGTGACTAACATATAATGCTCAGGATATTTTAGACACACAATAGAAGTTCATTAAAGCTGAAATCTGCACAGAAGAGTTCACAAAGGCACATTATTTTAAAACTAGAACAGATCCCATATTAAATTTTATCTAGTGCTCATCATACCAAATGTTCATCCATCATTTGTTAATCTATACCAATATAAAGTGGTTAACAAATAACCCAATGTAGTGTTTGTCAAGAAAATATTTGTAAGAATAATAGAAAAACCAAAACACATTAATAGGATACTTATCATTCACAAATTATCAATAATATAAAACATATGGTCTATGGAAGCTTTATGCATATTTTCAAATAAAATTTAGGCATTATAATCAGATAAATCATCCTGGGAAATCTTTACCATGATAGTATTATTCTAAGAAATAAGTAATGAATAATATTTATCTGGGTATATTTTATCTGCTATTTTGTAGAAACCAAAAGCAAATAGTTTGTCTCCTTTTTTTGGTATTTACGAAGAATCACATCCCTAGTTCAAGTCCCTTTTAACAACAAAATCATATTGTTCAAATATATTTCCAAAGGTTATATGCAGTGTACTTCATATATCACATATTCGATCTTACCTATATACCCAAAAAAATGAGATGAATTCTAGAATTAGATTCTGTACACAGTTTCAAGCACATGAGAATAACTATTACATGAACTTTGTTAGCCAGAGGCACAAAGACAGTGCAAGATCCTAATTGCTCTAGGAAGCTAGAGAAAGCTTCACAAGGAGTTTGCTCTGGGCTTCGAGCTATGGCTACTGAAAAAGAGAAAGAAAACTTTCATGGGAAAGGCCTACTGGTTTTAAAGTTGGGAGAATTTAAAGGATAGTGAGATTATCACTTTTACTGGCCTTTGACCTGACATATCAAAGGTCAACTATATTTTGCAAAAAGAACAGAATCCTACTGAAACTACTCTAAACTTCTTGTCTATGAATCCAAGAGCTGTAGTCTTATGACTGTGACCCCTGAATATAGAACCTAATTTTAGAAGTTCAGAATTATAGGCATAGGGATGGACTCAGTGGTATAACATTTCCCTAACATATACAAAACCCTGTGTTCCGTCCCTAGCACTCAGATAATAAACAAGAAAACTTGCTATATGTTCAGAATCCAAAAAAAAAATGATTATTTTCAAGAGCCTCCCAGGAGAATGTGGAATGATTAGGGCAAGTTTCTTTATTTCCAAGAAGCCATTTTTTTCTTCTCATTGTGAAGTATCTCTACCATGTCAAATATTAACTCAGAGAGCTACCAGCGCTTTTATTTGTAACCACTTATTTACAACTGGACCCAACTCAGACTCCACAGACAGACCTCATCCAAGGAACTACAGAAAAATGGCTCAAGTCTTTCTTGTTATAGAAAAGAAGCAAAATTGGCATTCTTGCCCTGTGTCAACTGAAATTCAGTATAGCGTGATATAGGACCACATAGGATGATGTCAAAGGGAAATAATTCTTAAAAAGTCAGGGGAGCAGGAGGAAAGCTTGTGCATATTATCTCTGAAGTTATGAATGCAATACATTTCAGCCATTCCTCTTCAGCCATGCAGTTTCATTCACTGAACTAGCTTGAGGAGCAACTACATGCCAGGCCCGCTGCTAGACACCAGTCCCAAGGCACAAGCTGAACAGAAGCAGTCCCTTTGATACGGAGCTGCATTTTGTGGAGAAAAAAATAATTAGATTATATTTTATGATAAATGCCATAAAAGTGATGAATGGGAAGTGACAGCGAGTTGGTAAATTGGGGAGACTTTAGATCTGGGAAGACTTGCTGGAAGCAGTGATACTTCAGCTGGGGCAGGAAAGATAAAGAAGAACCTTCAAATATCAGCAGATGTAAAGGTAACAAGCCAGCTTTTTAAGATTTATTTACTTTTATGTTCTGTGTATGAGTGTTTACCTGCATGCATGTATGTGTACTGCATGTGTTTAATGCCGGGGACATCCAGAAGAGGCATCATACCCACTGGAATTGGAGTTAAAGACACTTTGAGCCAAGGTGGGTCCTGGGAACTGAACCTGAGTTTTCTACAAGATAAGAAAGTGCACTTAATGGATAAGTCATCTCTCCAACCCCTTAGCCATTTTAATTCTATCTCACAATTATTGCTTTATGTAGATGCCACTCTCTATTGAAGTATCAATAAGATGGAGGTAGGAAAAGAAAAATTGTATGATTATTAGGTTTTTAAATTGTGTACTAATAAGCGAACAGCCATAGAGCATGAAATTTTTCATTTTGCCTTACATCACTTCCTTAAGTGTGACAAAATTATTTTAACTGTCTAAGCTCTCTTTTCACCTCTACATGAGAAACATAAAGACCCACATTTCTGAGGGATCTGTTGAGTATTAAATGCAATGGCTTGCTGCCTAGTACTGTGATGAATCCAGTTAATGTCCCATCATTGTTAGCTTGTCTGCTTTTTGTTTTCAGTTTCAGGGCCAGGCTGAGAGGCAACATGAACTGTCTAGGGTGTGAGGTAATTATCTGGAAGCTGTGTATTTCTGAGCTGTAAATTGTACAATTTCAATTTCTCAGTTCTGATTCTCTCTAATAGTCCATTTAGTGCTTTTAAGGGCCTAGAGTGACCCAGTGCCCTGTAATCAGAATCACAGTTCTGCAGAACACACTGTCTCCTACTGAACGGAGCCTGACTGAGGTGATGCTGGCCAGAAGTCAAGAGTGCTCACATTCTCCATCTGCAGCAAGCAGAATTTGTCCTCTGTTGGCCAGTGGAAATGCAGAAAGAAGCAAGCCTAGTCATTTGTTTCCTGTCACTGCAAACCTTGAATTTCCTGAGTGTCCTAGAGTTCTATTACCTCAATCCAAAATTGATTAGCAAGCTCCTAGGGCTGCATGGACATAGGACTACTATGGCAAATACCAAACAGACATAAAGGGCAAATTGCTTCATATAAGTTTGCCGCTGTGAACTGCCTTTCTTTCTCTTCCTGACGTTTACAGTAAAATATAGTGTTTGCAGACCAATGACTCTTAACAATGAACACTTAAAGTAAAGATATATGGATAGAAGGATTTTACCACGTGACTCACTGTGTCACACTACAGATTCCATGACAAGATTGATTTTCTTTTTTGTTCTCTTAAATTTTACATCATTTTATTTAGGAGAGAGTTTGCAAGGGCAGAGGATTCATACAAAGGGACGACGAAATGAATGGGTTCAGGGTGTGCGATGTGAAAGACACAAAGAATAAATTAAAATAAGAGTTAAAAATATATTTCTTTATAGTGGCTTGGTTTTGTGGCATGGACTGTAGATTGAATGCTGAATACCCAGCAATAGATTTAATCACTATAAACTCCTAAACACATTTCCATTAATGGACATAACTTCTGGAAAATGGAAGATATCAGAACTATAAAATTCATTTTAATGTCAGAATGAAAATGTAAAACTGGGCTTATTCTTCTCAAAGCTTTTTACAAACAGTCGCCCCCTTCTTCTCCCACCCACCTCCTACTGCCAGATCTCTCCTCCCTGCTTCTCTATCAGCCAAAAAGGAATGAAAGAAACTTCATACCATATGTTCCCATTTAACAGTAAATTTCTGCATTACAAGAAAATTTAAATTAAAATTTAAAAACTGAAAGTATTGTCAGTTCTTACTGTGTCTATGGTACCATGCAATCTGCCCTCCATTTATTTCTTTCTTATTCTCTCATCCTTAGAGACTTTTCCAGCCATCCATTTTATAAGCCATTTCCATGTGTTAAGGAAATGCATGATTTCTTACCTGAGATTCTTATTTAAAAATTGACCAGACTAAAATGAGAATTGAGGTACTGCTATTTTTCAAACCTTGTAGAGGTTTTTTTTTTTCTTTCTCTCATAATCCATACACAAATAGTATTCTTCTGATAGCCTCTGTAAGCAGCATTGTTCCAGACCAGCAGTTCTCAGCCTGTGGGCCATGACCTCTATGGGGTCACATATCAGATATCCTGCATATCAGATATTATATCACAACCATATCAGCAGCAAAATTACAGTTATGAAATAGCACCGAAATAATTTTATGGTTCGGGGTCACCACAAAATGAGGAACTGTATTAAAGGGTCATAGCATTAAGAAGGCTGAGAACCACCGTTCTAGACCTAGAGGAAAAGCAAATGACAAATGAAATAATGCCCTATTTTTTAGAGATTACAGTACAATAAATTCAAAACATCTACACAGAAAATGTTAACTACATCAATAGTATGTCCTTACTTTAAAACAGTTGCGAGGAAAGAGCCAATAAGATTCACAGTCCAGAAAGAATGTCTCTGGGTGCAGCTGGAGAATAGCAGGCAAAGTCCTGAACACAACTGGACTATGAAAGAGGCAAAGTTATACATGTTTCTATCTGGAGAAGAAGGATGAAGAGGAAGCACACTAGAGAGGGAACACCTTATAAAATAAAGAAAACACTACTGTCAGTGGTCTTTGTCTCAATGAAAAGGATTTTCCATACTGAATATGCAAAATAGAATAGAATCTTGACACACAGTAGCCTTTGTTATGCTACTGCTACACATGAGTCCCACATTTTTAGAATAGATGTGCTGGCATCTAGTTGGAGGACTATGATGAATGGCCATGAAAACAATTCAAGATCCACTTGGCTAACGTACCATGCTGTAAACTGGCCCAAAATTGGAGTACCTTTTATACCCATTTTATGATGAATATTCTGATTATTATAGGGTAAAGAATTTGAGAGGTTTTGGAGATACATCAGTGGTTAAGAGAACATGCTGTTGCTTCAGAGGAACCAAACTTGATTCCTAGGACCCATAATGGGCAACCTACAACTGCCTGTAACTACAGGAGAGGAAGAGGAAGATCTGACACCTCAGCTCTCTACTGGCAACCAAACTCATACACACACACACACACACACACACACACACACAGACACAAATAAATACATCTTTTTTTTTAAAAAAAAAGAATTTGGGTGATGGGTTGGGAGGGATACTGAAAATGTTGTCAAATCCATCTTCAAGACTTGCAGACCTTCTATTGGAGGTCTGTTGGAGAGTTCAGAAAATTGATTTAATGGACTCATCTCGACACTGAAGGATGAATACATAGTGATGCAGTTGAGGGAGAGGGATTCGCAACACTTTCTGAGAAGGAATAGACGTTCTAGTAAAATGTGCCTCCTGGGTCTAAGTTAAGTTGCAGATGGCCTATTAAAATTGCAATGTATCAGTAGAAACCCAAGAGACCCTATATTCTTTTCCTTATAATATACTTCTCACCCTTGTTTTGATTTGATTGTCCTTGCATTCATTCAGCAGAAGGTCTACTAGGCATGTGTGGATGTGGGACTCCTGTAAGTTACATGGGTTCTGATGAGCAGTTTTGGCAGCAAATGGCTTTCTTATATGATTTGCATCATCATCATTGCTCCTGCACCCTGCTGATGGGTTGCTCACTGGAATGGATCAGTGCTTCAGATAATGAGCTCACATTTAGTATTATAATTGTGTTAGACATAAACACCCAAACTCACTGCAAAAACAACCATTGCATGCTCAAACTTTGTAGGTTAAAAAAAAAACTGGTATGCATTATCTAAACATTAGCAGAAACGGGGAGGGCTACTTCCAGTTAAAATCAAAACATCACTGTACCACCAATATTAACCCAGTTCTTTATCAGAAAGAACTCTTATGACTTCAGAGTTCTGAACTATTATGGCTGAATATTTTAGCTAGGCATGATATCTTTCCTAAAACATGTAGATTTGTTTTAAAATGTCAACAGAAGAAAGAAGCTGCATTTATATCCTATTCCCTTTTACCAGATCATTTAGAAGGGCTATGCTACATAAAACCTGCAAATATGACTTAATTAGCTTCTTCCAAAAGCCACTGGTGGTGTATAAAAAGGCAGTAAAGAAACACCTTAAATCTCAAGACAACTTATGGTGAGCTTCAATGGCAAACCACAAAGCTGCCCAGTTGAAGTAATAGGAGCGACGGCGGGGCTGTGTCCCCAACACCCGGCCACCCGCCCGGCTAGCTTATGCCCCGAAATAATTACATGGACACTGTATTCTTTTAAACACCGCTTGGCCCATTCTCTTCTAGGCTAATTCTCACATATTAATTTAGCCCATTTCTAATCATCTGTGTGTAGCACCCCAAGGTGCGCTTACCGGGGAGATTCTAGCCTATGTCCATCCTGGGTGGGAGCTTCATGCTGGGAGCGGGGCATGGCGTCTCTCTCAGGCGTCTGCTCCCGAGAGGAGAGCTGTCAGAGCTGTCGAGACTGAGCTCACTTCCTCTTCCTCCCAGCGTTCTGTTCTGTTTACTCCTCCCACCTATCCTCTAACCAATAAAATGGGCCAGGGCAGTTCCTTTATTAGCCAATGACCTTCCTCCATCACCCAGTTCTCTCGAGGAAACCGATATGCTGAAGGAAGCAGAACTGCAGAATACCTCCCACCTTGGGCAGGGAACAAAGAAACAATTGAAAGGTTGCTAGTGGCCCTGGACAGCAGTTGTTAGAACATCCTCTAGGGCTTGATTCAAACCCAGGGCTTGCTGTACTTCCAGGGTGTGCTGCCCATTCTGCTGTGAATGTTGCCTTTGAGTTGTGGAGTGGGTGGCCCTGCCTGTGAGGGAGAGGTGCTTGTTCCCTCATCTGGATCCTATTCTCGGCTCAGCAATGAAATTGCACTTGACCTTGGGCACCCACAAACCTCGGCTTTTCCCAGACTATAAATACTCCCCATGCTCCCTTCAGTTGCTACACTTACCGCATATTTGATTTCTGTTGTTCTTTTTTTAATATACACCCTTTCTTGATATTATTTTTTTCTTTCTTTATTAATTCATTTATTTTTAATTAAAAATTTCCACCTCCTCCCCTCCTCCCATTCTCCCCTCTCCCCATCCCCATCCCCCTCTCTCTGCAGTCCAAAGAGCAGTCAGGGTTCCCTGCCCTGTGGGAAGTACAAGGTCCTCCCCCTTCCATCCAGGTCTAGGAAGGTGAGCATCTAAACAAGCTAGGCTCCCACAAAGCCAGAACATGAAGTAGGATCAAAACCCAGTGCCATTGTCCTTGGCTTCTCAGTCAGCCCTCATTGTTCAAACTCAGAGAGACCGGTTTGGTCACATGCTCCATCAGTCCCAGTCCAGCTGGCTTTGGTGAGCTCTCATTAGATCAGCCCCACCGTCTCAGTGGGTGGGCACACCCCTCTGGGTCCTGACTTCCTTGCTCATCTTCTCCCTCCTTCTGCTCCTCATTTGGACCTTGGGAGCTCAGTCCAGTGCTCCAATGTGGGTCTCTGACTCTATGTCTATCCATCGCCAGATGAAGGTTCTATGGTGATATGTAAGATATTCATCAGTATGGCTATAGGATAGGGCCATTTCAGGCTGCCTCTCATCAGCTGCCCAAGGATCTAGCTGGGGACATCCCTTTCTTAATATTATATTAGGACTTCTGGATACAAGCATTATAGCCTTTATCAATATAGGACACCTAAGAAAAATGTGTATTATCAAATACAAACAAATGCATATATAATATATATTATCAAGGGAAGAAAGAAAGGCATACTGTTTGTATACATCAAGAAGGCCATAAGAACTTTAACCTCCTCAACCTCAGGTTTTCTCCAAGCCTTGCAGCAATAGTCTGGACCACTTTCACCTGCCTTACCTATTGTGGGGAGAAACACTGTGGATTGTTTATGATTCACTCGGTTGAAACAGAAAAGATTCTCCAACAGCAAGACAAATAAAACACCCACTCCAAATATTAAAAATTATGCCAAGAACATGTTTTACCAACAAGTGTTATTACTGATGACACCACACACAGCATCTTTCATCCTTCAATCCCCTAAATTTACTAAAATTAAGGTCACTTGAGACCTCCTCAGCCTTTACTGGAGGTGGGCTGGTATTCACTTTCAAACACAAAGGACTCAGTGATGACTTGGTATACAGTATAATACAGTGATTTAATAGGCTTTTTGTTTTCTGCAAAATAACAAGAGTTATTAGGAGGGATTTTTGTAATATAAATGTAAATAACATGTTGACTATCTGTTCCAGTGGTTTCTCAAAGGAAAAGGACAGGGGGAAAGGCTTAAAATTATAAGGCTAAGAAGCCTGAGGCAGTTACAGTAATAACTTTGCCTGCATAGACTTGAAAATCCTTGAACTTATTGCCTTAGGTTAAGAACTTTTATTTCCATAAATTTCCTGGAAAGCACCAGACATACCATTTCTGTTTCCATGCCAGTCTTGTGATGGACAGTCCAGAGCTTACTTCCACACCTGCAATATTTCAGTTGTGATCTTCATCTAGTGTGCACTGGACCATTCCCTGCTCTATGTCACTATTGTGTGTTCATAGTCATTTCTCCAATGCCTTTGAAGTTGTGTGCCAATTTTGTGTGCCCTTCTTGTAACTCATATATGAAATCCTTGAGGATAGAATTTATTTTGCTTATTTTCATTTTATCACTTTGTTTTCACCTCCCCACAATAACTTACCATTAATGCTCAACAGTTGATAGCATTCTATGTCCTGGTTAGTTTTGTGTCTACTGGACAAAAGGTAGAGTCGTTTATAAAGAGTGAATCTCAGTTAAGAAAATACATCCGTAATATTTGCCTGGAGGCAAGTCTACACAGCATTTTCTTGATTCATATAATTGATGTAGGAGGGTCTAGTGCATTGTGGGTAGTGGTAATTCTGGGAAGGCAGCTGCGGACTGAGCAAGTCAGGAGGAGCAAGCAAGCAGTGCGTCTCTATGGCTTCTGCTTGAATTCCTGCTTCCAGGTTCCTGCTCTGACTTCTCTGTTTCTGCTCTCCCTTAGTGATGGAGAATGATCAGAGAGAGTTGTTAACTGTAATAAACCCTTTCTTCCCAAGTTCCTTTTGGTCATGGTGTTTTATCATAGCAATAGAAACCCTAACTAAGACTATAAGTATCTATTAAACTGCAATAAAGTGGCTGTTTATGTAGATGATATTGTTCAAGTATAAGAAGTACATCCAGACTTGGGTAACTTAGAGGAACAAGCAGAGCTTCTGTTTCTTGATGCTCAGCCATCACCCTCCCCACCCACCCCCAACCCCCTGCACATACCCCATTTTCACTCCCACATTTTGAAAAGAAATCTGATAAGCCTCCCATATTGAGATGTAATTGACTTTGTTATGTTTCTTCTGAGTGACCTAATCGCCTCTGTTTATATGAGCTCTTGGTAATTTTTGCTTGGGTTTTATAACTTTCATTAAGGAGTTGACCTTAAGAGAAGTTTAAAGGTTAATCATATACCTGACCCCTCTTGATTCTAACCATTGAAAACAAATACAAAGGGCTGTGGAATTGTTACAGCACCCTTAATGGAACCCCGATCAACTCCTAAATAATGTCCCTGCTGGGCTGCAGTGTGAGAACATAACTTTTAGGAGAAGGTGAGGCTGGGATTTTCTCTTACTTCTCCAGATATACTGAAGGAACTCGCCCAGAAAACACTGGATCTACAGAATCAACTCAGTATGTATTTCTTCCCACCATGCCACCCAAATTTCACAGGAAAAGGTCAGCAAAGATCTCTGCTGTAGTCTGAATATTCAATATCTATCTTCCAACGGCTCTTTTGTTAAAGGCTTGCTTCCAAAGGTAATATGGGACCCATGAGAGAGTTTTTAAATTATTGAGAACCAGGAAATTGTGAGACCCCCAACTCCTTCCTAGTCCAAATTTTGATCCTGACCACGGGGGAACATTTTGCTCTGCTACAAACTCCTTGCCGTGCTACCTTACACTGCCACCAGAGGCCCAATAGTAGTTAGGCTTGGGTGCGATGACACTTTCACTGCATCATCGAGAAGAAGCAGTTCCTGTTTAGAAACCAGGATTTCTAAATCACAGACCCTGAAATTATGGGAACAACTTGGGAGAGATGGGGGTGGGATTTCTTACACATCTAAGCCTTGGTTCCCATGATTATGGACATGCTCATTTAGATTGTAGGCCAACCCTGGGATGATGGCACCCTTTCCTTTCAGAAAGTCCTCTTTAACTCTTTCCACAAGTATACTGTCAGTGGGGTGATTTTTATTATCTAGCAACTTCTGGAGAATGTAAAAGTCAAGCTAATACTAATGGATCCCATTTCTCCATGCCTGTGAAGTGGAGGGAATTATACCGAGCATGGTACATAACCATAGGTCCTAATTTTAAACCCTAACAATGAGGCAGTTACTTGGAAAACACATTTTATCTATGCAGACGAAGAATTTGAGTCTCCAGAGTTCTTTCTTTGCCAGTGTCACACATAATTGGAATTCAATATTCATACCTGATTTTGAATTTGGACCCTTTCTGTTCTATCACCAGGTTCCCAATTATAAAATTTTACTTAATTGTCAAAAATAATATTAATATGAGTGAAATAAAATGATATAAAATGAGAAAAACAGATTCCTTCCATTTAGACAGTTTGTAGTGGATTATGTTTCCAGGCAGTTGCTAACCTGCCTGGAAACTCTGCCTCTATGATTTGATTTTTGCAGTAGGAAGCAAGCTCACGCATATATACATACATACATACACATACATATACATATATCCAAGTTCTAGCTTACTGTTTAGGTTGCAAAACATACCCATACTTGGGCTCCATCTCTAGTTCACCATTTGAGATTAGAGAACATTCCCATGCTTTGACCCTGGCTTCAGTTCACCATTTGAAGTTAAGGGGTTAAGGGGTATGCCCCATACTTCAGTTCCAACATCTGGTCTCCATTTGAGGTTTGAAAACACACTGAGATTTCACTTCCATCCCCAGGTCATCCTAAGAGGCCGGGAAATCTGCATAGAAACTGGCTTCTCCAGTTTCCACTCAAGTCTTCATCCTCTCTACAGCTCTTCTCTGTTTAGATAATATCCAACGCCAACCCAACAGGCCACCTTGATCCTTCACTGTTCCTGCCCCTTTGTGTCTTGCCATAATCTATCTTCTTCCCTTTCCTTCTTCCTAAGAACACACACTACCATATTACAGATTTTCTATGACTCAACCTCCAGAGAGAGGTTATATATAAAGTGTATATCTTTGCCAGTCTTTTTTCAGCCAGCTTTAACCAAAACTCTCTCATCTTGACTCCCACTTTTTTCTCTGCTTCTACCACTCTTTATTCTATATATGTCCCGCATTTCTACTTCCCATCTAGAAACCTAGTAGTGTGCACTAATTCTGCTGTGACTTCTTTCTCTTTATTTTTTTCTGCTCATTTTCTCAATAACTAAAGTACTAGTACACATAGTGCTATCGGCATCCTTTTATCCCTCAAAACAATGGGCACTTAAGAATTGGCTATTTGATAGTCAACTGAGACCCTCTTTTCATGGTGGATTTGCTGCTGGTCAGAGACTGTGGGTGTAGACAACAGTCAGTATAAAGGAGAGGTCTGTGGAAAGGGTCTGGTGGGTGTCTCTGAAGCACACTAGTAATTTACGAAACACTAATCCTATGGCAAGTGCCAAGTTCACATGTTGTGGTAACTTGATCCATCTAGCCAATGACATTTGAGGTGACCCGCCATTGGAGTGGAAAATGTTTAAAAATTGTAAACTTGAGGTCAGCAGTCACATGCTCTTTTGCTTGGACTTGGAAGGCTTCAGACATGCCATTCGGTGACCTGGTCCGGAGCTTTCTCCATCCTTCCATGGTGGATGAAAAGGCAACAGCGTCACTTTCCACTGATCTGTGAATGTTTGTGTTCCCCATTTTATCCCTTAGAATAGGTTTTCTTCCCAAGAAAAATAATTTATATTTTTTAAACCCTTTCCATGCCAGTGGTAGGTCACCTCCAAATGTCACTGACTCAGCAGATCAAGCACTGCAACATTCACCTGTGGATGTATTCACTTAGACCTACGATGTATAAAGCAGAGACATCTGGTGGAGAACCTGATGTAGATCCTAGCTACTGGAGTTTGATGTGTTGTGTGAGCAAACATGAAAGTGATGGCTTGACTCATGATCACAGGGAGCATAAGAACACGGAGTAATAAGAAGGAAAGCACAGGATTCTGTAGCATGTGTTGCAGGCCATGGAAAGAAAACCCTTGATTCAAGAGGGAAGGAACTGCTTGTGGGAGAACAGAAACCAAAAGAGCAGTAAGACAGTGAGAGACAATGGTGAGAGAAGCCTGGAAACTAAGAAGGAAGTCAAAGAAGTGAGTGAAGAGGACAACCATGGAGCTACAATGTAAGGAAACAAATAGATCATGAGTTCTGGTTGGTCCAGACTAAGAAAAAAGAAAAGCAGAGAGTTTGAATCCATAGAATTTTTTAAGTCCCAATCAGATTCTGAGCATTAAAATGAGGTTTTATTCAGATGAATGCCCAATTCTGAAACATGAATGAAAGGGAAATTAATTTTGGTGAGCCACACATAGGTACACTTTCTGAGTCAGGTTTTAGTATTATATATATATATATATATATATATATATATATATATATATATAGTATTATATATATGTATATATATTATATATACATATATATATAATCAGTTATGCTCAAGAGGCTAATACTTTGTATCAGTGAACTACTTGCTTTCCTTCTCTTCTGAAAATGCTAAACAACAAAATTCCACCCAGAAACGCATTGTCCTTCCTACACATAAGAAAACACTAACCCCTTATTAATTTATATGTAATATATTTTTGAGGACTCAGGAAGACCCCCCCCCCCGGGAAAAGGGCTTCTTAACAGCATCTGTAGTCCAAAGAAATGCTCCCACCTCCTGCCATGTTATGTAATCTTGTTGCTTCTGTCAGAGAGCTTTTGGGAAGGTGTCTCTATGCAGTATATTAGCCTTGCTGCCCCTTCTGCAAGAGGCCAGTTCTTCCCTAGCATACATGAAGCTTCAAGTTGACTGACTAGGTAAATGAATGCATTATTGCTAGGACCTGGCATTTGCAGGCGTCCCGTTAAAATATCTTTTCTGTGTTTATAGAAATAATAAACTTCCTACCATTTGAGAGTAGTTGTTGCATCTTGAGCCCATTGTGTATACCTGTTTGATAACTGAATTCTTCAGAAGTGTATCTTCCAGGAACCATGGCCCGGGGTGACAACATAGAAAGGCAGCCCTCACTGTTGTGCCTACCAAGTAGATTGTGAGAGGAAGGGAGTTTACTCCTGCACATATACAGCAAATCAGTAAGTAGAGGTCCAGACTTAGCATTTACCTCCTCCAACAGGGGGCAGTGTTGAGAACTACAGTCATACTGGAAGAGGGCTGAGATTCATAGCGAACTTGCCTTTCCTTAGCACTTTTGAGTCTTGACACAAATGCCCGTTTCCAAGGCCTCACACACACACACACACACACAGAGAGAGAGAGAAAGAGAGAGAGAGAGAGAGAGAGAGAGAGAGAAAGACAGAGACAGAGAATTTTTTTTCTTTTTTACTCACTAGGATTCCTCCAGCATGGTTTCAATTAATTGCCACCAACCTGTGTATATAAGGTGGAGGGAGTGGTTAAGCTCCCTCTTCATGAGTGCTTCATAGATAAGAATGCAACAGAATTAGAAGGGATTCTAATAAACTGGATTTTTTTTAACTAAAAAAATTGTTAACTCTAGGAATGTGTAAGTGGTCATGAGTTTCCACAGTTGGCATAGGTACACGGATAGACATGAAAACGCACCTTCTCCTGACTGCCAGTGTCACCAGAGTATACATAACTTGTGGGATCAATGAGAAGAAAATGCTGAAATTCATATTTATAGCATCTGATTATTCAAACAACAAACAAAAACAAAGCTATACAAAACAGAAACAGTGATTTTCTTTCTATCGAGTCAAGTAAGAATTCCATAAAATTTGTATAAATTTACAACTTGAAGAAGTATCATTCTTAGTGCACACCCATGAGTTCCTACTCAACATTCACCCCACCTCATCCCCCTAAACAGAAGTTGAATTTGTTTGAATATCCATTCCTCCCAAGAGCATCCCAGGATACTAGGGGGAAGCTAACTAGGTCTAGTCATTGTCTGGATATCAGGGCATGAGATAACTTTCTAACTATATTTTTTTCTTTTCTTGAAATGTGATGTAGGACTAAATGAAGGAAATTTTTATTATAAACCAGAATGTGTTTTTTTTTCCTCCAGCTTGACAAATATAAGAAAGTATATAGTCATTGTTGCTATCAGCAAACACCTGATGACTTGGAAGGGAGGCAAACCTTGTTGGAAAACAACAGCAATGGCTATTGTTTTTCAAAATAATGTACAAAAGAAAATTATCCCAGATAAACATGAAATAGCCAGTGAGTCAAGCATGCTTGCGAGCTTACAGTTATGCCAGAGAACACATTTTCTCATATTGAAATCAAAGTCAGAGTCTTATTTCTTTGTATCTGAGAACATCCTGGATATTACATGATTGTAAGTGTTTCATAATCCTATCTGGGTAGACTAATTAAATGAAGTCATTGCGTGCTTAGATTGGAATACTACCAGTCATAGATCATCTGTTCTGCAAGTCTTAAATCCAGACCTGAAGACTCAACAGTTTATTTATGTTCTCTCTACCCTGTGTTCCTACTTCTCTCACTATATTCTCTATCCCTGTTATTCTCCCTTCTTTCACAGGTATCCCTGGCCATGCATGGTCCACTGGCCATGTTCAGTCTAATTCTTTCTCTCTCTGCTCTGAACTCCTCCAGATGCCTCTAGCTGTTCTCTGTCCCATATCTACAATAAAAACCTTCCCCCTAACCATACCACAGAGCGGTCATGTCATCATTTTATACACTCACCAAAATTACCTTATGTTATCTGCAATAAACAAATCCTCACAGGGTGGCATTTGAATGACAGAACAGATGTTAGGCTCCAGAAAATTGATAAGTGGCCCATAAATAAGCTATGAGGTCTTCATTATTAAGTAGCACACATTTCTGTTTAAAATTACT
Organism: Microtus oregoni; assembly: GCF_018167655.1. Taxonomy (NCBI): domain Eukaryota; kingdom Metazoa; phylum Chordata; class Mammalia; order Rodentia; family Cricetidae; genus Microtus; species Microtus oregoni. Next base: position 27,057,784 of record NW_024543071.1, read on the forward strand.
TAAATAGGGAGCTGGAGAGATGGCTCAGTAATTAAGAGCCCTTGCTACTCCTACAGGGGACCAGAGTTCTCATCACCCACACTGGGTGGCTCACTACCACCTGTATCTCCAACTCCAGGGAATCTAATGTTTCCTTTTGGCCTCTACATGTACAAATGTGCTCATAGACATACAAGAAGGCTTTCTTACACATAATATTGCTGGGGCTGTATCTGTGAGCAACAGAATGGTATTTCAATGGTTGACTTGGACTTAATTATGTCTTCCCTCATTCCCTGAAAGCCAGGAGCAAGTTAGCCTTATATAAGAATGAGTCATATGGGGGTTTAGTGGGATGCTGTAATGGATACAAGTTTTATTAGAAAGTAGGATGTGGGAATAAGAATTGGGAAGTCTTCCAGCAGTCTCCATGACAGTTCATTATCCTGGGATCTGAAAATTCTTTGCAGAACACTTCTGCGTTGAGTTTCCTTATAAAATACAAACATTTGGAACAATGAATGTAACGATTCTTATTATAAAATAAATGTCTAGGTTTTAACATAAATATTTTCAGCTATAAATTTAGCTTAGCTTGATCTCTTTCTGTTTAGCACTTTAAATTCAATCTTTATGGGTATTTTTCTACATTAAGATGTTAAGGGAAAGCTGCAGAGGCAGGCAGGTAAGACAATGACAGCCTTCCTCATGAAGATTGATGCTTCTTCGGGGTAGTCACACCAGGAGAACGAGCAGTTCATTGTTGTCCCACCAAGAGATTCTCATTATAAAGGAGAACACTTAAATGCCTTTGTGACAGCAAGTGTTTTCTCAGGCAGGACCTAATGTGCAATTCTCACTCTTGTTTGTGAAGTCGCTTAATGTTATAAGTTATACATTAGCCTCAAAACTGCTGTCACCACCAACTCTGTTGTCTGTGTGCTCCACCAATAAATCATCCATTTTCAGTATTATTCACATCTTTATCAACATTTGGCCTTAAAATTATGCATCTCAACCTTGTATAAATAATACATGTAAATGTAGATGGTGTCTGCAAACTGATTTTTATTGGCCCCTTAAAGGTAATGAAGTATGACATTTAGTTGGATGAATTCTTTCTAAAATGTAGAAATGGATCCCCAGATATCGTGAATTCTTCTCTTCAGGCCTGTTATGGAGACAAATGGCAGATGTCTGTGGAACAAAGACCAACTTGAAGCCCAAAGGATAGTTTTAGAGAAACAACTCTAAAAGGCACTAAGGGGTTGTTTGTATTTTGGATTTTGTAGATATATATACACTCTGTAGCCTGGCAAGGTTTCTCACTAGCAAACTAATATTAAATATGAGATGCTTGAGTCAATTAATAGATACAGTTGGGAGTGTTTTGTCAAACGTGACTAACATAAGATATATAACTTGCTTTTAAAAACCTATAAATTTGTTGTATCTTATAAGGCAGAGAGCTATAATTCTTAATTTAATTTGGAGCTGTCCTGGAGCCTCATCTAGTCCATAGTTATCATGTAGGACAAGAAACAAAAGAATCACAAAATGAGTCACTGCTGGCAGGGTGGTGTGGCGCCCAGTACATGCAAGGCCCCCACAAGTCTCTGGTAACTTCACTCTTGATTGAATGAAAGTAGAAAGTTACCATGCTAAAATCTACAGCGCTCCACCAGCACTCCAGGAGGTGTTCCTGTCTGATCACCGGATGGTAAGAACTTCCTGTTTACTTTCTTACTGGACCTTTTCTTCTGTTCTTACATCTTGCTCCATGTTTCCTAACTTTAACGAGTGTCATGTACCTGCCCCAGGATCTTGTTATCCTTCTCTCACGGCCCCTCTTTGTTGCTTTCCTTCTTCCTCAATGCCATCGGGTTAGAGTTAGATCCAGGACCCTTCAGAGAGATTGCCTGTTGAGACACTTTGTTCAGAGATATCACTCTGTGAATATATCACATCATCATTTACTAAAAATTATGTGATATCGTTGTAACGATAATTTGAAAAACTGCTTGGTATAACATTTCTTCCTGGTATGGTAGACTTTGGATTAGGCCTCTTAACTAGTTATTCTTGTTTAATCCTCTAAAAAAAAGGTCTCCGTGAAGGTGCTGATATGGTGGTCTATGCTTAAAATCCCAGAATCTGGAAGGTGGAAGCAGAAGGATCAGAAGTTCAGTTCATCCTGAGCTATATGGCAAATTGGAAGCCAGGTTGGGCTACAAAAAAAAAAAAAAAAAAAAAAAAAAAACAACTACGAAAACCTATAATCCTTTCTTTATGTTCTAGAGCTAAGTACTATAGATAGATACATACATACATACATACATATCACACATTTACATCACAACAGGTACTATGTTGCTTTTTATATTGCCTAAAAAATTTTAATTTCAAATACTTAGGTGTATTTGACACTTTCCCTGTTTCATGCCTTTGCTATTCACATTTTTCTCAGAATACAGTGATTGTTTAAAGTACTCTATTCTTACAATTCTGCCTTCTGACAGTTTGTTGATTTATATTTATATTTTCCTTGTTAGTTTGTTTTATCCTCCAGATGGGTAATATAATCTCATTTGTCTTTGCATTTAGTGTTTGACTTTTTCTTCCCATTGAGGACACTGAGGACACTGCAACATATTTTACAATTATTTAATTTTTTCTATAATTTTAAGAGATTTTACATAGGGAAGGACAGAGTTTCCTGTTTCAGTCAATCTTTCCTTCCATTCTCCAGATTAAATACTCCAAGGTTGAGTTCTTGCCTAACATGTGCAGGACTGAGAGTTGTTCATGTGTAGGATGTGTAGGGCCCTAGTGTTGTTCCCTAGCACCAAAAGTACATTAATTACTATAGTTGACTTAAAGATTGCGTTACAGACCTGAGCTCTAGCTGTTCTGACAAAGTTCTTGTTACTAGATACTCTGTTTGCATTACACAGTCTCCTTTTCAGAACACTGCACAATCACACACCATGGCCTATTTGACCCACACAGTAGAGCCTGCTAGAGATGATGCCTATCATGACAGTTTGTTAGTAAGGAAACAGACTTAGAAATGGTGACTATCCAAAATTATCACAACACATGCAGCAAATAATGGTGGGTAGGTACTAAGAATCACAGAGCTCCTAAAACAAAAATCAGAAAATGCTGTGCTTCAAGACCTCATTGCATAGGATGTGAAAGGGACTCTGATTTCTTATCTGCCACCACTCAGTCTATTTATAATCTAAGCCTTGATCCTACTGTTATCTATTCTTCCATCCTTCATTCCTACCTTCCTTCCTCCCTCCCTCCCTCCCTCCCTTCCTACTTCTCTCCCTCCCTCCCTCCGCCCCTCCCTTCCTGTCTGCGCTCTGTGTGCTGGCACCCAGTTTGCGAGCTTCGGGCATGGGAGCTGGAGGTTAAAATACACAGACACATACAGACAGAGAAACAGCGACACGGGTCATCCTTGAATTCCCCAAGAATGCCCCCTTTATTGTGTTCAGGGGCAGATTATATAGAGATATCCATGCCCCAGCCAAACCCATCAGAAACCAGTCTCCTGCCATCAGGAACTCCTGAAGGTCTCATGCTCAGAGCAGTTTAGGCACTCAGATCAGGGATTACAAGAAATTCAGGATCTGGGGTCTCACTGCTCCCAACACCTTCCCTCCTTCCTTTCTTTTTTCCATAACAGGCACACATCCTTATTCCTTTGGGAGATTTCAAGCAACAAGCCTAGTTTAGTTTTGATATGAATATATCCATGAATACACTATTGTGTCTTAGAAAAATATATCAGTGAATTAGCCCTTGGGTTTGAAAAATTTTCCAATATGGTCTCAGTGCTCAAAAAAAATATGTATCTCTGCTTTTAAGATATCTATGTAATATGGTTGGAAGTAAAAGAAAATGAAACAGCTGTGTCAGTGAGAAAGCATTGATGAATGAAAGCCTTGTCGTCCAGTTTAAGCAACACAAAATTCTTCTTAAGCAACCATATTGAACGTCAGACTTCTGAAGACTTCCATGTCAGAGACAAAATAGCAAAGCTATGATTAAACAGTTGCATTATATTATTCTGATTAGGGTCCTGTTTCTTTGTTCATTTACCTCTGAAGGAAGAAGAAAAAGTCAGTAATTCCTCGTCGGCCGTGCTGAGGAGAGTGGCTTAAGAATTCTGTTCCCTTTCCTGAGGGGGAAACAAAACTTGATCTAAATTCTTAGTTACTCTTTATTAGAAATTCTTGTTAATAACACTATAGTCATCCTCATTGGATGTTAACAAGTCTACTTAGATGCATATCTGGGCAGCAGGGCTGGAACTGTCATCTCTTCATTACTCCTGTGCTAGCTACCATTTATTATCTCACCCACACAAAGAAAAAGAAGTGAATAATAGGAGCATTAAGATTATATTATATTTCATTAATTGTAGGTAACTGTATAAATATTTAGACCATATCAGAATATTATAGAAGAAATATTACCTTGTCTAGATAATACCTGATAACATCAAAATTATGATAATTAGTGGGATAAGAGGATATACTGTTAAGGAAAGTGATTAGGTGGCAGAGACTGCAAATGATCACATGATAAAATCAAAACTCCAGCCACCTCTTCCAGAACCCCCATTCCCATGGCTGTGCCACACTGTCTTGTATGCCTAGCAATGACTAGAGCAAGTATGCCATTGGTTTTTTCTGTGCTGTAACATCCATCACCTGGACATCTTGGTCATATGTGAGATATGTGAGTCTTAGGTTTCATCAGTACTTTGGAATGTTTCTTCTCTGCCTCCCAACTCAACTTAGTAGATGTTAACAGAAAAATCATAGTATATGTGAGAGTTTCTGGATTTTCTCACCCTTTTTACTGGTTGAATTTGGTAGATTTTGGGTTTCGGTTCCATTAAAAGCTTTATGAATTATAAATATTTACTTCCGCCTACTCTTTGTTCATTTTGCTACCTCTCCAAAAATTAAAGCTAAAATATATAATCATAGAGGTCTTATAGAAGACCAGATTTACAACCTCATTGGTATTTTTAATATTTATTTTATTTTTTAATGTGTACTATTACTGTTTCTATGTGTATTTCTGTGTACCATGTCCATACAGTGTTCATAGAGATGAGAAGAGGGCACCAGATTCCCTGGAGCAGGATCTACAGATGGTTGTGAGCCACCATGTAAGCAGTGGTAATTGAACCTAGTTAGAAGAGCAACCACTGCTTTTTAACCACTGAGCCATGTCTTCATCCCTCCTTGGTATTTGATTTGAAAACTGTGACTTTTGTAATCTTGAAATAACAAAGTCAAGAGTTATAGACCATAAATCAACAAGAGATAATAGAGCAGGTCATAAAAACTACTCAACACCAAAAACTACTAAAACAGAAATGAGGTATCCTGCAACAACATGTGATAGACATACAGCCAACCATACAAATAGTGGAATTAAATGTAAAAACAAACTGGCCTTTCAAAACAAGACGTAACTACATATTCCCAAAAGAAGCATATTTCAAATTACAAAGATAAAAAATGATTTTTAAAAGAGAGAGATGGTATTGCCATGCTGACATAATTAAGCCAGGGTAGCTATAGTAACAGATTTCTTAGATTTAACACCAAAACTACACTCTATGAAAGAACAGACTGATGGATGGGACCAGGCTGGGAACTGATTCCAGCCACCCCATCCTTCCTCATGCTTTAAGCCATACCAGGTTGAATACCAGGCTCATTTAACATTTCTATTCAGGAAACTAAAATTTATGCGTTACCTAGTGGTCCTTTCTTCTTCTTGCTCTTCAATGCAGCCATAAATAACTAATATTTGTACTAACGTTCAAGCTACAGATAGCTTTTTCTATGTGTCAACTTAATTTTATATGGACTTTCTAAATAAAACTGCTTAGTTCCTGATGGAGTAAACTGATGCCCTGTGAGTACCAGCTCCTAGCCCAGAGCTGCACCGCTGGAGAGTGGTGGTGCCTGGCTTCAGGGCACATTCCTGAACCACAGACCCGGGCTGATTTCTCCCGTCTCACTTTGTCTCTCGTACAGATTGGTGAATTAATTCCTGGTCTTTAAAAGGAATCATCTTTAAGCCAGTTCCTGAAAAACAAACTATTCATGAAGGAATTAACTCTTTCATCACACCAAGACAGTACTTAGTAAACCTTCATCTGTGCAATAAATCATGGCTAACATTCATGTTTGCAAGTATTCCCAAAGTGGGGGAAATGCGTGACCAACCAGCTTCTTCATCTTGATGAGATATAAATTCTTCTTGAGCCTCCAGTGACACTCTGCCCTTCTGCACCCAGGCTACTGTCAATTGATGTAGTCCCCAAAGTGACTTCTTTTTCCAGTGAGGTCTAGCTATCTATTTCTCTGATGCTATGTAAAAAGTGACTCACTTCACTACTCTTGGCATTTGGCCCAGTTCTGTAACAGTCATAAACCCCAGAGGCAAAGCAATGGAATTCTAACAGTCTGGATGTCGCTTTTATTTCTCTTTTACATGTGTTATATGTTTGTGACTGTTGAGAATGTCACAAAGCAGAAAGGATCACATCCTCCAGCCATTCTCTCGAAGCATCAAAACCACACAGACGGCCCTCTTATCAGTCTCTGTCACCGCATTGTGCTGCACACACAGCCATTCAGAAGCCTCACACGGTGTATTTAATGATGTTACGTTTATTCCAGTATATTTATTGCAAGTGACACTGAGAAAGATAAATGAATAAAAACTAATCACTCACCAACCAATTAACATGAATGAAGCAAACTCCTTACAGAGTTTTCCAGAGTAATGCAAATTCTATTTTCTTACTAGTAATAGTCCTAGTCCACTTGCTTGGAAAACAACTTCACTATCATGTTTTCACATTACCCAGAGACATAGCAATGGGACAAAAACTTTGAGCAGTTGAGAACGCAAACTAATTTATGTCAGATGCTCCACAGAGTTCAGTGTCTAACTCTAACATAATTTTACCCTTTGGGTTTGCTTTCCCTCTGACACTAACCTCCATTCTCTCCTGGGTGGTTTTTTGTTTGTTTTGGTGTATTTTAGTCCTGGAACAATTCTGATAAACAAAATTAAAGTTCATTTCTACCATCTTTCAGAGGTAAAAAAGTTCAAAATTTGTATGTATCTAGCTGCCTTTGAAACTTGTTGACTATTTGACATACAGAAGCTTGGATACAGTTGCTTCCCACGTGAAAAAAAGTTATTATCTGTGGGTCCCTGTGAAATCTACAGGCATTACCAAACAAGATATAAAATTTAGGGCAGTTGTTTAATATTAGACACTGCAATGAAATAAACAATTTTCCAGATGGAAGAGTGAAAAGTTTCTAGTTATGGATTATCCAAAATCCCAAGTAATCTTTCATTTTGAAATACCATTAAGAACCAGTCACCCTGTCAAAGAATTACAGATTTATTCTCTCATGCTATGTTGATCCCATCTCAACTTGGAGTAATTTGGTGCCCCCAATAGATCAGCAGACATGGGGGTAAATGCAGAGAACCCACAAGTGATCATATTTGTAGTTAATATATAGATTGCAAAAAGGAATTAGATATCCCAGCCTTACCAACCATACCAATAGGGATAAACACACAAGAAACCTCTCTGTGACCCAGTCCATTTGAGCTTCATTCTAAAAGCAGAGTTGGGGAGAGTGCCTGTGGGAAGCCCAAGTCGGACAGAGATAATCAGTACTTAGGTGCTGTCTTGCTAGCTACAGGAAAGACACTGTTCCCTGCTTATAATTAATTCTGACGACCATGTTATAAAATAAAAAAAGTAGAGCCTCTTTGCCCCAATTTTCTCAGGCTAGTTTTATTTTTCTGAATTCACTCATCTTTATTTCATGTTTCTCAAGTTCTCCCTGTTTCCTGGAAGAACCATGTTCCTATGGAATCATCCTACACATAAGAAATCTGTGTTGCAGACCAGTTAAAAATAGAGGCCAGTTTGAATCCATATGAGCCACTTGGTGCCTCTGATGTTCACAATAATATTTTCTGCTTCCCGGGCTATAATAGTTGAGCTGATACACATAGAGCATCTTGAATAGTCCCATGCAGGGGATATATCCTCTGTGAATGCTACAGAGATTAAACCATCACAGGGAAGACTAGGAAAAGGTACCCATACATGCTCTGGATTCTCCTGTTTGTTCAGGGGCTTTGGTTTTCTGTGGGGAGAGGATGAAGTCCTGAGTGAGTGTGTGTTGTTGATATAAACATGGCTGTGTCAAGGACCCCAATGCCTCTGACTCGTGAAAATGGCAAAGCCTTCCCCCTGCTTAGGCTCAGAGAAATGACAGAAAATGTCAATCCCAGATCCCTCCTCCCAGATGTTTACAGCCCAGGACTACTCCCCTACAGAGACCTCACCACCAGAAAGATGGCTTAACCTGTCCTTATTCAGCTGTGTATAATAACCTCTCCTTACCCTTTAGTTATGTACGTAAATCTGCTTCCTCAGTTTGGACATATAAGATAAATGTGCTGAGCTTTCATGAGTGATGTGGGATTCCCCTCTGTATGCTGTGAATACCATTGATTAATAAAGAATCTGTCTTGGGCCTGGCAGGACAGAATAGAGGTAGGTGGGGAAAACTAAACTGAATGCTGGAAGGAAGAAGATGGAGTCAGGGAGACACCATGTAGCTGCCAGAGGGGAAAGACACAAGCTGCCAGCTGGAACTTTGCTGGTGAGCTGCGAGCCTCATGGTAAAATATAAAATAATGGAAATTGGTTAAATTAAGATGTAAGAGATAGCCAATAAGAAGCTAGATATAATAGGTAAAGCAGTGATTTAATTAATACACTTTCTGAGTAGTTATTTCGTGAGTCTGGAAAGCCAGAAATAAACAAGCAGCCTCCTACAACACACGAAAGTGCACATGTCCCAGCCAATCCCAGCTTTTTCCGTGTGTGTGTGTGTGTGTGTGTGTCTATGTCTTTCCTTTCTTCACTTTCTTGCTTCCCCAATCAGCTCAATCCCTAAAGCCATGCAGAGCTTGGAAATTTCCTATTGTGAAGATTTTACCCGTGATTTCTTTTTGCTAAAGTAAAAAAGGAGGAAGAACATTGTTTGTAAAGAACACACAGCCCCTTGGTCGGCAGTGCAGTTATTTCTGTTGCTGTGGAGAAGAGTAAAGGCTGCTTACATGAGCCCGCTTTACTCAACAGGGCAGGAGTGCCTGACAGGAGTTCTCGTTTTTAAGACAGCTGTGACTTTTCCCTCTGTCTTAAGTCACGTGTTCTTCTGTGTTCCGCATCAGACTACTATCTCCTGAGGGCAGAGAAACACGTAAGGAATGCGCAAGCACGTGAGTTCAGCTATTGTGAGTATACATACTTCTAGCCTTCTGTTTAGAAAGAAACTTACAAGTTAGTCCTGTACTGCTCCAGAAACTTTTAAATTAGGGGAGATTCTCTCATGTATCCTTTTCTGGGACTCCCTGACTCCTCTCTGGGTTCATCTTTCCTTCATAGTTCATCATTCCTCCAGACCAAACCCTCTGTCCTCGCCATCTTTTCCTGTTGAAATGCATTTTCTTCTCTTTTACTTACCTCAATTTTTAATAGACACACTTCAGAAACCTTTTTTTTTATTTCCTGTAGCAGTTAGTGTCTAAACCACTTAGCTGTCAGCTAACTTACACCATTCTGTACCTTTGGTTACCCTTTTACAAGAAATATAATTAACCAGATTGTAAACCCCTTAACCACAACCAAACCTTACACATCCACAGCCAACTTCATACCTTATGCTCGGTACAACCATCCAAAATAATGTTTAATGGGATGAATTGCTCCAGACCACCTTAAACATACTACATGGCAAAATAAAACTAAAAGTAGCACTCTGGGTAGCCTGTAGGTACATTGGGGAAGTTCAGGTAGCGTGATACAGTGGAACAAAGTGGGGAGTCGCCAGCAGAATTTCCCCTGTTCGGTCCTGTTCACGTTGTACTCCTTTTTAAGTTTTTGCTTGATTTATACTTTGGAGATAGGGAATGGACGTAAGAGCATTTAACTTTTAATTTTATGCACTAGCAAAACTGCTGCCACCGCATTGTTTACTTTATAAAAGGCATTTCAAAACAAAGCAAGAGACAGCGACTGAACGTGGGCCATCTGTTGCGATGACTGTGTAGGGAAGGCGTGGGTGGGGGGGAGGTGTGACGTGCACAGCTCTGTCCCTCCTCTTCAAGCTTTTCAGGAACACAGTGCTAATGACGGTGGTGTGGATATCACCCATTTTTACAGTGTGCAGCAATATGCTTGAGCATCCCGATTATCAGAGTGCAGCCAAACACCAGGCTGTCTAAGAGGCTATAAAAGAGCTGGACTCTGGAAAGCCATATAAGTTCTTGTTACATACTTTAAATTCTGGCGCATTTGTTTAGAACAGCCACATGACAGTGGAGCTTGTTCTGGAAGCTAAGGTGGTCTTGGAGTCTGGACCCTTCCGCTACCTCAGTGGCTGAGAGCATCTGTTGCTCTGCATGTTCCTTAATCTGAATCCATGTTATTAAAATCTTTTGTATCAACTCAATGTGTAAATAAGGCAGCTAGTTATATCCAGAAAGTTATATTTCTTCACTCATTATTTTATGAACAAAATGTTTGCCCGTGACTGTGTATCCACAAAGGAGAATAATGCCCCCCTTGAATGGACATCATTAACTGTAGTAATATGGGGCGGCAGGGCTGCGTCCCCCACACCCGGCCGCCCACATGGCTAGCTTATGCCCCAAAATAATTACACAGACACTGTATTCTTTTAAGCACTGCTTGGCCCTTTAGCTCTAGCACTTACAGGCTAATTCTCACATCCCGATCAACCCATCTCTAATAATCTGTGAGAACCGGTCTTACCGGGAAGATTCTAGCCTAGTCCATCCTGGGTCGGAGCTTCATCCCGGGAGCGGGGCATGGCGTCTCTCTCTGAGGTGTCTGCTCCCGAGAGAGCTGTGGAGTCTCTGAGTTCACTTCCTCTTCCTCCCAGCATCCTGTTCTGCCTACTCCTCCCACCTATCCTCTAACCAATAAAATGGGCCAGGGCAGTGCCTTTATTAGCCAATGACCTTCCTCCATCATTTCCCCTTTTTCGGTTTAAACAAAAAAAAAAAAAGGCTTTAACTTTAACATAGCAAAATTACATATAACAAAACAGTTATCAAGTAAAAGTTACAATAATCTTTATCATAACTAAGAAAAACTATAACTATAACTAACTATTCTTAACTCCATCAAAGACTCCAGAAAGATATAATATTACCTAAGTAAACAAGAACTAAGAAACTTCAAACTCTAGAAATGACAAAGACATCTCACTGCCTGGACAGTCACCCAAAGTTCCTCTGTATCATTGGGGCATCCATCTTCAGCCTTCAGGCCCATGGTATCCAGCAGACATTTCCATAAAGCAGGAAAATTCAAAGTCAGTTCAGTCACTATCTGTTGTGTCCTGCAGAATGTCTCGCAGACTCTTTCAAAATGAATCAGGAACCCCGAAAGATCATCTCGCCTTAGGCAAGTTCAGTAGTCCTCTCTCTGCGGGTTCTCTGTGTCCAGTTTATGCAATAGTCCAGGCAAGAGCAGTTTCTTGCCCAAATGGCTATCAAAACTCCATAACGAGCCTCTTCGATGCCCATCTTCCTCTTGAAGTAGATTGGTGCTGCCAGGAGCAGAGTGTCTCATTGTCATGAAAAGTCCTCAGTTATTAAAACATTAAATGTCCTATTCTGTAATCTTTGAAAGACATGAAGAATGTCTATCTAACTGAAATACATCTCTATATATCTAGAAAATCTAACTAACATGACTACAAGCTTTACTATTATCGATGATTATCCATTAACAACCTATATTTCTTAATTATACAGTACATATTTAAATCAACTACACAATCACAATACCTTAATCAAAATCAGAAACACTTATACATATAACAAAATTGACCTTAAATCTCTATCAATAAAGCAAAATCTATACTAATGTAAATTATTCATATCTATATCATATCCCCCTTAAAATGTAAAAGAACGTTTATAAACCAAATTTGGGAACATGGGCGCAGTTTTTTCTCTCCAAGCTGCTTCCTGCTGAATGGGGGCGTCGTTAATTAGGTCTTTCATGGTATAACCTGTGTGCTAGTTTCATCTCAGTTGGCAGTTGAGCGAAGCCATTTTCTGAAGATATTCACTGCAACCCTTCAGGAGGGCGTGGTCCATCATACCAAATCGGGATAAATGCAATCCACAAGGTCTGACCCTCTGTGAAAACAAAAGAAGAATCTCTTTTCCAAAGTATCATATCCTTAGATCCAAATTCATAATATCTATGTTGGATTAGTTTAGCAGCATTTATAAATAAGTATCTTTTAGCATCTGTTGCTCCTTCCTCAGCATTTAAACAATTCAAAGAGAGCATAATAGCATACAGTATCAAAAGTCTCTGTGTATTTTCCATCTTTGTACGCTTTGTTTTAACCTCTATTTTGTTTATTTTTACTTTCAACTCTTTGCTTTTTGAGACAGGTTCTCTGTATCTTTGACCTGAAGTAACTCTGTAGACCAGGCTGTCTTTGAACTCTCAGAGATCCGCCTGTCTCTGCCTCCCAGGCATTCGGGATTAAAGGTGTACACTACTACACCTTGAACTCACAGAGATCTGCCTGCCTCTGCCTTCTAGGCACTGGGATTAAAGGCGTGTGCTACCACACGCAACAACTCTCTTCCTTTTTTTTTTTTTTTTTTTTTATAATTTCATTTGATTTATTTTCTTTTTTTTTTTTGTTTTTTTTTTGTTTTTTTTTTTTTAAATTTATTTATTTATTAAGGATTTCTGCCTCGTCCCCACAACCGCTTCCCATTTCCCTCCCCCTCCCCCGATCAATTCCCCCTCCCTCATCTGCTCGAAGAGCAATCAGGGTTCCCTGACCTGTGGGAAGCCCAAGGACTGCCCACCTCTATCCAGGTCTCGTAAGGTGAGCATCCAAACTGCCTAGGCTCCCACAAAGCCAGTACATGCAGTAGGATCAAAAACCCACTGCAATTGTTCTTGAATTCTCAGTATTCCTCCTTGTCCGCTATGTTCAGCTAGTCCGGATTTATCCCATGTTTTTTCAGACCTAGGCCAGCTTTTTTTTTTACTTTAAGAACTTCAACTTTTAGTCTGCATATATTTTTAACACACTGTAAACCATTTAAAAATTTTCTTTGTCTTTGAATCTCTCTTTACTGTATATCTCTCTTTTTCTGACCACATGAATCTTTAATTTACCAAGCAATCTCAGTAGGACTAAAGGCGTGGCTTTGCCAGCTAGATCCAGTCCATTCCTTAGCTTTCCAGCCTCATGGCTGAGGTACTGGCTGTAGCCAGCAAGCGAGCTTCAGCAGCCTGTGCTTGCAAACCGCACAAACCACCTGCATAAAAGAGTCAGAGTTTGTCCTGGCAGGACAGCCCAGAAAGCCGGCATTTTTAAATGGCGCAGCTTTTTTCCTGCTAAGGCTGAAAACCGAAAAGCATGCGTTCAGCTTTTCGTCAACACCGTTTAAGTGTTTCGTGGCAGGACCTCTTAATGAGCTGCAGGCTTTGCAGCTAAAGCTGAGTCAGGAAGCCTCTCTTAGATGAGAGCGCATGCTTGCCTCTAACAAGCAGAGCAGACCCGAGAACATAGCGAGTCTAGTTGCCATCAAACAAATCGTAGCACTTTACTCCAAATGCTCTAGTCAAAAGCTCTGTCTCCCTCAGGAGCCAGACAGAGATCGCAATGGCGGCACAGCCCCAGGAAGTCGCACTTTAAAATGACACAGCCTTTTTTCTGCTACTGTTGCTGAATCAGGAAATCTCTCTACAGCACGCCACCAACAAACAGCAAAAATCTGTGTTAAACTCTCTTTCCCTTATTTTTAAGCCTTCTCAGGTTTTTTAAGTGGGTTTAGTTGTTCACACGTCTGGGCGCCAAATGTAGTAATATGGGGCGGCAGGGCTGCGTCCCCCACACCCGGCCGCCCACATGGCTAGCTTATGCCCCAAAATAATTACACAGACACTGTATTCTTTTAAGCACTGCTTGGCCCTTTAGCTCTAGCACTTACAGGCTAATTCTCACATCCCGATCAACCCATCTCTAATAATCTGTGAGAACCGGTCTTACCGGGAAGATTCTAGCCTAGTCCATCCTGGGTCGGAGCTTCATCCCGGGAGCGGGGCATGGCGTCTCTCTCTGAGGTGTCTGCTCCCGAGAGAGCTGTGGAGTCTCTGAGCTCACTTCCTCTTCCTCCCAGCATCCTGTTCTGCCTACTCCTCCCACCTATCCTCTAACCAATAAAATGGGCCAGGGCAGTGCCTTTATTAGCCAATGACCTTCCTCCATCAATTAACAGCACAGCACTTGAGGACATGGAGGGCTGCTTGAAGTCACCAGCTAGCCTAGAGCTATCCCTTATGGCTATTTCCATGATATTGCCACAGTGCTTTTCTTGTGTTCTGCTTCCCAGAGAGTCACAGTCCGTCAACTTCTATGAAAATATTTTTAAAACACCAGCCCTCTTTTCTTGACATGAAGTTCCTAATCTTGTTTCTGACTTATTTAATGTATTCTAGTGATGGCCTTCCAGATATTCCCGGCTTAGTCTCTCCAGTCTTCCAGAGGCATCGTGTAGAGCAGACATTCTGCACCGTCAGCCTGAATAGTCATCTCTCCTATACACTCATTCACTCATTCATTCCTCTGACAGCTTCTGGAGATGTCCTCAGTATGTGCTGTGCACTTCCATGTGTGCTGAGAGAATTCATTCCTCTCGGCTTGTATAGATGTCTTCAGTATGTGTTGTTCACTTCCAGGTGTGCTGAGAGAACAAGACACAATCCAAGTACTCAAGGATTTTCAATTCTAGCTGCAAATGAACAAATGAGTAAACAGTTATCTCAGGCCAGGATATAGTAAGACTACATAGGAAAATATAAGATAAATGAGAGGGACAGATGAGGTGTAGCGGCGTAAGCGAATGCAGACAGATTGTAAAAATATATATACAGCTTTAATGGTGAAATAGACTTACAGAACCACCATTCCTGCGGAGACCAGGAAAGTAGAAGGGATGGCTGGGAGCACGCTCGCCAAATTTATAGGCAAACATTAGCCCAAGGCGAACACGCCACCAAGGGGCGGGACTTATCCCTACATCTCCCCTTTTTGTCTAAATAAGACAAAACCAAACCAAATACAACTATATACAATAACAACAAATAATAAATATAACAAACAATATTGAGAACAAAAGCTTTGCTAAGCATTCTATCTCAAGGAGTCCAAATAATGTAGAGAGTAACTACAATTATATAATCTTCAACTCCGTCAAAGATCTGAGAAGGGAATAAACACTACTCAACAAACGAGATATATCCAAAATGTGCAACAATTGACAGAGACAACTGACTACCTGGGCAATCACCCAAAGTCTCGTTTGCAACGTTGAGTCAACCAATTTTGGCTAAGGCCTAGCATAACTGACATACCATTATTAAAGGCAAGGAACTTTTCAAAACCATCTTACCCTGTCTTGGCAGGATATGACAGTCCTGTTTTATCCATTGATGCACGCTCTGTATCTCTGTCAGTGGTTGAGGTATGGGCATTTCTTTGCCCAAAGGCCAGTTCTGCCAAATAGAAAGGCTCCAGGTGGAGTGTCTTTGGTGCTCAACATTCTCTCGGGAATAGAGCGGTGTTGCCAGGAGCAATTGTGTCTCACTATCACGAAACTCTGAGTTAGATTAAAGGCCATTTTCTACAGCTCTTTGAAGAGATTGAAGATTATCTATCTATACTGAGTATAATCTCTATATATCTAGAGAACCTGATTAGTCTAATTATAAATGACAAACTTAGATGACTATTAATCTATATAATTCTCAATATCTAACTTAAAGATTAAGACAATAAACGACTGTGTAACAAATGAGGATAATGACCTCCAAATATAAACACTGTACAAATATACATTGCAATATGGTAAATATATATCAATACACAAACATTATGTAAGTATCTTAATCAGAGGTAGAAATGTACACTGCAATATGGTAAATATATACAATATATATTTATCAATATATGTCAATACATAAAAAATGTTTTAAACAGAGATAGAAACATGCATGCATACAATAGTCAATATAATTTAACTTTGTATCAATATATAAGAATCGGTACCAATATATTTGTCTAAAAGCAGTAACTCACAATTATAAATCTATTATCCCATCATTTCCTTTTTTAAAAAAAATATATATACAGCTTTAATGGCGAAATAGACTTACAGAACCACCATTCCTGAGGAGACCAGGAAAGCAGAAGGGACAGCTGGGAGCATGCTTGCCAAATGTATAGGCAAACATTAGCCCGAGGCAAACACGCCCCCCAAGGGGCAGGACTTATCCCTACAATGAGGTGATAAAAACAAGTTTTTGCATGACAGATGAGAAAGGTGAGATACAGAGGTGACACAATTGGCCTCAAGTCACTTACTTACTGAGTGGCTTAGCCAGATTCAAAACAGAGATGCCTACCTCAAGAGCCCATGCTCTTCAACTCTGTACCAAGTTGTGCTCTTGACCCTATGCCATCCCATACTAGAGAACTGGGAGCATTTCCATAGGAGAGCATACCTGCCTTCAGCATCATTGCAATTTCTACAAGAATGAACTAATATTAATTAGTTTGAATTATTTTTTATGATCAATTAAAAACTAATTATATAAAAAAGATGTCCAAAGGATATGTAATACCAGTGCTTGGTCCTAGCAACTGAAAACAAACAAACCAACAAACAAGGCTTAGCTGAGAAATACCAAGATGGTCAGTATAGATGACTAAATTTTGAAAATTCAGTCAGCAAGGTTTTTAAGCAATTACCTGAATTTCTTTTAAATTTATTCTATATGACTCAACTCTGCTGTAAATATTTTCAATTTCAGAAAATTATTAAACCCAAAACTCATTATCACTCTTTGTTAGATAAAATATTTTCTCGGTTAGTATTCCCTTAAATGTGGCAAATCCTTAGAAACATACTTTAACAAAGCCAGTCTTGTGTCTATTTCTATAATATTAGTGTCTAAGCAAATATTAAAAGCATTGACAATACACCAACATCAATTAATAATATTCCAGGGACAAGTGAATAATGTGTCCTTATGATATAAACGACATGGAAATGCTGATAGTTCACATGTCTCTGGAGGTGTAACATATCTGCAAACACAAGGCAAGCTAA
The DNA here is from genome assembly GCF_018167655.1 of Microtus oregoni. Lineage (NCBI taxonomy): Eukaryota > Metazoa > Chordata > Mammalia > Rodentia > Cricetidae > Microtus > Microtus oregoni. Next base: position 27,075,094 of record NW_024543071.1, read on the forward strand.
ATGTGCCATCCTCTGGAACTTGGGATCATGAGCAATGCTATTAGATAAAGCAGAAATTAGATTCCATGGAAAGTGGTTTAGAAATAGAGGATAATAGTGTAGCTTACCATAAAAGAGAATATACAGCAATTTTAGATCTATTACCAAGGCCCTGGCAGTTTCTAAAAGTACTGTTATAAAAATCTCTTCATAAAAAACCAGCAGCAACTGTATAATAGCAGCAAAGGAGGACAAAGTAACCTCTCCAACTCTCTTTCCCTCTTTTGTTTTTATGATCTTGTCTTCTATGGGATGTCCATTGAACTTCACACCTAAGAAGACCAGATGATGTCACTGGAACATTTGTTTTTTTTCCTTCGTTCATTTGTCTGTTTGTTATCTTGTCATTTGTGGGAGCTCTATCAACCTTTATACCTAAGACCAGATCATGTCAGTGGAATACTTTTAAAATGAAGATCAGAAATCTGTTCAAAGAATGAGTCACAATTATCAGACAGATAACTCTGAAGAAACTTAAACAGACCAACCTTCATAATCTCTAGGTCTCTAGAAGATATGGCAGTCCAACAGTCAGTGTTCACTGAAGGAAACTCACACCATTAAAAAAAAATCCATTTCTAATTCCTTGAAAGAAATGAAAGGCTGAATGTAGTTCTAAGTGATTTCCTATGTGCCATAACTTGAATTTGAAATAGTAACTATCAAGATAAAAATTATATTCTTTGTGAACTTAAGTTTTTCTTCCATGCTTTTATTTTATACCTTCCATCCTTCCATATAACATAGTATTTAAAAACCATCCAAAATAAAGCATTGAGAAGTCAATATTAACAATAGGATGAAGTATAAGGAAATAGGCCACTCTCCGTCTGTCATAGGAAGGCTGTGCCTGATATTTTGTGAAACAGTCATTTAAAATTCAAGTGACTGTTTCATAACAGAGCACACACCAGTGAAGAAGAGAATATTTCTCTTTAAAGGTATAAGCCTTTTGAAGAAGAGTGAGCTACTTACAGGAGATATTGTGGTGCTGCTGCTAGAACGATTTTATAAATTCCTGTCCTTGAAGAACCAGATCAAGAAGAGATGAGAAAATAAGCACATCAGAGATGAATTGTGAACTATGATGATAATCTTTGGTAATGAGTGGTGATGAGAACAATGATGTGTGGGCTTTTAGAAAGAGCTTTTAGAAAGAGAAGGCATGGAAAATAAGAAATATGCCGTATAGTCAAACTGTCAGCAGCACAGATAAAGGACACGCACCAGCAAGTAGACTGGCTGAGACAGAACATTGTGTCTGGACTATTTAAAGCCTCAATGCTAGGTTATTTTCTCTTGCATAAAATAAAACAGCCATCAAAGGATCTTCATTGATCACATAGGTAAATGGCAAAGGGATATGTGGGGACATTTAATCCAATAATAAAATACAATATTGTAACATGAAGGGGCCTGCTTGCTGTTGGGGTTTTTGTCCCGCCGGGTACCCCACAACGGTTTAGCCCCGAAGAAAATTACACATAGGTCTCCATAAATTATAAGCTGATTGGCCCATTAGCTCTAGCCTCCACTGACTAACTCTCACATCTTCATTAACCCATTTTTCTGATCTCTGTTAGCCATGTGGCTCAGTACCTTTTTCAGTAAGGCAGATCACATCATGCTGCTTCGGTGGTCTGGGCATGAGTGGGAGGAATCAACTTCCTCCTTCCCAGAATTCTCCTGTTCTCATTGCATCATTTCTACTTCCTGTCTGGTATTCCTGCCTATATTTCCTGCCTGGCCAATCAGCATTTATTTATAACATGATTGACAGAATACAGACATTTCTCCCACACCACAATATGGATTTGAAAACAGAATGGTTAAAGGAAGGCAATCTAGCTGAGGACCAATTGAGGAGTCCAGATATGTGGAAAAACATAGACTAGAGAGATGACAGTGGACTGATATGTGAGAAACTTTGTTGAGGTACAGGTGATGCTTCCTAGTTCATTTACTGGTATGGACTTGATCTAATTACAGGTAGCCAGTCAGATGCAAGTAACTTTTTGAAACCAGCCATGCCCTTGTATTTCAAACAATGGTAGGGCTTGTGCTTAGTGTTGTTCTAATAGATTGAATGGTGCCCTTTGGACCAAAATGTTCACACGTTAATCTCTGGAACCCATAAACATGATATCATTTGGAACACTGGTCTTTGCAGAGGTAAGTAAAATAAAAGTCTTGAGAGAGAAAACTGAGATTATCCAGGTGGGTCGTAGATCCACTAAAAAGTGTCCTTTCAAAATAGCCATAAAGAGGAGAAGGAAATGCAGTAATAGGCAAAATTTTGAGTAATGTTGACACAAGCTAAGAAAGAGCAGTTATTGGGAACAAGAAGCAGTGTGGAACAAACTGTCCTATAAGTCTCCATAAGATGTACAATGCTTCCAAAACCTTGAATTAGGACATCTGACTCCTAGAACTGTGGAGTAATACATTTCTCTTGTGTGAATCCATTAATTTAATGATAATTATATAGTGGACCTAGGAAATTAAGATACGATACTACTGAAAATCAACTATCAATAATCAGTTTTATACTTAATGGTATAAAAGTCTTAATAATTTTTATGGTACTCATATTTCCTGTATTGATCATCCACTCACCAGAGAAAATAATCTCTGTGTTTGGAGTTTGTATCTGGGGCATTTCTCAAGAAGTTGTACTTCTTGAGGAAGATCCACCCTGAATGAGAGAGAAAGAGATAGATAGATAGATAGATAGATAGATAGATAGATAGATAGACAAACATAAGAATACCAATACTTACCCTCTTTGCTTCATGACTACAGGTACAATGTGAGCATCACACTAAATCCACACAGCAATGCCTTCCACACTATGAAAGACTATACCCTCAACTGTGAATCAAATCAAATGTTCCCTTCCTAAAGTTGCTTGGTCAGGTTTTATTGTCCCAGTAACAAGAAAAATAACCGATACAGAAAATTAGCATCAAAGAATTGAGGCATTGTTATAATAAATCTGACCAAGCAGTTTTAAGGCCTGTGTTAGTGTTTCTATTGATGTGTTAAACACCATGACCACTTGGGGAAGAAAAGGTTTAGTTTAGCTTACAATTCCATGCCACAGTCTATCAGTGAGAGAAGTTAAAGCTAGAACCTGGGGGCAAGAGCTGCTACAGAGACAATGGAGGAACACTGCTTACTGACTTGTCTGTAATGTCTTGCTCATCCTGCTTTCTTATAGAACCATTGCCTGTTGGATGGTTTCACCCACATCAATCTTTAATAAAGAAAATGTCCTACAGGGTTACCCATGGGCCAATCGAGTGGGGGCATTTTATTAATTCATGTTCCTTCTTCTCAAATGCCTCTAGCCCAATCTGAGCTGCCAAAAATGGAAGAGTTTGGAGTTGCAAACCAGAGAAGCCCTAGACTTCTGTAAGAAAAAGTTATTGAAGCATTCTTGGAGGAATGTGGATGATTAGAATGCAGGAGAAATCCCAACAGTGGAGGCTTGACTCATGTGGTTTTGAGGGCAGGGGTGGGGAAGCAAAGACTCTCTCATGAACCCTAGTTAGAGAGTACCGTAGATGTACTTTGTTATATTCTAACAGACTCTGTCTTCATTCTGCCCATGTTCTCAGAACTCAAGTGAAACTGAATCAAAAGTAATGGGCTAGTACCTTTTGTGAAAGGAATTTTAAGACAGGTTAGTGTTGTAGGAAGCCGCTTGTTCATTTCCTGGCTGCCCAGACTACGAAATAAACACACAGAAACTATTATTTAAATCACTGCTTGGCCAATCACTTAAGTGTATTTCTAGCTAGCTCTTACATCTAGTATGAACCCATTTCCAGTATTTTATATTTTACTATGAGGCTCATGGCCTACCTGCAAGGTTCCAGCATGTCCATCTCTGGTGCCAGTTGGAAAGATACTCAGCAGTTAGGAGCTGGTACTGTAGATGACCTGTATTTGGTTCACAGCACCCACATGGTGGATTATAACCATCTGTAACTCCAGTTTATGGAACTGAAATTCTCATCTGTTCTCTGTGGTCACAAGAAATAGACATATATACATCCAGAAAAACACAAACATAAAATAAAAATAATAAATCTATGTTTTTAAAAAAAGAATGTCTATGTGGTATAGAAAATTATGACACATTAATCAACCAAAAACCCAAATCATTAAAATACCAGAAAAAAATATATCCTGCTGGTACTCCAAGCTTGCAACAATCATGAAATAATAATGAAAAACACTTACAATGAACTGGTTTTGTCTTTATCCTGTGGACTGATGTCAAAATCTTGCCACTGTCTGAACACCATGTGTGTTTGAAAGACTGGCTCCTACTTCAGGGCTGACCTCTACCATCTTATCCAGCACTGTGACTCTTTGGCCTTTCAGGGAACCTTCACACCATTACAACACTTCTTAATTTTCCTATGAAACCAACAAAGTGGACTCTTTACAACCATGCTATGTAAGGTATTGCTGATAAAATTCCTCATAAATGTGCATTCCCAAAGGCCTTTAAATCTAAACTCTGCCTTGTAGATGACATTTGATACTGAGATTCTGTAATTGTTGGAAACACATAAAAGGAAACAGTAAATTTAAAAGGTTTAATAATCATCTTCTCCTGTCTCCTGCAAATCCTTTAGACTAAAATCTCAATACCATAGCTCTTAGACCCTGCTATAAAAGAGCCTCGATGACTTTAAAACATAGAAAATTTTGACTAAAAAAGATTAAACATTCCCCAGATGAATACAGAAAAATAGAAGAAAAATAACTTAGCTGACCTCCCACTCCCCTCCAAACATTTCAAGTCTGAGAAAGCCAGATTCCTGTCCTATATTACTGAGAATTCCCATATGGAAGTTTGTAAAAAGAACTCAGTCGTGTCCCTAGCGGAAATTCTCATCGAGCTACATAGAATGAGAATCTGGTTTATAAACAATAAACATTAAATTCTTTAAGATTTGATCTTTGCCCTCCATGAAGCCCCAGATGTTAAGTGAGGAAAGATACCCATGGGGCTCTGATAACTTTCTTTCCCAGGTTCTTAAGAACTTAGTAGGTCACTCAGAAACTGACTTTATTGCCATCCAGGGGTGTAACTATATTTGTAAAATTGCTTCATCTTTTTTATCCAATCTTCAGTATGGTCAGAGCCAGGACACATAGGAAAAATCAAATTTTAAGCAGAAGCTTAGTATCATTTTTTGAAAGTGTGATTTTAAGTAGAAAAAAAATGTATATGCTTTCTGTAAAACATTTGAAACAAATACAAAATGAATAAATGAAGATCCATTAAAATAACTAGTAGGCTTTTCTGATTAACAAATCTCATATTTCCCTTTTTTAAAAAAGAAATCGGTTGAGATACCAGGTGTTGATTGAATGATTTTGAAACCATCACTTACTTATAATTTACTGTATCATTTTCTCTGCACAAAGGAGAGGGAAGACTTTTAATGCATCTCAACTAATAAGGCAGATTCCCAGGGATAATAAATGAAGTAGGATCACAGAAGCTCAGAAGCAGATCTATCTGACCATGCAAACTTCTGTCAGAAAACCAAACACAGCAAGAAAGCATTTGAGAAGTCACCCTGTAGGTCACTCCAGAGCAATGTAGAGCAGACAGAAAGAGAGGGGCACCTGAGGACCACAGCTACTGGCAACATTCCTGTGTGTCTTCTTCCCCTGCTCCTTGACTTTGTTAAGAAATCTATAAACCTCCAGTCTAAGAGCTAGAACAACATCCTTTCCAGAGAGTGATGGCTGCTCCTCAGTCATCATTGTGTGCCAAGATTCTAACCTAAGGACTACACTTGCACATCTGAGCTCATCTTACCAATGAGCCCAGAGAACAGGACTGCTGTTGTGGGCAGTTAGCAGTTAGCAGATGGTAAAACAAGTAACTTGCTTTTTCTGTTTTCATTTTAGTTTTTGAGATTTATCTTTTTCTTTCTTCTGTGGGTATTTTGCCTGCATGCATGTCTGTGCAATGTGTGCATGCGGTGCCCACAGAGGCAAGAAGGTAGCATCAGATCCCTTGGAACTGGAATTAAAAATGGTTGAAAACCTTCATGTGGACGCTGGGAATGGAGCCCAAATAGCCAGTGCTTGCTCCAGCTACAAGTAACTTGCTTACACAACTAACAAGTATGTATGGTGTCAACTTTTACTCTATAGACACACAATTCTAAGTCACTATAGTCGCCATGTTGGAAGTGCCAGTCAACACAGTCTAATAAACGGTATGTTTTAAGTTCTTGATGTGAAATTTCAGCTTAGTCAGTGAGGTCAAACCTCGCACTTTAGCTTTTGGCTATGATTGCAACCTCAGTGTGCTTTTGAATTCTAGTTCTTTCAAGGGCCATATGCCTTCCGAGCTTCATCACCAGCTCCAGCTATAGCGTGGATGGTTTATTTGGAGAGAGGGATGAACTGTTGCAACTATTTTTAGGCTCATTTGCCCATATGCCCAAAGTATTTCAACCCACTCAGTGATTCTTTTCCAACCGGCCAGAGTGTCTTTGTTCAAACAGATGTATAGTGGCTCAAATGTATAATGCTGGTGCTTGTCATGGTGAGACAGGAGGATAAAACCATGGGTCCCTAGGCTACAGAATGAGACACTCTTAAAAGGAAAAAAAAATGGACCTGAAGAATCATGGCCTGCCTACGATTTCACACATTGTATCTAGCATCTGTTTGCTTCCCATCTGAGCTGAATGGTGCTTTGGTTGAAGGAAGCATTTAAAACTAGAAGATGTGGGTACTTTTTAGCCCTCCCTCTACTCATCTCTTCCAGTGCTCTAGACACCCACAACCTGACTTTCTGCCTATTTGTCTCCGAGTATCCCTCCTTGCTTCTGTTTTCTCATTGTAGTAGATGTGCGACCACAGAGGCAGTCTGGTAAATTAATTACAGTCAACTTAAAAGCCAAGTTTGGCTAAGTTAATCCTTTGTGGAAAGCCTGATGGGGGCGGTCATTTGTGTACAAAAGAGCCATGGAGATATTTATAGTACTTGTTAAAGGAATAGTTATGACTAAAAGGCAGATAGTGAAAAAAATACCTATAAACTTTAAAAGATTCTTCCTGCTTTTGTCATTTTCCCATACAAATTATCTATGGATGTATTTTAGGATTTAATATGAGAAGGAATTGCAGTTTGAGATGAATCTATAAAGTCAAGAATATGAATAGTCTGAAGCCAGAGTTCCCATTTGTGAAAGACTTTGAAAAGTGATTTGTACAAACACATATGTTGATAGTGTGAGATCATTTCTTAGACCATCGAACAACAAAGAAAAGAAACAGTAGTGAGGCCCTAAGACCAATGTAAATAATAACCTCTTTTCTTTGAGCTTCAGTTTCCTCATCCCTAAAATTAAGCCATGTGAACTTCCTTATCTCAGCTTTCTCTTCAGAGTTGGGAGTGGTTGACTACCTTTGTCCTGTGAACATGGAAGACTTCCTGCTGTACTATAGTACATCTCTTGGGGGCAAAATTCAATTAATAAATACAGAATTATAAACCTTCTGTGCATTTCTATGAATAGTTTGAGAATATCTACTTAATGGTGTCCAGTTGTCAACAATAAATAATAAAGAACTCCTTATAGGTCCTTTAACATGGAAGATGTGTTTCCATAGAGCCAGCCTGAGTAAGAAAATGACTTATGATATTTGTATTACTGACTTCTAGAAGGGTTTCTATTTATTTAATTTTAATACAAACATGTCAGTGGAGACTGTTTTAATTTTCATATTAAATATAAAATTAGATAACTGAAATAAGGCCGTGATTCTTCGTGACGTACCTAGTAAACTGAAAGGATGGGTAGAGAGAACTGACAAAAAGAAACCTCATCACAGTCTCTGCAAGAGGAACACAGAAGAAACTTGTCTAAATCATAGTTGATTATGAAAACTGAAGATAAAGAGAACAAGCTTTTAAGAGATTAAACCAAGATAAAAATAAAACAGAGAACATTTGTTAGCATCTTGGCCATCAATTCAAAGTAGCCATATTGTAAAATAAATGAACAAAGTTTAGGAGCATATATACATACATATGTTTCTAAACTTTGTGCGTATATGTTAGGAACATATGTATATATGTATATATGTGTGTCTGTGTATTCCTAAACTTTGACAATTTATTTTACAATTCATATATATTTTATATAAATACAAAAATGTGTATATATGTAATAACAGTTAGTGAAAAAGAGGCCATAAATTTGAAAGAGAGCAAGGAGAGTATATGAAAAAATTTGGAGGAGAGGGATATTATGAAATTATATTTTAATCTCTAAAATGAAAGATACTTTTAAAAATAAAAACTTTCATAATTAAAAAACGTTAAAATTGACAAGACCCACATAATGGCACAATGGCCGCACAAGGTGATATGCCAGTGTGAATGGGGAAATATTCCAAAGCTCTACCCATCAATAGTTATTGTCAGTCAATGGCTACTGAGAGAGGACGGATCAGTTTTCTCCAGAGATGAGCTTCCTAATAGGTTATCCAATCTCAAGTGGACAGCCCTAAAATCATGTACATATGAGCAACACTCAAATGAACTCAGAAGATTATATACATATGTGTGTCAAACAACAATTATATATAATGTATCACATATATTATACTACATATAAATATATTTATAGTAGATGAAATCATGAATTTGAAAAATAGGAGGAATCATGAGAACATGGGAGGAGTTGGAAGGAGGTATGTAAATAATGTAAATACAGTATTCATTTGTGAAATTCTCAAATATTTGGAGATTAAGGTGATGTAAATTTCTTATACTGCCAAGTTGGGATGGATCCTTCAAAGTTAAACTGGCTCTGTCGGGGAAAGGAACACTTGCCATCCACTCACATGACCATGCCAAAAGCAGTGCCATCACATACATGCCTAACATTTGTGGGATGAATAAGTGAATGTTGGGTAATGGTGGGAATTAAGGTACAGTTTGCAAGTAGAATGAGCGAATTAAGTTGGTAGTCAACACAAGCTAACAGTTGGAACATGTGATCTAGAGCCTCTGTTCTAGAGGTGGAGCAGAAAAGAGGAAAAGATTAAAAGCAGAAAAAGTTGTTCAGTGCCAAATGGTCGACCCTGAAAACATGCATGCAAGTAATGTTATATGGACTGAACAGGTCCATATACATACAGGTATGTAATAGCAATTAGTGAAAAAAAGAGACCATAAATTTGAAGGAGAGAATGAAGGGGCATATGGAAGGATTTGATGGGAGGAATAGGAAGAAATCTTGGGATTAAATTGCATTTAATTTTTTTTAATAAAAAAGAAAAAGACATTTAGTGCTGGAGCAAAGAGTTGGGAGTGTGACATCTGGGAGCAGCAGACAATGAGAAAGGTTATTCTGGCCCCAACTTTAATGAACTATGTAAACTCATTCTGAGACTCTATTTTTTACTGACATTTTCACTCTTTAAGGGACATAAGAAATTCATTAAATAAATTGTAAATTAATATTTATTCTTTAGGGCTGAAAATCAGGAAGGCCTGTCAAAAATACATAGGCTTTAAGTATTTCCAGTTTCTCTTCAAAATCACTGCTAGGGTAAACATTATGTATTCAGCCATTAGCCGCTTTCTGACATGTCGTATAGTAGATGTGGGTAAAATTTTCCATATGTTAAGTGGAGTAGTTTGAGACATAATCTATGAAAAGCAATTGGAAAGCTGTGAAAAAAATTAGAAACACTTTATTTTCAGTATTACTGATGCCTTCCACCTCTTGTTCATTTCCCTGCCCTTGGCCATCTGGTCTTCATCATAAATGCTTTCTATAAATGACCTTTCATAAGATTAGCCATGACTGCCTCATCCCAATTGGTCAGTGTTTCTTTTCTAGAACTTTTGTTGTTGAACTTGATACTATTGATACTGTTAAAAGCTGTCCCTTCCCTGGTGCTATGGTTAGAATATGGTTTTTGCACTTTGACACTTTTATTAAATGTTGATTGCTATTGGGATTTGCTCAACTGTGTTGGGAGGGGGACATCATGGAAGCATTTGGGTCGTGAAGACAGAACTTCATTAACTGACTGATGCTTTTCAAGCGGGAGTAATCTCTCATTTTGCTGTGACTAAACTATATACCTTGAGAACGGATTGTTGTGAAAGAGAGCCCTGCCTTGGTTTTCTTTTGCTTGCTCGCTTGCCATGTGATCTCAACCCAATGAGGTCTTCACCAAAAACCAAACCGATTCAACCATTCAATCTGAAACTTTCTGGCTTTTGCAGCCTCCAGAACTAGGAGCCAAAATAAGCCACTTTTCTTTCTGAATTACCAATCTCAGACTCCATTTTTACAACCAAAAATACACTAAGATACCTGATCCAAAAGTTTATTAAATGAACTTGGAGCCACAGGTATGTGAATGCAGATCCCCTTTGTTATGAACCTGAGCTAATTACTCAAACTAAACGATGCTCTCCATCTGTACAGTAAGCTGACTATAGCTTCACTCAGTACCCTTCCTAGACGAGAGCTTCATGAAGAAAAGGCCTGATACCTGGCACGTAGTATAATAGAATAAGCACAGAATTTGTTATTTTGTTTTCCCCTTCCCTCCAGCCACACTGCTACTATCAGATCTCCTTTCTTCTCTGAATTATTCCAATGGTCATCTCATCTATACTCCTTCCTCCAGTTTCTTGTGGTTCCATTCTGTACTGGGTAATAATATCAAATCTAAGTTGGTTTTCTTCTTAAATGAACCAATTAAATGCTTTCTAAAATGCTTGAGAACACAGTGAGTTGTGCAATCCACAGAGAACAGACACATAAGTGTGATGTAACTCAGTCAGCTCTCTGAGCTCACCCTTCTCTTTAGCCATGATGAATGATGTTCTGGTTTGCTTCCTCTACTCACACCTCCATGTATTTACACATAATCCTTGCTCTACTGTTTAGATGGAGACTGCTCTTTCCTTCTTCGACCGCTCAGACCTGAATAATCAAACAGAACTCTATTAATTACAGTACTGTTTGTCGTATTATCTCAGGCCTCTTATTAAGCAACTCTTACGTCTTAAAATTAACCCATTTCTATTAATCTGTATATCGGCACAAGTCTGTGGCTTACTGGTAAGGGTCCGGTGTGTCTTTCTCCTTCAGCAGCTACATGGTGTCTCTGACTTTGCCTACTCTCTGTCTCTGTCTCTGTTCTGATTTCCCACCTGGCTTAACTCTGCTAAGCCATTGGCCAAAACAGCTTTATTCACTAACCATGGTAATGAGTTTCTCTGCCTAGAAATTCTCTGTGCATCTTCACGATTAACATCATCATTGTATCATTTGAAATTCTTTTTAAAACAAAGACAACTGGCCCTCTGAAATGATGCTATCATGTAGGCTATAGTTAAGAGGGAACTATTATTTGTCTAAACTGTCTTCCTAATTAAAGTTCTTCTTAAAAAGGGAATGTGTCTTTGGTTTTCAGTTCTTTCCATGGGGCGTGAATATAGTATACATAATGTATGTGTGTTGGTTCAACTAGATAAGAAATGAATATTAGTGTTTTGGTGAAGAAAAATAGAATGTATGGTTTGAATCAATCTGAATATGAAAGCAAACAAAGTAGAATTACGTGGGCAGATTGAAAAGTCAATAATGAAAGGATTGTGAAACAGCCTTAAAGTTTATCTAATAAATATGTATATATGTTTATTCTTTTCATGATCTATTGAGGAAACATATTTTAGTTTTTGAAAAGCCAAAAAAAGTATATGTGTATGTGTAAGCTCTAAAGTATGGAGAAATGATTAGATATAAATTATCTGGAACATGGAAGGCCACAAGGATTAACATGAGGTTGGCTAATAGACTCTGCAGTGATCGCCTCCTATACAGCTCACTGACAGATGAAAAACAGCAGAGGCCATTACAGGAAATAGCCCTGTCTTTTGGAATCATGGAAATTTAGCCTGCTCTGCAGGAAGACTCTAAGCCAAGCCATGGATCAATTCCAAGAGAACAATATGAAAATCATGTATCTTTTTATGCATTTTCAAGATTTTTAATCTCTTCTGAATAAGTCCTTTGAACCGATTCCTGGGTTCCTGGCTAAGTTCAAGTGAAGAGTCCCTTGAACCATGCTAAGAAGGACTGTGGTGCTGTGTTTTTAAATGCCTCAAACTGTGACATTTTAACCCAGATAACTGAATTTAATTCTTAGACCTCATTATATTTTTACAGGGATTAGTTTCTTTTATAATATCCTGGAATTTAAATTATAATTTAGCTTCAGTTGCCAAAGATCATTTCTTGTCTGAACATATTAAAAGATGTAGAGAAGCAGTGATAATTCTGTAACTCTAATTCTCTGGAGCACTTACGATACTGTGATCAAAACTCAACTTTTATTTTCCGAAGCCATGATCAAATAATGAGAAGAGCTAAAACTGTCATAGAGTGAAATAACTAACTTAATAATTATTAATAATTATGTTAAATTATGATTAAAATGCCAAAATCACACTTACTAGAACTATAAATATATTTGAGGACTCATTAAGAGATCTTTTATTAAAAAAAAAGATTTTTTATCTTTCCCTCACCTATAGTACAAGCAACAATAGAGCCATAGTACTTTTTCTCCCTTACCAAACTGGGCATAAAACATTTTTTGAATTTTTTCTTTCCTGCTAGGCAAATTATTTAAATTTTTATTTATGATCAAATGAAAAGCTCCAAATTAATAATAAAAGAATATGCAAAACTATTCGCCCCTGTTTGCAATACATAAGATACATGCCATTCTGTTGTAGGAGCTCGATCTGTTTAGCCAATGACATTTGGAGTTGGTTGCCCTATGGGCGTGGCTTTCTCTGAATACAGGACCTGATAAAGCAGAGGAGAAGGGTCAAATGTGTTCTCTCTTGTGTGGTCGGAACCAGAGCACCTTGCAGTTGGTCCTCGTCTCCTTTAGGAGAACGCTGGGACAGCAGCAGCTGGATCAGAGACAAGGTCTACTTTGTTCTGTATTCGTGGGCTTGTTTTTCCATTGCACCCCTTAATAAACTGTTAAATAGACTTCTGTGATTTCTCACTTCACCATTCTCTTTTTTAAAAGAGTTATTTGCTTTTATTTTATGTGAATGAGAACTTGGCTGCATGTGTTTTGTTACTATTTATATGCCTGATGCCCATGGAGGCCGGAAGAGGGCATCATGAACCCTGCAACTGAAGTAATAAATGTTTGTAAGTTACGAAGTGAGTACTGGGAACCTAGTCCAGGTCTTCTGCAAGAGCATCAAGTGCTCCTAGTTGCTGAGCCATTCCTCCTGCCCCAGTTCTTAAATTATTTACTGTTTCATGAATATTGCCATCAAAAGATGTAAACTACACACTTCAATGGGGTAAATCCAGTCTGACTACCAATTTGATAAAGTTTTATTGAAACATCACTGCACATTAATTTATATAGTTTGTTAATGTCTTCACAATTTAATGTCAAAGTTAGTATTTACCATGCATTTTGTTATTCATTTACTATCTAATCCAAAAAAGCAAAACAAACAACAACAACAAAACTTGACTTTCACTTTTAACGGTGAATATTTAGGCAAACAAAGTCTGATATTTAGAATCTAGAACACAGACTATTGAGATGGCAACTTTGATGTAGTTTTTATTTTTAAAAAATAAAGATACTTTAATTTAATTTAATTAAAGAAAATACATCATCAAAATGCATTTAAATCCAACAGTAATTATAAAAATGACTGTTTCTCTGAAAGCTTAGGCCGGGCGGTGGTGGTGCAGGCCTTTAATCCCAGCACTCGGGAGGCAGAGGCAGGCAGAACTCTGTGAGTTGGAGGCCAACCTGATCTACAAGCGCTACAGAGAAACCCTGTCTCGAAAAACCAAAAAAAAGAAAGAAAGGACAAAAAAAGAAAGAAAGCTTAATATGACAGGTACTTATGTGCACAGTAAAGTAAATTATTTGGCTGTCTTTATTTAGTCCCTTAAGTAAGTAAGTAGCATGCAATTTTTGATATAGTAGAAATGACCTGTGATCTATAACTGATTTCTTAAAGAAACCTAGAGAATATGAGCTATCACCATCATAGATCCTGATGACTCAGAGACTCTTTCTGTGCCCTATTTAAACCATTTGAAATGGAAATGAATGATTCATATGTGTGATGTCTCTAGCAGAAGTAAGAAAGGAGTCGTGATTCATCTAATGCTAGTTCGTTCGTGTGCTTTGTTCTTGTGGCGCAGAGTGGAGAAATGCATCTCTATTGCCTGAGATGCGTGGTCTTGCACAGGTTCCTCTCCGGATTTGGAACCCAGATTGAAAACAAGGCTAATTCATTTAGCTTCCTAATGACTTTACTGTGAAAATGTTCACATATGATATCTGAAAACGAGGGGTGACTGATGGGACATGGTGGCCGCAGTACACTCAGCTGATGACAAAAGAATATTGGATATGGATGACTGTTTGCTTATATCTGCAGCACCATATGTGTTAAAAAAATTCACAACAGATGGTTTCTTAAAGTTGAACAATTTTGTATAAAGTAACACTTTTGTGAACTGAATTACATTTTCCTATTTATTTAAGTTGCATTTTACTAAATGGATCTCAACTAAAGTTTTATTCTCAGCACATTGTTCAAAAAAATATACCCTCAGTTTAAATAAAAATTCTCAGAGAGAAATATAATTTACTTGTTAGAACCCTTTTTTTTTTTGTTTTGTTTTGTTTTTTGAGACAGGGTTTCTCTGTGGCTTTGGAGCCTGTCCTGGCACTAGCTCTTGTAGACCAGGCTGGAAGAATAAGGTAAATTATAAAAATAAATAAACAGTAATCAAAACTATCCCTAATTTAAAAAAAAAATCACACTGAGTGAATGCAGATTGCAAGTATAATGGTCTTAGTCTATGTTGCTGCTATAATATACCTTAGACTGAGTGTCTTAGAAGCAATAGAAATGTATTGCTCAGATATCGGAAGGCCAAAAGCTGCACGATCAGGAAGCTAATAAATTCCATGTCTGATGAGCTCTTGTGTTCCACAGCTGGGACCTCTTTCCATTCTCACATGATGGAAAGGGCAGCACAGCCTAATTCAGCTTCCTGCATAAGGGCACTCTAGAAAACCCTAACCGTTCATACTATCACATCATATTCCAAATGATGCTTATGCATCGAACACAGAGACAAAAACAAGGCTTTCTCATCATAATAAACACTTTCATAAAGCTACCACATTTATTTTTTACAATACATTTTGTGCATATTTCAGAAACCCTGAGCTGAAATGAAGGAAATATATGCATTTTAGCAACTGCATTTATGTAGTGTGCATATAACCTCCTTAATAACTTCCCTCTTGTCTTTCATCAGCACACTGCTGGTGCTGGGAGCCAGGGTAAAGAGATCCATTTTTTAAAAAGCCAGCAAAACAGTGGAAAGGACTGCAGAGTCCAAGTTCAGATTAATAGCAATTTCCTCAAGAGAAAGCGGTTTGGTACTATATGCTAACCCAGTCTGCAAGTCAGATCACCAATGCCATTTATGTTTTGTATACAAAAACTACTTGCATGTGTCGTGGAACAAATACTCATACTGAAATTAGAGAGTGCAAATTGCTTTCAAAGAAGGATCAGCTCTCCTTTCATCCTGATGGTGGTCCTGTGGAAGCAGCTGTGGTTGGCAGCAGCAGGCACTAGGGGGACCTGGCTGTTCTCTGCTCACCACTGTATTCCTAGCACTTAGGACTCAGCTCTTAAGCTCCAGAGGGAGCTAAAGTTGTGCTTTCTTTGTTTCTTATCCTAACTCTTGCACAAAGAGGTCTCCCCATCTTGTTTCTCCTCTTGTGATTCTACCTGTTTAATTCTCATTCCTTTTGCCTCTCCTATGCTATTAGTCTCTGCAAGAAGCCATTCATCAATGACACTGCTACCTCTCTTTTTTCATTCCTTCATCATTAAAAAAAGGAAAGAAAAACTTTAAAAAATGTAGCTGTAGAAAACTAAATCTCAAGAGAACTCAACTTTTAAAGCATTAAAATGGACTTCCCATGTTGCATGCCTGGCCCCATGGAGGGAATGTTGTCACACTCAGGAGGATGGATGTTGTGTTTTTCATTGGCTGTGGACTCCCAGATAACACATGCATCTAGACCTTAATAAGAGTTTTTTGATGTTGAAAATTATGATGGTTCAAGGGAGCAGGAAATTGAAAGAATCAAAGAAGAAACGAGTTCTGATCTTTGTCTGGCAGATTTGTATCTGTAGTCCACACGAGAGCAATTATTTTTACCCACATCTATGAAATTTGAACATAAATCACTGTATGTGCATCACTTAGTTATCCTTAAAACTTCAAGAAAGCTATAGAAAGCCACCTCAGTGTAATCGTCTTCTCTGTGCTTAGGGATCCCCAGAGGGGGGAAAACATTTTCTATTTCCCAGGTGCCAGGAAGTTTTTCCTCCCTCTGTGCTGTAAGCCCTGACTCTACCCAGCTGACTGAAACAACTCCTTATCTCCATCTGGATAATATTTCTTTGCCTATTTGAAGACTGTTATTACAGCTTTCCTCTGCTCTGGCATTCAATTAGCCGAATGATTTGAGTTCTCTTAGCTTTGCCTAATTTGTAACTCAGACCATTTTTCTGTCTTTTGGATGCTCCTCATGTATGTAGCATTGGGCTTAGGTTATCAAAGAATAAACCCAGTAGAATTTGGACAACAGTGTGCCCAGTCCTGTGTCACCTTGGGTTTCCCTTGCTGCAGCTATCTTAACACCCGGTTACTAAGCAAGTGTTGGCCATAGCTTCCTACCTCTGTCTATGCTTCTGATCTGTTATACTCTTTAGAACGTCCCCATAATGCTTGAATCATGTTGTCCACATCTTTTAACTTAAATTAACAAATTCTAATTGCTTCCTAGGTAAACAATTCTTCTATTTTGAATGCTACCTGACTCATATCATAGGGGCTGAGACATCATTTTAAACTCTTGCTTCTTTAATATTAGGAAAATGCTATAGTGTGTTTTCAATTTAATGCCATGCAGTAGCAGAGAAGGCATACCCAACTCCTCAATGATACAGATAATGAAACTGGGTCTTAAAATAATTAAACAAATTATTCCAGGGCACTGATATTCCCAAAATCAGAGCCAGAATGCACTGCTCAGTTGCACATAGACTTTTTGTAAGACACCAAAGCCTTTCAGACCTGCCTTGTACATGTCAACAAAACGAATAGGCTAGAGTTGCCAAATGAGAAAGGTCTAGAAGCCAAAAACTTGAAGGGGTTTTCATAAAGCATCACTTTTGTTATGAATTTCACAGTGTAATCAGTGAGTAGTATGTACATACTTAGGCTTAAAGTTTTAGTAAGTGGAACTACTTACTTTATTTAGCCCCTAAAAAGTAGAAAAACTTACTATCAAAATAGGTCATCTATAGCTGAATTGTATTTTATTGTTGGTTTTCTAGGTTTTTTTTTTTTTTTTTTTTTTTTGGAGACAAAATTTCTGTATTGAGCCCTGACTGGTCTAGAGCTCATACTGTAGACCAGACTGTCTTTGAACTTGCTGTGATTCTCCTCTCCCATTTTTATGAGTCCTGGGATTACAGGTATCCACCAACACACCTAGCTTGTTCTTTGTTTTTAAATTTCTGCAATGCAGGTCTACAAATTTCATCAAATGTAGATAGCACAGAATAATGCTACCATAAAACTCTTTTCTCAGCTATCCCATATGTTTTCCAATTATTTGATTGAAATTTTAGGCAGTATACTATTTTATCTGTAACTGTTTCATCATGTACAACTAAAAGATCAAGATGGTTGATTTAAATTATCATGACAGTTATAACAAACTCAAGTATTCACAAAAATTTCTAAAATATTTGCTCACATAATCACTTAATATAATCACAGTTCTGTGGGTTTTTTATGTGTGATCAATACTACATTTACTTGAGATAAAATGAATATTTTGCAGCATATATGTAACTTGAATTTAAGGAGTTGAGTTTAGTTTCTTTTAATCTATGAATTGTCTCCCCACACACACCCCCCAAAAACCAGAGGTTGTTTCTTCTGGTGTATATCCATCCCACTAAGTGCAATCTAGCTATGTGATTTAGTAAGTTCATCTAATTCAAGTTTCGTGTAAACCCATGGTTAAGCCTCGGTATGTGAGCACATCCAGCTTTACTTTGGGGTAGAGAAGACCACTCCATAGGTCATCTTCTTTCCAGAGTTAAGTTGTTACTAACTGCTACTGAGAGTCACTGAGACCCGTTAGTTCATTAGGGATGACAACACTTTGATAGTTTTCTTCATTGGCTGAAATATCTTTGAGGAGCAGTCACGTTAACTATCACTGATTCATCGGTACTTTGACAGTGTCTTTTCAGTAAGCACTGATTAGAACATGTTCTTTTACAGTTTCACTTAATAAAGATGGACATGAGTAGCTTGAGTTCCTGACTCTCTGTGTCTCGTCATGGCTTCTCTATGGCCTCTTAAAGACATTTTTGCATAAGCTCAATTATTGCCTCTCTCTTCCTTCTGGTGCTGTAAATGTGACACTCCATTGTCTTCTAAAAAAAGGAGATAACGTAAGAGTCTAGTGATAATCTGAATTTCTTTCCCATATAAATTCTTTGATAATTTGCTTGGATACCCAAAGTGCTTGTTAATATTTAAATCATACTTTTAGCTTTGAAACTATTAGAGTCTCATAGTTTTAGTAGGCTCTGTTTTATCAATGCCTGTTCTTGGTTGATTTTCTAGGCACATGGTGAACTTATTCAATGTGTAGGATTGATCAGACTTTTTCAAAGAACTGTTTTCTTATTTGTTGTGTTCCATTTTTCTGATTTTCTCCTGCTGCTCTTATCAAGGCTCCCCCTGGCACCCTAAACCATCTGTTGGGGATTACTGTTTGTCTCTCTCTTGTCTTAAAATACCTTTGTAAGGCACCCTATGCTGCTACGTTTATTTAAATGAATGAATTTTGTTACTTTTTGAGAAGAAATGATCTAGAAGAGATTTTCTTTTCTTTTCCTTTATTAAAATTAGCTTAAAATAATTAAGTTTCAATGTGGCATCTTTTCTCAAACAAAATTTGTTTTTGTCCTTTCTCTCCTCACCTCCTCCTCCCTCATCCTGCCTCCTCCCCTGGTGTCCTTCCACTCTCAACAATTCCCTATTTCATGTTCCAGGTCCACCCACACCCCCCTCCCCCGCATCTCAGCATGTCTTGTTCCCTCTCATGGTCTCCCATCTAGTGTCATTGACAATGCTCACTCTTACAGCTCCTTACTTATATACACACTACACACAAGCATTAAACATTCAGTCCTCATGTGAAAGAGAACCTGTGATTGTTATCTTTCTCAGGCTGCGCCACATCATTTAATATATTTTCCAGATTTTTCCATTTTCCTACAAATTTCAAATTTTGTTTTTCTTTACAGTTCAGTTCAATTTCATTGTGTGTATGTTTCACACTTACATTATCCATCCCAGAAAAGAGGATTTTTTTTTTAACTCAAAGCTCTGTAACACTCTATCTTACAAGATATGACTGGGAAGATTACTCCTCATAGTTTCAGAAAGTCATCTCTCGCAGCTGTTTCTCTGAATCCACTCTCTACACACTTGCTTCAGTATCAAGCAGTTTGGATTCTCCTCTCAGCGGTGTCTCTGCAGACTGAGGTGAGACTCTGTCTTAGTTAGTATGAGGCTTAATTGTTTAAAGAATTTGTAATGCTAGGCTGATCTAGCATCCTTATTGAACCACAAATCCGTAAACCCCTTATACCTGGATTCTACCAATCAAAGGGTTTCTCTTGAACATAGCACAAACTTTGATCAGGTCAGTTTGTTGGGTTTCTTCTTTATCCATTCATCAAGCTCATATATAAAAATATATGAATGTGCTCATATATTTTTAATATTATTATTAAGTAGGATGTACAATTGCTATTTTACTGTTTGATTTTTGTGTGACTTGTGACTTTTTTGGTACATATTCTTCTACCTCTGTCTTCTTTAGAAGTATTTTCAAGTGAAACATTTTAATTCCTCTGTTATTTCTCATAGGGTAATTTTTTTCAAGTTGTTTGCTTTGGGACAGGGAGATGGCTTACAGAGTGCAGGTGTTTGCCCCTAGGCCTGACAAACTTAAGTTTGAGTTCAAGGACCCACAGAATATATAGAAGGGAAGATTCAATGCCTCCAGTCTGTGCTGTGTCACATGAATATATATATATATACACACACACACACCATATGCAATAATAATAATGTAATTCAGGGGTTTTGATATTTTAGTAGTTTCCCTGGGGCTTATCATTATTGTCTTAAAGTTACATGTAGTATATACCAGCCCACTGTGTGCTACTATTAACTTGAATATTATATAAAATCTTTCCTTCTATTTATTCTTTGCTCCTTCCCTGGTGATATTATGGTCATACAAAGTTCATATTTAATATGTTATGTATATATCAACACAAATTCTTAATTATTGCTGTATAAATCTGTCTTTCAAACATAATATTACAAATGAAATATGTTCATACTTTCTTTTTAAATTTAATTTTATCTTTATGAGACTGCTATGCTGCCTATTGCACTAAGGAACTACCTGCAAAATTTCTCTTTAATTATGTGTATGTGGGGAGGTAAGTGCCCCTAACTGCAGGTGCCCATAGAGGCCAAATTTCTCTGGAGTTGGAGTTATAGACAGCTGTGAGCCACCTGACATGTGGACTGGGAACCAAACTCAGGACTTCAAAGAACAGCACACACTACACAGTCTGAACTGCTGAGACATCTTTTCAGCCTCCTGTTTACACTTTTATATTTACCTACAGCTTATATTTGCTAGTGGGTATTAATAAAAACAACTGGTTGTCCTTCATCTAAACTCAACTGTCTGTCAGCCCTTTATTTGTGCCTGAAGAATTGTTCTCATACTGTTAGCAAGGCTGGCCTACTGCCAATGAACTCTTAGTCATCTAAATATGTCTTTGTTTCTTCCACACCTCAAAGGATAGTTTTACTGGACATAGATTTCTTAGTTGGTATCATCATCATCATCTTTATTTTAGCATTGCATCCTATCACTAAAGGTTCTGATGGGAAATCATCTGAGAAGCTTTAAATATGAATCTCTTCTCTCTCAATCCTCCAAGGTTCTCCTGGTCTTTAGATTTTAGTAGTAAGATCCTGATGATCTAAGTGTGGTCTGTGAGGTCTTTATCCTCCTTACTGAGTTAAGCTTGTTGCATTCACACACTAACAGTTTTCATCAAATTTAGAATGTTTCTTGTATATCTTCGTCTATTATCCCCACTCCCCCTCCCTCCCTCTCCCTCTCTCTCTGTCCTATCCTGTGATTCACTCTTAGAATAGACTTTATTCCCTGACTCTCCACGACACTGTTTAGTCCTCTTCAGGATTTTTGATGGTTTTTTTTTTTATTGTTTTTGTTTTGTTGGGCTTTTTGTTTTTGTGTTTCACCTCAGCATCACTAATGCTAACTGACCTCTATCTGGGTAGCTAATTGTTTTGTGTGACTGACTGGATCTTCTGCTGAGACCCTCTAGTGCAATTTTCACTCCTGCTATTTTCCATCTCAGCTCTAGAACTTACATTTGACCTGTAAATAATTTTGTTATGTTGAGATCTACTTGTTAAGAAAATATTCTCATATTTTCTTTTACACATAGTCTTATTTAGTTCTTTAAATATAGATGAAGTAGATTTAAATATTCCTCTAGTACCTACATCTTGATGCCTATAGGAAAGTTTGTATCGACTGATTTCTTATTGATGGTATACCATGTTTTAATTTCTGAGAATAACTAATTTTATTGAAATAGGGCTTTTAAAATAATATCACATGACAACTCTTAAAATTTGAATATCCCACCCCACCACGGTTAATATCTCTATTTGTTTTAATGTTTACTTCATTTTTGCTTTCATTGTCATAGATGGCACCATAGTCTGATGGTTAGCTTAGCATTCAGCTAGTAGTTGGAGCAGAAGCTCCCTAAGACCCCAGTACTTTCCAAGGCGTTCTGTGTGCATTTGATGCAAGCCCTCCACACTCCAGGGCAGTGTGAAAATCTGTTTTAACTTTCATTTTCAGCTTTCACAGAACTATAACATCAAGTAAATGTCAAAGTTTTGGGTTCCTCCTGAGCAGCCATACAACAACAGCCATGCTCATATCCCTATAAATAAGTGGGCGGAGGCTTATACACTTCAGTAACATGCTTGTGTGCTTTAAATCCACCTTTGGACATGTTTTCCCACCTTTTCCTTTAGCCTTTGAGAAGCTCCTAAAGTGCCTCAACAGTCACTCTCTCCCATAGCTGTGGTGTTAGGCGAGCTCCACTGAGTTTTTTCTACAAATGGTTGCAATGTTCCCTGCTGGGGAACATTGAGACACAGTGAGTCCTGAGTCAAGTCTCACACAGACAATGCTGTGTTCGGTATGAGTTCAGGGAGCCATCAAGCGGGTCAAATGACAATTCTGTGAAAATGGAGTTTAGAAAGAAGTCTAACCTGTTCTACTTTCCTGTAGCTGCGGGGATGCCGTGACTGTGTCATGGTAGTTTGCAAGGTTGTTACCAAGCTGGAAATGAAGCCGTGGTAATAAAACAAAGTAGAAATCTAACACCCCTCACTCTTTTAAAGGATATTCATCCATACTCCTTGATCAAAGCTCTCCTAAGTGCTGCAAGCCTTCACTTCCTCTTAGGGGCTCTGAAAAGTCCCTTCTGGCGATTTTTGCGGTGGCTACTTTGCTTCATGAAGGACGCTTTCCAGCATATTTCTCCACCGCTTCTATTCATTCCATGTCTTCCTTTATGCAAGCATATCACAGCAGCCTTTGCTATACTAAAATGAAATTCATTGGTAATATGACCAAATAAAACACACATTTGCAAAGTGATCAGTGTAATTATCTAATTGGAAAGACGGGAAGGAGTTAGGCACCTCTATTTATGAACTCACTTTTAATTGGGACTTTATAAATGAAGTAACTAGAGTTGTTTTTCAGAGGACTCCAGAGCCATCTATGGGCATAGATGTTAATACTGAAGTTCTCACAATGTTAATACTTGTGAAGCAATGTGCAGTCTTCCCTCAGTTTACATCATATTTGCATTTCTGGGAGGAAAGGGAAAATAATTGGATTTTTGTTTGCTCTATTTTGTCTTCATGTAAAACTGCATTAGGTCCTGAGCGTAAGGCATTGCAGACATGTTTTTAGACTGCGTGAATAGTTGGTAGAGCCACCAAAGCCAGCATGGAGTGGAACTGTCCTTCAGGTTCCTGTCCCCTGAATATTACCCTCCTGAGACAAGTTCCTCATAGCTGGCCCTTAGAAACTTTCCAAACTCCCGCTAGGGGGCAGTCCTGCTCCTTGAGAGTGCAGTTTAGATGGGCCTGCTAGAGATGGGCTGTTGGTCATTGTCTTATTTTTCTTTGAATTTGATGTTCACCAAATTCAAAAGGTGGGTCTTCAACCAGTAAAGCAATGAGCTGACCCAATGCAGTTTGCCATATTCGTGCTTATTTCTACTGTCTATACCCCACCTTTTCAGAAATTTAAAAATAATCACTAAATACTTTGAGGACGTGTTTATAGATGTTTAAATGCTTATTTTATTTTTTAAATAATTGTTATTTAGTGCATTCAGATAAAAAATATGGAAACTGATCTACTGAAATAAACATTTCTTCCCTCTGTCTTAAAACTCTGGGCGCTTAAAGAAGAGCCCTGACATCTTTCTGGGGTTGGCTGGCCCCCAAATCTGCTCTTTTAGCAGGTTTCCTTTGGCTGTTTGATTGAGATTGCCTACAAAAGCCCTCGGTTCATCCCCAGGTGAAGATCATGTGTCTGTATAGTGAAATGCTAGAGTCAAGCCTGGTATCCTGATCCAGTATTGGAACCCTTGCCGTTTGCTCCTATGCGTCATGGTTTTATCAACTTTTATGATGAATATAACGGCAGAAGTCCTACTTATTCTTAGTGAGCCATCACCAGGTTCTGCTGCTCTGTTCCAACCATGAGTGTTTGTAAATATAGCTGTGAATGTTGTAATTTCCATCATCTTTACCTGACCTTTAAGATGTAATACCTAGTTAGTCGGCAGTGCAGGCAATGTAAATGCTATGCTCCTATATTTCATTCTGATGAATAAAGACCACATTTCTTTACACACTTGCCTTTCCTCGGCAGTAGCTGCTTGCTGTGTCTCTAACTCTGCAAGTAGGTGATATCATTTTATTAAAGTTAATCCTGTCATATCTCTATCCAATCCTTTGGTCTCTAGATAAAAATAATGAAAGAGGAAGGGAGGGGAAGGGAAGAAGGAAGGAAGGAAGGAAGGAAGGGAGGGAGGGAGGGAGGGAGGAAGGGAGGGAGGAAGGAGGAAGAGAGGGAAGAAGGAAGGGAGGAAAGAACGAAAGAAAGAAAGAAAGAAAGAAAGAAAGAAAGAAAGAAATTCTTTCTTTAGTCCACTAGAGGGTGCCATGACAATTCCCACTTTCAAAAGAAAGGCCGTCTAAAATATTTCCAAAATCGGAATGTTAAAATAAATGAACATAATTAAAACAGCAATAACTTGACCAAGACATTGTTCAGTTATGACTTTAAAATCCTTTTAGGGTGATTCATTTTGCTAAGGATATGTTAGTCTCAGAGACACAATTTTGGCAAGTCTAAAAGAAAAAAAATGTAGCAATGTATATAAGCAATGGTAATAGTCATACATTGTTACTACCACCCCCAAGCCTCAATCTAAACAAAATTTTCTTTTTCATTATGTTAGAAATTCCACAAAAATTTCCTAAATGTTGGCAGTTTATTAGAATATCACAGCTTCCGAACGAATTAGGAGATAATAGGATGCCCTACAGGATCCCTGTGTCTAAGTGTTGGTGCAGAGGCAACACAAAGAGTGCTAAAGCTATGGCGCTTGAGCACTCATCCATTCCTTCGTTCGCTCATTCATTCGTTCACTCAGCGCAGTTGCTCTGCACCCTCTATGCTCTACTTTCCTGGGCCTCACACCAAGAGCAGTGTCAGAAATACTAGATTTCGCCCTAATGGAGCTTGACTAGCAGAGAGAGATAAAAGAAGGGCTAGAGTGTCCGATATAAACATACACGTTTTGCAGTTGAGAAATCAAACAGAAAGTCAATTTAAAAAAAGTTTTATGAACTAAAATCATGGAGATCTTACTCAGACTAGCATGTAGGAAGTGGCCTGCATAGGTGACATGGGAGAAAACAGTCTGCGGTGTGATGACACACAATGACAACGACTCCTAGGCTGGAAAGAGAGGTTCTGATCCAGGGCCACAAAGGAGGCCTCCATGTGTGCAGCAGTGCGCCCTGGGCAGAGGCTCCCAGAGTAAACTTAGACAGGACCATGATAAAAATTTGGAATCATTGTTTTTTGTTTGTTTGGTTGGTTGGTTGTTTTATTGTTGTTGTTGTTGGGGTTTTTTTTTTTTGGTTTGAATTTTATTCCTAGTGTAGCTTTTAAGCATTTGACATGATTCAAAGAACTGATCTGAAAAGATGCAGATGAAGTTAGGAGAAGAGGGTGGAGGAGACTGGAGAAATGAACTGAAGCAGCAGTGCTCCGAGGAGAAAATGGTGACGGGCAGGACGTAAGCAGTGTGACTAACTGCCTGTTAGAAGTGGCGTCTGCAGGCCTTGCGGAGGCTTTGTTTGTGGGGAGAGAATTAAGACACACACACACACACACACACACACACAAGATGACTTGCCAGTTTTTAGCTGGAACGACTGAGCAAATGGGTGTGCAATTGGCTTAGCCTGAGAAAGTGGCTCCCCACTTCTCTAGGGGGCTGCGCGCCATCCCAGGTAAGCATGTTCCCTCCTCCGAGCATTCCAAACACGTCTGTACCACACAAGTCTCTGTCCTAATGTGCACAAAGATGCTTCGTGTGCCATGTTTTCAAGGTCTGAAGTGAAGGGCAGGGAGTCCTTTGCTGCACCCCCACTGCACTCCATCTGATGTGGCTGCTGCTCTTCTTCTCCAGGAGCAGAGTATTAGCTCTCTGCTCCTCAGAATAACTCCAAACTCTTATGTCCAGAGAGAATCTGGAGAGTCAACAGCTCTGGGTTGGAGAGAGGCGACCTCGGCTTTTTTTCTTACTGTACCCTGGGGAATGTCATCTCACTTGTGGAAGCCTTGAAGTTCTTTCTGAAGACAGTATCAATGATTATGTGTAAACTGTAAGCAATTACACAAATAGTCATTTGTGTTCTCGTTTTCATCTCAGCTGCCACCTTTGTGACAAATAACCTGCCGTTCATTTTGCTCTGTTCTCTTCCCTTTTCTTCTTGCCTGCTTCTTCTACCTCCTGTCCTTTCTGCCAGATAAATTTGCTTCCCTGCAAAAGGCTGATTATTTGGAGACATCATCACTAGCCAATCAGAGCTCACCATTCCTTCTGGCTGGCAAGCCAATCAGATGTAAGCTCCAGGTCTCCTTTCAGTGTTGCTAGGGTTTCAGGTCTACTTCTAAAAGCTGGCTTGCTTGCTGCTGGCTCATCCCCACCCCACCCCCACCCCCCTGCTCCTTATCCCTTTCCCTCCTCCTCTTTTTTGGGTTTGGAGCAGTTCCAAATGCTTAAGCCTTCCGGAAGTTTGGGTTATTAAGAATAAGCAAGGTTTAACTGTGTATTTTTCCCCCCTGAGAAACAGAGGACAGCTATTCCATGTACGATTTTTAAAGCATGTGTTTTAGCAGCTTAATGTTCCTTGGCTCCATAAAACAAAATTTAGTTGTGTTTAAGGGAATTTTTCTTTTGGGGGGGGGTACAGATTGACTTTTATTCAGATGACTAGAACATAAACTGGCATTAAATTTGGCAGGGAATCGTCCTATCACTTGAGCCTCGCTGGGCTTAACAGAATGAATTCTAAGTATCTTAAAGCTCTCCCAGTTTGAGCTGATGATGGATGACAACATCTGATAGCATCACAGTTATTAGGTTTTGTCTTGAACTTTCGGTGCTGGGATTACTAAAATCACTGGTCAGCAGTGATGGGGTTTGTCACCTTATTGCTAAGTGGATATCCTTCGCTCCTATCTGGCTCGTCTGTGGACCCACGGCTGCTCTTTAAAGGCTCTCTAGCTGGGCGTGTGAAGGTGCTCTGAACACAAACTGGCTCTGCCTTGCAAAAACCTAAGGGCAGTGCCAAATTGATTAGGATAACAACAACCACACAAGTTATGTCTTTCTCGTAACCTTTGCTACATACTTAAAAACTGGAACCGTCCGAGGATTTGCAGTGTAAAATGACCAAAGACAAGTGGCACAAAGCCAGAATTCTGTCAGAGGCGGCTTAGAAAGGCTTAATGATTAACAAAAGGGTCCCTGCCTTAGGCTCTGACCTTTAGAACTCACCAGCTTTAAGCTTTTGGTTCTGTTTATTTGAGTCACTTGTATGAAGGAGAAAGGTACTCCCAAAGGCATTACCACCCATCCATACATAAGAAGAAAAAGAAAAAGTGCCAGTACTAGGGAATATGTTCTCAGATAACATGGACTTAAAAAGGCAGTATTAACTGCTCAGATACTATTAGGGAGAGCAGGTAGCGAAGGCCTTGGTATTATTGCATATCCTGCAGGTGAAATGTTTGAAATTTGCTTAACACGGGAACAGCTCTAAAAATACCTAGGCTACAGTTTAACCACAGAGTTTCCTCCTTAACGTAAAAGAGCCGCTGTCGTGAGGTGTTCGAAAGTGCAACAAAAGCAATCTGTCTGACTTCGTGCAAGCCGCCTGTTAAGTCAAGCCTGGCAAGGACAGTGTGCAGCCTCTTGGCATCAGAGCAATAATTAAACTTCTGTGAGCCCCGTGAGCCTCTACATTAAAGCACAACCCAGCCGATAAAAATGTTTAAGCATTCTTTCCCTGTTTCAACCTCTTTTGCCCCACCCCCTGGAACCAAGCAGGGTGTGGCAGGGGTTCAAACAGTCACTACAGCGTGACCACAGGGCCTCACCCAAGGAAAAACCTGGGTCACAGAGACCCAGGGGGCAAGTAGGCTGCAGCAGTTTTCCCAGCACCCACTGCACCAGGCTCACATCAAGGGTGCAGAGAAGGCAACATTGCTTGCATGAGGTTTTGCATGGAGGCCCTTGCTTGACAGAGACAAAAGGTGGTGGAGGGTGTGACCTTTCCCTGGATGTCTTTGCAATTACCAAGCCTGGGTTCTTCTGAACTCCGAGTCGCCTTTTACAGGGTTAAGAGATTTCTTACGAAATCGGTCTGTCAGGTTGCATGGTTTGGTAAATGAAAATAGTGACACCCACTTAAACTAAAATTTCAGATAAACAATGAATAATTTATTTAGTAAAAGAATGTCTGGTGCAATATTTGGGATATACTGGAAAAAAACCTCATTGTTCATCTGAAATTCAGATTTGGGTGTCATGCATTTTGTCTGACAGCTCTAGTAAAATCCTTCTATTCCTTTTCTTCCTCAAAGTCTTTTCACCTCCCAATGCCCAAATGGCATGTTCAGTTGTACTTTTTTGTTTACAGTGTTTGTTTTGTTTCCCTTTCTTTACCCTGCCTCTTAAGCCTGGTTCAGTTTACAAAGCTGGAGGTGGGGAGACGAAGCAGCAACTACTGGGTTCATTCTTACCTCAGTGTTTGGTGCTTTTGAAGCATTTTAAAAAATATTTTATTTTATGTGTATGTGTGCATGTTATGCCTCTGCACCATGTGTGTGCCTGGTACCTGCAGGAGCCAGAAGAGGGCATCAGATTCTCTGGAAGAGGAGTTGTAGGTGGTTGTGAGATGCCCTGTAGGTGCTGGAAATAGAACCTAGATCCTCTGAAACAGCAGTCATTGCCTGTATCTGCTGAGCCTTTCTCCAGCCCAGGGAATGGTCTTTTCAATTACCATGTCATTCTGTGTGATGGCCAACTTAGAGTGCGTACTTTATAGATAAGGATGCCAGGCTCAGAAAGTGTAAGCAATCTAACCAAGGTCATACAGCTAACAAGCCCCAAAGCCAAATGAGAATGATGTTAACCTGTGTCTCAGTTACCTAGCCCTCTGCATCAGGCATGTTCAAAAGTGATTGTAGTGTTTAATGCATATTAGGCTCTCTTTCCTAAGAAATGGCAAAGGCACAGAGTTCATAAGTGAAAAGCACCACTTGCCACCTGAATTCAACGGTTTTCCCTCAACTCGTTCTAAACTATGTTTGTCTCTTTCCTGTAAGTGAACTTTCAACCCACCTCCAGGTGCTCTTCTCTAGAGTGACTCTTGAGTGTCCTCTGTATGATATATGTTGTGATCTAGGTGGTACTGAGGCTGGAATAGAGCTGTTACTATGATTATAATCCCCCATACACAGTTAAAAACCAAGACTCCTAGGTGTTGAGCCATTTATTGAAGACCGCACATCCTATACTTGGCAGCGTAGAAGACCAGATTTCAGTCAGAGTTGATTGGCTTACCAGTGTACAACCTTGAGAGAAAAAAATCTAGACTTCTGTTTCTCTACTAGATAATTATAAATAGGGCTTCTCTCATACAGACGAAGGACCTTGTCCCATAAGAAGCGCTCAACAAATACAGGCTGAGAAACTGGTTTTGGAAATGATCTCTTACTTGGTGTTATGGTTTAGATATAAAATAGTTCCAAATGTCTTTCTGATGACAGCTTAGTCTCTATGTGATGTCACCTTGAGGAGTGATTGGATCACGAAGTGCCAACATCACCAATGGACTAATCCTAGTTTTGGGAAATCGGTACTGCGAAGGTGGCCATACTCTAAAGCAGTGCTTCTCAAAAGAATGACCCTACGCGGGAGACCGGGGTTCGATTCCCCGACGGGGAGCCAAAAAAAAAAAAAAAAAGAATGACCCTGTTACAAGGGTCATACATCAGATATCCTGCATATCAGATATTTATATTCTGATTCATAACAGTAGCAAAATTATAGTTATGAAGTATCAACAGAATAATTTTATGATGGGATGTCACCACAGCATGAGGAACTCTATAAAAGGTCACGAGAACCACTGCTCTGAAGTGTATATCTTACTCTGGCTGGCTTCAGAGTTCCTCTCTGCCTCCTCTTGCCTGCCATGTGAGACTCTTCGATCCACCACGCTCACTGCCTCGGTTCACAAAGCTCTAAAGTGACAAGCCTAGTAACATGGACTGAAACTCTTGAAATTATAGTCCACAGTAAGCCCTCCCTCCTGTGTTCTCTCGGGTATTTTGTCATAGGAATGAAAAGCTAACATCTTTGAAAATGGGGATCATCAGGGTTAAAGATTGGTTACAATCATTTTAGACTTAGCAATCTAAGAGGCAGAATTAAGGATATCATGTACATACTCTGGTGAAAAGAGAGGAAAAAATTTTAAGAATAATAATTGATTTAATAATTGTCCGTAATGTAGGCCTACTGATGAAAATAGAATGCATTTACTTGAGGAAGGGGTAATGTTTCAATTAATTGCGACTCAAAGTCGGTGTTTTCTATCATCAGAATCAATTGTACATGTCCATCTGTTAATGCTGCTTCAGAATAAGATTTTACATATTTCAACTTTGAAATGTCTTTTCACACAGACAGGCATTGCCAAGTGCTAATGTGTGTCCATGAGCATATGATTTTAATTGAGCACGCTCACTGCTTGGAAGGTACTTAAAGAATTCTGTCCGATTCCTCTCCTTTGGCATGCCATTACATTCCACTTCCACCTGAAGGGTTGGTGGGAGCTCTTGTGTGGCAGTTAAATCAGTTTTGAAATATGGAAATTGCACTTGACTTGCATCAAAGTCCGTGAATGTGCTGCTGGGTCTGTAATTTCAGCTCAGAAAAAACAGAGCCCCTGCATATTTGTGTGGAAATCGAGGTCTTGCTTCTTGTTTTAACTCTGTCAGCACAAGAAGTAGAGAAAACAGCTTGATGTTACATGTCAAAAACAACATTAGTCTTATTGAAATGACTTTGCCAAAGTATAAATTATACCAAAATGCCATTTTTGTCTTGGACTTTCAGTTGAGTTCATTAGGAAACATTATCAAGTCTGTAAGAAAGTTCAGTCTCAAAACTATTTAACGTGCAGTTATAATGGTGGGTGGTAGTCTGTCTCATTCAAAACAAATTTAGTCTTGGCCCTGAGCTCAAAAAAATCATAATAACTTGTTACCATACTTAGCAATTGACCTGCTGTGTTGTAGAAAAGAAAGACTCTCAGAGTCTGTTTTTTAAAAAAAATTATCATGAATCTAATGTTAATTGTCTAATGCTGCTTAAAGCATCAAAGGTAAAAGGACCTCACCATCGGCACAGTTTCAGGAAAATACGCTCACTCCAAATACGTCCCCCAGAACACCTGCTGATGACTAACACAGCTGACAATCATAGGTTCAGAGAGTCAGATATTTTCACAAACTATCTCAATTTTTACAACGTGTCTTTTCTTTCTACTTCAGAAGTGTTTCTACAACTGTTTGTTGACAGTTCTCCTCTAGGTTATTCTGAATTAATGTCCTCTTTGCGCCTCAAGAAATATTATCACCTGTAGTTTTAAAATGCAACTTGTTCATAGAGGCCAGTGCTTAAGTCATCCCAAATGCAGGGTTGAGTCTTCAACTAAATAATAACTACTGTATCAGAGCAACCTCTCAGCACATCCAGAGGCAAGGTGACCAGCCACTCTCAGCCGCTTGCCTGCTGTGCTCCTTTTCAGTGGATGTGGCTCTCAGTATTTTTGGGTTTCCAGCAATTATTTTGCCAAAAAACTAACAATAATTTTCTTTTCTCTGAATAGTTTCTTCAACATCAATAATCAAACACAACTTAATTTATTCACTATCAGTATACAGTTTAGTTGCATAAGAAATAAATGAAAAAATAAAAATAAATAAATGAGCTGTTCAGGAAATTACCTTATATACAGGATCATTTTCCATTTTTTTATATGAAGAAAATACAGAAAAATAAGATGAAGTTACCTTTTAAAAATTCCAGTCTTTGGCTCACCAGTGTAGTGGGAATAACGTGATGAATGCTTTTAACCTCGTGCTAATGATGCATCCTACCCTTTGAACAGAGCTACAACTTAATGTTTACATCGCAAATAATAAGTCGTTCACACTCCTCTGTACTTATCACTTAAAGTCCATTTGTCTTCTTTTGATACATTTCTTGTGAAGCAATAAGGTCATTGAGACGTTAGTATGTCCCAGAACACCATGAGACTTCTATCACTTCACACGTAACAGGCTGGATATATTTGCACTCTGTGTAACAAAGTGATTGAGTTGAAGAGCACATGAGAACAAGACAAAAACAGTAAACCAACTAAGTCAAATGGGAAAAGTCCATTAAGGAGCAGTATGCAAAAGAAATCCAAATTGTTGGGAAACACACAAAAGGCAGACTCCCTGGTTACTGCAGTGTGGTACACCATCCCACATGAGTACCGAAACAATCCTTGTACTAGGTCAAGATCTCGGTATCAGTATACACTACTATACTGTCTAAGTATTATCAGTATAAGTGTTCCAGCTTAGGAAATTGGACAGGTTACACGATGGACATCCTGTCTCTACAGTGTCTGAAGTCTCAGCTGAAAAGTCTCAAAGCCAGATGACAGCTAAAATAAGTTCTGAAGTCATGCTGAAGCATCTTCACTCACACAGTTGTGGTTTGATGTTGGTGGAGGCTGGAGCTGTCAGCCAAAAACCCATGTTAGCTTCTGCAAATGGCTTCAGAGTCTTCGGAGCAGCATGGCTGGGTTCCAAAGTGGAATCTCTCAAGAAAACCAGGTCCAAGTTGTGTCATCTTTTATGATCTAGCCTAAAGGTCACACATTGTCACTTTTGCCTTAATCACAAGCCTTTCTAGAACCAAAGCAAAGACATATGCAGTCTGGTGGAGAGGATGTTAGAGTCATACTTGAGAAAAGGAGGTAGGATGGGAATACTGTTGCAGCCATTTGGGGAAAGTTTGTCTACAACACTGTTTACCTGGAAAATGCAAGCGAAATAGCTGCAAATCCTTTATTATGTACAGAATTGTTAATTCTTTTCAATTTCATTCATTCCTTGATAGAGAAGGAGGAAGAAAGAAGTTGTAAATAACAGAAACAGAATGAAAAATAACATATTTTTAGCTATGAAGAAAAACCTTATCTGAGCAGAACTTCTTTCTGCTCAAAATATTGTTAAGCTTGAGTGTTTTAATTGCTAATAATCGTGGAGTAGTAGCAAGCAGCACCCTCATGTGTTCTGCAAATCTAGACAAAAACATCCAATTTGCAACTTCAGGAGGAGGTGAGAAGCCTAGAAAAGCAACCGAGCGTCACGGCAAACACTGTGAGAGATGAGGTAAAACACAGAGACTCTGAACATGGGATTGTAAGGGACATGGTAGACATAGCCTGCCACACTGAACAGAAGTAGATGGGAGGGGAGAGAATCCACCCCCATTCCCAACCTTAAACAAAAATGAAAATGCTCCAGAAACAATGACTGCAATAATAAAATTTTCAACAATGGAGCTATGTGAGGCAGACCCTAAGAAATTACCCAAGGCCAACATCCTGTGACAGACACTGCCTATTACACTGGGCAAGCAGGGAGCAAATCCCCAGGAGAGCTCTGCAACTAAAACTGCTCTGCTGTAAAAAGTGCAAAACACTGTCAGAATGGTTTTCAAACCCCAGAGTTCCCCCACTTGATCCTCCAAAAGTAAGAGGCTCAGAGAATCCTAGGAATACCCCCCAATGGGAGCATCCCCAAGCTGAAGCCAACTGGAGCAAGAACATGCACTCTGGGGCCAAGGACACGGGTAGTCTGATCTCTAGAAAGATGAAAAGATCCAACTCCAAAGGTAAGTATGAGTCAGAGAAGGTCAACAGCAGAGCCTTAGATGTCGAAATCCTCATGGGGAATAGAGATCATCCAGTGCCCGTGGGAAACTTGAGCTGGCCTGGTTATAAGAATCCTGAAGTGACAGACCAACCGTGCTGAGGGTTGGAAAACCCCTAAAGGTTGTTGTAGGAGTTTGCTTGTTTGTTCCCAGCTGCCCAGAACCAAAATAATCACACAGAAACTATATTATTTAAAACACTGCTTGGTCAATAACTCTAGCATATTCCTAGCAAGCTCTTGCAAGCTCTTATATATCAAATTAACCCACTTCTATTTTTTATATTTTACCACAAGGATCATGGCCTACTGGCAAGGTTCCACCTACCAGCTTGCGTCTCTCTTGTCTGAGGCTCCATGGTGTCACCTGACTTTGCCTTCTTTCTCCCAGCATTCAGTTTAGTTTTCCCCTCCTAGCTCTACTCTACCCTATCACAGACCAGGGCAGATTCTTTATTCACTAACCAATAAAAGCAACATATATACAGAAGGCTTTCCCACACCATAAGGGAATGCTGACCATGGCTGAGACCAGGGCAGAAACTCAACCCCACAGGCAACCTGTGCATCCTCACTGAACCCTTGATATCAACCAGTCCAGTCAACAGATTTGAACTGAAGACAGAGATGGGCAGCTCTTCAGTTAGCAGAGCCAACTCAGGTAGAGAAGGGTCATTCTCTAATGCTATAAGCAAGAATGAGAGTTTAACTGAAGATGTGATTATTTCTATTTTACTTATATTTTTAAATCTTTACTCTTGTATTGGTTTTAAGCTAGTTCCTCTGTTGCACGGTTAGGCCATGTTATTATTGTCTCTGTGTATGCATGTATTCTACTGTGTGCCAAACAATTTCTCTTACCTAGAGCCCACTTTATTTTCTATTTTTCTTTTTCTCTATGAACTTTGTAATTATAATTTCTTATACTTTTAGTGATCTTTAAGCACCATTTCCTCTAACAATATCCCAATTAACCCCTTCTATTCACTAGTTGTTTATCTTACAAATTTCTATGTTGCTCTTGTGCTAATTCCTACTCTTAAATATCATTTTTCCATCCCTACTTTTAACAACAATATTCTAGCATCCTTTATTCTGCTTTTTTCCACTATTCTGCAAAGATTGTTGGACTGAAGGGGCAATTGTTCCTATGACTATATTTTCCTAGTAACCCTATTCAGCCGTTGGTAGCTGTTTCTTCAGTTGATATTCTCTTGCTAGAGTGGTGCTGCAGATCATTGCCAGTGTCCTGAGAACATGGGCTGAGGGTTTAGGTACTAGAAAACACCCTGGTCCGGAGGGTGGGTAGGAATGACTCAACCCTACTAAAAGCTAGTCACACTTCAACACATCAAAATCTTCAGCTGAAAGAACATGAATGATTTTTATTTAAAAAAAAAAGTATGACCAAGTGTGTAAGTACCCGTGTATAAACACAAGAAACATGTAAAATCAAGGCAATATAACTGCTCTGAGAATCACCCATCCTACATGAATAGGTTCAATGGAATGAATTGGTGAAATACCAAATAATTCAAAAGAATTGTTTAAAAGAATGTTCAATGAACTCAAAGAAGACACCAACTCCAGGGTTGATTCTGAGAGAATATCAATAAATTTCTTAATGAAATAAGGAAGCCAATAAAAGATGTGAAAGAGGAATCCAATGGAGAGAAACTAAAGAACAATCATTAAAACCTTGGAAATGAAATATTCAAACAAATGAACAAATAAATGTGCTATGAAGCTATCCTAATAGAAAAGATCAAGTGAAAGACAGTACTACAGGGTTAGGACAAGATTATTAGAACATGCTGATAATGATCAAAGTAAAATAACAAAGATATACAAAAAGACTATGGGAGCTCTTTGAGACAACACTGTAAATTAGATTTTCAAATTATGGCCATAGGAGAAATATAAGCCAAGGAAATAGAAAGCACACAGTCTACATAATAAACGCATAGTAGAACCCCTCCCCCAATTCTAAAGGCAGAGAGGTGCCCATCCATGTACAGGTGTCATTTAGAATGCAAAAAGACAAGACGATAAAAGAACCACCCCCACATTATATTATGGTTAACCCAAAAGAGAAAATTGAGAGCTGCAGGAGAAAATCTCCAAGTCCTCAAGAAAAGCAAACCTACCAGAATGACAGCACATTTCTCAATTTTCTCTGAAAGGCAAGAGTGCATGCAACAATGTTTCAAGCTCATAAGGACAGTAACTACCAAACCAATCTACATAGCATGGCTGCACTCCACAACTGGAAGAGAAAGAAAATCATCCCATCTTAAGCATAAACTAAAGCAATCCACACTTGCTAAGGTACCATTGTAGAATGTCCTACATTGGAGAGAAAAAAGAATCCATAAGCTATCAGGAAAGAATAAACTACAATAAAGTAGTGGCTGAACAAACAAGAACTAGCAAAGGAAAAGAAACAAGAACCCCAAGATAATTAGAATTAATAACAACAAACAAACTTTCTTTAATGACTCTGGATAGTAATGGCTTCAATTTCCCAACCAAGTACACATACAAGCAAATTCAAGTGAAACACAGGGCCCACTTTAGCTACAAGAAGCACATCTCATTAGCAAACAAAAACACTAAGCTAATGGTGAAAGGATAGAAAAAGGCATGCCAAGCAAACAGGTGTAGATAAAAATAGAGCCACACTAATAACAGACAAATTAGACTATAAACTATCCATCAAGAAGATATGACAACCCTAAGTCATACACACTGAACATCAGCTCACAGAAAACAGTTTCATAAAACAAGTACTACTGAATGGAAAGGCACAGATTAACATCAACACTTTAATAGTGAGTGACTTCACCACCTTATACTAGCCAACAGAAATGTCATCTAGACCAAAAAAAAAAAAAAGTGAGAGAAACATCAGAGTTAAATGATATCATAAATCAAATATACTTAACAGACATCTACAGAGTATTCTACACAATACTATAGAATATGTATTTTCCTTATCAGCCCATGGAACATTTTCTTAACTATAGCATATTTTAGAAGACAAAACAAGTCTTTTTTAAAAAAAAATTATTTATTTATTAAAGATTTCTGCCTCCTCCCCGCCACCGCCTCCCATTTCCCTCCCCCTCCCCAGAACAAGTCCCCCTCCCTCATCAGCTTGAAGAGCAATCAGGGTTCCCTGACCTGTGGGAAGACCAAGGACCACCCACCTCCATCCAGGTCTAGTAAGGTGAGCATCCAAATTGCCTAGGCTCCCCCAAAGCCAGTACGTGCAGTAGGATCAAAAACCCATTGCCAAGTCTTAACAAATACAACGAAAGTTAAGTTCATTGTCTATACTCTATACTTTATCTGATCACAATAGACTAAAACTAAAAGTCAACACCAAGAGAAACTACACAAAATACATAAGACTTACATTGAGTGAACAACAGCACACTGTTGAACAATGAATAACTCATCAAAGAAATCAAGAGGGCTATTTAAAATTTATAGAATTAAGTGTGAATGATAATGTGCTATAACAGAACCTGGGAGATAAACTGAAAGAAACTCTAAGGAGGAAATTTACAGCTACAAAAGCTTACATTAGAGAGATTGTGGATAGGCCCTATGAAACAAGAGAAAGCCAAACCCAGACCAGGAGATGGGAGAAAATAATAAAGATCAGAGCCTAAATCAGCATAACAGAAACAAAAACATCAACACAAATAATTGGAGAAACAAGTAGTTGGTTCTCTGAAAAGATACACAATATTGAAAAATGCTTACATTTTACACAAGAAAGTAAGAAAACTCTCAAGCTGATAAGGTTAGAGACAAAAAGGGAGACATTGCAAAAGATACTATGAAATTCAGGAGGTCATTATGGTTTATTTGAAAACCCATGATACAATGAATTTGAAAATCTAGAATAAACTGATACATTTTTTAGATGTGTCATCTACTGTGACCAAACCAAGAGAATATAAATAAATGGGTCTATAGTCAGCAATGAAATTGGAGCATTAATAAAAATAGAAAAATAAATAAGTTCCAGCTGAGAGGGGCTCAGTGCAAAGTTCTGTTAGATCTTTTAAAAAAAATGGAAAATTCAAGATGTCATTGTTGAATTTTGCATGCAAATGGATGGAAATAGAAAACACTTTACTGAGTGAGATAACCCAGACCCAAATAGAGGACTATGGTATGTACTCACTCATAAGTGGATTCTAGCCATAAACAAAGGATATTGAGCCTATAGTTTGTGATCCTAGAGAATAAGAAGGTGAATCCAAAGAAATACATATAGTTATCCTCCTGGCTATTGGAAGTAGACAAGATCGCCAGGCAAAAGTTGGGAGCAGGGGGGCGTGGGGATGGGCTGGGGGAGAAGGGGAGATGGGGAGAGAGAAGAGAGAAGGGGAGGATTGGGGAGAGCTTAAAAATAAATAAATTTAAAAATGAAAAAAAAATGGCACTGAAGTCAAAGGGATACATTGGAGAGAAGACAGGCTCTTCAAATCGTCCTAGATACTAGATATTCACCACTGTAGGAATTAAACCAGATCTGTATCTCTCGCTGCATAAAAATACTTTCAAGTAGATTAAAGACCTTACTATCAAACCTGAAACTATGCAGCTGGCAGGAAAGAAACCACAGATGTAAGCATGGGTGAGGACTTTCCGAATAGGATCCCAGCAGCTCACAACTGAATCAAAACGTTGACTAATGGGATTGCATGAAATTGGAAAACTTTTTCACAAGGGAAACAATTGAGTGAAAAGACAGTACACAGAATGGAAGAAAATATTTTCTAACTGTTTATCTGACAGAGGATTAATAACTACAATACACAAAGAACCTAAAAATTCAATAGAAGAATCACTCTAATCAGGAAATAAACTAACAAAATAGACAGTTCTCAAAAGAAGAAATACAAGTTAACAACATACTTAGCCAGCGTGGAAGTGAAAATTAAAATACCATTATGAGTCCATTCAATCCAGTCACAGTGACCATCATTAAGAAAGATTAACAATAAATGCTAGGAAGGATGTGGGAATTAAATTGGAGTAGGATCACATAACACACTGCTAATGGAAATGTAAATTAGTTTAATTACTCTGAAAATCAGCACAGAGGTTCCCCAGGAAAGAAAAAAGCAAAACTACTGTATAGCATGTCTCCACCACTGCTGGGACCCCAAATCAACATAACAGAAACTTGTACGTCTGTGTTGATTGCAGCACTATTCACAATTGCAAACTTAGACCAATTGTAAAATAGCATCAATGTAAGTGTCAGCCAAATATTAACGGACAAATACATTTTGAAAATACATATGCCGTGGAGTTGTATTCTGTCATGAAGAAAAATGAAATTATATTATCTGTAATAAAGTTAGTGCACCTGGAAATCATCATATTAAGTAAAATAAGACTCAGAAAACTAGCCCATGTTTTCTCTCATACACATGCACATATATACATATATATACATGCATGCATATATGCATACATATGACATGAATATGAAAGTGAGATTGTCTGGGAGAATGATGGAAATAATGGAAAGGGAACAGAAGGAGGGTGGGATAGAGTGGGGTAGGAAACACGGTAAAAATCGCGGTGTACATTCATGGAAATGTCTTTATGAAACTCACCACTATCTACAGGGAATATGGGGCAATCAAACCTATCACAAATGCAACTGTTCTGATTTTAAAGCAATGCTTGGGATTACACTACAAAATATCATTTGATCACAAAAATATTAACTGTATTAGGATATGAAACAGTTATTTATCTACCTAATTGTGCCTTAACAGCAATCCAGTATCATATGAACAGACACAGGTACCCTGCCCTTGATTGAACTCGCTCTTCAACATGAGGGAGTATATGTACTGAGCACACAGAAGCACTTTTTTCTGTTTTTAAATCATCTTATACTGGGAGTTGGACAGGAAAAATGGAAGAGAATGACAAAAAGGTTGTGTAGGTGCTGGGTCAGGAAGAGTAGGAGCCTTCTCCGACCTTCAAAAGCCAAAAAGATGCTTTACTTAAAGAGAATTTTCTAATATATAAAATTTCCTTCCACGTTGTGGGGGCTGCGGGGCTGCGTCCCTAGCACCCCGGCTGCCTGCTAGCTTATGCCCCGAAATAATTACACAGACACTGTATTCTTTTAAACACTGCTTGGCCCATTAGCTCTAGCCCTTACTGGCTAATTCTGATATCCCGATCAACCCATCTCTAATAAACTGTGTAGCACCAGTCTTACCGGGGAAGATTCAACATGTCTGACCTGGTGGCTTGCTTCATCGCGTGCGTCTGCCCGGGAGCGGGGAGCATTGCCTCTGCTCCATAGAGCAGAGCTATTGAGTCTGAGCTCACTTCCTCTTCCTCCCAGCATTCTGTTCTGTTTACTCCACCCACCTATGTTCTAACCAATAAAATGGGCCAAGGCAGTTTCTTATTAGCCAATGACCTTCCTCCACCACTTCCATGAATATTTTTCTTTTTTTAATTTAAAAAATCTATCTTTTCTCATTTTGCATACCAATTCCAGTTCCCACTCCCTCCATTCCTCCTTCACTTCCCCTCCAAACCCATACCCAATACACTTCTTAGAGAGGGTAAGACTTCCCATGGGGAGTCAACAAAGTCTAGCACACTGCTTTGAATAAGGACCAAGATCCTCCCCACTATATCTAGACTGAGCAAGGTATCCCTCCAAAGAGAATGGGTTCCAAAAAGCCAGTACAAGCAGTAGGGATAAATCCTGGTGCCACTGCCAGTGGCTCCACAGTCTGCTCCAGCCATACAACTGTCACCCACTTTCAGAGGGCTTAGTTTAGTCTTATGATAGTTCCTTCCCTGTCAGGACATCAATTGTTTGATGAAGGTTCTATAGTGACATTTAAGATAGCCATCAATCTGACTACAGGGCAAGACCAGTTTGGACACCCTCTCCTCTATTTCTTAGGGTCTTAGCGAGGGTCATTCCTTTGGATTCCTGGGAATTTCTCTAGTGCCAGGTTTCTTGCTAGCCCTAAAATGGCTCCCTCAATCAAGATACCTCTTTCCTTGCTCTCCATCTCTGTCCTTCCCCCATCTCGGCTATCCTGTACACTCAAGTTCTCCTCCCCCTTCCCTTCTCCACTCCTCTTCCCCTTCCACTCACCCTTTCCCCCCCACCCTCATGCAACACACAGCAAGCCAGTAGCCAATATCAAATTAAATGGAGAGAAACTCAAAGCGATTCCACAAAAATCAGGAGCAAGACAAGGCTGTCCACTCTCTCCATATCTATTCAACATAGTTCTTGAAGTTCTAGCTAGAGCAATAAGACAACAAAAGGTAATCAAGGGGATACAAATTGGAAAGGAAGAAATCAAACTTTTCACTATTTGCAGATGATATGATAGTGTACATAAGTGACCCCATGAATACTTTTTAGTCATGGGCTGATATTGAAATTTGTTAAATGAGAGTATGTAACTATGTGGCAGTATTCTTACTAAAGGTGTTAGAACAGGGCTTTTCTTTTCACTAAAGAAAATGACTTAAATTTAGGTTACTTATCAAAGCCACCTGCATATCTTATAATTATGTAAATACGAGTGAGTGATTTTGTACTTACTTTCTGTCCTAATGATATCCAGGTAATGTTGGTTATATAACTAATTATATAAAATATAGCAGAATATATGCATCCATTTCACACAGTTGGATTACTGTATGTGCTGTTGCGTGAGCTTCATTATCTCTCTCCGAGCTTGGTATCTAACGCTATTGAAATAAAGCCGAGGCGCAAACCACTAGCATAAAACAACAAAGAGTGTGTGTTTTCCAGCCGTGCTAGAGTAGCAGTGGTCCTGCTCTTCCTGACTTGTCATCTCGACACTCGTAAAAGGCAAGTCACTTGACATTGCTAATGAAACACAAACACTTGGTTTACAAATTATATCTTGAGTCTGTCACAGAGACGTTGACTCATCTCTGCTGCATCATTCAAATTCTCAGTATGCATGACTTCAAACAGAAGTAAGTTAATGCTTTTATGGGATGCCTGCTCAAATATTCTCCCTTTGCACATGAATCTTTATGCAAAAGGGAAGCTTGCACAGCGAAACTGTTACTGAGCAAAAAACTAGAGTGTAAATCAGTTTTCACTCCAAGCATATCTGAGCTCATGAACTCGGAATATGAAACAATTACCTATTTTGCACATTCTGTTTAAATAGCAATTCAATTTCACATTTAAATAAACAAAACAGACATCCTCCGTTCCTAATTAACTCACTGTACAACATGAACGCTTGTATTCTATTGAACATAAAAACTGCTTTTTTCTGCTACTTTGTCTTTTGCTGTGAGTTAAATGAATAAACTTAACACAATTGATAACTTATTTATTTCAAATTACAGATATGCATTTCTAGAGAAAAAAATGCCCTCATCTTTCCTAGGCTTAGATATAACAAATGTTATGTATCATTAATAAAATAGAAATAATACTCTTTCTTACAAATAAAATAGAAAACAATACAACTGGATAGGAGCAAAAGCTTATTTACATTAGAAACTGTTTACCAGGCAATGCCAAACCTAGAGATAAGTGTAAAATTCCAAAAGGGGTTTCAGGGAACTCTTACAAGTTAGTGGTTCATTTGGTCTTGTGATCCCATGACTTTGTATCTTACTTCCGAACTTTGTGGCTTTCCTTATGCTTTCATTGCCCAGAATTAAAAGTTACTTCCAAATTAGTTTGAATGTTTTCTGTTATTTTCAAAGCAGGGATCTGTTTGTTGTGATGGAAATGTCCTGTGTTTTATTCATAAGTGGAGTACATGAGAAAAGGAAAGGGGGCAATCTGTGTGCTAAGAGAGGATCTTCCTGTTACTGTGAGAAAAGAAATGGGAGGGAGAAGAAGGGAGAGAACGAGAGAACACACTGAGACATGTTTGTTTGTATTTTTTGTTTGTTTGATTTATTTATTTATTTATTTGGTTCTGGAGACCCTGAGAAAGAAATTTGAAGGAATCTGTTAACTGAGAAAACTGGGGGAAGCAAGGATGAGGTGTCTTGGGTTTGGTAGAAGAGAGGAGAAGGCAGGAGTGTTGCGTTAGATGACAACCAGCCAGAGCAACTTGTTTGCTAAGATAGGGTATGAGCACCAGGACTTGGCATGGGCAGTCGTACTGGATGCATGCAACGGAGGGTGGAACTGATTGTGTCAGGAAAGATTTTGACACCTTAATGCTATGCCATTGCACATCTTTCTGAGAGGAAACAGGACAAAGTCTTCATTTTCTTCCTCCTCGGTTCTCAGCACTGAGCCTCCATCAGTGGCCCTCCTTACAGCTATCTAGTTCAGCTCTTTTCCCATGACAACCATTTGGTTCTGATCCAGGGATTAAAATACAAATTGCTAATCTTCACAATACAACAGCTTTTCAGCTGGGTCATACTACTGTTTAACAGGAAGAGAACCTGAAGTTCAGTGCGATGATAATTATGTGATATGTATACCTCAGTATATCATTATTATTGTTACATGCTTAGCTACACATAACATTTTGATTAGACTCGGAAATGCAGGTGCAGTTAACCCCTATGGTTAGCACTGAACATTTGCAGTGATAGAAAGTTAAGATGAGAAATTAAGGAAAATAATCAAAACCTTATAGTGAATATTTACAGTTCAATATCAAGGATAAGATGGAAGCAAAACAAAAATGAAGAGTATTCCCTAATGCATATTAAGAATGGTCTTTTAAAACATTGAAAAGAAAAAGTTGACCTGAAAATAAAAAATAATTGTGCTTTCCATCAAATTGAGAATGTTGCTATTCATGAAAGTATATTTAGACATAAATAAAATCCCAAAGGTTACACTAAACTAAGGATAGTGTCGCTTATCATTTTTGTTCCCCATTTCAGTTTATTTTCTTTGGCTTTAGATGAGCATTGTGGGTAGCTGTTATTTTGTAAACAGAAAAACATCTCAGAGGTCTGCAAAATACAAAATGAACGTAAGTTTTGAGTAGCTCATTCCACCAGATTCTGACATTCTGCCTCAACACCACAGACTCCAGTTTCTGGCACACATTCTTTTATGATTTCTAAAACA
The DNA here is from genome assembly GCF_018167655.1 of Microtus oregoni. Lineage (NCBI taxonomy): Eukaryota > Metazoa > Chordata > Mammalia > Rodentia > Cricetidae > Microtus > Microtus oregoni. The sequence goes on from NW_024543071.1 coordinate 27,119,270, forward strand.
TGAAAGTTTTATATTAGAATATTAATTCTCTTAACTCTGTACAAAGTAACTCTACCCATATATCTTATGTATTATTATATATTATATATCTGTGTGAAAATAAGAAGTGATTTGTAATCAATGTTTTATAACTATGAATTTTAGAACAGCTATATTGCTCGTGGATGGCATGTCCTGAAGTAATTAAGTGGCAAGGCTAGCAAGAGTGGCTGTAAAATATGCATTATGTTCTGTGACATTTTGTACAAAAGCATACACAATGCTGTATTTTCATAATTTTTCTCATCTGAAACTCAGCACTTTTCCTGCAGAAAGAATGATGACATAATGGTCTAAAAGGTTTAGAATGCACAAAAATAAGGAACGCATTTTCCAATCATTTTACTGTGGTTTGCTGACTTACAATATATGTTCTAAAAGGAGAACCAGAAAGCCAACTGCATTTAGATTCTGAAACCCTCAAATGAAAATTCCTAAGAATGAAATTGTCAGTAACCAGAATGGAACTATTTTATATCTTTGTCCAAACTCCATCCTCCACTCTTGTAAATGTTTGGTTGAGGTGCATTTTATAGTGACCAACATAGTGTTAGATATTACAGTAAACATTGCTTAACTAACTAACTCTTCATTATATCAAAAAAAAGTTTCTACAGCTGAAAGTCATTTTTTTTTCATAATGGTGTGAAAATTTGTTGCCATAGAAACAATCAGATGTCATTTTAGCTTCAAAGAAGCTTCAGAGAGAGAGGAATGGGAACTGAGTCTGTAATACCATGATTGTTAGAAAGTCAGAAGATTCTATGAAGACCCAGCTGTGGCCACATCTGCACAGCTAAATACTCTTTCACTTTGGTCCCTGGGGAACAGGAGGAGAAAGGTAAAAGAAGGAGGAACCAGAAAAGTAAATGTCTTTTTATTTTGCAATTGTTCTTTATAATTACAGGGGTAGAGAGTCAGAAAGAAAACAAAAGCAAGCAAACAAACAAACAAACAAACAAAAAACACCAAAAACTACCTCTTCCTGGTGTCTGAGGAGAAAACAGAGAATTCAATTCACCATCTATGCTGGTAGCAGACTCAGTTTGGGCCTTCCCAGTGCCATGCCTTTAGAATAGAGTCTGACCAGTGTGGGAGCATCACCTGTTCAACCAAAACAGCTACAAAGTTGCTCCTAAAACTCTGCCTCAGCTATGTGCATCTCCACTGGGGGAAACTAAGATGAATTGGGATTAATTAAATGGTATTCTATATATAAGCTAGAGGTACTTCTGTGTTCTTTTCCTCACATTTAAACAGGATATAAAGTACTGACTACTGGGATCCCATATCTAGGAAGCATGTAGATAAATTAGTCCTGCTTGATGGGAAATTTATTTCCCTAGAACACCAATGCTTTTGAAATTCATCCCACGGGCTAACAAGAAAATCTATGCAAAGCAACTCGATATAATTTACATGCTAAATGTTTTTATTTGGGCAATAGTATTCTCAGCAAGCATGTGAGTTTAAAAATAGCATAATCCTAAAATTTTCAGCATAATACAACCTCAAATGATCATACTACAAAACAGATAAACTCGTTTTTAATGATATTTATGCAATTCTGGAATAAAATTAACACTAAGAAAAGTAGACAAGTGTGGTGGTTCACACTTATAACTACAATATTCTAGGAAGCCGAGGCAGGAGGATCACTAGTTTGAAGCTACCCTTGGTGGTAGGAAAATTATCCAAAATACAGGTTTTCATTCATTTCCAAAGACAAATACCCAAATCTTCAGCCTTCTAAAGCAGATTTCTTTCTTTAAAAGCCACAATTTACAATAGGTTTTCAAAAATATTAACTCGTCTCCAAACCTATGGCATGCGTGATGATCCAATAAGTAAGTGCTCATTTTGTTTTTTCCCTCTGCTCTGAGACCCAAAGTGTCCTTTATGAGTCACGAGATATTGTTAATGTGAACTACACTGATGTGTCAGGACATCAGAATGTCACCAAGCTCTAATATAACTCAGTGGTAGAGTATATGTTTAGCTAGTAAAAGGTCTTGGTTGGACCACAGTATGTATGTGTGTTTGTGTGTGTGTACACAAACACAAAAGATAGACTCAGAAACACCCAAAAGCCTTTAAAAGTCAATTACTATTGAGTTTTTTGCAATGCTCTTTTTTACGCACTAGGTATTGTGTTAAGTACTTTTCTATTATCTAATTTCATTTTTGAACCATCCTTTAGGGTGGGCGCTATTGTTATTCTCATTTTACAAGAAAACAGATGCTTGGAGAGATTAAGTAACTCGACTAAGGTCATACAGATGTCAGAACCAAAATTCAAACCCAGATTTTTCTGGCTCCAGAGATGCCTCTCAGGATAAAAGAAATATTTCCCCAGGGAACTCCTACATAGCTATAACTGCTGAAGTCTGTCATCAATAAACTCTAGATTTATGGCTTGCCAAAAGTACTTCTGAAACTGTGCTTCCAGGCTTAATGACGGCTCTGCCTGTGGAGTCCAAGTGCACACTCAATTTATTCCAGGTGAAGTGAAGAAGACTGCTTCTGTGATGGTTTTACACAGGAGGAATGACTCCTGAGCCGTAAATTGTCCCGGCTTCCTGTGGGAACTATTTATGGAAACTTGGCCTTTTGGTTCTATTCCTACATCCATTTTAAGTACAGAAGGACCAGCTATCCTGGCTAAGATACCATTATCTTTGTGTATCCGCAGACCTGGATGGCCTGATCTTAGGAACTGAATCAGTATAGTCACAGTACAAATTGCCCTCCTAACTTCCTCTGCCCATGAGCAGCCCTTTCCATATGGTGGTAAATCAGAACATTAGCAGTGCTCTGTAATTAGCTCCAAGCAACAAACTTGTGATAGGATGTTGAGGCTTTGAGTAAATGTTGGCATGAACAACATTGCCATTAACTACAATGTTGGGAATGGACACACAGTAATAGTGAGGACGAGTACTTTATTATTAACATCACTGTATCCATTATCATGCCCAAAATCTCAACATCAGGTGAAGAGGACAGCAATGGAAAGTAGAACCAATTCCATATCAGATAATTGAGACTTCATAAACTAGAAAACATTTTCACTCAGCATACTGCAGGGCCGATGATTTGACCTTAAGATGGTCATTGCTACCATTCATAAGAGTAGAAGGTTATGTGACTGTGCTTGGGTGCTTTCCTAGAAGAAACTAGAAAAGCATATATGTAATACAATTCACTCAAGGTCCCAGCAAGAAAGACATTATCTCTGAATGCATCTGACTGCAATGTTTTGCTGCAAGTCGTTTACCAAACCCTGGAATGGTTAAAGCAATCAGTAAAGGAAGTTGTAGCATCCAGGGACTAATAACGGCAGGAAGCCATAACCACCAATTCTCCTAAATGAGTGTGGGAAAGATAGGTGGCCAGAGCCCCAAGAGGGTTGGAAACGGGAGGAGAAAGCCACCTAAAAGGAATGTTGTTGTGGAAGGGGCAGCAGTGCCCGTACGCAGCAAAGCAGACTAAACAGGAGGGATCCGTATTTATCCGTAGTCACTATCATTTTATACTGCCACACCCTTCTATGTTTCTAACTGGCCAAAGGCTCCCAGAAACCAGAACTGGAGGGAATTCAGATTCTAGAGGGTCAGTGGCCCTTGCTCCAGATAAACACCGAGGAGGAAGGTGTCTGAAATACATTTCTGGTTTCTAATTGTTTAAAGCAGTGACTGAAGGAGAAGCAACACTTTGATTACCAGCATATATATTATAATGTCATATAATACTAAGAAACAATTAAGACCTAAAGAGAGTTATATAACATACAATGAGTGAAAAAATCTCCATATTACCCATTATTAAAACTCATAGTAGTAACATTAAAAATGAAATCGGTCAATTAGCACAGTGGTGTGAACAGACAGTTTGCAAAGCTTGTATGTGTTTTCTACAAGATATCTGAGAGACGTCCAATCTTATTACATTAAAGCCAAAATAAAATGTCTAGTTCCTTTCTTATTAGAAAAAAAATAAAATGTAAGCAAGGGCAGAATAAAGTGGTTCTTTCCTGTACCATTAATGGAAACTATAAATTGGCATAGTTTTCTAAACATTAACACTCGTTCCGCTTCAAGTCTGGGGGGGTATAATTAGAAACATAGATAAAGATCTACACATAAAAATGTCTATAATGGCTATGATCACAGAAGAAAGAACAAAGGCCCAGCATTAAGGAACAGCATCCATTTCACCATTAAAAGTTAAACTCACAGGGAAGTCGTCTGCCACATAGCAAACAAGAGTTTATAGTCTGAAAAAACTGCGTGTCTAACATGTTCATCTTTAAGAAAAGCCAGGAAGATAGAAAGAAAAGGTATTATCAAAATGCAATTGTTGTTTCGCTGGGTTCTGACAACATAGTAATTTTTCCCCATTTTATATTATGAAGTTAACAAATCTTACATGAAGATGTCTTTATTAATAGTTGTTAAGGCCATAGAAGAACGAGTCAGAGAACTGGACTTGCAAAGCCTGTGAGATATAGTTCTTGTCTCAGGTTATTTATAATCTAGTTCTTAATTGTATGTTATGATTGTTTAATAATAATAATATAAAATGAAATAGCAATCTCTGTATTCTACAACTGAGCTCTTTTCCTCACACTTCTTGGCAAGCCAGAATTAGCTTATCAGACTCATCAGCTAAACTTAACTCTATCAGACTTAACTTCAAAATAATATTCTAGCTTTCAGGAAAATTACATATATATATACACACACAAACATATATATAAGAGAGAGTTTTCAGAACCTTGAAGTAGGATACTAGCTAAAGATTTATAAACAGAGAAGTAAAAGTGCTATCATTGAAAAAATAATAAACTTTGAGAAATCTTTACATAAAGCCATACTGTTAAAAGAGTGAGCCTCTGAGGAGAAAGCTCTTGCATTTCTCCTGTAAGAGTTGCATATAAAATATATAAAGAATTGCCACACAGTGATTTAAAAAAAAAAAGTCAGACAACCCTACATGACATTATGGCCTACTCCATCTCAGTCCAGATGGGTGGACACTCAGTTATTACTTCCGGATGCATACACATACACTTACATGGATGGACATAGTGTATATATCTTATATATGTACATATAGATATTCTATCTAAAACGGAACTATCTCTGTCTTCCTCCATTGTTATATCAAATCAAAAATTGCTGCGATAGCCATTCAGTTCAATTTCATTCTTACATGTTTATTGTCTTCTCCTTTACCCCAAATTACAGTTATTTCAACAGAAACTACATCATGTGTGTCTTTGACTGGCAAAGCAGTAGTAGCTTACCATGTCAATCAGAGTAGAATCCTCTGAGGAGACATGGCTTTGACAGCTGAAATAGACGAGCCACACCATCCTCACCTGTAAAACGTCCCCTTGTACTGCTTTATTTTTCTTTATGCTTAGTCTCCATTTACCTGGCTCTACATTTTAAAATTTGCCCCTCGACCAACAAAATGGAAGCTAAATGGGAGCCTCTACTTTTTAGGTCTGCCTTAAACCCCTCACATCAATATGAGAACCTGGCATAGGGTAGGCAATGACGGTGGGTGAATATTTTGCCACCAAATACAGAAAAAAAAAAGAGTATATATTATCAGCCTTCTCTTCTCGAGTATAAAACTAGAGGAATGAGTCACAATAGGAAACTAAGAAAATTAAATTACTTAATGTTACTCAGGAGTACTGCCCAAGTCTTCTATTCTTGCCCTTTTTCCCCCTCTCTTTTCCAAATGTCAACCTGCATGTGCACAAATGCACACAAAGACACACACAAAAGGGTCGTCCAGTAGGAACAGTTCCCTAAGTCATGAACTCTGCTCTTCCTTCTGTCTTTTAGTCCTTTGACTCTCATTACAATAATAAAATGTCTCTTTTAGCTTATATGCATAAATATATAAAATAATAGATGATTTGAAGGTTATATAATATGCAAATTAACATTGCATAACTGTAAAGATTATGTAATCCCCATTGACTCACAATTAAATAAATATGGCGGATGGTGGCATTCAAGTAAAAGTTGATGATATAGAAATTATGCACTTTCATTTGAGCCTTACTTTGTCATCGTGTGTCTTTTCCTTTGAGACAGAGCCTCACTATGTAACCCTGGCTGTCCTGGAACTCCCCATATAGATTCAGATGACCTCAAACTTACAGATCTGTCGCTCACTGCCTCCAGAATTCTGGAAATAAAAGTATGCACTACCATGCTTGGCCCTCAATTATCTTTTTTATATACTATGATACTTGATAAATTATTATTTTGCTTTCTGGAATATATATATACATGTGTACATACATATTTTTTGGAATCCTTTAAGGTTAGTTCCTTCAGCATAAGAAGGTTTTTCTTTTTTCAAAGAAAATGGGACAGACTTTTAGTCTAACCTGCATTTCAAAGACCAAAAACTTGACATCCTAAAGATGACATTTTTGATAAGTGAGTCTGTTGAAAATTAGATTGTTTCAGTCACAAGTCTTAGCTCCCATGCCCCATCAGACATGGGTGTTTATGGCTAGTTGTATTCTCCATGTATACCAATTACCTTTTCAAAAGACTATCTAAGGGGATTTGCCACTTGACAGATTGTTTAAAATTTAGCTACATGTGAAAATATGGTGGAGGTGAGATTCAATTTGGCTGTCAACCTATTTGACCCCTTTAGCTTTCATTTTAAAAAAATCCTTCAGGCCTTTGTAGGTTCTCAATAGTTCACAGTTTTGTTTGTTTGGTTGATCGCTTTGTTTTCATTTTTCTTAATTAAAAGATTGTTTATTTGTGCTTTTAATTCCACAATTGGGAAATTTGGGGAAGTTTCTGGAACTTACAACACTCACCTCTTCTCTTTCAGAAAACAATAAGCTTAGTTTGATATCAAGCCATAGCTTGAAAAGTGAATTACATAAATAAAAATAAGACCCCTATTCTCTGAATATAATGAGGCCAGTGTCAGATGAACATCTGTTTATTAAGCAGGGAAAGCTTTTTAGTAAAAAAGAAAATGATGTCTTGAAGAAATAATAAGCTTTTACTTTTGGATTTTTTTCTTTTTTATTGTTTTTATTGTGCTATACATTTTTCTCCACTCCTCTCCCTTCCTCCCCTTTCCCCCTCTACCTTTTCCCATGACCCCCATGTTCCTGATTTACTCAGGAGATCTTATCTTTTTCTACTTCCTATTTAGATCCATGTATGTCTCTATTAGGGTCCTCTTTGTTGTCTAGGTTCTCTGGGGTTGTGGATTGTAGGCTGGTTTTTCTTTGCTTTATGTCTAAAAGCCTCTTATGAGAGTACATATTATATTTGTCTTCCTGAGTCTGGGTTACCTCACTCAATATGGTTGTTTCTTAGATCCACCCAGTGTAAATGTACCACATTTTCTTTATCCATTCTTCAGTAATGGGACATCTAGGTTGTTTCCAGGTACTGGCTATTACAAATAATGCTGCTATGAATATAGTTGAGCACATGCCTCTGTGGTATGAATGAGCCTTTTGGGTATATACACAACATAGTAAAAATGGCAATCTTACCAAGTAATCTGCAGGTTCAGAACAATTCCCATCAAAATCCCAGCAAAATTCTTCACAGACCTTTAAAGAACAATACTCAATTTCATTTGGAAAAACAAAAAACCCAGGATAGCCAAAGCAATCTTTTACAATAAAGAAACTTCTGGAGGTAAACCCCTGGCTTTAAACTCTACTGTAGAGCTACAGTAATGAAAATAGCCTGGTATTGGCATAAAAACAGACAGGAGGACCAATGGAACTGAATCAAAGACCTGGATATCAATCCACATACCTACGAACACCTGATTTTTGGCAAAGAAGCAAAAAATATAAAGTGGAAAAAAGAAAGCATATTCAACAAATGGTGCTGGCATCACTAGATATCAACATGTAGAAGAATGCAAATAGATCCATATCTATCACCATGCACAAAACTTAAGTCCAAATGGATGAAAGACCTGAACAAAAAACCAACCACACTGAACCTCACAGAAAAGAAAGTAGGAAGTACACTTGATTACATTGGCGCAGGAGACCGCTTCCTAAATATAACCCCAGTAGCACAGACACTGAGAGCAACAATTAATAAATGAGACCTCCTGAAACTGAGAAGCTTCTGTAAAGTAAAGGACACGGTCAACAAACTTTTGAGTGCAAAATAATCATATATGTCTGAGAAGAAAGCAGCATTGGAGTTTGTTCTGAAACTACAGCCAGCAGGAACAGGTTGGGGGATAAACTGTAGAACTGCTACAGTTCGATAAATGGGAAGGTGACAGACTAGCAAATTAAATGACTTAGGCGTATTGAAGGGGCTACAGTCTCTTCACCTATGGCATGGAAATAATACTCAACCTTAAAGATTATGATTATACTCAACCTTAAAGATTATGATTATACTGTGTGAAATGTTGTGGCAATAATTAGAAAAAGCATTCAACTCATAGTTAAGCAGCAAGTTTATAAAATCTATAATGTTGCCAGACAGTCCATGGCCAGCAAAGAGAATATGAAGCTAGAGCAGCAACTGTGAGGAGATTTTGAGAGACTTGATTGGGAGTCTAATGAACTCGAACCTTCTTCTTACTAGATGTAATTGTGCCAGCATTAGTAAACATTATAAAAAAAATAGAAAAAAAAGAGCATCTTACATTACTTTTGAGAATTCATGGTGAGCAAGACGGGACTGCAGGGCATACTTGGGTCTTGTGTGAAGGAAGTTTGGACTTGATGACTAAAGGGAAAGATGATATTTTTGAGTTTGTGTTTTGTTTTTTCTTCCACAGTCATTAGTGAATTCCAAAGGCAACAACTGGCATCTGTGAGCTATTCCTCCCGCTATGCTCTGGGCCTCTTTTATGAAGCAGGCATGAAGATTGACGTCCCTTGGGCTGGCCAGTACATCAGCAGTAATCCCTGTATACGCTTCATCTCCATTGATAATAAGAAACGCAATATAGGTCAGTACTCCCGTTATTTCCCTTGAACACAGCAATGATGGTGGGTGTGGGTTGAGAAAAATGCTGTTTAATTGAGTGTTGCCATTCTGAACAGAGCAAGTGTTTAACTCCAAGCCACAGGGGATAAAACATAATGTCACATTTGCTCAGTCATGAAGTACACAGTGAAACCAGAAAGGTTTTCCAGAAAATCTTGTACCACGTGGTTTGTTTTACTGAGTTCATAAAAATACTGTCAGAAGGCTTAAGATTGCAAAATGGCCTGGGTTCTCTTTCTTTAATTTGCATATGTGTATATATAACATTTCTCTCTTTGTCTGGTTTTTGGAGAGATTCCAGTGGGTTATTTTGTTTAGGCTTTTTAAATTTGGTAATTGCTGACCTTTCACTTCCCCAGCTATATTAAAAGGTAAATTTTACCATGCTGTGAAATCCATCAGTTCTGTAATATTTTGATGTCTATGTACATTTCATCTTTTTTAAATGGAGTAAAATTGGTTCACATACAATATAACTAAAGTGACTGGCAAATGTCTCATGAGAACCTTCCTAGGACTCAGTGAACTCCATACTCTACCTTTTGGTTAAAGATAGTTCTAAAACTTAAATTTGATTTGCAAGACCATGTGTTGTAGAGGCATGATCTCTGAAAGTTTCAGGTCTGCACAGCAAATTCTGGGCCAGCCAGAGGTGCAGAGTAAGTCAGGGAAAACACACACATACATGCTGCACACACATACACACACACACACACACACACACACACACACACACACAGAAGGAAAGAAGGGAGGGAGGGAAAAAAGGAAGGAAGGAAGGAAGGAAGGAAGGAAGGAAGGAAGGAAGGTTGAATCACAAGGAAAAGGCAACTGATTGATTTCAGAGAAAAGTGTGTGTATTCATATCCATAGCACTGTGGTATTGTCTAAGGTAATGTCTTCATAAATAAACCGTGATGATCTAAGGTGATAGAACTCAACAAAAGAAATCATGGTTGAGTTTATTACAGCACTTCACTGTACAGCAACGCTCTCAGCGGCCCATTAGTTGGAAGTCTTGCCTGATAAAATCACCAACTCATGTCTCTTGGCTTGCCAGAAGTTTATGATAGGCCTCAGCTGGAGTGTTTTCTCTGTCAGAGCACACAGTCCCAGAAAAGATGTTTCTCCTACAACTTAAAACTCCCCAAGGGCTGTGCTGCTTATGTTAGCATAATTCCACATCTGATCAGCAGCTAGGAACTGCCTGTAACAGCAATGGGCATTAGCTGTGAGGTGTAGCCATGCCAACTCTACACCTGTGTGTTCTGAGGAAAGGCAAATAATCCCTGATCTTCTCACGTTATATATCATGACTTAGACATTATCTTAGGATCTCTATGAGGATATATATTCACCTGTATGTAACAGAAAACATGTTTAAAACAATATAAGATCATTTGTATGATTTACTATGGACAAATGACACATTTCCTAGACTGATGTGTTGGTGACATAGGGAGTCTCTCAGTGATAGAACATGTGTCTAATATATACAAAGATGTAGGTCCAACCCTAGCACAAAATAAAATGAAGAAAGAAATTCATAAGTGAAGCCTATGCTGCTCAGTGTTTTTATCACCATGACAAATACCTGAGTGATATGGGATTCCCCTCTGTATGCTGTGAATACCATTGGTTAGCAAAGAAGCTGCTATGGACCTATTGCAATGCAGAATAGGGCAAGGTAGGAATTCCAAGCAGATAGAGGAGGAGAGAGTAGGCGGAGTCAGGGTGAAGCCACATAGCCACCCAAAGAGACAGATGCAGGACTCTGGATAGAGCCACAACCATATGGTGATACAGATTAATAGAAATGAGTTAATTTAAGATATAAGAGATAGCCAATAAGAAGCATGAGCTAATAGACCAAACAGTGTTGTAATAATACAGTTTCTGTGTGATTATTTTGGGTCTGGGTGGCCAAGAACAAACGAGCAGTCTAAGTCAACACCTGAGAGATCAACTTAAAAGGAAGAAAACTTGGCTCTGGTGGTGATTCCTAAAGTGTCAGTCCATGGTCACAGCAACAGAAACTCTCGCTAAGATACAGCCTTTTTGTGCTATTTCAGTAGATTTATGTTTTCTTGAGTGAGATTAGGTTAAATAGCTGGGTTGCATGTAGAGGACAGAGGGCTCTTTTCTCCTGGGAAAGTCACCCAAGAGGAGAGGAAGAGTCTATCTCTGAACAGATTAAGTTTTCTCTACAAGTGAGGTGGGAGGGTGTGAGAAAGCACCCATGCAACACTGAAGTGATCATTTATAAAACTGAATGGGTCTGAAAAAAGCAAAACATAATATCAAGAATCTCTCATGGTTGTCAATTTTTGTAATAATAAGTTTCTCTTAATATCAGCCACCACACAATTTTAGAGCCAAGGCACCACATAAGTTAGAAATCATGTTTGGTTATATTCCTATTGTGGTGGTGCTCCAAGTTTCCAAGGAATACCTGCCTTCTTCTGTCAACTACACGGAAGCTTATCTTCTCTGGTGTGTGCATTCACTTGTATAAAGCCTATAGCAACAACTTTTCTTAACAAAAATCTAAGCACCTTCAATTATTCAAGAATTTTACAAATGTACTGAATAATGGGTCATTTGAAGGTCCATCCAACCTATGAAAAATTTTCAGTATACACTGATAAATCCCGACTTGATGTTATCTTTTGTCTATGTGGCAGGAACATCAGGCCAGATAGGTCTGGTCCTGAAAGCATTCAATTTTATGGAATTAGAATCTGAGGTATTATAGGTTTTAAAATGCCTTTATCATTTTAATAGTTTGGATCTTTTTTTTTTATTGAGAAAAAAAATTTCCGCCTCCTCCCAGCCTCCCACTCCTCCCCCCCTTCCCCCACTCCTCTCTCCCTCCCCCACTCCTCTCCCCCTCCCTCTCAAGTCTGAAGAGCAGTCAGGGTTCCCTGCCCTGTGGAAAGTCCAAAGTCCTCCCCCCTCCATCCTGGTCTAGGAAGGTGAACATCCAACCTGGCTAGGCTCCCACAAAGCCAGAACATGTAGTAGGATCAGAACCCAGTGCCATTGTCCTTGGCTTCTCAGCAGCCCTCATTGTCCACCATATTCAGAGAGTCCGGTTTTATCCCCTGCTTTTTCAGTCACAGTCCAGTCTCCTAAAGACTAATGTGTTTAAGAGGCCTAACCCTCACTTGGGAAGAGATGTAAACATAAGAAGGTGAGACCTGGTCACCTGGGCTGTGCCCTTGAAAGGCATACTGGGACCCCAGAGCTTCTTTTGCTCTCTATTTTGTTTCCCAGTCATGAGATCAGCAGCTCCAGCTGTGGTGTGCTTCCTTACCACAAGCCCAATATCAATGAAGTCAAGCACGATGGGCCAAAACCTCAAAACCTCTTAGCCAATGTAAACCTCAGATTTTTATTATAATATTATAATGAAAAGCTCCCTAACTCACTTCAATGATTTTTGAAATTATTTTTAAGATTAATGATTAAGATTAATGTGGGAGAACTTCATAATAAAATTAAGATCTAGGTTAAAATTCTTGTTCTGAATCCATCTAGCAATATGTTCTAGCATGAACCTTGTACTTATCAGATTATTTTAAATAGCAAGCACATGTAAAACTTTAATGACCTAAGTATGACAGATGTTTACTTCTTGATCAGCCCAAATGGGTATTGATTGGTAGGTATCTTTCTTCAAAAAGCTTCTTTAGACAATAAACATTTAAGGACATGGAAATGCCAGTCATCTGGTTTGATCCTCATATGTTGTACATCTGTATCAAATTATCACTGTGTCCCATAAATAAATGCAATTAGTATATGCAATTAAAGATTTTTTAAAACATGGTGGAAAGACGGCTCAGTGGTTAAAAGCACTGACTGCTCTTCCTGAGGACCTGGGTTCAATTCCCAGCACCCATATGGCAGTTCACAACTGTTAACTCCAATCTCAGAGGATCTGATGCCTTTTTCTGGTCTCTATGGGCACTGCATACACATAGTGAACAGATATACAGACAAGCAAAGTTTATATACACAGAAAATAAAATCTTTTAAAAGGTTTGTGGATATTTAAGAATATTAAAATAAAAAGTAAATTATTAATGGACACAGAGTTCTCTATCTTTCAACTTACTATCTCTACAGGTATTCAATAAATTGATGGAAGAAGGGGAAGGATAGATCTACAGACAATATACATTAGGTAGGCTCACATTCTGTTAATTAGAGCACAATGAAGTCAAGTTGGACCTGTCTTTTACCCATACATATAGGAAGAAGAAAAATGGGTTTGGTAAACATATTGCCAGTTCTTGCTATACTATGTAGTCTATATTATTCTATAGAACTTGCTTAGACATATATGAATGATAAATAGTTCTCAAATACAAGTACAAATCTTTTAACATGTACTTACTACAAAGGACATACAACAGTAATTCCAAGGAAGGCTACACACTCAGTAAATAAGGATTCCAAATATAATTAGCAATGTCGTTCATATGGAGAGGGCAAGAATATGCCATATCAGTGATGTGTTTACCACCTGAGATATCTGAGACACCTCAAACATCTTGAATTTGGTGTTAATCTAAGCCAGGAGTTAAGCTGCTCATATTCAACTTACTAATAGTATAACAATAAATGACTTAACCTGTCTGCATCCTCATCAGTACTGTTAGGTATTAATAATCCAGAAGAGTTATTGAAGAGTAAACAGTTTGGGTATATATTTCAAGTAAGGACTTTACATGGCACTTAGCAAATGATAATAAGTCAGTGGGTCTGGTACCTAGTAGTATATTTAAAGATTCTCAGAGTAAATAGCAACCATACTAAAATAATAGGACAACTTACAAAACTGTATTATAGAAATAGCAGGTTTTAAGTTTAATTATAAAACTGATGCTTCCATATAAATAAGATAAGACAATTTAATTAAGAGAAGTCAAACACTAATTGCAAATAGGCATTATTATAGTTATGCTATAGAGTATCATAGGACATATATATGGATATATATTATCAAAACTTGGAGTAATAAATTAACAAGAAACAGTTATATATTTAAACATGTAAAAAATATCTATATACCCACTCATATATAACATATGTAAGCACTTTTATAAAAATGCATGTTGTATGTATATATATATATATATATATATATAGGTATTTAAAGTATTAAGTATAAGTTGTGAAATAATCTCATTTTATGTATTTCCCACATTTGAACACAGACGGTCTTTCATTAGAGAATGAAATAACTCAGCCTATTTTGTAAGGAGAACATTTACATACAAAGTCATACCAAACAACAGACCCCTTTTAGCCTCTGGTTGCCCTGTCAATCTGCCCTCAATGAGAGATTACATCTAAAATAATACTTGTCCACCCACTTGCCAAGCAATTTGTTTCAGTATGATAATTGGTGCCAGGCTTGGAAAGAGAATATCAGCTAAGTCAACTAAATGTATACATCAGAAATAGTCCGAAGTATGAAGAATATTACTAGGATGTGTGTGTGTGTCTTTTTCTGTGTCTGTGTCTCTGTGTGTCTATCCTGTGGTGCACACATGTGTGAGCACACACACACAAACACAGTGACAGTTTCTTTCAGCTAGGTTAAAAGTCCAAGATTTCTTTAATTACATGTTTTCCATTTTTAACTTATTCAATTGGACAAATATGCACAAATAAGCTTTGAGTGCTTTCTTCGTGCCAATCATTGCACAAAGAATTGACAATTCCTAAGTCTCCAATGTAGTTTCATGAAGTGATCAAATGGAAGATTCTGAAAGTCAAAGGCTCCATTTGTGTTTGCTTCACTGAGACTTCTAATAAGTAGAAAGCCATGTAAGGACCTATACAATATAGAGTGTAAACATAGAGGAATTTTAAAAGAATACTTAGAAGCTTTGTCATCACACACCAAGTAATTATTTTAGATGAGAAAATAAAGGATGAGCCTAAGGGATTTAAAGATTTTTTAAATTGTTTGTTGTGTAAATTTCTCTGCAACGTTCCTGTAACTTCCTACTGTCTCAAGATGATCCTAATCTGAGCAATTGTTTCATGTCCTTGTTTCTTTTTTTGCTTGAAAAAGGGGCTGGTGTGATATGTTAAAGACCAGGTACTTTTTGCAATATCTTTGCTGAAATTAGGTAGAAATGTTTAAATGGGTTCCTTAGAAGAATCTCTTGTCAGCTGAATTAATATGGCAACCCTCACATCTGGACAAGAACCTTATTTTGAATTAAGAAAGAATTCATCCTCTGGAATAGAAAGCACAAGTCAGTGTTTCCATAATACCTGCAACCATATCAGCTGTTAGAAGAGAGAGAAACTGAACAAAGGCTATGTCTGTAAGACTGGGCTGTTTTGAAAGATCTTCAAGTTAGGTCCTTATTGCGCTCTGAAATGAGGCTGTCAGCACTGAGCTGTAAGCCAGGGCTCAAAATAATGTGTGCTGCTCAGCTTCCCAGACAAGTGCCTGCTCTTCATCATTCTGGAGGCATCTCAAAGCCTTTGCAAGCTGAGAACTGTATTGTAAAATTGTGGAAAATGCAGACAGCTTGTGAGCCTCAGGTCCTGAGCAATAGCAAAGGCTTGAGCTGGATGAAAGCTTGACAAGTTTTCAATTGTGGTCCATTTTTATCTGTGACCATGACAACACTATCCAGAAGATATGGGATCATTCCTTTACCTAGAGGCCCTTCAGAAAACAATTTCACCATTTCTCTTACTTTCAAGAATTTTTCCTCAGATAAATTTCAATGTCTCGTGGGCTAAGGGAACTGCTGATCTGACCAAAATTAGAGGTTCTGTCCTTCAGTGTAAATATGAGTCATCATTCTCCATATATGCTATAAAGTCACTGGTCCTTCTTATCCTGATCAATATTGAAAATTGACATTATCATCATGGGATCAAAGGATTGAGTATCTAGTGTTTACCAAATATTTTCTGAGATAGCCATATCTCACATGCAAGTCTGAAGAGCCTTTCTTTCCCTGCCCCTGAAATAACACTTGAGAATGTTACCAAATATTTTCTGAGATAGCCATATCTCATACGCAAGTCTGAAGAGCCTTTCCCTGCCCCTGAAATAACACTTGAGAATGTGCAACTTTGCACTGGCCATCCACTTAGCTTGCCAGGAAAAGAAATGGCTGGGTAACAAATTGTTTACCTTTAAGGCAAACTAGGAACCTGTTACTGTTACCCTTAAATTATAAAAAAATGAATGAACTCTCCATTAAATTGATAGATCTGAAGGCTCTATCAATTGAATAATAAATGAATCTCTAGCAATAGTGAATAGAAACCAGCTCTTGGTGACTAGAATATTAAGTGAATATTATATTGGAACTACTGGACTATGAGGTTTTACCAATGAGATCTGGAAGCTTTAGTGAAGCCTTTTTTTTTTTTTTTTTTTTTTTTTAGAGAGAGGTATCCTCGGTACCATTTTACCAAGGTCCCCGGAGAATGTACATCTGCTTTCAATGGTGCCCTGTAATGTAGCCTTTAATTTCAAAAGTTACACTTCAAAGAATCCTGCTGTTCTCTTTGTGAAAGATATTTCTTTTTAGTACTTGGTTGAAAAACAACTGTGCTCCAGCTGAGCTATTTAACTTAGAAAATATGTGATAAACTCGATAAAGTTGATGTTTCTCCACTTAGCAGTTTTCTGTTTGAATATTAAAATATTATTCTGGATAGTGTCTTAGTTACTGCTTCCTTGCTGTGAGAAGACATCACCACTGAGCAAATCATATAAAAGAAATCATCTCATTGGGAGCTTGCTTACAGTTTTAGAGTGTTGGTTCAAGAAGATCATGGAGACAAACAAACAGGCATGGTGCTGGAGCAGTAGCTGAGAGCTTTACATCCTGATCCTCGGGCAGACAGACAGAGGGACAGAGGCAGAGAGAGAAAAACAGAGACAGACATAGATAGGGACAGAAAAAGAGAGAGACGTAGACAGAGACAGAAATAGATAGACAGAAACAGAAACAGAGAGATATAGACAGAGAGAGACAGAAAGAAACAGAGGGAGACAGACAGAAACAGAGATTGAGAGACAGAGAGACAGAAACAAAAACAAAAACAGAGAGAGACAGAGACAGAAACAGAGGCTAGGCCTAGAATGGGCTTTTGAACACTCAAAGTCCACCCCCATGACACACCTCCTCTAAGACAACACCACCTAATCTTTGCCCAATATTTCCCCAACTGGGGAATAAGCATTCAAATATATGAGCTTATGGGTACCATGTCATTCAAACCACCACAAATAGTAATCTTTCACAAATAAGTTCTTGTTTAATCCAGCGTTGGTGGGTAATTAACTTTTTATAGGTTATCAATTACCAGTGTTACTCAGCATAGTGCAATGGACTTTATTTATAAAAGAAAGAGAGAGAGAGAGAGAGAGAGAGAGAGAGAGAGAGAGAACAAACTGTCTTTTTCATTATACATACCAATCTAAGTCCCCACTTCCTCCCCTCCTCCCATTCACTCCACTTATCCCCCACCCTATCCCCCATCCACTCCTCAGAGAGGGTAAGGCACATTGCTTTGTGGAAGGTTCAAGTCCCTGCCTACTAGATCTAGGCTGAGCAAGGCATCCATCCAAAAAGAATAGGTTCCTAAAAAGCCAGTAAAAGCAGTAGGGATAAATCCTTGTGCCACTGCCAGTGGCCCCTCAGTCTGCCCCAGCCATGTAACTGTCAACCATACTCTGAGGGACTAGTTTGGTCCTATGCTTGTTCCTTCCCAGTCTGGCCTTGGTGAGCTCCCATTAGCTCAGGTAGACTGTTTCAGTTAATGTACCCATCATGGTCTTTACCTCTTTTTTCATATTCTCCTTCCTTCCACTCTTCAACTGCACTTTGGGAGCTTAGTCCAGTGCTCCAATGTGGGTTTCTTCCTCCGTTTCCATCAGCTGCTGGATGAAGGTTCTATGGTGATATTTAAGATATTCATCAGTCTGACTACAGGGAAAGGCAAGTTCAGGCCTCTTCTGCTCTATTGCTTAGGGTCTTAGCTGGGGTCATTCCTGTGGATTCCTGGAAATTTCTCTAGAGCCAGGTTTTTTGCTAGCTCCAGAATGGCTTCCTCAATCAAGATATCTCATTCCATGCTCTCATCTCTGTCCTTCCTCCATCTTGACTATGCAATGGGCTTTAAAACATAACAACCCTACCTTTAAGTTGTAATCCATCACTTAGAATTAGGTTGACCCACGTGATGTTGCTCCTCTCTCTGTAGAGTAAAATCAGTTCAATGCCAGCATCTTCATGTCACTCAACTAACAACTGTGTAGCCATGTTTCTTGGTTGTTCTGAGTTTCATAGTGCTATATGAAAATTATACTGTCTCTCTAAAATGTTATAAGGATTGAATAAAATAATATATACAAGTCCCCAGGTATAGTGCCAGAAATGTTCATAGTAAGTGCTATTTTTATAATGTAAAAAAATTTTATGCTATTATTCTATAATTTATATAAGCATACTAATTTTGAGAATGAGACAAAATGCCAGTGTGATGGGTATTTCAAATGTTATCCTTGTTAAAGTGACAGCTCTTACATCTAGTGAGGCTAAACAATATCTTAAGGTGTTAAACTCGGAGCACAGTACATTCAGTGGGGTTCTTCCTGTTGGTGAAGTCTCAGATCCCTTTTCAATAAGACTTTGGTTTACAAGATGATGCGAGTAGGACAGCATCTAAAGAGAACTGACTGCAAAGATGAAGACTATTTCAAAAGCAAGGTTCAAAGTCTAACTACAGAGTCTCATCACAGGAAATTGCTCCACTAAGTTTCATGTCACAGCATTTTTAACTGCCCAGAATCGCTAGTCCGTCTTTTTGCTACTTTTAACATTATTGACTCCATTCAGCCTCAAGAGTCTTTACCTTATTACTAGTGACATTCTTGTTATTAAGTGGGTGGAGAAGACTTTAATGTACTCTCTAGGATCCTGTACAGACCTTGGTATATTTAATGGTGAATCCCCCTATAAACTTCATATATGTACTCACTTACATAATTAGAGTGATCCACATATACCATCCAGGATGTTGAATTTCCTGCATGATAGAAATGAATATTAAATATTAGAATCTGAAAAGAATCTGTGGGAATTCCATTAATATTTATAACTGATCTATGAGACTAGGGGAAATCTTTTAGTATATTTCAAATTAATAATTGTAATAACATAACATCCTTGAAATTAAAATAGTTTCTTTCTCAGTGAAATAAATTTCTATCTGTATTGCTAGCGAATCCTTTGCTGCTGTTTTTATATGTCCTTACTCTACTTAGTAGGGTCAGGAAGGTCATCTGAAACCTGAGGTCAATTGGGTCTAATTCTATTTTTATTAAAAACAAAATTCCTGTTTGTTTTCTCTCCCTTATTTTCATAAAAATGGCTTCTCTAGATTGAAGAATTTCTTCTTTGATTGAAGAACCTTGCCCAAGTACACAGATAGAATCTTTAATATTTTTAAGTCAAAATATAACAGGAAGGATAATTTCATTTATCTTATTAGGAAAGGAGATAGGAATGCCGACAGTGGCCTGGTTGATTTCCTCTACAAAATGGGACAGGTACGTTATGGCACTAGCTTAAATACCTTCACCATCTTATTGGTCTCAGATCTTAAAATTTAAAATTTTTTATAATATCAAAGCAACAAATGAATTAAAGCAAAGCTTTTAGTCACCTCTAGCCAAGAGAAATATTTCATCTTTTCACAGAATTGCTTTGAACAGTGACAGATCTAAAGCTGAACCCAGCCATGCAGCTACTATGGTGACAACATGATATTCTGAGAGGTAAACTAGTGCGCAGGCTCAGGAGGAAGTGCTGCCTGGTTCTGGAAAAGCAGGGCAATCACAACATCACGTACATACAGGACAAAATTCCAAACAGGACAACAGTTCCGAGAAGGACAGAACAGCAATGCACAGTAAATGGTGACTTCTTAGCACTGCTAAGTACTGAGGAAGATGGAGCATTTCAGTAGACTGTCATAGAAAACCTGGGCTTTTGTACATATTGTGAAAAGAAACTGCAGCTAGCGAGAGCCTAAAATCAAATGTGAGTTGGGTTAAGCCCCCTGCCCTAGGGACCTGAGCAAGGTCCAGTTAAAAGACGATTGAAACCTTCTGTTCTTTCCTTTTGGCAGTGCAAGTGAAAGCTGTAACGGGCTTGAAAATCTCCTGTTGTCCCAGGATAAATAGATGTTTTCATAAAGCTTGGGAGGTCTTAGCCAAAGGACAAAACTTCTCTTAAACAGATCCAGAAATATATACAGTCCCACTAAATGTGGTTTAAAAAAAAAAAAAGAGCAGAATCTATGGAAGTTTTAAAGGAATTGATGCTAGAAAAAAAAATTCAAGTCATGGATAAAAGGTAGAAATTAGAAATATTTGTGAAAATTGCTTTATACATTTTTGTTTCACTGAGCCCCCACTGTCCTTCCTGGCTACCTACAAATTGCCTATCTTCCCAGCCCTATACTTGGTCCTTTTCCAGTCTTTAATCCAATCGCTTGGAAGGCAGAGGGGGTGAGTTTGGGGCCAGCCTGGTCTTCAGAGCTAGTTCCAGGGCAGCCAATGCTACACAAAAGAACCCTGTCTTGAAAAAAAAAAAAAGGAAAAGAATAAAAGGAGCTGAGCTGAGCATATGGGTGCAATGTGAGCAGTCACTGCACTCCATCTTGACTTCCCTGCCATTGGGCCATGAAATGTGAGACAAAATAAACCCTGCTCCACACAGCTCCAGGAAAAGTAACTAGAACAATAATTACATATGTATCCATGATTTCTTTGTTTAATATCTAATTTATCTTCAACTTTTAAGGGCCCATAGATGGATCTATCTGCTCAGCCATGTATCCAGTTGTCAATAGCATGGGAGTCAATTTATAATTAATTATGAAGTCCAATCAAAGAATGAGAGAGAAAAACAAAAAGATATAATTTGGTTATCTCAGACGTGAAATATAAGAGTCTCTTTTGAAGCCCATTCTTCCTCAAATTAAACCATTTTTAAGGTTATGTACTTGAATACTAGTCAGAATAACTAATGGGCATTTCCCAAAATTTTAAAAGTATATAAAGGCCTTGGGAGTTAGCACCCTGAGTGAGGCTTATGCAATCTGAGGGAGACTGGGCAAAGCTGCTAAAGCTGGTAACTCTGCCCTCTGAATAATAAGCCCAGAAAGTTGGGGTGAGTGGAAGTAAGACACACAGGAAATTCAGTTTCACTAGTTTTCGCCTAAATGTAAATAAAGCACTTCTCTCCTCCTCATAGTCTACTGGTCAAAAGATGGCTCCAACTTTCTGCAAATAGAGGGAACTTCTCCCAGAGTGTGGGATGTTTGATAAAGTTTGAACTATCTCTTCCAGAAAATGCAAAAAGCAGTCTAAAGATACTTCCAAGCCTTAAGCAAAATTGGCTATTAGAAAGTACTGTAAACCCATATATTGGTTTAGCATTGGTTATATATTAGATTATTAGTGTATTACTCTTACAAAACTTTCATATTGTTTTCTACAAAGACCTTTAATATAATAGAGCAAAATGATCATTTTAAAAGTTATTCCATGTTATGACCATGATTTTATTATGTAGCAATAGTATTCTAATTATTTTTAAAGAATTACATATTTCTTTTTAAAGTTAAAGATCAGCATCTATAAGCCATTAGAGAAATTATTTTTTTAAATATTTATTTATTTACTTATTATGTATACAATATTCTGTCTGTATGCCTGAAGGCCAGATGAGGGCGCCAGACATCTTTACAGATGGTTCCCATGTGGTTGCTGGGAATTGAACTCAGGACCTTTGGAAGAGCAGGCAATGCTCTTAACCACTGAGCCATCTCTCCAGCCCCGAGAAATTATTTTTATAAGGATAAGAATGTATGTGTGAGTCCTTTTAGCTCCTAAATTGTTTATAATTCTATAAGGGATTCCCCACTCACAATATGCTTGTTGAGTCTTTATTGCTCTGGGGCAATAGCCCAGACATTGTTCTGGGTGTCTAGGTAAAAGAGATAGCCAAGATTTTACTCTTCTGGTGCTTATACTTTGTGGTAGTACCAAAGAGTTCCACAATAGACCAGAATGGAGTATAACAAAGGTTTACTTATTTGGGGATAAACTCACAGTAAAGTAGCGATCCACAGTCCTCTGCGTGCGCTGGGAACCGGAACTGAATCCTGCCAACCAGACCCAGATAATCACACTGAAACTATATTAATTACAACACTGTTTGGCCTATTAACTCAGGCTTCTTATTAAGTAACTCTTACATCTTAAATTAACCCATTTTTATTAATCTATGTATCTTCATGGGACTGTGGCTTACTGGTAAGGTTACAATGTCTTCCTCCTTTGGCAGCTACATGGTGTCTCCCTGACTCTGCCTTCTTCCTCCCTGCATTTAGTTTAGTTTTCCCCACCTAGCTCTTTTCTGCCCTGCCATAGGCCAGAGCAGCTTCTTTATTAGCATACAGAGGGGAATTCCACATTAATACTTAAGAAAGAATATTTGATTATATCACTATATAGAGATTTAAAAGCTCAGATTTCATGTAGACCAAATCCTAACACTATCCCATCTGATTTTTCTCTTTTATTTTGACAGAATTTTGAGGATATGTAGTTTAAATTCTATGCAATAAAATGGCTGTGGAGTCAAAATAATGATGTTTCAATGAAGCATTGTCTTTTTGAGAAATATTAAGATAAAGGAGATAGTTCTGTTTTAAAAATGCTTGCCTTGCAAGCGTGAAGACCTGAGTTTGACTCCAAAACCTACCTTACAAAGAACACGTGTATATCGTTGTGTGCGCTTGAAATCCTAGTGCTGAGTCTATGGAAATAGACAGATCCTAGCCTACTTGGAATGTTCCAGCCTCTGGCCCCTTGAGACACTGTCTCAAAAATTAAAAGTGGAGAGCACCTAATAATGCCAATGTTGACATCTGGACTTCACACTCATGCACACAGAAATGTGTACCCAAAAACAATGTGAGTACACAGAGAGAGAGACAGAAAGAGAGACAGAGAAAGAGATGTTCGTCACTCTTTTAAAGTTCATATTCATTATCTTAATAGAAATTAGTCTATGAACCAGTCAGTGTGCTAAGCTTTTTTAGAGGCTTTATTTCATTTAATCTTTACAATAACCATATAACTGTTATTATTATTATTATTAAAGCTAAAGTTGAGAAATTAAGTGAAAACTTTATACCTGCTTGAGCTTTGTCTCCTATATATACTTTTCTGGTAAAACTTTAACTTCCTATCCTATAGAACCTAGTAAAACTACCCCATGGACTTAGTTCCCCACCATGGAGATTAACTGAAATCTAAAAACGGGACACTTCTTGACTTTTAAGAAGCTTCCTTATAGAATGGGCTGAATAAATATTCTACCCCCTTTAGAACACCTTGGATCTTAAATAACTTCCCCCTAATTTTATCGCCGGCAAATTGCTACTCAGCAATAGGGCTTTGGATGCCCAGTTAGTTATCTGTAGAAAATCATTCCTAATGTTCCAACCCAGCCTCTATGTCCATCCTCCTGCTCCTTTGCCACACCTCTGTCCAGCACTCACAGATGTAGTGGAAATAGCATGTTTATTATTCAAGGAGGCTGAATTACTAGAGAATGTTATCATTTACTTTCATAGCTGGCCACACTCTCTGCAAATCGTTTTCCATTATTTACTGTAAAGTTGTTTTCCAAATTTGTGTATATTTTCTTACATGGGCTCTTCAGGAAAACATCTTCTCAAACTGGAAGTCTGCACTTTATTTCATTTCATCGTGTGGGGTTTTCCAACATGTTTATAGTGAACCAAATGCCCATCAGAATGGTTATCTTATACAGAGCTGTTTAGAGGATATCCATGTGCCTTGTTAAACATAATCTATCCAAACATATGTAGCTTTGGATAACAAATATACATGTGCATTAGTTTTAAAACTTCCCTTCTAGAAGCCTTTATTTAAATTGGCAAATGCATACATCTACAGATTTGTTAGTATTTGCTGACCTAGAATAAACAAGTTAAAGAGCCTTAAAATTTTTACAGAACCGAAATTAGTAGGTATGTTAGAGTTTTAAAGATATATACATATATACAACAACAGTTAAAGAAAAAGAGGCCATGAATTTGAAAGCAGGCAAACTTGGAAGGGTTTGAAGGGAGGAAAGGGAAGGAGAAAACGATGTAATTTATGTTACAATTTTTGAAAAGCTAATCTCTCCTACCCAGTGATGGAAAATTTCCCGAGGGCCACACGTGGCACTGGGGCTGTGCTGGTTTGGCTGTAAGAGTTCATTGCTGTAGATCTGTACTGTCTGCTCACTGAGAACAGGCTTGCTTTATCTGTCCATACTCTATAGAAGATAAGGACTAAATTATCCCTTCTTCATTTATTGATTATCCAAACAGTCGACAGACAGCAAGTCCTTGCCACTTGCCGCATCCTGATATAGACATCGAAAATGTAAAATATAAAGCACAGATGTAAAACAACAACAAAATTTTCTCAAACATGAAAGAAAAAAACAGCACTGAACAACAATCAACACGGTTTTATGAGGAACTTTCTTCAACTGCAGAAAATTAACCCCTACTGAGGTTTGGGTGTTGGTGAAGGACACGGGGAAACTCCCAGACGCCAGGTGAAGTTCTTCCAGACAGCTGTCATCTGCATTTCCACTGCACCCACTTCCTTCCTAGATGCACTTAGCACATGCAGTGCGTCACCTTTATGTGTCGAGTTGTTGGGTCTCCATTTAAAACAGCTGGAGCCCACACATTGGTGTGCTGGCTTCTCTGAGTACTCTGCATGAGGGAGCTTGTGCTCTAAATGTGCAAATCACTGCCGGATGTAACACATTTTAAAAACAGGTATTTTGATACTTTGCTGTATAAAATAAGTTTTAGAGGGAATTTAAAGATGGTCTTGTGTTTTAGGGTTTCTATTGCTGTAAAGAGACCATGACCATGGCAACCCTTACAAAGGAACATTTAATTGTGGTAGCTCGCTTACAGTTCAGAGGTTCAGTCCATTATCATCGTTGTGGGACATGTTGGCACGCAGGCAGACATGGTGCTGGAGAAGTACCTGAGAGTCTTACATCTTGCAGATAACAGGAAGTGATCTGTAACACTGGGCAGTATTTTTGAGCATATAAGAGATACCCCAAAGCCTGCCTCCATAGTGAGACACTTCCTCCAAAAAGACCACACCCCCTAGTAGTGCCATTCCCTTTGAGAAACATTTTCTTTCAAACTACCACATTGTGAATACTTTATTTTACTAAAAATAATTAGAAATTTTACCTAGTTAGTACCTCAGACGAACTAATTGATTAGTTAACTTAAAATGCTAAGATGTTATTTAAAAGTGTGTCATTTATTCCTTTGGGACAAGAAATATGAATATATGAATGTAAAACTATAGAGAAAAAGTTGCAAGGTGTTTTGGGAAGTTGGATAGCATTAGCCTTGTACATTGTTGAACTAATTCCCAATTGCCAAGTGCAATTAACTCAATTAAATCCAGATTTCAGCTACAGTAACAACAAAAAAAAAATGTACCACAGATAGGTGCTGATTTATAAATTCATGTACTGCTCAGTCTACAGAGAAGACAAATAGATATTTTCACACAATGCAATAACTGTTGTTTGAGAGCACCTTCTCCCTGTATTTATTAGTGCCTGATATGAATGAAGTAAGGAACGTCACCACCTCAGTAATTCCAGTTCTCTGAAATGAAGTGAGTCCAGCTTGAACAATGGGGGAGGACAGTATTGTTTGTTTGTTTGTTTGTTTGTTTTGAGCATTTACTGTGCTCCAAGCCCCAAACTTCTCACTTTACATGGCTTTAATCTGCGTAGTAATCCTGGGCTTTGTCACCAAGACAAAGAACAGTGATCACTGGAGAAAAGAATGCAAATTCAGTTTACATGTGGAAACACTATTCGGAAGTAACCTGCTGAACTAAAACTAAAATAAATGCCAGGGCACATTAGCCAGGGGACTAGGACTCCTGGAAAGAATGTGGAGACAGAGACTTGGAAGCTCCAGTGTGAAGGAGGCCAATCGGCAGTGTCTAAAATGCTTCTAATGTTTTTACTCTTCTTTTAACTTCCCTTATTTTTTATTTATGTGTTTGGGTGTTTGCTGTCAGACAATGGTCTTTTATTCTGTCCCAAGAATTGGCCAGTAGCCAGGCAGGAAGTATAGGTGGGGGCGACCAGGCAGGAAGTAGAGGCAGGGCATGAAGAATAGGAGAATTCTGGGAAGAGGAAACCGTCAGTCTGCAGACATCACCCAGCCACAGAGGAAGCCAGACACAGAGCAAGCAATATGTGACTGCCTCACAGAAAAAGATACCAAGCCACATGGCTAGCACAGACAAGAAGTATGGGCTAATATAAGTTATAAAGGTTAATAAGAACTAATGTGTCAATCAATTTATAATTAATGTAAATCTCTGTGTGTTTCTTTGGGGCTGAACAGCTACAGGACCAGGTGAGACAGAAACCTCAATCAACAGGTATTTGCCTGCTTGTCTGTCTGTCTGTCTGTGTATCTTCTGTCTGATGCCCTCCAAGGCCAAAAGAGGACCTTGGATTCCATAGAACTTGAGTTACAGGTTTCTTAGAATTGTTGGTTGCCATGTGGATGATGGGAATCGAACCCAGGTCCTCTGGGAAAACAGCCATTGTTCTTAACCACTGAACCATCTCTTTAGTTCCAGTGTGCTTACTATACCTTGATTCAGCAATCTACTTTTAGGGAATTTGCCCTACAGGTAGCTGAACAAAAGTGCCTGAAAGAGATAAGAAACTGTCTGTTTTGACTCCTGTGACTGACAAACTGTCTTAGACTTACACATCATTTATTAATAACAAATTGCTTCCAGTTCTGGAAGCTGAGAAGTGTGAGATCAAGACACAAGACCCTTGAATATGTGGCAGGGACTCTTCCCATCTCAGACACTGTCATTCATATCTCCTTTCTCACACTGTGGCAGAGGTAAACAAGCTCCTTTTTTTTTTCCTTTTTTTCTTTTTTGTTTGTTTGTTTGTTTTTCAAGAGAGGGTTTCATCACGTATCTCTGGCTGTCATGGAACTCACTCTGTAGACCAGGCTCGTCTGGATCTCACAGAGATCTGATCCGCCTGCCTCTGCCTCCCTGAATGCTGGGATGAAGGCGTGTGCCAAAACACCTGGCTAACAAACTCCTTTTATAAGGGCACTGAGGCCTCTCACAGGATCTGCTCTATGACCCCTACAATTGACCCTCCCAATACTGTCACGCTGGAGCTTAGATTTCAGTGCATGAACTTAAGGGTAGACATTCAGTCTCTGGAAGAATAAACATGATCATTGCAAAATTGTTTGTAATAATAGCAAACTGTGAAAAAAAAGTCCATCTGTAAGAGATTAAAAAGTAAACTCCAGTAATCCCAATATTATTAAACTACATAGATGGCAGTGAAATGATAGGAAGCTCCGTAATATTTTTTGTGTGTACATATCCAGTTTGAAAACAATTGCAGTAGTTGACCTAATTTCCATTTTAAACTGTGAGTAAGTGTTCAGGGTCACAGGTAGAATATTTCTGAAAGGGAACCTGAGGAACCATTGAGCAGCGTAGCTATCGTTGAATGATGGAGCTGCCAGGTCTTGAGACAAAACGTTGCTCATCACTTTTCCCTGTTAACTGTGTTTGCTTAACTTTTTATAGTGTTACCATTTAGTCAAAAGCTTTTTAAGATCAAAGATAATCCCATTCTACTTTCTCTTCTCACAATATTAGAGATTTTGATTTTGCTTAAAAATAGCATTTCAAAAATATGTGGGGCCCAACCAGTTCTGCTGCTGTTTTCTCTCGTAAGCATCAGAGCATGCTATTGAACACCCCACTGTAGATACACAGCAACATGACCAGCTGAGTCATTCTTCCAGGGAGGGAGGAGACAATGTTTCTGATGTAGTTTCAACTAATGACCTTCAGATCTGGACAGAGCGGAAAGAAGGACCCAAGGCGTCCATGCTAAATGAATCATATATTATTTCTTAAGACAGAAGTTGATTGTCCAGAGTGTTCCCAATAAATGTTAGAGACAACCTTCTATAGGAAAGGGAGCAAAATGGCAGTGAATGTCAGCTGCATTTCCGTAATTTAAAAGACTGCCATTTCGAGCCTTATCATTTCCCCTTTCATGATGGGCATTTTATCTTTAAAAGGGAAGTTAAGACTTCTCAGGTAATCTTCATTTCTGATTGCCTGCCGACAAGAAACACAATTTCCCTACTCATTTATCTTTAAGAATCTTTGTTGGCCATTTGCTTTCTCCTATCACTTCTTTGGAAATTGTTATATTTGTTTCCTAAAGGAAGCTGTCCATTCCTCTCTCTTCTTCTGTGACTGGACACTTAAACTGGTTGCTGTTACTGATTAATATGGACAGATTCTGCCTCTAGAGAAGCAACATGGAAGAAAAAAAATCAATCTTTTCTTCCAAAAGATAGTGGAACAAAATGAAACAGGTAAAGAGGAAGCCCATAAAGCCATCTTTTCTCTGTGCCTCGTCCTTTGAAGAAGCCCTTAATCCCTGAACTTTGCATTTCTGTTAAACCCATGAGCTTATGTTGGATTGATATAAATACTTGCCATAGAAATCCCTGCAGTAGACAAAGTTGGAGGTACTGAACTTGTCTGGGATGTGACTTGGTGAGCGTCAGCCAAATTTTAGTATTTGGTTGATACTTTTTAAAGCAAATAAACCCTGAAAGGGATCCCTCTGTTTCTGATTTGGACCAACAGTAGGCACAGAAAAACAGCACATTGCCAAGAGACAGGATGCCAAGAAAGAATGCTGTATGCACATTATTTGACTTGTTAGAAAAGCGAGGGAGGAGAGAGAGAGAGAGGCCTCAGAGCCTGTGTCAGTCTGCTGGAGTCCCTGTTCCTGCCCTTCTCTTCTTCATTTCCTCTGTCATTCACTCCTCAAGGAGGAAGTAGAGCTTACGTGGAGGTTACAGACAAGGTTGGCTTCCTCTCTATCAGAGTTGGTGGTGGAGTCCCTGGGCTGTATAGAAGAGAGCTACATTGTGAAGAAAAGCACTTCCAGCAAGAGGAGGAGGCTGGTTGACAGTTCCACTCCAGTGGAGAGAGGGAAATTTGCCAACGTGTGACTCTGGGCTTGCTTTGTAGTGTTTCAAACAAGTTCACACGGGTGTGTGCCCCAGGGCTCGCTGTCTTATACCACGAGTGTGCTTCCACTTAGTGAATAATGGTGCCCCAACAACATTCATTGTACATGCTTCGCCCCTTCCTCCCCGAATGTACCCTCCTGAAATGTTTCCATGTGTCTTGTGGTGCCAGTAAAGTAGAATCATCTTCACCCATTACCTTTTCTTCCTGGTCCACAGCTGTGTCTGCCACTTCCTAAGTTGCTTTAGTCCTCTGTTTATCTCTCAGAGATGAAATCAGAGACGGCTTTTGGGGTACCCAATCTCTGTCCCTTGCTACTGACAGAAATAAAATCTACCAGATAAAAAGCCTTTGTTGCATTTGTATGTGAATAAGAATTTCAACTTTTAGTGCAAAGAGAAAAATTTGGGGACAGGAATCCTGTGTGACCTAAGAATGAACATCCCACACAGATTCAAAATAGGAAATCAGAAATGAGAAGAAGTAGAAAGAGACTGTAGAGTTTAATTTTCCACGCATCCAGGTTTCCAGGCAATAGTAAATGCATTCTTTCACATTTTTATGCAATTCACTGTTTCAATCACATAATTTCCGCTTCTTATTTGTAAGTCGCTTGTCCATTTTTATCTTATTGCAATGACTAGGACAATATTAAATACTACTGTTGTTTTAAAGAATTGTTGCTTGTAATATTACTGTAAGAGTCTACATTATTTCATTTTAAAATTCAATTAAAACAGTCAACAAGATATTCTGTCTCATCTTGATAAAGTCTGCTTTTTCATGTTATCCTGTATTTCTCATAAATTTACATTAAAGGACAATGGATGTCTCTACTATAAATTGGGATCATCACACTTCACTTAATTGTACCTATCAACATGATATATTGTAGTAGATAAATCACTAGAAAATCGGTATGGTTCTTGGTGCAGTTTGTTCAACACTGGTGATCTCATTCATGTTAGGCAAGTGCTCTTCCACTGAACAATACACTCAAATATTTTCTTAATGAAAGACAGAGACTGATTTTGTGGCCTGGGCTTGCTGTGAGCACCCAGTCTTTCTGCTTCAGCTTCCTGACTGATTAGCAAACATCATGAGTTTTCTCCATAATCATATGGAAGAATATGTATGTGTACTTGTATCTGTAAATGTGGTGTGTGTGGTGTATGAAATCAACATTACAGTAGTTTTGTCATTTGGCTAAAAAAAAAAAAAATCAAAGTAAAACAGCCAGGTCCTGAAGTTGTGGTCCACTTTTTCTCTTAAAGTTTTGACTGTGTTTTCAGTTTCCTTTCTGTTTCTTGGTTGACATTCATTTTTTTTGGTTGAATAATTTTTGATACGTTTTATTTTTCATAACAATTGCTTGCTTTGCTTTATGATTTAAAGGCTTCTAGCTTGAGTCCTTCACTTTCATGTCTTCAAGAGTTTCTCTATGTCTGTTATGTCCTGTCTGTCAGAACAGCACAGCTGGGATGTGTGCCTGTCTTCAAGTAGAATGGAAAAACCCAGGAAAAAAAAAAAGAAAGAAAGAACATATCTCCCCTGAGATGCCAAAACCACAGATCTAGCCACAGGCGGATTTGGTGCCAGAATTCATTCTGCCAACATACTGCATTAAATAAGTTAAAGTGGTCATAGGCAATATTGCCAAGAGGTATCTAGCAGAAATAAAAGATTATGAAGGAATACTTTAAGTTCAAGCCTCAAAGAAATTGTAAGATAAAATTTCTAGGATCCTCCATCAAAATGATGTGTGTGAATGTGTGTATATAGAACATGTAAATATGGAAGTGTTTATTATATATAGTTCTATTAAAAAACATACAAAGACACACACGTCCTTAATCAGTAGACATCCAAAGTAATTTTAAATTATTTATTTATTTATTTAAATTATAACTTTTTAGAAATTACAACTAATTTTATAAAGTCTGAAGATTTAGGAATACTGTGATATAAAATAGTCCTATTGAGTATATTTAAAGATATGAAAGGGTACTAGGAATATCCCTGAGGAGAAGAAGACTGGCAAAATTGATCATGAAGATTCAAAAGAACCCAAGTAAAACTTTGCCAATGAGAAATAATGTAAGTTTGAAATTCAAAGGAGAAATTAAAAACAAAAATAAGCTGAGATATGGGGAAACTGGTGAACTGATGACCAAATCAGAAACAAATGTATTTAGAACTTAGCATAGAGATATCAAAATAGGAATATCTAAAATGGACTCGAGATATAAGGATAGGATGAGGGTCTCAAATGTGTTTAGTTGGATTCCCATGAAAGTTAAATAGAAAGTACAGAGAGGAGAAAATGCTGGGAGAACCAGAAGCTAGAGATAAAGCTGAGTCATTGTATTCTGAAAACCCAGTGAGTTCATAGAAACCCAGTGAGATTATAGAAAAGTAAACAAAAAATTCAAACTTCAGAAGATCTGAATTCAAACTTCAGGAGATCTGAGTCAAACTGAAAAACACCAAGGCCATCACAGAAAAATTACGTGCAATGGCCTGAAATCAAATTAAGGATTGATTTCTAGATGCTAAGCTACATTGGAATCACAGCTGTAAAACCATGGTGACTCCCTGGGTTCATTGCTGTTTACCAGCCTGCTTCACAAAGGAGGAGGATGACTATCCTGGGGAATCAAAACCTCAGAGTGACGGCCTCCAGGGAGAGGGACATCATTTAAGGAACTTTAAAATATAATATTTTGGGGAAGAGAAAATAAGCCTTGTGGGAGATCTGCTATCCACAAAAGGAACGTGGATGCATGTGAACAAACTGGCAGTGTTGAACAAAGAGTAGAACTAATCCTGGGCGGTGGGAACACATAAATCAGAGCTGAGCTCAAGTATTTTGAGACTCTGCTATTATTCAGAAAAGGATAAGTATGTTGACTTGCTTTTTTTTTTTCTTTTTTTTTTTTTTCTCTGTGGTTTTGGAGCCTGTCCTGGAACTAGCTCTTGTAGACCAGGCTGGTCTCGAACTCACAGAGATCCGCCTGCCTCTGCCTCCCAAGTGCTGGGATTAAAGGCGTGCGCCACCACCGCCTGGCTGTTGACTTGCTTTTAACTTTAAAGATAATATGAATATTTAAGTGTACAAATATCTCTTACAGTCATACATAAACATGTAAACTTCCAAACTAGGGGAAAATAGAAAAAATAGGGATAGGGAAGACACCAGTCTTTTCCAATGTATTTTTTAAAAAATATCGAGGAACTCAAGTCTCTCACCCTTCATTCAGTGAAAATCTGAGGCACTATTACTCACTAATTTTCTTAGGTACCTTTAAAAGCATTCCAAGATTTAACCATCTTGTTCAAACTCTCAATATAGAGATCTCTGTTATGATGGCCTACAAATGGAAAACTAAATGTGGTTTCTATCACTTTATCAAAACAACCCTTTCTTTTATGCAGAGTTTAAAAATTAGAATTATAAGCAGAACCATATTTTCATATCACAAATTATGTGCTTTCTCAGTTTTCTAGTGTTCATTAGCCTGACCTATTGATATTGAAATGCTTTCATCTAACTTAAAAAAAAAAAAAAGGAAAAGAGAAAAAGCAGAAGATACCTGAAGACCAACACCCAGGATTGTTTTTGACCACACACATACATGTATGACCACATGTACACAAAAGCTAACTCAACACCAAAAATTTTATATTCAAAATTGAATATAACATTTGAGACGATAAACTATGTATGAGGTCATTTGGCAAATTTTAATGCAATATCTAGATCACATTTTACCAATACAATTTAGTTCAATTTTTCCTTTCTTTATTAACTTTTTAGGTAGCTTGCAAAATAAAGATTTTATCATGATAGTGTCCATATACATATCACTGCATAGCTTTTGTTGACCTTTTGTTGACCCTGTTATTGCCTTCCCCATCCTGTCTCCTCCATTCTTGCTAGTCCCCTGTCTTACCTAGCAAAAGTCCCTTTATGCATTCTAATAACATATGTGTGTGTGTTTACCCATGTCTACAATCTGCATTTGAAAGAAAACATGTAAGATTTTGTTTTTTCCTCCATTGTCATCTCTAGTCTCTCCCATTCAGATATAAATTCTAATAACGTTTGTTACTCATTGTGATTTTTTTGTGTGTTTTCTTTTTTTCACTTCAGATTCTAAAGTTGTCTTTTAGTTTGGGAGGTTGGAGTCATTTTCTTTTAAACTTTTTTTAAATTTATTAGATTTTTTTTAAAAAAAAATACCAATCCATGTTCCTACTCCTTCCCCTCCTCCCATTTCCTCCACACATCCTCCCTCCCCACCCCCATCCAATCTTCATAGAAGGTAAGGCACATTGCTTTGTGGAAGGTCCAAGGCCCTCCCTACTATATCTATGCTGAGCAAGGTATCCATCCAAAGAGAATAGGATTCCAAGAAGCCAGTACAAGCAGTAGGGATAAATCCTGGTGACACTACCAGTGGCCCCTCAGTCTGCCCCAGCAATTCAACTGTCAACAAAATTCAGAGTGACTAGTTTGGTCCTATGCTTGTTCCTTCCCAGTCTGGCTGGAGTTAGTGAGCTTCTATTAGCTCAGGTAGACTGTTTCAGTGGGTGAACCAATCATGGTCTTGACCTCTTTGCTCATATTCTCTTTCCTCCCACTCTTCAACTGGACTTTGGGAGCTCAGTCCAGTGCTCTGCTATGGGTCTCTGCCTCTGTTTCCATCAGTTGCTAGATGAAGGTTCTATGGTGATATTTAAGATATTCATCAGTCTGACTACAGGGCAAGTCAAGATCGGGCCCCCTCTCCTCTATTGCTTACGGTTTTTGCTGGGGTCATCCTTGTGGATTCTTGGGAATTTCTCTAGAGCCAGGCTCCTGCTAACCCTATAATGGCTCCCTCAATCAAGATATCCCTTTCCTTGTTCTCATCTCTGTCCTTTCTCCATCTCAACTATCCCATTCTCTCAAGTTTTTGTCAAACCCCCCTGCTTCCCTCCTCCTCCCCTTCTACCCTCCTTTCTCCCCCCACCCCCATGCTCCCAATTTTGTCAGGTGATCTTGTCTGTTTCCAATTAACAGGTGGATCTATATGTTTTTTCTTAGGGTTCACCTTATAACTTAGCTTCTCTATAGGCTCAATGTCCTTTGTTTATACTTAGTATCCACTTATGAGTGAGTACATACCATATTCATCTTTTGGGGGCCTGGGTTACCTCAATCAGGATAGTGTTAGTCTAAACATTAATATAAATTCTCAAAATTTGTTCAATCCCAAGAATAAAAAGTAACCAGGTTGTTCTCTGTTCTATAATTATGTAAGAACCATTTCTATTTGAGTTTTAAGATTCCTTTTTGCATTGCTCTCCTGGCTGGAGATGGCCATCGTAAATGGGCAAAACTTGTCATGCACCACTACCAGTCTCAGTGAGTAGACAAGAGCACCTCTTGATGCTCAGCACATTTCTAGCATTTGTGTTCCCTTAAAGTCTGCCAGTAAGAGCAAGCAGAGCTCGATTCTCCTGCTTCCCAACACCGCTGAGGTAGCTTTCTGTCTCTAGAAAGATTTGGTACCACATAATGGAGAATGGTATTGCACCCTCCACTGTGAACAAGCTTCATGAGTTTTTTAACTGATATAAAATAGTTAGAAACTGGCATATAAATAACACCTGCTGTCTTGGGTATTCTCCTGTTGTGATAAAATACCTTCCCAAATGAACTTAAGAGAGAGCTGGTTCTGGCTCACAGTTCGGGGTGCAGTCCATCATAGTGAGGAAGTCCTGGCAGCAGGAGATTGAAGCCGCTTGTCACATTCCATCAGGAGCAGGAAGCAGAGAACAGTAACTGCAGGTGCACACACAGCCCTCACCTTTTAAACCATCAAACCTCAAAGGCAGCATGCCAAAGGTTTCCTACTGTGGGAGCTTCCCCTGAAGGAACTTGCAGTTTTGCACTGATGAGTCTCTCCCTCTGCGCGGTGTCAGCAAAGTCTGCATTCACAGGATAAGGGCTCAACATGCCCAGGGATGTCTCCTCAGCTGCTTAATGAGGTTGTCCCCATTCCAGTGAGGCGAATAGTGGACTAACAGTAGACGATCTGATTCACCATGGCACTTAGAACAGTGTCTCCATTCATATCTCAACCTCATGTGTG
This sequence comes from Microtus oregoni, assembly GCF_018167655.1. NCBI lineage: Eukaryota > Metazoa > Chordata > Mammalia > Rodentia > Cricetidae > Microtus > Microtus oregoni. The sequence continues at coordinate 27,154,756 of NW_024543071.1, forward strand.
ATACATGTGGGATTTGATGGAAACATTGACTGTGCTTTCAAAGGTTTGTAGCATTTTGAGACTATCCCTTGTGGTTATCTCTAAAGGCTTGAGCTGTGTGAACTAGGGAGACTAAGTACTTTTATTAAAAGTAATTCATGGCTATAATTTGAGCAACACCTAGGAATAATGCCCTTTTAGCTGATTTATTGCCTTCATCCTGTATCTTTTATGAAGCATCTATTTTGTCTGTTGTTTTAGCTACATTATAAACCTAGGCAGGTACAAGCTTAAAAAAATAAATCTCTAAAATGTAGAGACACTAGCTGGGCATATGCCAAGTGATTGGTTTATGCCATTCAACCTTTGATTTTTGTGTATAGAAGTGAATTGATATAGTTCAAATAGTATGACCTCTTATAATACAAAATTAGAGACATTTAGAATCAAGTTGACGATCTGTTAGTGCCATATGGCGTCAGTATTATTTAAACCAAACTCAGGTTAACATTCTTTCCAAGATTATATTTTCTAATGGCTTAGACGCCTAAATGTCTTTAACTTCATGCCTTATTGACTACCGTATGTTCTTCTAAGTGTGGGCATCCACACATGTTTTGTAATCATTAAAATACAGTGAAATCAAAATGGGGAGTTATAATAGATGGGACGGACTTTTATTCTGTTTTCAGCTGAAAGATAAAGTATAGCAGCACAACCATACTCTCGCCACTTAAGAGGTAGAGGAGGTCTTCTCAAATTTAAGGCCAGCCTGGGCTACATCACAACCCTCACATACACACAAAAGATACAAGAAATAATATTAGGAAGAAAGTTCTCATTTCAAAGAGATAATTTCTTTTTCAAAGTGGTAAACATAATGTACAATTGTTATAATATTAGAAAAATATTTTGCAATCTTCCTAACATAAATATCTTTCAGAACATCCATTTCATTCTCAGAACTTAAGAAAAAAGAACATATATGATATAATATATAAAAGACTTACAATTTGATAGTAAGAGAAGATAAAAATACCAATAAATGTAGTTGTACCCAGAGCAGGAGGTTCTTGTCGTCTCTTCACGTTTCTTAGAAAGACGTGAGCTCTTGTTTGCTAAAGCATCTTCAACCTACCTTCCTCTCCAGGAGAGCTGAGGCTGGTTCAGAGCCTGCCTCACATATGCCGAGCCATTAGTCTGCTTTTCCTCTGATTGCTATGCTCACTTTCTAGCTTTGGATTCAAACAAGGGCCTGTGCTTCCAGGCTCCTGTGCCTTAAGACCTATCCTTCTCTCCTCTCACTACAGAGTCATCGGAATTTGGCCCATCCCTGGTGATCCACACGACTGTCCCATTTGGGGTTACGCACTTGGAGGGCAGTGAGGAGGACGTGCAGGAGTTAATCAGCCAGCAGCTGGAAGCCATTCTGCCAGGTTTGCCTCAGCCGGTTGCTACCAAGTGCCAGAAGTGGAGATATTCGCAGGTAAGCAGAGAAGAGAGTGGCAGAATGGAGGCGTTTTCCGGGTCAACTGTTTTCTAGCAAAACTGATGTCACTTTGTGTTCTTCACTGTTCTCTAATAGGAGAAATGAATGGTGGCATCTTTGAAGTTAATCCTGGTTTGTCATACACACGTGTAATTTCCACAGGTGCCATAGTCCAGCTACTTCTCAATGAGATGCCCGTGGCACTTTTACCAGTTTTGCCTACAACCCAGCACATCCTGAAATTCTGGGTTTCCTATGCAGGCAAGAAAGCTTCTACATCCAAATGCAGGTCTGTGGATCTTCCTAATTGGCACCGTGGCTGCATGGGAGCCATTTTATCTACCCAGATTTTTTAAGTCTGTCACTTTAACATTATGTGCATAGGTAGTTGCCAGCATTTTTTTTTATTGAGTTTTTACTTCAGTTTGAGTGGTGACAGCAGAGACCTTTTGTGAGTAAGTCTAGAATACTGAACTGAGCTGCCTTCCAGGGTAAGCTAACCCTGCTTATCATTCTTCTAGGTCAGCCTTAAAGCTCTTAATACAGAGTAAATCTTGACTTAAACACACACACACTTTTACTAGAGTTGGAATACTGTCACAGAAATGTCTTTGGATCTGTAAACTCGGCTGGGAAGTCATGTGGGGGTCAATGACGCAAAGGTTGGATAGAGTGAAAATGAAAAGACACAGAGACTTGCGTTTTCCCCCAGGGTTTCTGAGGCCATTGATTAGCAAATTTGTGAGTGCTTATTGGTTATCCAAGCTGTAAAACCTTCAGAAAAAGTGGTGTTATGGGAAATCGCAGCAGATTTTGTATGTTTTAAAGAGCTTTCCAAATTAGAGGAAATAGTAAATTACTCACTAAAATATTGCAGCAGGTCTGTGTTTACCCATATCTTCTCAAGTTAAATTATACAGTGAACCTTAGGAGAAAATATTTACTTAAGCATGTCATGGTCACTTTAGAAGACTTTGCCCTTTCCTTTTAAGAGTGCTGGAAAAAAAAATCTCAATAACTAGTGTCTCTAAATGATATTTAACTCAATTTTAGGTTGACTTTAAAAGGAAAACGGAGAAAGAATCTTGGGATAGTTTGAAGCTGGGTGTATTGTACATAACTCGTTTCGCCTACTGTAAATCCTCCTGTGAAAGTAGTTTGTGAAGTTTCTTTTTCTGCTTTTCTCATAAACAATTTACTAATTGGCTAAAAAAATGGCTTTTGAAATCTACTCATTTCTTACAAGTTGATAGCCTTCTAAAAGTAGACTTGTCCTAATCACACGAAAGGTTGTACAATATCACAAAACTTAATAAGAGATTATTTTGGACGTCATGCATATCTGAACTCTAACAATGGCTCTAATTGCAATTTGGGTGTTGAAATCATTCCACTGTACTTATAAATCTGTAGACTTGGAAGCTACACTGACTGCAAAGTCTGAAGGGAGACAAGCTGTTGTCCAGGCTTTAAAGCCTGCATTTTTCACTGTTCATACACTTCCCTAGGCTCGAATGCCAGTCTCCAAAGAGTAACATTGTTATTTGTGGTGGACATCTCACTTATACACATTAGAAAAAAGGAATGACCAATGAAAGGTCAAGTAACTTAAAATAATTTACTTACTTTTAGATACTCTCCTTAAACAATGTGTTCCCAGTGCTTCTCAAAGGTCCATCTTAACCTTTGGAATTTGACAGACATGTGTATACCCTAAGCCTTGCCATTGTGGTACAAGTGGCCTTGTTGCAATTAATTAATGTACATTTGTGTGGAAGTTGTATATAATACAGTACTAAACTCATAAGAAGAAGAATATAAACCAGAGACACAAAAAAGAGGATCGGGGGCTACATTTTCTTTGCCTCCCAACCTGTCTGAACAGATACAGCACTTTTGAGGAGGAAACCTCACCACCATTTCTGTCTAGAACAGGTTCCACTCTGTGTTCCTTCTGTCTCTCCTCCCTTCTCTTCCTTCTCCACATATCATCTCATTCCTTTTCTTCTCTTTTTTTGAAAGACAAAATGCCAGAGCCCTACACACCTTTATATTAGGAAAGCTTCTGTAGACTATAGAGCAAGAATCTCTGTCCCAAACAGTGCTGGGTGGTAGCAGTTCCCTGTCCTAGTCCCTGCAGGATCAATACTTTCTTTCCATGAATTCCTTTTCTTCTTTTTCCTCTCCTTTTGGGACACTTGAGCTGTATCTTGGCACTAAGTGCTAGAGGAAGGTGAAGGGACAGGACTCGAAGCTGGGTAACTCAAAGGCATGATCTTATTTAATGTCAAAGGGACATACAATTGGAATAGCCAAAATGCAAAAGCCTGATACCATGCAATGTTATTAAGAAACAGCAGTGGTAACTCTCACTCATGACCGGTGGAAATGCAAACTAGTAGAGGCATAAGTAGGCAGGTAAGTAGCTTTCTAGAAAGCCAGACAGGTGGGAAGGATTGAAGAATAGCTAGGCTAACAAGGATTTTTTAAGGTACTGAAAATATTCAGACGCTATGATAGTAAATTAAATTATACACTTGTCCTAATCCATAGATATACAGTGTTTGAGATGAATCCTAATATAAGGTATGGACTTGGGGTATTTTATTTTTCTCCCTGCTATGACAAAATACCAATATAAAGACAGTTTAAAGAAATAACAGCGATCTGGAGAGTCAGATTGTGGTTTGAGGGATTCCAATCCATCATGGCACAGCAGAGGAGCACAGGGCAAATAAACAACATATTCCTGCAGAAAACGTATTCACAGAAAAGAGGTGAATGCTGATTCTCAGGACACTTTCTCTTTGCCCTCTAGAATCATTCTAGAAACTTAGGCCCTGGGAACGTTCCATCCATATTTAGGATGTGTCTTCTCTGCTTAAACATCTCTGGTAACACCTCACAGGAATATCCAAAGATGCATCTCTTAGGCAATTGTCTCTAAATCGAGACAATGAAAGATTAACCATCACAGGGTGATAGGACATGCCAACTTAGATTCACCAATTTCATTAACTCACAGATCTGAAAGCTAAAAGTCCGAGCAGCATGGTGCTGGCACCAGTGAAGGCCCCGCTGGCTAAGTCACCTCATGGTGTATCACAATGACAAGAGCAGGGCACGCATGAGGATGCCTGGTGACCCATGAAGCCAGTGTCAGAGTCGGAGGAGCTCTGTTATGACAACTGACTCTCCCAAAAAGTAGCTCAGAGTCTGATAACTACTTCAATCCCATCCAACGACTATCTTCAACAACCCTACCAGCCTCCCCAAACTCCATCTCGTCAATGTCATACTGCCATACATGAGCATAGCTTCCAGCAACGTGAATCCTTGAAAGACACCCACAAACCATGTCCACACCTTCACACTTACGTTAAGAAGTGCCCAGAAGAATAATATATATACAAATTTTAAAACTCCACTGGCAAACCCCAAATAAGTCATATAAACACACTGTGCTTTCAAAGAATCTCGAGTCTCCCAGTGGTAACCCACTATAGTGAGTGAGGAAACAAAGGCGGGTGAAATTAACTAACTTCCTTCTACTCCCATGGATAATCGTAGCATGGTGGGCCATACATTCATCAGGTGGGTACTCTTCCCTTCCTGGCAACTAATCATGCACAGCTTTGAAAGATTAGGGATCTTTGGGAAGGGCTTTAATTCTCTCAGTCACATCCTCTTTCCTCTGGTTCCCCTGGCGGATCCCTCTAAGACCTCCCACATAAAATCTTAAGCGAAAGCATCAGCACTTTAAGGCTCCATCTTAAAGAAATGAGCAGGGGGCGGGGAGTATTTGTCCATGGGAACCAGCTTCTCATTTTCCTGTTGTTCTGCAGGCCCATTGCCATCTCTGGAATATCCACCATGACAGGAGGGGGGTGAACATGTTCAGTTGCCTATTCCATAAAAACTGCCTGCAGCGTCACCAGTTTCCATTCTGAAACCAGACAGACTAATATCTGCTGAGACTCGAGCCTCTAAATTGAATTTTGTCTTAAACAACATAGTGGTACATTTTTGTGGGTGCTGCAAATGAAGGGAAAAAATGTGTTTGGACAACTTGGCAACTGTTTCTGTGCTTCTCATGTAGGGTTTGGATAAAATTCCACAACTGCTGGGTTTGGGTTTAACTCAAGGGAACAGTGGCAAATTTTTTAAATGGTTCTCAGTTCTTCCATTTTACATCAATTTCCCATCCGTAATTTAAATGTTTATCCAGTTAAATGTAATTTGGTGTTTAGTCCATACAGCATTTCCTTGAGGATTCTGGAACAAGTTGGTTATTTTAACGCGTTAGGCAGAAAACTGATCACTGAAAATGCCTCTCGGATAACTTGACACAGGATTCTCAGGGGAGCCTCTGACCCTGCTGCTCTCACCACCGTGCTCCCGGGCTTTCCTTAGTCTCACTGTCTGCCTTGGAGATTCCTTAAGCTATTGCTTGTGACTGGTTGCTGTTGAGGTATAACTATGATTTTCCCCATCCTTCTTTGGTTAAAATATTAGTAACTCTTTCTGCCATTTTTCTTTGAAAACCCATGAATTTCTTTCATTACTATCATCATTATTATTACTAACTTTTGCTTTTCCGTCCAGGATTTCTCTGTGTAGCCATGGTTATCCTGGAACTCGCTCTGTAGACCAGGCTGGCCTCAAACGCAGAAATCTGCTGCCTGCCTCTGCTTCCCAAGTGATGGAATTAAAGGCATGGGCAGCTACTTATTTTTAAAAATTGTCCAACACCAAAGAGATCAGGAGAAGAATTGTAGAGCACAGAAAGGTAGTTAGCTGAGTTAGTTGACGCCTTATCATCATTGACAAAATGAATGAGTGCACCAGCCCGTTGTCATGAGGGCAGTGAGCTCCTGTCACTTAGTTTCTCACTCAGGGGCTGGGTCTCTGCTGCGCAGAATGGAAAGGGACCAGCACACTGAAAGTATGGTAGGCAGAAGAGGGAAAATGGCTTTTTCTACCTATACATCTGACATCTATAATGTACAAAGAGCCTTGAAAAGTTAAGCACCAATCAATAAATGAACAATTTAAATGAACAGACAGTTCTAAAAGGAAGGAAGGGAGGAAGGAAGGAAGGAAGGAAGGAAGGAAGGAAAGAAGGAAGGAAAGAAGGAAGGAGAAAGGAAATACAGATGACCAATAAATATTTGAAAAAGTGTTCTTAATATCTTTAGCCATCAAGGAAACACGGATTAAAACTGTCTGGAGATTGTCTCACTAAAGTCATAATAGCTATCATTAAGGAAACAAAGTAAAGTCCGGGTGAGGATGTGGGGGTGGGGTGAGGGGGAGATAAAACTTTACACACTGCTGATGGCACTGTAAACAGGGGCAGCCACTATGGAAGGCAGTGTGGAAGGAAACGCCTTGAAAACATGAAAGCAGAAGTACAATCTGACTCATCCATTGCACTCAGGTATATACCGGAAGGCCTAAGTGTTCTCAGACAGAACACTACAGAAATACTTGTACAGCCATGTTTACCGCGGCACTATTCATAACTGCTTCAATAAGAACCACACTGATGTCTATCAACAGAGGAATGAAGAAAATTTGACACATATACACAATGGAATTTTGTTTAGACATAAAGAGAAAGAAATTGTGATATTTTCAGGAAGGTGGAGGCAACCACACAGTCTTTGTGTTACTAGCATGTGTTTGTTGTCATGGCTGACCATTTAGTATTGAATAACCAGGTGGTGTTCTTCTACCTGGCAGATACTGTTTCTGCAGCTCTCAGAATGCCTTAGTAGCCTGGAGTTCTTTGTGTCAGAAGTACAATCTGTACGCCATCCACATTAGCCTGTCTATTGATGTCATCCTTGTTCAGCTCATGTGTAGGCAGACATGTTTATGTATGTAATAACAGTTTAAGAAAATGAGGTCATGAATTTGAAAAAGAGCAAGGAGAGTAAATGCAAGGTTTTGGAGGAAAGAGAGGGAAGAAGGAAATGTAATTATATTGTAATCTCAAAAAATATAAAATAATTTTTAAGCTAACAAAAAAAGCAAGCACTGTTGCTATAACTTGACAAAAGGCTATTCCAGAATGGGAAAAAATGCAATTAAAAAAAGAGCCAGACAGTACTGGTGCATGCTTTTAATCCCAGCACTCAGAACGTAGAGGAGACAGGTATCTGTGTGTTTGAGCCCAGTCTGGTCTACAGTGTGAGTTCCAGGACAGCCAGAGCTATACAGAGAAATCCTGTCTCAAAAGAGAGAAAGAGAGAGAGAGAGAGAGAGAGAGAGAGAGAGAAGAAAGAAAGAAAGAAAGAAAGAAAGAATATTAAAATACACATGGTTAGTTTTAATGTTTTGAGTCCAGAGCAAGTAGCACATCATGGCAGGAGCCTGCATCTTTCTCTTAATAGTCTCTCAATCGAAGGGAGAGCAAAGGAGACAAGGAGGAAGGGGCTGGGACCCACAACCCTCTTCAACAGCACATCTCTGGTCACCTAAGGACCTTTCCTCTTGCCCTCACATCTTAAAGCTTCTGAAACTTCCTATTGAGGATCATTTTGAGGCTCAATCCTCTATCACATGAGTCTTTGGGGGACATTTAAGATCTAATCTATCACACTTTGCAAGCCTATTATCTGTTGAATCAACAACTCTCTGAAACTAGGCATTATGATTGATATTTTAGAAACAACCAAAGTCATTTGATCTTTTTGCTGAAGCAGATTGTCAACTTAATAATTTTATTAGCTTTTAAGTAAAACCTATAGCTGATCTTCATCCAACTGTTTTAGTTTAACTCATAAGCTAATTTTGAAAGCAATTTAAATTTATCACCCATGAAAGACAGTGTCTGGTGCAGATCACAGATTTAAATATGTGACTTTTTAGCATGACTGCTCTGGAAGATAATTGTCAATTTTATTTATCAGAGCATAGTCTGTTTCTCTTTCCATCCTAAAATCACTTTCTCTTATTCTGTCACTTGTATTGTGACTTCTCTTCTATACATGTTCTTTATAATTCCTAGATTTTTAATAATGTTTTATAATTATGGTCTTGAAACTCTGAAGTCAGAGTGACTTGGGTTCTTATCTGGGTTCTCGGTGTGACTGTGGGCAAAGAGATTGCAACTCCAAGCATCAGAGTCCTCATTGGTGAAAAACTACAGCTAAACCTACATCTAAGGAGGGGCCTTGCAGAGGCTGTGGAAATGTTGCCCTTACTATAATTCCTTGACTATCTTTCAGGACACCCCAATATTCCATTTATATTTTAACTCTTTTTTCATATCACATACATAAATAGTTCCAAAATGGGGTGTTTCAGAGCTAACTTGATGCCAGAAGCCCTGGCAGTTAGCTACAGCCTATAAGGAACTGTTGGACAGCATCAGAACAGGACCAGTGACAGCAGAAGAACACTGTTTTCATCAGTTTCCCTGCTTTTTGTCATTCTCCTAAACTAACCTGTAATTGTTGGTGTTTGATGATTTAACATTTGTGCCCTGAACCAACATTGCCTGGCATAAAATTAGGGCCACAGAGCACTCGTGCTTACATACCATATGCCCATAGCCCTCTGGGACATTGGGAGGGGTGACTATGGCGTGAGCCAGTCTAGCAACAACAGGAAGCCTGGCAAGTGTTGCTTTCAAAGTTCCATTAACTCATCTCCACATAACTCACCATCTACCTCAGTTCCTTACGACACAGCATGTGATGAAATAATTCGGAGAAATCTCATCCTTGATTTAGGAACATACAGTCACAGTTTAATTGAAGTTTATACAGTTAAATATCTCATCTTTTTACAAAATTCCATAATGTATGAACTAGTAAATGTTTGAACACATGTACATTTAATGAAGTCATTTTTTTTTCTCAGGCAGTACTGGGACTCACCCTACCATTTAGTCATTCTCACACTTACTCAAAATAGCTAAATTATTTTAAATGGTAATACTTAATAGAAAATGTTTTAACAGTCTAATGAGAGAAAATGTCATATATTACATACATTCATAGTCATCTGAACCCAGTATTAAAAACTAGATGGTGGATGCTATTGCACGGGTGTGGGCACACTAGCAGTTTAGTTCCTGTTCCAGCAGCACTTCTTGAAAATTAGGTCTATTTGATCTATTTAGAGCTACTTAGTGTAAATATCAGTGTTATGCTATAAAACTAACAAGTTCAGTTGGTAATACCTATTTATACTACATTAGGTATTGATAATCTATATTCATGTTTTCATCAGCACACATTGGTTGAACTCTAACTATGTGTCAGTCATTGTTCTGGATTCAGAGGCATCTCTCATCCTTCGGGAAGTTTCTATATGGCTGTCAGAAAGGGTGGCCACTGAGCAGACAGCCACGGTGAAGTCCAGTGTGACACAAACGATACACAGAGTGCTGCTGGGAAGCACAGAGACGACTTGGGGAAGAAACCATACAAAACAGCTACTTACACCATTTTAACTGTGTATTCCATGATGTGGAAGTCAGAGAGGAAAAGGTCATGATAGTATCAGAGTGTTACAACAATACATGAACTTTTATAAGAGAGGTGGCAGAGGGAGGAGGGGAGAGAAGGAGGGGAGAGAGAGAGATAGGGATGTGTGTGTATGTATGTATGTATGTATGTGTGTGTGTATCCTCTCCATCCTCCCTCCATTCCTTTCCCCTCTCTCTCCCTCTGTTTCTTTCCCCCTTCCTCTATCCTGTCTCCACTCCTTTTCCCCCTCCCTTTCTGATTTATTAGACCCTTACCTGGTGTAAGTCAAAGAGATCTGTCTATGGCTCACTCCCTCTTTACCTGGTCTAAGACACTTAGATTCTTCTTATCACATAGGTAAGTGAGTTAAGGACTGGAGAACTCCAGGACCATTACAGTTCTAGGAAGAAAAAAAAAACTGGAATTCAAACACATCCCCATTTAAAGGTCAGTCCTTTTCTGCGCTTTTTTAACTGCTAGCAATTTTTGAGTTTTAGCCTTTCCCCAGTGGTGGCACAATGTCATCCCGTTTTTCCTATCCTAGAAGTAAACACAATAGCATTTGTACTCTGATTTTAGACAGTCTTTATGCATTGCCATCTGATGCTCACATCAGTCCGCATATCAGGAAGTAAATGTCATCTCTGCTTTAAGTGAGGAGACTTGGGTTTCTGATGCATATTGTGTCTGTAGTGATAGAACAGCTCAGCAGTGAAACAACTGTAGCTCTCCACTCTGGACTCAGAAGCCTGTGTTTCACTCTCTCAAGGATAATCTGAAAAATGGACCAGAAACCTAAACATGCAACCTTAAGCTATCAAATTTTTAATTGAAAACATAGGCAGAACTATTTATGACTTGGGTTTTATAAGTATTTTTAAATAGAATGGGAAAAGCACAAAAAATAAAATGATAAATTATATCCAATGTATATTAAAAACAGTGTCTTTGAAGAGCACCGTAAGGAGAATGAAAAGACAACCACAGAAAAAAGAAAATGTTAGGAAAGCGTATATTTGATAAAGAGTAGTATCCCAAATGTATAGGGAATTCTCACAAATTAATAATTAAAAAAAACCTAAATATGCAAATGATTCAATTACTTTAATTACTTAAAAGCGGCCAAAAGATTTGAAGAATATGGCACTAAAGAAGATATTTGGATTTAATCATAAGATCATAAGAATTTTACCCAAGAACAATATACGTTGTTGAAAGAAACAATGACCTAAGTGAACCAAAAGATGCCATGAATTGAAATTAGATGTGTAAGAGACATGAAAGTGATGCTCAAATCTACTGCTCTCTGCACCTAGATCCTGTTTGCCTGTGCAAAAACGAAAACTCCAATTCAAGAGGCCTGAAAGATGGATCAGAGGTGAAGAGTGGGCGGTGCTTTTGCAGAGGACCTTAGTCTGGTAGCTCACAGTCACCTTTAATTCCACCTTCAGGGAATCCAATGCCTCTGGACAACACCAGCACCATACTTACATATGTGTATCCACAGATTCACACACACACCAAGCACACACAAAGTTAAAAATAAAATATTATATTTAGAAAACTGAGTCAAGATTTTTCAAATAGAATTTCAAGTATTCCCTAAATAGCCTGAAGTGATCTTTTTAAAGAGGAGCTAAACTGGAAGATTCACTCTTTTCAGTTTCAAAACTATGACAAAGCTGCAGTTACCACCTTCAAGTGGGACTGACATAAGGATGGGCATGAGTGACAGCACAAGTCAGAGACCTGAACCCAACCCATGTGTCATCAGCTGATTTCTGACAACGTTCCGAAGTCCATCAAATGGAGAGAAACAAGTGGACCTCTGTAGACAAGAGGACAAAGCTGGCTTCTGCTTCATACGGAATACCCAAATCTTCACAAAACAGAAAACACAAACTACAATGTGAAATTCCTAGAAAAAAATATGGGTAAATCTTCATGACCTTACATTTGGAAGTTTTGTAAATATTACGCACACACACAAGAAACAGTAAAAGAAAAAATATAATTTTAGCTACCTTAGAGAAACCTTTGTTTGTTCAAGAATTACCAAAAGAGTAAAAAGAGACTAGAGAAATGGCTCAGGAGATAAGAGCTCCAGCTGGCCAGAGCATTGGCTGATCTTTCAGAGAACCTGGGTCCAATTCCCCTCACCGTTATGATGGCTCATCACCATTCGCAACTCCAGTTCCCGGGGATCTGACACCCGCCTCTGGCCTCCACATGTACCAGGCATGCACACTATTCACAGATGTTCATGCAGGCAAAACACCCATAACATAAAAGGAAATAATAATAATTTGTAAAGGGAAGTAAAAGGGCAAAATGAGAAGATTGATGGGTCACATGTTTGGGAGGAATACACATGGAGACTATATGAAGAACTCAACCCTACAACTCAAAAGGGGGAAAAGTCCAAATTAAAAGTGAGCAAAGGACTTGAATGGACATGATGTCAAAGAAATACAGATGATTACGTGAATTCATCAGGCAAGGGCATAGCAAGACCACAGTGAGATAAACCATGAACTTACAACCATTAAAGTTTATGCTATAAATTTATTAGCACATGTTAACTACATAAAGCAATAGTTTTCATTGAGGATGGTTATAAGTCTTTTTAAATACAAAACTATGAGTGTTTGTGAGGATACGGAGAAGTGAAATGCTTGCACTTTTCTGTAAGGAATATGCAATGGTTTGACTACTTAAGAAAACAGCTGGGTGGCTCCTTAATCAGGTAAACACAGAAGTAAGTTAGGATCATGTCATTCCACTCACAGCTGTAAACTCAAGAGTCAACAGCATGTGGTCAGATATTCTTGGCAGCAGCATTCAAAATACCTAAATGTATAAACAGCCCAATGTCATCAACTGATGGAATGTGGCATATCCATACACTGAATTGCAAATGAAACATAAAAGTTGATTTACTACTGATAGCTCATGGAGGAACCATGAAAACATCGTGCTAAATGGAAGAAAGCAATCACAAAGGTCATATCTCAAGCGATTCCATTTATGTGACATCTCCACTACAGACAAATCCAGACACAACATTGAGTATATCAGACACTGCAGGACAGGTATCATGTTTAGGAGTGGCTGACCAACTTATAATGGACTCCACAATTTTTGTTTTCTTTTATTTGGTTACAATTTGGTAGAGTTTTTTTGTTTTTGTTTTGTGTCATCTTGTTTTTCTGTTTGGATGTTGTTGGTTTTTTGTTGTTTTGTTATTATTATTGTTTCTATTGGTTTGGTTTGGTTTTGTTTGATTTTTCTTCTTCTTGGTTTGGAGGAGTTTTGGTGCTATATTGTATTCTTGTTTGTTTTTTTGAGAAAAAACTTAAAGTTGGATGGGGAGGAAGGGAGTGAAAAGGATCTGAAAGGACTTTGAGGAGGGGAAGAATATAACCAAAATATAATTTAAATTCAAAATTTGTTTTAAATAATAATATAACTTAAAAGCCAGGCATAGTGGTGCATGTCTTTCCCAACACTCATAAGGCAGAGGTAAGTGGATCTATATTATTTCAAGGCCAGTCTTGTCTACAGAGTTCCAGGATTGCCAGGACCTGTCTCAAAAATAATAATAATTAATATAGGTACATATATAATTTTAATAAAAAAGAAGAAAGTGGATTAGTGTATGCCAATGGATGTACCTAATAGTAATTTTTTTGTTGTTTACCACATACAAAGAGGGATGAATGGAAAGTAAGCACATGTGTATGTGCATGCAGGCGTCCATGCATGCACAAGCACACACACATGCGCAAATACACACACACACACACACACACACACACACACACACACTGAGCATCATTGACTATTAGGGACATGCAGTTTAAAACTTCAGTAAGAGACTATTACTCATCTAAAATGGCTCATGCAAAAAATTCTGAAGTTGGCAAACTCTGAAACAGATGTGAAGGAACTAGAGCTCCACCAGGTCACTGTGAAAAGGCAAGGTGTCACACCTTCCTGAGAAACAAACTGTGCTGTATGTCTTGCAAAGTTCAGTATGTGCTTACCATGTGAGTCAGTGAATCCCCTTAGAAATGAACACATCCACACAAAAGCCACCTTCCAATTAGCATTCCAGCTTTATTAATAAGTTTCCAAAGCTAGAAATTAGCCAAATATTCATTACCTAAAAGTAGGTAAAAAAAAAAAACGTACTGTTTATTTATACATGAAGAATTACTCAGTAATAAAGAGAAAAAATGTAATAACGTGAGTAAATCTCAGAAGCACTAATCTAAATGGATGAAGTCAGATTCAAAGTCTGTTTATATGACTCTCTAGTAAAGAAAAACATATAGTGACAGATGAGCACGGGGAGGGAACTAACCATAAACGAGCATGAGGAAATACAGTGCAAAGACTGAAATGTTCTCCGTAGTATTCACGAGGTGGCTATGTGACTGTGGATGCTGCCACAGTGGCAGAATAGTCCGTATCCGTATGCTTTTACTGTTCTTAATTTTAACTTCAGTTAAGCTGACTTTAAAACTACCTCTGCCTTTTATAATCTGTCATTGTCTCTCTTTAGAGCACAAAGTCGACCCTTTGGTCTTCATGGTATTAAAAGTAGAAGGCAGGTCATTTCAAGAACCCCAAATCCTTTTTCACCTTAATCTTACATTTCAGACAAAAAGGTCCTAGGTCCATTCAACATGAATGAGAACCAGAAGGAAATGCCAAGGGTCAGACTTCAGGGGCATCGAGAGGGATGCCCAGAGAATGGGAGAAGGGATGGGATGGGGAAGGGCCCAGTGAGTGGAGAATTGAGCATTGATCAAGTTAAACATGGAAAAGAGGGATGAGTTGGGAACAGCAGGCTTTTTTTCATCTCTGGATTCCCCACTAGAAGCATGTTTGCCTCTACTCTGGAGCAATCAGGTTCACTAGAAGACTGCTATAGATCGTTTATATTCAGATGCAAATAAAATCGGTGTGCCCTCTTACCTTTGGTAGTACCCAGCAGCACCTAGGAACAAGACAAATGCTTGAATAATTGATGAGTTAATATACTAAAAGTTGCTAAAGGGCAGAGCAATTTTCTACTCAATTAAAAATTCTAAAGGGACGTGTGTTATGACTATTGTATTGTCTGTTCTAACTGAGACAGTGCTGGAGGAAACCATATGTCAGTCTTTATTGTGTGCTTGTTCTGAATAAAGTCTATCCAAACAGGCTGCTCTAATGCTTTCAGAACTTTAAAAGAGGCCCAATATAGACCTCAGCAATCAAACTCAATGTCAACAAAGTGTGTCCTCTGCAGTTTGACATCACTGAAGTTGTTCTGGGGATCGTAGCATTGATTTGTGGCACACTTCATCCTACATCTGCCCAATGGTTTATTAAAATTGGATACACAAATACCAATAAAGTGAACAGCCCCGCTGAGAGTTGACCAAACCGCCTCATTTCCCCCCACACTGAGGACATATTGTAGCCAGTAGTAATTGTACAGCAGCTCTGTCATACTCGACACAAGGTTTTGCCGCCAAGCATCCATAATACAGTAAGGCTTTCCCTAAAGTGCAATGAAGAAATGGGCTTATGACATCACTGTTAAATAAAATAGAACATTGAAGAGTTGAGTAGACCAGAGGAAAGATGAGGTGACAAGCAGAACACAGACGGCCCAATTAAAATTTACCATCTCCACAGGAAGGTGCCCGTGTGTAGATAAAGCTTTTTATGAATATTAAATTCTTAAGCATGGAGTGAGGTGGCACTGGGGTCCTTAGAAATCATAGTCAGATGTGGTGAGTCATTCAAAGAAATGGGTTTTAAAATGGGCCAAAAGGTATAATGAATGCCCCAATGTGTCATTATTTTTCCAGTTCTGAGTCACTTTTCCATAATATTAGATGTGTGATTGACAGATATTTTTAACACTATTCTTAGTGACACAGTGATATAGACAGATATAACAGACATATGCTCTGTATGTTGTTCCTGTTGTAACACAAAAACATAAGCATACAGAGAATTTTTAAGAAAGAATTTTAAAAGGTATGGGTGTTGAATGGCTATGTCACCCAGAAAAAGTCATCTCTTTGCTCTCTGATGCCTTTAGCATTCAAAGATATGTTTTTCATGTGTGTCCTCTCTAAAACACTATTTAAAGTCTTTAACTTCACTGAGGTGTAGCTACAGTGTGGTAATAGAGTATGTAAACTAATATGTTTTCCAGCTTTTGAAATTAAGGTGAATATGTTTACATCCCAACAGACACATACACTTTTAGTTAGCGGTGGTTCTGTGGCAATATACCTGGGGTGGGGTAGCCTTTCTAGGGAAATATGAATGTTGTCTAATGATCTGAGAAGCCTCAGGATGAGATAGTTCTTCCTGGTGGGAAGGCCATAACAGAGATCAACTGTCATTTCCTGGCAGCTGAGAAGCACAAGGGGGTCAAAGGTCAAACATCCCCAGTGACCTCACTTCCTCTTACAGGCCCATCTTGTAATAGCTACTCCACTACAGGCTGGGGAACAAGCCTTTAAGATGTGGATCATCACGGCCTGGGTTTACTTTTGTGTTTCAGCAGACTAGAAAAGGCAAGGAACTGTGAAAATATGTTTGCCAGTTCCATTCATCTAAACCTTCATAGCTTTGCATTACTGCCAGTGTGGCCAATACCACACACACACACACACACACACACACACACACACCACGATGGAGGAAATGCAAGGCAAGGATATCAGTAGTCAGAATTTACCTCAGCAAGTGAATACAAGACAATACAGCCTCCATGAATTCAGATAAAATTTTACAGTCACCCTGAATAGGTCCTCCAGAGTAAATAAAGATTTTTTTAAGATACAATATTTCTATTCAAGTCACATATGACATCTCCTATCAAAACTCACAAAAATTCAGGGAAGCTAAGGTGATGCACTAGAATGTAATATAAGAATGTGGTAAAATTATCTAATCTCTTACATGGCTAATTTTTTCATATGAATTAGCTCATCCTATCTTCCCTCCATTATTCGTAGGTCATTCTTGCCAAGACACCCAGTTAATACCTTAAATTGAAGATAGCAGTTCAGCCTAAGTATACTGTTTTTTCCCTGTACTTATGTATTCATGTTAAAGTTTTTTTTATAATTTAGACACAACAGAAGATTAACAATAAAGAAAGCAAAATAAGACAACTAAAATAACGTAGTGCAATCAAAGTTCTGTGAAGAACTGCCAATGGCAGGTAATGCAATAGCATGGATGTGTTAGGCAGTCAATGCACATTCTGGACAGGTGAAAGGAGGCATGAGAACTTTTCGGGCTGTTTAGAGCAACCTGTCACTTTAGATGTATGAAGTCATACCTTTTAGCTTCAGCTACACATGGTAAAGGAACTGTGGAAGCAGCCATAAGTGGTGAAAGGAACTGGGGTTTACACGGTGCTATCCTGGATATCTGCTGACCATCTCAAAGCACATGCCCTGTGAATAAGGAGGACTACTTGGTGCCATAACAAACATGGTGGGGGATATGTTGTTTATGTTTTGAAGTAACTGACACATGCTTTTTCACAATGAAAAATAAAACTTTGAAAAGTGTGAAGTATTATTATATGGGAAAACCTGAAAATTCTACAGAAATACCTTCTTTTGTCCAGAGAGTAATTTTTTTCAAAGGCCTCAAGAATTGTAGGGATTCCCACCATACCAGGTTCCTCAACAAAGGTGCAAGCCCAGACAGACAATGAAACCATAAAGACAGTTCCTCTGCACCAAAATGTTGGACTGATGGAGACAGCCTACATCCCAGATCATATTTCTTAATTTATATAAAAATCATCTGTTTTAGAAGCAGCTACCTTCCAGAGCCTGCATCTCAAAGGAGAACGGATGGTGATGGCTGGCGACAGAGAATGAGTCACCGCAGCTAGGGGTGGAGGCTGAGACAGGGAAGCTGCTAAGGGCTTTACACCAGTACTCATGGTTTTGTTAGTTCCTGGCTCCGAACTGATACCTTCTAGCATCGTCTGAGTCATCTTCTCCAATCCTGTTTTTCCCACCATTTCTGATCGTTGTTTATGTGGTCCTGGAGACTTACACCTACGGACAAAGCTTTCTTTCCAAGTACAGCTGGAGCCCTGGTATGGCACTCTATGGCAAGGCAGTAGTCTGTAGAGGAGTTTAGAAGATTTTAGAAAGAATTCTAATTGGCTTTTTAGCAGAGGAAGTGACTCTGCTCTAATCCTTTTTCTTCACATTAAAAGGTCTCTAGTTTAGAGAAAGACAGGGCATCAGGCTATCCTAGCTTTAGCGGAAAGAAAGAGGGAAAAAGGATAATTTATTCCTGTATTTCACATTACATTGTTCTTTAGTCTTCTTATTTATGGTTGGTGTATAGTGTTTCATAGCCACGGTAGTGGCTCCCTGGAGCACTGAAGCAAAGGTGTCGCAGCCACTTCTGGGCTCAGTGAAAACGAATACCACCATTGATTAGTGATGTCTGTCAGGAGTTCCTGTACATGTCACCCCAGTACACTGTGGCACTATTGGAGAATCCAGACCAGGCTCTGGATTCAGCACACTTACCTTTGTAGAGGAAGAAGTCAATCCTCCTATCAGCAGCTATTCCTGTCAGCTCTACACAATGCTGTTCATTTAGACGGACTGAGAAAATGAAGAGCTTGTGGCTGGATGCATTCAAATCCAGACAATGCAGGGCTGTGCATCAGACAGACCCTGCCTCAAGGGTCCTGCTTCTCCTCGATTATCTTTTTACTTGTGGGTTTTTACTACTTATTATGTATATCACCATCTCTCCTCCGCTCATCTATTTAATATTCATCTTATTTCACCCATTATGAGATACCAGCATGGAGCAAGGTGACGTCAACATATGGGTTTCATACACATGAACTTGGTTATTTTCTCATTAAAGTGGGCAGACCCCGAACCACAAATTATTTAATTATTTAAGCAGTCTGGCCACCGTCTGGAAACTTTTGTTCCACTGAAAAGAAACTCCAGTTAAACTCTTTTCTGTAATGTCTGATCTGATACAGAGACGATATCAATGGCGGAAAGGAAAACCTCTAGAGAGCTCAGTAATGCACTCATAAGAAAAACCACGTTGTCCATGTTCTAGACAGTACTGAGAGAGGATGGATGCTATGGAAAGAACATGGATGTCATAGATCAGAGGTCAACAGCTCTGTGTCGTCATAGGAATGAGTCTCGGGAAAGACTAACAGTATATTTCTTTATTAACTTTTTATGGTTGTAAAAGATGTATTTATAGTTATGATTGAAATTGTGTGTGTGTGTGTGTGTGTGTGTGTGTGTGTGCATGCATGTGTGTCTCTATGTCTTAGGGTTTTATTGATGTGGTAAAACACCATGACCAAAAGTACCTTTGAGAGGAAAGAATCTATTTCATCTTATACTTCCAGGTAACTGTCCATAGCTGAGGGGTGTCTGAGCAAGAGCCCAAGCAGGGCAGGAACTGAAGCAGAAGATATGGAGGATCACGTTTCTTGACTTGCTCAGCCTGCTTTCCTATATCCCCGAACCACCTACCCAGGGATGGCACCATGCAAATGAGCTCGGCCCTCCCACATCAATCACCTAGTAAGAAAATATGTCACAGACTTCCCTACAGGCCAGTCTTATGAGGACATCCTCTCAATTAAAATTCCTTCTTCCCGCATATGTCTAGGTTTGTGTCAAGCTGATAAAACCCAGTACACTATGTATAGTTTTCCAGCTTTATGTATCTTGGAAATTCACAGATGGGGGATGGGGCTAACTCACTGGTGCCCATCCTCATAGAGAAGGTATGAAGAATAGACATACGCATGGAATCCCCACTTGCGGTGGGGTTTGTGCCTTCCAGTTGCCATCTTCCTAATGGACCTGAGCACTCTTAAACTTACGGCTAAGAAGCAGAAGGGAGCTTTAGGGGAAATGTTCTGCTCAGTTGTGAGCTGGTAATTCGTCAGTGCCGTATAATTTAATTTGCTGAGCGGTAAATGCCAGCTGCCAGATCACATGGTTGGGAAAGTGGGCCACTGATTCGGCAGCCAGGAGTTTAGAGGAAATCAATCCCATCGCATTGAAGGTGGAATTGCCCGTTCTGCAATTACCCAGTGAGGAAAATATGAAAGCATGGAGTGTGTTTTGGCAAAAGTGTCTTCAGCCATGTGAGGCAGAGAGTCCTGCAAGAGAGGATCTTGTCATTGTCGAAACCACACTCTCTCGCAATACCAGCCACAGCCAGGAACCACATCTCAATAGTTGTATTTAAAGTCTGGGTCAGGGCTGAAACAGCCCTATGGAAAGTCAGGTTTCTCTGGCTCACATGTGTGACATGGCTGTACAGAAAGACCTCTTTCCTGGTCTGGGTGACTAATGTAATACTCCTAGAAATGTAGATGGGTTAGATGCATAAATTCTCAGAAAGGGCAAAGTTTTTTTTTCTAAGTGATTTAAATCCACCTGCAGAATATAAT
The DNA here is from genome assembly GCF_018167655.1 of Microtus oregoni. Classification (NCBI taxonomy): domain Eukaryota; kingdom Metazoa; phylum Chordata; class Mammalia; order Rodentia; family Cricetidae; genus Microtus; species Microtus oregoni. Next base: position 27,175,208 of record NW_024543071.1, read on the forward strand.
GAAAACTCTCAAGTCTTCCCCATAACGGAGAGCCATCATAACAGAGAGTTCCCCCACCCCTAGGCTTACTGTCTCAGGTCCTGCCATTGTTCTCTTTGTCATATGTCCTGTTTCTGTGCAAGCTAAGATTCCCTTGTGTGTGTGTGTGTGTGTGTGTGTGTGTGTGTATATGTATATATATATATATATATATATATATATATATATATATATACATCACAGGTGTCTCAAGATCTTTATTTGCTTAAGCAAAATAGAAGGGCTAGGAACAGCTTTCTTGTTAGCCCTGCCTACTGAAGCCTGTGGGCTCAATCTTCTGCTGTGGGAACTCTTTCAGCCAATAGCCTTTAAGATAATCAGCCTACATTGGGTGTGGTCTTATGTACTATAAATGCAGATGAAAAGCATGTACAGGCCTCTTGGCTGCTGGGTACACACAGAGGACTGCAGATCGCTACCCTTTCTGTGAATTCATCCCCTAATAAATAAACCTTTGTTATACTCCATTCCAGGCAATTTGAAACTCTTTTGTACACCAGCAAATTGGCATCTAATGTGGGGTCCAAGTCCATACCATTGCCGGGCCCTGCCCAGACCCCTGTCTGTGGCATTCTCTCATCCTATGCAATTGACCTACCTCTCTGCAGCTGAACTACCCCTCTAGCACACAGCTGAGCATGGATTGGCTCCGTGGGCCTGCCACAGCAACTTAGCAATTTCCCACCATGGTCCATGCTACCTGACTTGGTCTCGCCTACTGCAGCCCACTGCTTTCTGCTGCATCTGCTCTGTGGCTTCTCTGGCTTCTGCAAGGCCTGTTCTGATCAGGCTGAGCTCTGACCCTGGGAGCAAAGGCTCTAACCCTATATAGGGGACACAGGCTTGCGTTCCCAGTTCAGATCCACGAATGCCAAGCCCGAACTCAGGCCAGTAGCCTCCACAGGAGAAGAAAAGTTATGGATACCATCAAAATTAATAAAGATTTGGTTTGAAAAGGAGAAACTGCTTGATAAAAAGAAATGACAGCTCATCCATAGAGGTGACAATCCTATAGGTTGTAAGGAAACATCATAAGGGTTGGGGCAGGGTTCTGTTCTTGTCTTTGCAGGAAAATACCCTTCTTTGAAAAGTCAAGAGACCTTGGACATCTAGATGCTTAAATAAGAAAAGATAGCTATCCACAAAGAATCACCAAGCAAAGAGATCTAACTTATGGTAACAATATCCTCTGCAGGGTAAAATTTCACTACCTAAACACACATATCTCCCTACTTCTCAGTATAATGATAGTTGCGACTCACTTAAAAATTAAAACTGGCTTTGAAGTTGGACAGTGGCTATCCTTCTTTAAATCCGAGCCTGTTGTTGAAAGAAAAAGTCAGAGTTTCTGTCTCATCTCAGAAGCCACCTGGTGTGGGACAGAAGGAAGATAAAATTGAGGGACTCTTATCAAAACTCTGCTTTCACAAAATTTAACTTCTCTCATACCAATTTTTGTCTTTATGGTACCTTTCATTGAATATATGTCTATATGAATAATGTTTAACTTTTCCACAATGAACAATAAATTTTCCTGCAGTAGTCTTTGAAGTTTCAATGAAGAATGTGGGGCTCCACAACAACCTGGTTGTTACAATGTCATTATTCTGATAGTACCACTTTAAGATTGGTTTGGGGTTACAAACTTCTCAAGATGATCCCAACATGGCTAGTTGAGATGGTGCACCTCCTTGTAATGTTCTGACCAGAACTTCAGATAAGAACTTCAGAAAAACCCTACCAACTATTCAGAGACTATCTGCAATTGCACCAGACAGTAATCCTGAAACTTAACCATCATTTTAGTTTTTACAGGATTCCATAGAAATATCATCACTCCCATGACAGTTGGATGTAATTCTAGAAAACGATGTCCCGTCTCCCAACATAATTTGTCCTCAGGGCTAGGAACATTACTAGGGGTTGGTTATAACTGGTATAGGGTTGGGGGTAGAAATGAAGTAAACTCAGAGATCTCTTTTTTAAAAAAAGGGAATGGATGGGATGGGATAATTGGTAGATTACTGTGAGCTTACTAACACTAATAATAATAGTGAGTAATAGTGAGATTACTTGTGAGCTATTATTTATAGACAAATTACATTGGGTATAGATTCTTGCATATTGATACAAATTATATTTTTATATACAAATTATATTTTATATTCAATTATATTGAATATGCTCCTATTTCTGTTTACAATATTTGTGCATCTTTGCAAAGTTATTTTGTCATATTGTATGCCTCATGTTTCTACCTATGCTTAAGATATTTTGCATATTGTTGCAAATTTAGGATGTATTTATCACATTGCACTATACATTTCTACTTCCGATTAAGATATTTATATATTCTTTACATTTGGAGGTCATTGTCCTCATTTGCTGCACATTTATTTAAAGACTGTTTAAATTTTCAATATGAAGCCTTAGTCTTTAATCTACATAGGTATTAAGAATTACATGTGAATAGTCATCCATGTTTGTTATACTTATAGTTAGACTAAATAGGTTCTTGATTGTATTCCACATGGATAGGTAATCTTCAAACACTTCAAAGAACTGTTTACATAGTTTAGGATTCTGTTGACATGTGACACAATTGTTCCTGGCAACAACGAGGACACTCCAGTTGGAGCTTGTTTTCTTCTTGGCAAAACTGGCTGTTGAGCAAAGAACTGCCCCCGCCTCGACCACTGACAAAATGTACAGTGTCCACACTGGACAAGCAGGAAACAAGTAAAAAGACTGCCAAACCTTACCAAGACAGGGCAAAATGGTTTTGAAAATTTTCCTGCCTCTAAATATGGTCTGTCAGATACTAGGCCTTAACCAAAGTTGGTTGCCGCAACATTGCAAATGAGACTTTGGGTGATTGCCCAAGTAGCTGGTTGTCTCTGTCATTTCTTACACCTTTGGAATTTTCTTGATTGCACTTCCTATTTACTCAAGTGATATTATTTCCCTTCTCAGGTCTTTGATGGGATTGAAGGCTAGGATAGTAATAGTTACTTTCCTCTCATTACTTAGCCAAGCCATTTCTAATGTAAGACTTGACTTAAGACTCCTTAGGATAAGATAACTATTGAAACATTTAGCATATTTTTCTTGTTTGATGTTGTTCATGCTGGTTGTAATTCTAATTTTAATGTATGTTTTTGCCTCTTCTTTTCCCTGGACAATACTTAATATTTGTTCCTATTGTATATAGTTTTGTATCAGACTTAGAACTCTTTTAATTAGACAAAAGGGGAGGTGCTGTGGGAACTCCTTCAAACAATAACCTTTAAGATACTAGCAACTTTGGGCATGGTCTCGTGTACTATAAATGCAGACAAAAATGCATGCTTGGGCCTCTTGGCTGCTGGATTCGGTTCCAGTTCCCAGCACATGCAGAGGTCTGTGAAATGCTACTATTTCTGTGAGTTTATTCCCTAATAAATAAACCTTTGTTATACTCCATTCTGAGCTGTTTTGGAACTCTTTTGTACATCAACAGTCTCCAGTTTTGAGGGGCAGGGGAGACAAAACGTAATGTATAAACAAGGCTGTTCTCTGCAAAGCTTTTCTGCTTTTAAAGAACCTGTGGTTCTTGACCCCTTTGGGGGTTTTCACAGGGGTCACATATCAGGAATCCTGCATAGCAGATATTTACATTATGATTCAGAGCAGTACCAAAATTACAGTGGTATATGTGCAAAATAAACATGTTTCTCACAGTCCTGGAGGCTGGGAAGGCCAAGGTCAAGTCATTGACAAGTTCAGTGTTGGACCTGCTTTCTTCATAGTTGATGGATTTTAATTGTGTACTCCCATAAGGTCACTTACCTTACACCATGCCTTTCACATCCCAAAGGTCCTTTCCCCAAATACCATCACCATTGGGGTCAAGAGCTGTCTTAGTTAGGGTTAATATTGCTGTAATGAAACACCATTACCAGAAAGCAAGTTGGGAGAAAAGGGGTTTATTTGGCTTATATTTCCATATCACTGTTAAACATCAAAGGAATTCAGGGCAGGAACTGGAGGGAGGAGCTGATACAGAGATCTGGAGGGGTGCTGCTTACTGGCTTGCTCCTCATGGCTTCCTCAGCCTGTTTTCTTAGAGAACCCAGAACCACCAGCCCAGAAATGGAAACACTTGCAGTGGCCTGGGCCTTCCCCATCAATCCCTAACTAAGAAAATGCCCTAGAGGCTTGCCTTTCTTAATTGAGGTTCCCTCCTCTCAGATAACTTTGCCTTGTGTCAAGTTGACATAAAATTATGCAGCACAGGAGAACAACATATGAATTTGGAGAGGGCGGGTAAGCATTCAGACCATAGTATCTACAAATCTAGAAGTTCCAGTTATTTGGTAATTAAAATTTTAAACATTTGAGAATATATATGTAAATATTTTGGCAAGAGGTAACTTTTGATACAGTCTTTTTTTTTTTCCCCCATGAGTAAAATTTTATTTTCTCCAGGGAGCAAAAACTTAGCAGGTATTACCACGACAGTGCAGTGACACACTGAATGCCAACTCCAATCTTTTTTTTTTCATTTTTTGCTTTTTTCAGGTTACAAACTCAGCTGCCAACTGTCCCGGCCAGATGACTCTTCACCTCCACCCTTCCTTGGTGTGTGGAGGGGATGGATTTACTCACTCCAACTTCGATGGCTGCATTGCCTCTGCCCTGAGTGTCATGGAAGTTTTAAAGAATCATATTTAGTGTCTATGTTCTCGTTTCTACATTCACTTTGGGGATCTTTGTTTTCACAGACCTCTGTTATTAATTATTCTGGGTTTTTGTGGGGAGAGGAATTACTTGGAAAAATTTCTCCACTTACCTGTCATTTTTCATATGAAATATAAAACAATATAATAATTTTGATAGCTACCACCCATAATAAAATGATAATTTCTTAGACTTTGCTCCTTCCCTGCATTCTCTGATTTTCTATGACTGATCCTTGTTAAAGTAAAATAATTCTTATGAGGAACAAATAACCATCCCCACAATTATACTAAACCAAAGTTCCCAAGGGCCCAAACCTTTGCTATCTTTTTGAAAACTTCAGTTCTAAATAAAAAAACAACCATTACCAAGTCTTGTGTAATAACTTCACACATATCCTTGAATTGACATTTTTGCAAATTATTGAAGTGCAAGATTTCTCTGAAATGTGGAATAATCTTTGATTTGCATTTGCTTTCCAAGTTATTAAGGCTCTGGGTAGTAGGTCACATATGTCACCAGACTACAGTCTGAAGAGCAGCTTGACCCACAAAAGGACCCCCTACAGGTTGGCTGAGAATGACATGAACCATCTTCATTTGCCAAATTGCACAGCACTTTTTAGCCTAAAAGCAAGTTCCAGCCTTCATATGTGAGATAAAAATTAAACAGAACCGAGAGGAAGTTCATCAGTCCTTAACATGAGATCTCTGACTGCTTCTGTCCATCGCAGTACTTGGACTACGCCACGGCTAACGAATTCCCTGTCGTTCAACAAAACCCCAGCTGATCAGAGAATGAATGCATTTTAAATCTCTCAGTATTTTCTAACTTAGCAGTTTGGCATGTCACCCATGTATTTGGTATTTGGTCCCATGATTGCTGGCTGGAGAAAAACTTAGCCTCGGGTTTCCAAATGAGCTATTTCTTATTAATTTGGAAAGCAAAAATTATAGCAGTCTGTTTTAAAAAATAAATCCATATGTGTTAGAGTAAATGTTTAGGATGCAGTTTATTAAGTGGTGGTAGGTTCTCCTCTAATATCTCTCACCTCATGAGCCCTGGGTAGTTGGCTAGCTTTCCAGTATGCAGCCTGATTTTATTTTGTTGAGAAGACTTTGAGTTCTATTAGAGAGCTGTTGGTTACCACTAATATATGAATACTACTATTGCTTTAAGGATGACTTGCCTTGCTGGTTATTGTTGTGATTATGGGTATCACAGCTAAATAGGACTATGGGTTTATTCCCTCCCTTGTTAGCCAGCTTGCCTAGCACTTTCCAGTACTGTGAAAACATGTTTCAGGGAAGAGGCTTTCAGCTCAGATTCAGGCTTATCCTTTGTGTCCTGTGTCCAAAGTGTCTACAACCATAGGGCCTCCAATCTCTGGGAGGCAACAAAGAGCAACAGCGATAGCATATGTTGTTTGGGGATGTCGCTTGGATTCTCTTGGCCAACAACTGAAAAGGGGGATTTCTCATGCTTGGTTGTGCGGTTTTTGTTCATCTATGGCTCTGGTAGTAGCATGGTCAGCCTAATTATCATAACTTCATCTAAACTATATTTACCACTCACCAAGGAAATCTCTCTTTGTACCTACAGCTCAGAGAACATCTTGGATGAGTGGGCAAAAGGATTATAAAAGCCAGAGGACCAAGAAACTGTGTCTTCTAGAAATGACAGGGAAGCTGTGCTCAGAATACCTCAACAGTATTTCTACCTAAAGAGACCTGAACAAGGACTCCAATGGACATGTTAAGGTGGAAGGGGAAAATATCATGGGACCCCCACCCCTGAACAAAAAACTACGGGGAGTGAAGGAATGCTGAGAGAGAGAAAATTAGTCTTTCCCAAGTAAAAGCCTCCTAATTGGTTATCAAATCCTATAGATGGAAGTTTTGTTCAGTCCCAAAACAACACAGAGGCTTATATTAATTATAAACTATTTGGCCTATTAGCTCAGGCTTATTATTAACTAGTTCTTACAACTTAAATTAACCCAGAATTCATATCTATGTTTAGTCAGATGGCTTGGTACCTTTTCTCAGTGTAGCAATTCTTCATCTTGCTTCCTCTGTATCTAGGTGATGACTGCAAACTGAGCCTTTCCTCTTCTCAGAATTCTCCTAGTCTGGTTTCCCTGCCTATACTTCCTGCCTGGCTACTGGCCAATCGGCACTTTATTAAACCAATACAAGGGACAAATCTTTACAGAGTACCAGAGCATTATCCCACAGCAAAGTCCCAAGTGGTTAGCTCTGAAATTATATACATAAAGCAGTACTAAACAGACTTGGCAAATTTTATTCAGATATTTATTCATATATGTCACAATAATTAAAGAAAAAGAGGCCATGAATTTAAGAGTAGGAAGTGGACATGGAAGAGATTGGAGAAAGAAAAGGGGAAGGGGGAATGATAATTATATTTTAATCTTTAAATAATTGAAAAAGAAACAGGTTTAAGGCTGTCCCAATTTTGCTATTAACCAAAGATGACCTTAAATTAATGATCTCCCTACTGCTACCTCCTGAATATTAGACTATCAGGTGTGTATGCTATGGTCTTGGTTACTTTTCAGTTGCTGTAATGAAACACCTTGACCAAGACAACTTGAAGAAAGGACTTAGTGGGACTTACAGTTTCTGAGGATGAGTCCATGACCAACATGGTAGGAAGTTTGGTAGCAGGCAGACACAACACTGGAGAGCTTAAATCCTGGGATACAACCATGAGGTAGACAGAGATAACTGAAAATGACATAGGCTTTTGAAGCCTCAAAACCCATCCCAAGTAGCATCCCTCCTCCAACAAGGCCACACCCACTCCAACAAGGCCACACCTCCTAATCCTTCCAAATAGTTTCATCAACTGGGAACTAAACACTCAAATATAGGAGCCTACGGGAACCATTCTCATTCAAACCACACAGCCACCATGCCCTGCTCATGTGGTGCTCAGTACAGAGCCCAAAGCTTGACATGTGTTAGGCAAGTATTCTACCCACTGAGCTATATCTCCAGCCCCCGGTTCATCATTTTGAAAGCAAAGAAATAATTGTTTCAGATTCCTAAACTAGGAGATATTTATCCAAAGAGTTTGTCTCTTGGCAGTGTTTAAATTGCATTCACCTGCTTGTTCTTGCAACATGCATACCTACACAAGCACTGGCAGAGCTTTCTGGTTTATCAGCAAATAAGGACCAGTTTCTCTAGCATGTGAGGATACCTTGCCTTTTAGCAATAAATGGGTAAAACTAAAAAACTAAAATGCCTGCATGTGGCTAGTGCCACTTCATTTGAAAGCATGAAAAGGAAAAATAAAATGTAGTTTCTGATATAAAATAATAGAAAATGATTTATTGCATGATACTGCTCCATGTTTGATAAATATTTGTCTTTATTTTTTTCTTTAAAGTACCTAAAAAGTCATTCAGTTGTCTTTATTATTTTGTTTTAAACAGATATATGTCTGAAGTCATTGGGCAGAAAGTGTCCTGAATCTTTAAGAACAATGGCAGGCCTATGTCCTATAAGGGAAGAAAAACTTGTAAAGAGAGAAATGGGTTAGTTACATAATTATCCTTCCAAGCCATCACTAAAATGTTCCATAGCTAGTCATTCTAAGCATGTTATCCCGCTACTTCTGTGACTTTTGGTAGATGCTGACAATGTGAACATCCACCCCCTCAATACCTAGATTATTGTCACTTCACTGCTTCAATCATTCTGAAGACCCCTACTGCATTTGAGTTTCCATTTGCTTCTTCCCCCTTTAGAAAAGAATTAGCTAAAGAAATCCATATCCTAGTAGCTACTGGAAGGATGCTGTAAAAGACTGTAGGATGTCCACCATTACCCCCCTGAGACTATGGGAGTCGGCGACGCATCAAACAATGCCAGGGGTGTATTTCTACCTCACAAGACCACACATCACCAGTGTATTTCCAAGGAAGGACTTCTATTAGTCAAGCTAGCCAAAGAAAGCTGCTGTGTTTTGAAAGGAGCATATTCTGGTGAGAAACGGCTTGAGCAGTGGGGTGATTTAATACTTGTTAGCTGATTAAATATAGCCTTTGCCAGAATAAAACTTTATGATGCACATTGAAAAGCTTAATTACTGAACCGTCTCTGTGCATCTTGCTGAGGCAGCCAGGATGACAAATCATAGCAGCAGAATAGCGTTTGCACCTTTGGCATTTCTGAAAGAGAAAGGTATGCCTAAAATCACTGGGAAAGCAGTAATAATCCCAGACCAGATATTACTGAGCAGAAAAAAGATGCTTCTTTGAGTCACCAAGCCTTCTGCACACAATGTCATCATACCCACCCCCCACCCCCACCTACCCACCACTTTGTTAAGTGAAAAAGATCAAGGTCAATTTCACATTCTTCTGGCATTTCGTCCTTATGGAAGCATGCGGGTATATATCCTTCTGGTTTCCTGTCCCCAGCGCTCCTGTGAAATAATCAGGACATAAAAATCCTTGTCCACTTTTAGCAAATAAAGAAACCAAGACCCAGAGCTCGGCCAGCCAAGGTCATATAATGACATGCCCGGACAAGAACCCACTCTTCCCATGACCCGTTTCTATTACTGGCACCACTCGGCTTCCAGATGAGCACGATAATTACAGCTGGCTAAAACAGCCATTGGAGAACAGTCCACACCATGTGGTCTTCCTACTGCTGCTTCATTTCAGAGAGCTAACACTAATCCTGGTGTGATATGTATGGAAGTTTGATGTGCAATAAAATCTCTGTAAGTACTGGCTAAGTGATTTATACGCCTCTCGTTTCTGGTTCCATTGGCTGGCTTATCACCTTCTGGGGGTGGGGGGTGGGTTTCAGGGGTGCGTGCTGTGGAAATAGCTGTGTTGTAATGATACTGAATTTCCATCCAGCAGTACTTGTTTTGCCTCTGATCCATCTGTCCTGTACATATTTCTCTTTCTCCATTTGTCTCCCTTGCTTCATTCTCTTCTCTTCCCCTTTTTCCATCTCTTCCTTTCCAATTGTTTCTCCTACACTTAATTTCCATGCATAAATCCAGTTTCCTTGTGATCCACAGTATCTGCCCTTCCTTTTTTTGGGGGGGGGGCAGGTATATCAGGATTTTGTGGTGGTTGTTATTCCTGTTTCTAAAATTTTTTGATATTCAATGTTGCTTATTATTCCACAACTCTAGTTTCTGATTTTCAAATGCAAAAAAAAATAATTAATGCAAACCTTTAAAAACTGGCTGTAGCTTTCACTGATCTCAGTGCTAATAACCTCAAAAAAGTGTTTAATTTTTTTTTACACTAGATTACTTTTCCTGTCACATATGTGCAAAAGTGTACTGCCAGGTCTATAGTGGACGCTTGTGATACGGTAGTAATAGAGTAAGTCTGGGGAAAGCAAAACCCAAGGATAGGATTCGGGGCAAAGGCGGGTTCCATTAGTCAGTGTTCTGGTGCTCTCTGAAACACCTGAGGCTGGATGCTTTATACAGAAAAGCAATTTCTTCTGTCCACTTCTCCAGAAGCTACTTATTGAGTACAACGAAGCTTTGTGGTGTAAGGAATGGCAGTAATGTGAAAAAAAAGACCCCAGGAGAGCTAGGAAGCCAGAATGACCAGGCTTATCTCAGGCCCACACCTGGATCTATTCTTCCTGATCCTATGCTACACAGAAAATACTTTCAGACAAGCCTATAACATTCCCTGGAGGAAAATCTATGTTTTGATGATTGAAAGGATTTTGTTCCTCTTGTGTGACCTTGAGGCAATTACAAACTCTAACTACACTCTCTACCTCTGAAGACTTAGTCAATGGTCCATATGCAATGAAGGGGGGAAAGGGAGAGTCTAGCAGGTCCTCACTGTGTCTGAAAGGCTATAAGGATCCCTTTCCTCGACACTCATCTAGGGCATAGAAAAGCAGATGTTTAGGAGTTTGTACATAAATAGCAAACATTTTAGTAACTTTTATACTGCTCTGATAAAAACCTGTTAGATCAACTTACAGAAGAAAGAGATTGTTTGGGCTAACAGTTCCAGAGGGTTAGAGCCCACGATGGCAGGGTGGAGGCTTGGTGGCTGGAGATGGAAGCTCAGGGCTCTGTCTTGTACGACAAACAGAAAGCAGAGAGAGTGAACTGGGATTAGCATGTGACTTTTGGAATCTATGGTGGTTTGGATGATATGAAGCTCATAGGCTCATATTTGAACGTCTAATTCCCTGTTAGTGGACTGTTTATGAAGGATTAGGAGGTGTGTCTTGGGGGGTGGGCTTGGAGATTCCAAAAGCTCAAACCACTAGCAGGTTTGCTCTCTCTTTGCTTCCATCTTGCAAGTCAAGTGCAAGCTCTCAGCTGTATTTCTCCTGCACCATAACCGCCACCATGCTCCCCGCCAGGATGATCATAAGTTCATCCTCTGAAACTGTAAGCAATCCTCAATCAAATGCTTTCTCATATAAATTGCCTTGGTCCTGGTGTCTCTTCAGAGTAATAGAACAGTGACTAAGACAAAGTGTCATAACTGTCCCTCCGTGACACACTTCCTCCACACCTTCTAAATATATCCACACAACACCACTGAGTATCAAGTATTCAAAGTCCATGACTCTGGGCCATCACATACAAACCACCGCAGCTTTAAACCATGGTATAATTCAGAAAGTTAAAAGTATTCTGTCGGGTTATATCAAAGCCTTCATGAGGGCTGAAGAAATGACTCAGTAGTTAAGAACGCCAACTGCTCTAACAGAGGACCTGAGTTTGATTCTTAGCACTCATACTGGATGGTTCACAACCACCTGTAATTCACATACACAGAACCACATCTATATATACATGTACATATATATCTATATATACACAATTTTTAAATAATAAAATTAAATTAAAAAGAACGTTCATGAGACAGAATGATAGTCTACCTGAGAGAGCTAAGGCCGCCTTCTCTTACTTTTTAAAGTCTGTAAGTTGACAGCCCATCTGGAAGGTGTCAACACAGTCCTCAGGAAGGAATCAGGAAAGGTCAATCCCAGCAGGGATGATACAAAACAAGAGCCTTCTCTGCAACAAATTGTCTTTTTTCCTTATCAATTGCATTCTGCTGACGATTAGCTACCTAATTTTAGAAGATCCAAAAACTAGGAGGGAGTTAGTTCCCATTCTTAAGATGCTTGGCTAAGTACACAGATGCATTTACTGCCCCTAGCCTTCATTTTTAAAAGCTTAATTGATGGTGGCTTTATGAGTCCACTACTTCCTAGATCTTGCACAATTTTTTATGTCTTATTGTTTCATATATAAAATGCAGATACTAATTGTACCTGCTTTAGGATTGTTTTGGGTTATGATTTATGCTATAAAATTATGTTCTCTCTGTAGAAGACCCTCTAAAGTGTCAGTTGTTATCACTATCATTAGTGAAATTATGACTCAGGAAAAGAATCCCCTTTTTCCTTTTCAGGATCTATATCTAGCTAGGACTCAGCTAGGAGCTACTTGAGTATCTGTAGAACTCATTGGGGACTGTAATTAGGTAGCATTGTATGGCTAGCTTCTGGATGGTTTTGTTTTGTTTTTTTGAAAAGGATACAGGAAGGGGAAAGAGTGGGAGACAAGCAAAGAAGGTGGAGAAAAGAAAGAAAGGAGGAAAGGAGGAGGAACAGGAAGGAGGGAGAAGGAAAAGGGAGGAGAGAGGTGAGAGGAGGGGGAGCGGAGGAAGAAAGCAAGCTATGGTACACTTTCTGTGTTGCTTGGCAACCTTGCAAGGCCTTGTTCTCCCACCTCACCTAGCCTCTCTACTGTAAGCTAATTTTCCTATGGTCACCAACTTGCAAAAAAAAAAAAAAAAAATGACACAGAGGCTTATTAATTATGAGATCTCAGCCTGTGTCTAGCCACTAGCTCTTATAACTTAAATTAACCCTTTTATATTAATCTGTGTTTTACCTCGGCTTTTTTTTTTCCTTTCTTCCATCTTGTTTTCTTTCCACATCCTCTGGCATCTCTCCCAGGAAGTCCCGCCTAACCTTTTTCTGCATAACTAATGGCCATTGAGCTCTTTATTGACTACACCAGTGACATGTCTTCACACAGTGTAAAGGGATATTCCACAGCACCCTCCTGTTGTGACAGCCCTCACATACACACTCCTTTGTCCACTATTTACTTGTCAACAAAGCTATAAAATCCACGAAAGCTGTGCTCGGCTGCTTTTTTTTTTTTTTTTGGAGGTGCTCAGTTAATATCCCTGTATCCAGTGAGTGAATGAATTCAACTGAGTACCGCTTCCTCTTCTAATGTCCAAAGGCACCAAAGAAAGCATCACTGTGACTAAATAGCCCCACAGAACAAAAGCGTGCCTACTGTAGCCTCCACAAATGACGACACTACAATAGCTACGTGGTCCTCACCAAGTTCCTGTCCAAAGACAGTGGTTTCTGATGTGCTAATTTCCATCATTGTGAGGAGAGGGAAAGCACAACGCTGTTCCACCCTTGAGAAAAAACAAATATAGGTACTTCATGCCATCCCATGTTGCTTACTAGCTGAAGTTTTCTGCAGAAGAAGCAGAAAAATTGACCAGAAAAATGCACCTGGGTACAGGAAACTGCTGAGTTTGCTTTATGATCTACTTGAAAATCTGGGGTCATATGTTCTGATATTTATTTAAAATACAAATAAATGAGTTACCTGGGAAAAGGTGGGTTTATGAATTTCAATTTATTTAGTAATTCTTAACTGGAAATTCCTGTACTGTGTCACCTATTACGTTAATATCTTTAGAGAATGATTGGTTCTTTTTTCTGTTTTCTTTTCACTCCTTATGTGCTTAGACAGCATAATAAAATCAAATGAATCTTTGCAAACATAGGAACCGGGACTCCATTCGAATGTAGTACCCTCCATAGAAACATGGGGACTCCATGTGAATGCAGTAAGCTCTACAGAAACGTGGGGACTCCATGTGAATGCAGTAAGCTCCACAGAAACGTGGGGACTCCATGTGAATGCAGTAAGCTCCACAGAAACGTGGGGATTCCATGTGAATGCAGTAAGCTCCACAGAAACGTGGGGACTCCATCTGAATGCAGTAAGCTCCACAGAAACGTGGGGACTCCATCTGAATGCAGTAAGCTCCACAGAAGCGCATTTTGCCCTTTCTCTTTACCTTGGACTCCCCAGTGTCCAGAATAGCACATGACATAGGAAATGAACAGGTCAAAGGCAGAGACATCAGCAATTAGGAAACTACGCAGTGTTGCGTAATTAAGTGAGGTAGCAAAGAAATGGAGAACTAACATTTGAACAATTTGACAAGATGGTCTGGAGAGATGGCTCCACCAACAAAGCACTTTCTCAGACAAGGACAAGGGCTGACATAAAAAACGGTACCCCCTAATTAGTTATCAAATACCAGGCAGTCAGTCCTAAAAATATGTTTGTGAGCAACACTAAATGGACTCAGCAAGTTGTATTATCTATGTATTTGTGTGTGTGCATGTGAATATATGTATATGTTTATATATATATAAGGGGGGAGAGGGAAATATATAAAACTATATACTTAAATATATATTTATGAAAATTTGCATGTAATTTATAGGTAAATATTTAAATATATAAGTATATTTATTAAACACCTATATATTTATATATAAAAGAGGCCATGAATTTGATATTGAGAGGGAGTGGGGGATGGGGAAGGAGGTAGAAGGACAAGAAGGAGGGGTAAGTTTGTACATAACAGTGCACATAAATGAGATAAAAACAAAATATCTGTGGTCCTAGCCCTGAAGAGTCAAAAGCAGGAGCGTGCTGGGGTTTGCTGGTCAACCAGGTTCCATAAAAATATAAGGTGAAGTGATTGAGGAAGAAGCCTAACATTGCCCCTGACACACAACTACACATGTGCACGCACACACATATCACACACAAACCCAAATACACACACACATAAATGACAAGGTACAACTATTTTAAAACGAGTCTTGTAAATATATAAGCTCTACAAGACAAACATCACATCTGATACTTTAAATTACCTGAAATGCATCATTAATATTGTCTCGCATTAGAGTGATCAGTAAGTTTGTGTTGAATGACTAAGTGATTGAAAATGGACACACTTCATTCTTAGAAGCTGTCTGTGGCACAGAATGCTCAAGAGGGGCTTTGTCTGAATACTCAGTATGTGTGCCAGAGTGGCGGGAGGACAGGGGACCTTCCTTATAAAGTGTACCAGCATCGTTCCTTGTGCCACATTCTGCCACTGAGATTCATCTAGTAAGTATACTTGCTACGGTGTTTTCAAAACATCTGGTGCAATTCTGAATCAACTGTTCCACTCCAGGCCTAAGCCTTGCCACCCCTGGAACTTAACCTCCCAGTCTAGCCTCAGCCTTCAGAGTATTGGGACTACAGGCATGTGCCACTGTGCCCAGCTACTGAGATGCAGAAACAGGTGCTGGGGGGCATACCACAACCTTCTTTTCAAGCCGAAATGCTGGCTGTGTGATTCAAGCTCCTCACACCCAATCGAAACCACATGTAACTCATGTGTGACTCAGATGCGAGATTCCAGTTGCTGCAAATCAAAAAGAAACAGGAGGGGGCGAATAAACCCACATGAGGCAAACTGAATCCTCCTTGGCACTAGGGAAACCCAAGAGCCTGCTGAGCGGAACAGCACAGACATGTTCCTGGGGTTTACTTGTATGCTAGCACAGAAGTTTTCTGTCACCAAGAAGAGAAATCCAGAGGCTGGTTCAGCATCGGTGATCCCCTGGGTCTTTGAGGGCAATTGCAGGTGAGTCATAACTGGATACACAGAGAGGCACTCTCCAGGCAAAAGACACTCGGCATTTATCACTGTCTCACAGCAAAAAGAGTGGCTCGTGGGAAACTAAAAACGGAATCCCTCAAACTAAAAACAGTCCTTACTAAAGAGCTTTTGTCCCTGACTCCAGTCTCGGACGTACCACCTGTGAGCCCCACACAGGACTCTGCTCACTAGAGAACAGAGCTAGATTGTCCCCAGCTGGACTCAATGTTTTCACGGCCCTGGAAGCCAACCAAGCCTATTCCACTGCAGGTCAAATCACTCAAATGATTAACTCTGCGCAGTTGTGCAAAGATGTTCTCCGTCAAAGCTGGGCTGCTATACCACATGCCGAAGATAAATAAGAGGAAATGATTGTTACCACGGCCTCATGGTGACTCGCACAACCTCTAGTGGCCCCTCATAACCTCATAGTGACCCCACACGACCTCATAGTGACTCCCCCCAGATCAATCTTTGCTAAATCTCAACATGTCACACAGACCACTATCCCCCACCCCAAGAGCACTTTATGCATCAACAGCACAGAAGCCACCATAGGCATAGAATCTGGTTCTGCAGGGGATGGAGGGAAGATCTCCAAGAAATGTCTTGTTCTGTCCTCCAGAGCAGGGATCTGTGCACTGTGTTTTTCAATGAGAGAACCCCTTCCACATACAGTCATCCAGAAAAGTACTTCCCATTCACCCGGTAGGTCGGATTGTGTATTTCCTGTCCACTGTTGGGATATCAGCATCTGGAAAACGTGCTCTCTCTCCCTCCAATAAGCAATGAATGAGCTAGAAATACACAGGCTTCCTCCTCTGTTAAAGTCCCATTACGGGCTCAACTTGGCTACTGCTGTGGCATCCTTGAGCTGAGTTTCCCAGAATGCCGAGGAGAGGCAGCTTCCATTGCTCACCGAGGGCAGCGTGAGTTCCTTTCACAGAACGGTGTCACAGCAGTCAGATGTCAGGGCTATAGGATAGTTCAGTGGTAAGGACACTTGCTGCCACACCGCATGACTTGATTTCCATCCCAGGGACCCACATGGTGAAAGGAGAGACTACTTCCCACAAATTGTTGTTTGACGAACACTCACCCAAGAAAGAGAACTTAAAACAGACCAAACTAATAATTGCACCAAGTCCACCTTGGTGAACTATGGAGATTTTAGTGATTGTTCCCTACAAGAGGATGGGTAAGGGTGACTTACAGAGACAGGGATAATGCAGAAGCAGCAGCATCACTGAAGGGCCCACCCAATCAACCGTGATGACTCATAGGAACTACAACCCTGGAGGGTCTCTGCAGGGCTTGCTGACAGCTTCACAGCTATGAGAACTCTCTGCAGCTAGGGATGGTTTGAGTATTCTTCCCCATCCGTTGCTTCAATGAAGCTGGAGAGGGGCCTTCAAGAATTGTACATATTTCAGCTTTCCCAGACATGTGATGCTTATTCCCAGTGTCATGAGCCCCACCCCCTTTCCTGCCCCTTCCTGCTGGACAGAAAGTTTCAAATTGGCTGAAACTTCAACACAAGGTAGCATCTTTGGTCCTTTCCCCTCTCAAACAGGTGCTATCTCTCCCTCAAAATAAATGGCCTAAAAAATTTGAAGATATATGTTTATAAATTATTCTTAAAAACATCTCTACTTTGTAGGGCTTACTTGGAAATATAGAGAGTTTGAGTGACATGAGCAGACATTAAACTTTTCTATAGACAAAAAAATCATTATTCAAGTAAATCTCTCAATCAAAAATTTATCATATATAGGGGCAATTCTTCTTATTGAAGTAACACTCCACATGGACCTTCTGAGGGTCCCTTAAGCCATGAATAAAGGGACTTCCCAGGTGCTGCTTCCCAACTCCGTGACCCTGGTACAGATGGCCCTCAGACATTCATGACTTCTGTCCTTAGATCATTGTGGGATAGGCATCTTGTAAATCCAGAGCCTCCTATTGTTGTTATGTACTCCCTCTAGGTGTGCAGCAGGCCAGGCCACAACTTGACAATGGGTGTGCATCATCACCTAGATCTAAATGATGTCACTGTCACTTTGTGTTTCTGCCAGTGCATCACATAAGCATTGAAAAAAAAAATAACTGAGACTAGGGAGGAGGAACTAATAAAGTAAATTCCATATACCATGCCCAATTTACACATAGACAGCCTATCCTTAGGAATACCACTGTAAGTATCCTTGATTTTGAAGTGTCTGTTTCTATGCGCTCTTGGTGAATGCCAGACTAGGGTCTTGAACATGAAACCATTTTATTCAATCTTTTCATTATCAAATACTTTTTAAGGTGACCAAATGAGTCAGAAATATTTTATTTTGCATTGCATCCTCTCCCTAAAGGGCTACAGCTACCTACATTTCAATGATCTTTTATTATAAATTCCAATACCTCACTGGTTTGTATGTGTAAACAGTGATTTAGCTCACTGTTTTAATGCCAACTGCCTTTCTCTTCACAGATTCTGTTTGAGTCCCCTTCCTTCCTCTCGTTACCCTCATTTCCTGTGGTTAAGGGTGGGACGAGGCATAAGCTTTAGACTAAAGTTAATCAGTGCTTCCAAAATTCTTGGTCATGACAACTAATTCATCAAGTAAATACTCATGAAAGAA
Organism: Microtus oregoni; assembly: GCF_018167655.1. NCBI lineage: Eukaryota > Metazoa > Chordata > Mammalia > Rodentia > Cricetidae > Microtus > Microtus oregoni. The sequence continues at coordinate 27,193,421 of NW_024543071.1, forward strand.
CCTTTTGCTGCCAGGTATCTGAGAGCTTCCCACTCCTCTTGAACAAAAGACCTGAGGGTACAATTTGCAAGAGCTTGGGCATCCGCAGGAGCAAGTCTAAAGTTGCTTGACAGCCCACTGAAAGATAGTAAATAAAGTTAACACAGCGAAAAGTAAGGGCAAGAGATGGGGACTCACTGAGATCTGATCAAGCGAGTTCTGGGTCCTGACCAGGCAATTCTAGCTGAATTAATCAGTAAGTTCTTATTTGGATTAAGTGAGCCTGAGCCAGTTTGTAACCCTCATTCTAGTGAGAGAGATGCATAATAGAGATGAGCTATACCATCAACTCCTGTGCTCTTCAACTCACTCCCTTAGACAACAGGGCCATGTCTAGTCAGTTTCAATTCCCTTTTTAAATCAGTCAGGATGCCGCATCTCTGACAGTGGGGAAGGCGTCTGGAAACGTGTGTGAGCTTTCTTCTTATCATGAGGGCTGGACGGAACTCCCTCCCCTGACACAGAATGGACACAGGCAGAGCTGCTAGGCAACCTGAAAAGTATGGGACTATTCGGCACAACAAAGGACAGCCCCACCCACAATGCCAGTAGTGACCCTGCTGAGAAGCCCTCGGAGTGTGAAGGTTGACCTTGAAACCCAGCCAGAACTGGTTTCAGGTAGCAGTTAGTGTCTTTTGCTAGAAGGATGAAAAGGAAGTTCAGAAGTCTAGGGCAAGTATACATAATAGAAGACGGTTTGCCTCCTGATGCCCTTCTGACCACATCAACCCTTCACGGAATGTTTCTTCTTCTTAGTAACTCTTAGGTCATCGTTCTCCTCAAAGTTCGCAAGCATTTGGTTTGGTTTCTCTCAGGATGTTTGTCAGCAGAGCTTCTCAAAGAGCAGTCCAGTATGGTCAGGCTTCTGTTCCTTATAACTATGGCTTCTCAGAAGGCCCTGGAGCACATTCCCAGACAACCAGTCTCCCGGAATTCCTCTGCCGCCTCTCTTCTCTCACTCCTTTCTGAGAATGTCTACCATCAACCATTTTTTAATAATGTCCACACTCAAAATAGGAAAATATGGCTTCCTTGGTAACTTGCCTTCAAATTGTAGGCTTGTGCTCTCCTTAGATAAGTTTAAAGTATGCTTTGGCAAAATTTTCCTGCTACTCTTTGTAGTAGCTTGGATATATCATTTTTTTTTTTTTTGAGTCTGTAGCAACATGTCTTCAAACATCTGCCAAGCTTCGGAGCCCTGACCTGAGAGATTTGTGAGTCATTATACATAGGATGTCTGGTATATCAGTTTGGGTCTTCTCAAAAGCAGGCACTAAGACAAATCAGATGTAGAAGAGAAAATATCCAAGACAGATTAAGTATATAGGGAGTAGGAGTTGGCAGAGGTGGCTTCGGACAGTGAGGTGAAGCTGACCCCTACATCAGGGAAAGAAGAAGGAAGGAGGTCTAAGAGGATGAGTCAATACAAAACAAAGAGGAAATGGCCTCAGCTTGGCCCTGTGAGAGCCCCATAGCAAATATCGCCCCCTGGAGAAAGGAAATGGCTTATACACAAGGGATTCTGGGTCTGGTTAATACATCAGCTTCTACTCACAAACCATCTCCCTCAAGCTGCATCCTGATGCTTCTTGAGATGTAAAGGAAAAGCATCCTTGCCCTAAGGGGAGGATTAACTAATTCCCTTGCTAGACCACTCACGACAAACTCAGACACTCCCTGTGCTAAAAATAGAAAGATAACTCAGTTATAATAACCAGTATAAAATGTGCCTTCATGTGTGATCAGATTTTTAGGACCAGCCTGTTGAGAAAGCTAGGCTGGGATCTGGCTTAGTCAGCACTTAGACGGCATGTATGAACACTGTGTCCAGTCCCCCACTGTGGGACAGAAAAGGGCTCCTTGGATGGATGAGGCCACTAAGGCAAAGAGAGCATATGTAATTTACTTAAATTCATCAAGTTATTAAATAAATAAGCTGAGACTTAGCTCAAGTTTTTTAGTTTCCAAAGTCTATAGTCTTTAACATAGTCCCGTAATTATCTATTTACTAATTGGTGTGTATTCCAAGCAGGCCCAGATTTTGTGGAGCCTGAAGTTTCTGGAGTCAGAAATACGAGGTGAAAGGAGATCATGAGACACAATTAGTAAGAAAATGGAAAATTATGAAGTCAAAATTCAACACAAGGTTTCAGAAGTGGGTTGAGGGAGCTGGGGCTCATGCTTTATTAGCCTTGGTGTGTTCAGTTTTGATTGTGACGCTGGAACTATTGCCAACACTGTTGCTAAGAATTATTATCCCCCAAACTGAAAATGCTCATCCTACCAATGATAGATACCTACAGATTCACAATCTCCATCAAAATTCCAAAACAATTAAAAAAATAGCCTTGAACTTCATATGGAAACACACACACACACACACACAAAGAGAGAGAGAGAGAATGAATTTTATCAAATAAGTGCTGGAAGCATCACCTTTCCTGATTTTAAACTATACTATAGAGCTATAGTAATAAAAAACAGTATGATATTGACATAAAAACATATTTGCTAATGGAATAGAATTGAAGTCCACACACCTTTTGACATTGAAGTATAAAGTATATGCAATAATATGATGGAGAAAAGACAGCAACAAATGATTCTGGTTCTACTGATAGCTGCCTGTAGAAGAATGAAAACTGAACCATGTCTCTCGCCCTGCACAAAACTCAGATCCTGGTGTCTAAAGAACCTCAGAAGACCTGATACCCAGAACCTGATAAAGAGGAAAGAAAGGCTTTGCTTGATCTCATATATTTTGAATACATATATTACTTTGTGTTAAGCCACATTTAATATATCTATCCTGGGGTATATCAGCCATGGGCCACATGTAAGCATGCTTGTGGGAGACAGAGAGTAATAACACTTGCTACACATAATGTTTAGAAATATAAAAAGGCTAAAGCCTTGAGGACAAACAGTCAAGGAACTCTGGGGCAATCCTAGTTCTTCTGGGATCCGGGGTGTTGGAAGATGCCCCAATGTGTGAATTTGAAGATAAAAACTTAGGAGTCATCTTATTGCTATGTCCATTTAAAAGAATAATAGATGACCTTTAAAAAGTTGACTCACTGAGCAGTGATGGCACACACCTTTAATCCCAGCACTGAGGAGGCAGAGACAGGAAAGTCTCTGAGTTTGAGGCCAGCCTGGTCTACAGAGAGTTCCAGGACAGCCAGAGCTGTACAGAGAAACCCTGTGTCAATCACATACACACAAAAGAAAAAAGAAAGAAAAGAAAAACAAACTCATCAGGAACAGAGTATAAAAATTATTCTTTGATTGAAGAAGAATCCTAGTATCAACTTCGGAACACACACACACACTATATACTCAGATATACATGAAAAAGATGGAAAATCAAACCACTGACTGCTCTTTCTTTGGCCACAAACACTGTAGCAGAGCTCCTAGATGAATGAGCCTGTCTTTTCTATTCAATATCTGGATATCTGATAGGTGGGTGTAATCTCTAAAATTCCCTTGATCAAAATACCTCTACAGAGGATAAATCAAACAGGCCCTATTGTGACTAACTGGCCAGTTCACAGTATTGGGACTGTCACCACTAATCCTTTCCCTCACCTGGCAGCTCATGGGTAAAAGGTAAACACAAGCAATTGTGATCATCAAGACATGGCTGAATTCCATATGGAAGTCACCCCACTAATGGTCATAGACACTATTAAGGTGGTACCCAGGCTGTATGTTTTACATGGGCCACATTGTGTAGGTCCCATGACAATGCTAGAAGCAAGTGATACTATTCTTTCTCCATTCAGCCATGGAAACTGAGGCTCAGAAAAGTCAAGTATCAGCAGAACAAGGGAGTAATGGAGTCAGGATTAAATCTGACTGTAAATGCTGTTCTTTCCACCAGTTGAATTATATTTCGCTTAATGGACTCAGAGTTCACAACCCTGTACATATATCTTCACAGTACAAAGTTCTCTGAAAATGCATAAAGGACTCCCTGGCAAGAATTACCATAACTGCAGTTAGTTAGCAGCACCAATAAACTATAATAAATAACTAATAAATAAACTATAATAATAAAAAAAACTGCCCTTTCTGTCCTGTCAGGAAAACTGACAACGTTCTGCATTCTAAACCTCTTCTCAGGATGTTCTTGGTATCTATTACTTCACTTTATTCTCAAAGAAATATTTTTATTTATTGGACAGGGAAATCTGTACTCTGGAGGTCAAAGGTCCTACCTAATGAGTCATAAGTTCCGCTGACTCCTTAGCCCCCAGAATTACTTTTGTGTATAGCGGGTGTTCTTCAATTACTTTACTAGATTTTTTTTTTCAGGTGAAGGAATATATATTTGTTGTGCTAAAGCGAACAATACAGCTCTCCTGTAGAGTTTAATCATCTTTCTCCTTCTTCCCTTCAGACTCTAGTGAAACCACAGATCAGGGTAGAACTTTCTGCTACAGATGGTAGAGATCTGTGGTTTGAAAGATAGTATCACAGATAGAATCACGGGGTTAAAGGTGCTTGCTTCAGTAAGTCAAGAAGTGTGACATTTACGATTTAAGGCACAGAAAAACTATGAGCTTCCTCAGTAGTGTTGAGAATTCGCTTCTTCTATCCCTGTTTACGCCACATTTGTCCCCAGTGCAGCACAGCCTCCGGGGAGTCAGTGGCATTGAATGTGCTGTGTCTCAGCCTGTCACCCATTGACATCATATGTGCTCATCCTAATGAAGAGAAGGTGTGAGTTCTACCCACACTGCCATCCTCACCAGCTGCCCACCAACTTCCTCTCAGGGTGATGTGACGTGTTGGTGGGCATGGTGTTACCCTGATGTAAATGCAACCCTGGTCTCCCAGTATCCTTACCATTCCCCTAATTTCTTGGGCTCCGTCTTAAATTGTCTGACCATTGTTAGACTTTAGATGCATGTCTTGTCCATCTTGACATCACACTGTGAGCGGCATTCATCTGAGGCATTGCTATTGGGATGCGCTCTGGTGAGTAATTAAAGAACTTATTTTGAATGTGGGGGATGATGGAACATGGAAAAAAATCACAGGAAAAAAAACAGCAACAATACAAGCTCAGTAGGGAAATTTTAGACATCAAACATTTTTTTTTTTTACACAAAATACCAAAGGTCACCAGTCTCCCACATCAAATACACAGACATTTTTTTAAACAAATCCATTTCAGTCTGAGTCTCAACACAGGCCTAAAATATGTGTTTTTGAAAAGAGAGAGGGGGAGGGAGGGAGAGGGATGGAGGGAGGGAGGGAAGAGAGGGAGGGAGAGAGAGAGAGATTCTAAGATAATTTTAATTTTGTTGTTTTCCAAAAATGAAGGAGGAACTGTTTGAGATTTAGTTGTGGGGAACTGTGAACACTTCAGACTTGCCCAAGAGGTAGACAGTTAAATACTGATGCTGAATTCTAAATTTTCAGAATTACATTTATTTCTGATCATAAGATGATACTACCGAGGCTTCCTGCCTGTTTTCAGGGAACCTGCAGCTCCCTTGTACCCACCTCAGGCTGAGTATCGCAGTCTATACTTTGCCCAATGTACAGCCTCCACGTTCATGTTGGCCCTGACTCAACCGGAGGTTCAGCATGGAAATGAACCTTCACCCACTCTACCCATCGAAGACGATTGCCGGAGACCAAGGCTTTCAGACTGTTCCCAAAGCCCTTAACTTGTTCTCTTTCACATCTGCAGCCGTGTCCTCCTCAGGGAGTTGTCCGATTCAATGTGATTTTAAACATCTGTCAGCTAAATCAGAGCTCCAAATTTAGCACTCGGGAACATTATGTGGATTTGCGCTGCTCGCTGGAGAACGCGGCATCCACAAACTCAGCTCACAGGAGACAGCCGGGTGGTACTCCAGTTGGTAATTTTATCTATGACACGTTTAATTTGGCTGTGCATTTATGACAGTTATGTAAAAGGGAAATTGTGACCGTTCCCTTACACAGGCCTTTCAGCTGAGGACTCTGCATTCTCTCTGATCATTTGCCTATGTGTTTTTTTTTCTTTTTCTTTTTTTTTTTTTTTTTTTTTTGGTTTTTTTGTTTGTTTGTTTATTTCCAATCCCCAGAGGCCAGTTTTATCTGAGTTTCCTGAAATTCTGTTCTCCATCCTGGGACATCTTTTTGGTCCAGTAAATATGTAACTCTGCTGTATCCATCTTGAGGAAGCAGAAGTTCTACACTGCGTGGTTCTCACTGGTCACCTTTGATCGGCACATAGCTCGGCTCCCTTCTCTCCGCTGACTGGATGCTTCTGCAGAGAAGCGCTGCATCTCAGGAAAAGGACAATCCCGTGTCTTTGCAGAGGCAAATTACTGCTTGATGCTAAACTCCGTGTAGGAGTGTGTGACTAATCCTATTACTTCCCGAAATCATGGCATCCTTAAAGGAAGACGTAGGGAGAAATAGCCTTGCAAAACAGTATATAAATGTTTTAGCACAATAGATGAACATGTATTTATCTCACTTAGATTCATAGAAAATCTCACAGTGTCCAACACCCAGTGCCCTGTAAGCTCTCACTAAGTCCTCAGACTTAGTTACCCCATGCTTTCAGCTATAGAGGCAATCAGTTCTGTGAGTCTCTGCTCCGATTTCAGTGTGTGATCCTGTTACAGAGAATCTTCCAATGCTACCGGAATCTTCGAAGCAGCAATTGTGGTGTTTGCTTGGTCCTGTGTAAACAGGATTAAACTGGGCCCAGAACGGAGGCCTAATGGGACTATAGAGACAGCAAATCAGTGCTTGAGTGACAGGCATGAATTTAAACTGCTTAAGACTCTAACTGTCTCAAGGCGGGGGAAGGTGGCCCCAAGCACACTGCTGATGGCCAGAGGAGATAGCCTACAAAATAATCCTGGCAAAACCACACATGAGTCACTCATGCATGGACTGGAACGAGACTTAGCACAGCCTTTCCTTCCTGTTAGAGAAAAGGTAAGACTCGCAGAGGAGCGATAACCAATTAAGAGCCAGCACTCAAGGCGTGTGTGTGGTCGTCGAGCACTGAGCAGACAAGCTTCATCTCAAAACATTTTCTTTCTGACAGTCTTGGTGCTTAACACATCCTCTAGGGGAGCATGGCGATTCTTCCTTCTCCTCACTCCACTTCCATGGTAACACATGGACCATGGGAGGATACATTCGGGAATAGTTAAAACCGGAGTCTGCAGCATCAGGCAGATCAGGATTCAAACCCTAGACCTCCGAGGCAAAGCATCTGGGGAAAATTAACAAACATCTGAGCTAGCTCATTGCATATAAGGGATGAAATTCAAGTAGAAATAAAGTACCTGACACATAGAAAATGGTCAGCGTAACCAAAACTGTAATGATTTGGGTTCGGTTTTTTGTTTTTTTTTTTTTTTTTTTTTTTTGCCAGTGATAAAAATGAAGCAAAGCTAGCTTAAGCAAAATAATAATAACAGCAACAATATTCATCTGTTGTGTAGAAATCAAGAGCTGAAATGTGCGCGGGCCTCGGGGAAATCCTGTCAGCACTGTTAGCCATTGCTCATCTGCTTCATAACTCTCCCTCAGCCTCATCCTTGCTCTAACCCCCTCAGGGCTGGGGAAAAGCCACCTCCCACCTCCTACACCACCATCTTGCAACTTCAAGTTTCCCAAAAGAGAACAACAGGAATCCTTTCCTTGTCCTTGATGTCAAGACTCAGATGAATTCTCTCTGAATGTGAGGTACTTATTCACCTCGAAAGGACCAGGCCTGCCTAAAGGCAAGGGTCAAGTGACTCTCTGGTTCCCCAGGAAGTAGCAGATATGGAGAGTCGCTGGATTTATGGGAAGGAAATTACGGCCAGATGCTACGAAAGGTACTTTCAAACTAGTATAATGGTGGAAGTGCAATATTTCTAAATGTGAGAAGGTGTAAAACTGTCCTCAGTGAACAGAATTTTATATATGTCATGGCCGTGCGCTGTACTCATTTATAAAGGTAAAGATTTACAGGGAACACCGAGAAGCTGGTTTATGCGGTGGTGGTGATGTTTTAATGTTCTCTGATTTAATAACAAAACTTTGTTGAATGTGGAAAGCCCTTACAAGGATTAATAACCCTTGAGCCTCTGCCACCTTACACCTTAGCAAGGATTAGTTGAGGACTGGCTGAAAGCCAGGCCTCTAGGGGTACAGTCTCAGGCCAGAAGCAGGAGGGAGGAGGCAGAAAAATGCCAGAAGTCCTGGAGGCTGAGCTCCTCATTCTCCACCGTGTGCAGGCGCTGAGGCTCTCTCTTCATGGAAAGGCAGAAACCTGGCTGGGAATCCTAAAGCCTCCATCGTATTTGCGTAGAACGTCTGTAAACTCCAGCCAGAGACAGAACAGCTACTAGAAAACTCCCTGCGTGGAAAAAAGGCATCAGAAACATGGTGAAAAGCCACCACGTGTTTTCTCAGAACAAGAATGGTGCCAACTTCCAAAAGCCCTACAGACATCCTATGGACAGGTTTCCATAGAAACAGATGATCCCACGCCCACTCTAGTAGCCTCTGAGCCCACTTGGCATTCTGTCCCCAGTTCCATCCTAGGGTGCTGTGAGGATAACTCAGGAAATATCTTTCCATTTAGACTTTGGCATCCTGCTTCTTCTAGCCTGAGTGTCCATGGGCTGCTTCCTTTAATGTTCCCCTCGGGGACTGGGTAGGACAGATGGCCACTGTCACGTTAAAGCCAAAGACTTATGAAGCAACTTTGCGAGCAGCAGCGTGAGTACTTAACTCCTGCCCCAGAGACAGACCCCGGAGACTCTTGCCTGAATGGGGACGGGACTCCACTTCCGTGGAACACAGCGGGCAATCGCATTGACTGTCCCATCTTCAGGGGAGCAGTTTTGAAATTGCTCAAGCTGACTGCTCTGACACATTGCCCAAATGTTCCCTGAAAACTGCTTTTATCTTCCGCAAAGCTGTATATGGCCAAAGCTCCAGAAAAATTCACAGAAGCCCAAAGACTTTGTGTGTTCAAGACCCAGACATCAAAAGATGCCTAGTTCTGTTGCGGAGTCCACACTTTCTGCTCCCATAACTAGCTCCTTAGATAAAAACATTAATATCACCAACTTACACAATTTGGCAGAGTTCTTCTATATCTGGACCCTCTATGCCTTATAGAGACTATCATACATGTAATCTGTATAACATATGCTTCATTAAGCAGTTGATTAAAATCTTCTATCTAAAAGTAATGGCTTTAAACACATTTTTTTAAAATTATCTGACAGTTGTGGGATTTGGCTCTTGTTGGCCCAGCATTAAGGTGTGAGCTGGGCTATGTGTGAGAGGGTAGATATGTATATCTCGTTCTGGATAGAATGGTACTGAAGCCACACACTGGCTGCATCTTCACAGCCTCAGATGTTAGGAAAGAGTCTTTTTGCATGCCATTGTTCTCCAGATATAGATAAACAGACAGACAGATCCATATATATATATATATATATATATATATATAATTTAAAATATAAATATAAAATATTTTATAAATATAAAATTTACAAATAATATAATTAATATAAAATCAACATATACATATTTATTCAGTGGCTTATAGGGTACAGAAGTTGTCAAAGAATAGGATGTAGTTCTTTCCATGACCCTAGCCCCCATATCTCTTCTCTTGTGAGCCTAAACTTTAATGGCTGATCTCTCTCCAGCCCCTAATCTGTGCTTTAATGTTTTTACCTGTGTGTGTGTGTGTCCGAGTTTTCATGTGGAAGTCAGAGGACAACTTGAGGGAGTCATTTCTCTCCTCCCACCATGTAGTTTGCAGGAATACAGATAGTCAGACTGGGAGACAAGCCCCTTTACCCTCTGAACCATCTCCGTGGCTCCCAAACTGTCTTCCTGTTACAATGGTTTGTAACAAAACAATAAGGACAGTTACTTGAGTCAGCTGCTTACCACATGTGCCTAATTACCATACAGCTAAAAAATTAGTCCAAACACATATCACGGGATCTCGTGTGAAGTTTATTGATCACAGCAGTAACCTGCGCGCTCCCCAAGGTTAACCTTCACGGCTGGTTACACATGTAAAATGACTTGCCTGCTCACAACTTAAAGACATCAGAGGGAACGCTGGTGTTGGAGACATGGTAAATTATCTAATGCATTGATTGCCTGCAGTCCTGAATGCTTAAAGCTGGCTGGGATGGCTATTTGAAAGGATCTGTCTATATACCTACCTCGCCTTATTTCCACAGCGCTAGCCGTGCGAGATGGTGGAAAGAAAGGCATGAAGACAAAAATGTGATTTGTGTAAACAAGGTGAGTCCATTATATTCTCCACACTACACACTGGACACATTCAAAAAAAAAAACAACTCTCGATTCAGAGCTAATGCATCAAATCCCGCACCCCTAGCGGGGTGGTGAGATTCCTGGAGGAAAAGCCGGGAGCAGTGAAGAGCGGCTTTCAGCATATCCTGCGCATGCTTGTTCATGGTGCAGCTCTTCACAGGCTGCACGCTGGCGAACTGGAGAGCTCTGGAGAAAAATAACTAGCTGAGAGGTGCGTGACATGCTAGTTAGAAGTTTGTGATTGGATTTGGGAAATCAGACGGAGCTCCAAGGAAAAGAGACCATTTCTGAGCCCTTGCGTTTAGGATATTTTTGAGCCCCAGAGCAGTTATTTATGAGAAGGAAGAGTTGTTTTTGTTTCAAATCCAGGTTCTGACTTTGGTGTAGTGAAGAAGCCGCTGTGTGCAGCGGACCTGTAGTCCCTGGAATATCCATGATGTCACCTTTTTCGACTGATCTGCCTGTGACCGTGCAGGGGCATGCTATTAGCTTTGTGCTGGTTGAACTGAATTCTCTCACATGTAGCCCAGCAATCTCAGCCAAAACAAAGTCAGCAGGAAATTTCATACTGGACGCTCAAGGTGCTGCAGGCTTGGGGAGATGAGAAGATCCATTTTGGATGCTGGCTAAGGATCGGGACAGAAAGAAAAGGCACCCAAGGTGGGATGTGGGGGTGCCTAAAATTTGCAGCTTCTTGTCTTCCAGGCAGTGAGCGAGTGGTTCAGTGCTCTGTGCTGTCACCTTGTGCCAGGACTTTGGTGGCATATGTGACTAAAGAAAACACTCTGTTCCATTTCTGGTGGTGAACCAAGGAGACCTTGTTCCTAAATGACAGAGGAACCATTTTAGAATGTGATATCATAAAAGATAATAATATCTGAAAGGGAAAAAAAGAACACATACACACAGAGTGATACATAACCAGACGAGCACAGGATGAATTCGTGGCGAAACCATTTATTCCATTGCCGATGACAACTTAACCCTTTGGATCCCAGAGTTCCTCCTACACACATGCAGCCTTCAGAGGTGGTTCCGTAATCTGCAGATTGAATTGGGAAGGTTTGCAGACACTTGATAGCTAAGATTGAGATCTGCCGTGTTCCCCCTCTCCTCCCTACCAGCCCCATAGTAACAGGAAGGCAAAACCCTGGTGCCCAGATCTATTGAAGTGAGCAAACAATAGGACTGAGCGTCCACATTGTGAAGGACTGTTAGGAGAAAATAACGTGTGGGGATTAAAATGTTCTGCTAATCAAAAGCAACAACTGTGGCTGCTTCTGCAGCTCTCTTCAGAAATGTCTCAAGATGATCTGTTCGCAAGCATGTGCCAGCCCAGCTCTGAAATGGAAAAGAGCAAAACTTTTCTTCTTTTTTCTTCTCTCTCTCCACTGTGGGAAAATGAACTTACTTTCAGTTATGCCTGACATCTGACCACTGTACTGATCACGAGGATACTGTGGTAAACCACAAGCCCACTTGAAAATCTCTCTCTTAGGCACGGTTCCTGTGCTCTTGAAGGCACCATCCCTGGCTCTATTGGCTCTGGCTTCCTCCATCAAGGTTCCATTTTCTCTTTCTTTTGCTGCTGACAGTCAGGAGTCTCATCCCAGTGCCCTTCAGTGTGGGCCAGCTCCATGAGGTAAAGTGGAGAGCAAAAGGACAGCCATGTTCTTATCCAAAGCCTCAAAAAGAGCTCCATTTGGATACTGATGGCCTCCTTTTCAACAGTAAACAATGCAAGAAAACTTAAAGATGGGCTGATGTGATAGCTTGGTGGGTAAGAACACTTACTTCGTGAGTGTGAGGATCTGAGTTCAGATCCCCAGCAGATATATAAAACTCTGAACGTGGCCAAGTGGATCTATAGCTCCAGCGGGGATGCAGAGACAAGAAAATCACTGTGACTTGCTGGTTACCACCCTAGCCAAAAAACACCCAGCCCAGGTTCAGTGACAGATCCTATTTCAAGGCAAGCAGCAATAGAGGGAAATGCATGTAAACACAGATACAAGCGTGTGCTTGCAAGCACACACACTCATGCACACACACTCACTAAATTAATAAATCTTATTTAATGTTAAAGCTTTAAATCTCCTACAAAGAGGGACGGGTTGTGTTTTGATTAATATTGCGATGACCAGGCGGGATTGACACACACTCCCTCTGTCTGAATCAGCTCATTTCTTGTAGCTGTTTTACACTTCCAAGATCCTGCCATCTGCCCACTCTACAGAAACACAGGAAAGCATTTCAGAAAACAATGGCTTGGAGCAGGGTAGGGTGGGGAGTGGGGGTGGGAGAGTGGCTATCCAACCCAAAAAGGCTGCCTTTCTTTCACCCCATTGGTTCCTGCTGCTTCCCTGGAGAGAAGGCAGTGCCATTCATGTCCTGGTGGGCTTGCCTCCCAACAGCCCTGCCTTCTGCTCCTTCACACCATCAGGCTGACAAGAAAGAGCTTTGCACACAGATGTGGCTGCCCTCTCTACTATGTGGGAGGGGAGATGACACCCTGAGCAGTTTGTCCGACTCGGATCTGATGTGTGTCACTAGAATATAGGTCAGCATTTTGATGGATAGGTTGAAGCAGGCCAGAAGCAAAAGGACTCTTGGTTCCATCCCATTCCATCCTCCTCTCTTCTTGCCCGCAGCAAGTTAAGCCCCAGTGGCCCTGAAAGAGACGTACACAGCAGATGGAGCAATGGACCAAGTCCTTACTTTTTTTTTTTTTTTTTTTTTTTTTTTGCACACCAATTCTGTAGAAATCTGCAGCTTAGCCGTGGCTTTATCAATCTGGGTTTGGGCCAAGCTTCAGGCTGAAGTTCAGCTGGCCTGGCCAAATGCAGATGCTGGCTATTGACATGTCCCTTGAGGACTTTACCCCAACCCCCGATTTAGATAGCAGAGTGGCCGGGGGACATGCATGTAGCTGCTGAGCATAATTGGGGAAATGAAATGATTTTAAATTACTGTACAGTTCAGGTGGAAACAGAAAACAGAGGAATGGTTCTTTTCCCCCAACAGTGGAGTGAGACCCGAGAGTACTACTGGCCTTGTGGTCGGGTCATTACTTTAAAGGGATTTGGGCAAATGCTTTGAATTGAACACAGGCTTGCCTACTCCCTTTCCACCTCAGTTCATAGAAGGACAAAGATACTAAATAAAATTAGACTTTCCTTGTGAAGGCAAACATCAGTGCCTTGATCTGGGGTAACATGCATTGCCAGATTAATGCTGAGCAGACAGAGTGGCATTTGGTGCCACGCACCGCGCCCCCGTGTCTGCACTCGGTACACTATTACCCAGTTACTGAGCTTCGGGTAAGGGGGCTGGAGGTTAAAATACACAGACACACACAGACAGAGAGGCAGCAACACGGGTCATCCTTGAATTCTCCAAGAATGCCCCCTTTCTTGTGTTCAGGGGCAGATTATATAGAGATAACCACGCCCCAGCCAAACGCACCAGAAACCACTCTCCTGCCATCAGGAACTCCTGAAGGTCTCGTGCTCAGAGCAGCTGTAGGCACTCAGATCAGGGGATTACAAGAAATTCAGGATCTGGGGTCTCACTGCTCCCAACAATTTGGGTCTAAGGTTTTAACTTTGGGAAAATGCAAGATACGCTCCCCCAAAATCTTCCAGTGATCACTGAAGGTCACTGAATGTTCAGTTCATATCTCCAGACTCCCAGAGTCCAGCGTGTAACTAGCTGTCCTTTGTCTAAAACGATGTAAATAAAATGGATTAGTAGAGGGTGTTATGCTGGGCTGAAAAGTTCAGCAGACAAGCAGAGCTTCAAGGAAAACGAGATTTCCCTTAATCAGAGCAACACTGGATGCCTAAGTAAGAATCTTGCAAATATGAAATTGGGCATTTGCCAAATCGGTGTACTTCTATTTTCTTATCACACACATTGTGTTTATGTTGCAGTGAATATTTGTCCTCGTCCTGTCTCTCACCCAGGTTGTTCTCCACACATCATGTGATTTAGCCCTTACAAGAACCTGGAAGGTCAGCCATCCTCATCATAATTTTGGAATTGAGACTTACACAGATTAAAGCCCTATTGGAGAATTCCTTAGCGATGAGATTCAAACCTACCTTAAAAAAAAAAAGAAGAAAACCTCTACTGGGGGTTTCACAACTACATAACTGCCTCCTTTAAACATTGGCTTGTGTTTTGTACTCATGTATAGGTGGTCAATCTATAATCTATGGCAGAGGTTTCTTTAAATTGTTTACCGACAATACTTAGACAAATGAAGGTTTAAAATGTATTTGTGTTGGCCATAAAATATTGTTATTCTTTCTGATTTAAATAGTGTATGAGTTTATGAGCAAACTCTTAAATCTGGTCTGTGATGTAAAGATCACTGAAATCTCTAGACATAAAATAATACACAGTTTGTTTGGGACAGAGTCCCATTACAACTGAAGCTGACTTTGAACTCGCTATGTAGCATAGTTTGGTCTAGAATTCATAACATCCCTGCCTCAGCTAGGATTACAGATGTGCTCCATCATGTACAGCGTGTAGTCTGGACCACATAAAAAGAAATATTGACTTTAAAAGTGGTAAAGTTAAAAAATATTAGCATATAGATGATTCAGTGCTAATTTGAGTTCATATTGCCAGGGCAAGCAGAAGGAAACAAACAGCATCTTTGCTGGAGTTGGTTGTCAGCACTTCTTAAAATAGAAGAAAGAGGCACAGTGTAACCTTTACTCTAATTTTTGTTTGGCCTTTTCAAACAGAAGTTACAAGGGATAGGAGAAATTAGTTGAAAGTCCCGGAGATACAGAAATCAGCAATGGATTGCACTGCCCCTCAAGGACCAGGGGCAAGCACAACCAAAACATGATGCGCAATGGAAGCCATAAGATTGTGTGCAGCAAACACACACAGAGAGAAGGAGGTAATGACTGCAGGGAGAGCTGGGTGGAAAGGGCCGGGGAAACCCTCACAGCAAAGAAAAACTTGATCTGGAATTCTGGACTTTGATTCGTGGAAACAGAGGGAGAAAGAGGATCTACACAAAGTCCTGAAGCGGCCGCCTGACTCTGGGGGCTGGGGAGGATGGTGATGCTGGTGGTGGCAGAGCAGAGGGGCTGGAGCAGGAGACATAAGCTGGTTCTCCTGGCAGGCGTGGGAGCTTAGATGTGCTGTGCAGCCACCAGAGGGTTTTTAAAGTGGATCTGAGTTTCTGGGGATTACTGTTGCGGTGTCAAGAACGAGCTGATCGTCTGATTAAGAGAATGAAAAACTGGTTGTTTCCCCAAAAAGCAAACAAATAGACAAACTCTTGGCATGATTGATTGGTTAAGAGGCAGAAATAAACAGTGCTAGATATGAAAGGGGACATTGAAACAGAAAAAGTAAATATTTAAAAGCCATAACAGAGTCATGGAAACCACTTGAGGCCAATACAGTTGAAACTTTTGATACGCTGTGTAAGTTGTTGTCTGTTGTTCTTGTTTTGTGAGGCCGTGTCTTGCGATGTAGCATAGCCCAGGCTGCCTGCGATTTTACAGTCCTACCACTTCTGCTTCCCAGCTCTGGGGTGCACCGTGTGTACCACCCAGGCCCAGCCACGCTGTCCAGAATTAGAAAAGCACAAACTATGAAACTTCATTCAAAAATACTTGACTCTGCAGGATCACGTAGCCTGGCAGGGAGTGGGGTGGTAATCAAAACGCAGAAATAGGCTAAAAGGAAACACTAGATCCATAGAGTGCTCACATAACTTTCTTTCTGAAGATTAAAAAAGGAAATAATAGCCGTTGCCCTGACAGGGAATAGAAGAACATTTTACAAACATACTAAAAGCCATTACAATCCTGATGTCAAGGTCAAGTAAGGACAGAGTGAGAATCAACCTCATATATGGGCATACATGCAAAAATGCTAAGTAATAGCAATTCCATAGCTATTTACTATCATGGAAATGATCAGTAAAATTCTACCCCCTCCTGTGATGAAAAAAAGTCAGCTAGTGTGACTTGTAATTCTATGGTTTATTAATTACTAATTTATATTTTTTAAAAAATCTAAGATTTCTGTAAAGGGGAAATGCATAGGTTCGATGGGGAATGAGAGTAAAACAGTGATTTGGAAAAGGTCACAGGGCAATTCCAGGTACAGAAAGGAGGTGTTGATGGCTAGAAAAGGCACACCATGGCAAAGACAGAGCAGATGGCAGACCATCTCAGTGATGGAGTGGGACCATCGGTGCAGACGGGAAGTTGCTTGTATGTAGGAGGAGGGCTGTAATGAAGAGAAAACAGTCTATTAGGACTCAGGACTCTCAGCTCTCGGGACTAGGTGACTGCATGGCTGCTAGCTAATTCAATAAAACAAGATAGAAAACACAGTTTAAAGACTGGTCTGAACTTAGCAAGGCACTTACCCCATAGTGCAATAACCATGGGAGGGAACTGAGTGTCGTTAACCTAGAAAATAAATAAATCATACATACATACACACATAAAACTTTGCCTTCCCTTTGGTTCAATTAATGTCAAGAAAAAGAGTAAGCATGCCCAAGACTCTGTTTTCCATACTTAGCACAAGCTTCTCAGTAGCTCATAGTGATTGTATAATGGTTAATACTCAGTAGCTCACTGGGATACTATAGTGGTTAGTACCCAGTAACTCACCATGACTGTATAATGGTTAGTACCCAGTCACTCACCATGACTGTATAATGGTTAGTACCCAATCACTCGCCATGGTTATATAATGGTCAGTACCCAGTCACTCACCGTGGTTATATAATGGTCAGTACCCAGTAACTCACCATGACTGTATAATGGTCAGTACCCAGTCACTCACCATGACTGTGTAATGGTTAGTACCCAGTCACTCACTGTGCCTGTATAATCATGAGTACCCAGTCACTCACCGTGGTTGTATAATGGTTAGTACTCTGCATCATGGCTTCAGCAACCACGGCTTGAATACTTAACCACACAATATCATAGAAATAAACAAATAACATTCACTGTTGGGGGCATCAGTCAGTTGCCGAAATGCCTTGCTAACAAAAAGACCAGTCCTCCTCGAGACGATTGACAATTATGATGTCACTTGGCTCTAAGGAATTGTGGAGGGTGTGTTGGAAGAATCTGAGTGGCCCAGCTAGAGTTAGAGCAACTGTTTCATAACTGCTCGGTTGTTATGCTCGGAGCTTTTGGGACATCAGATTGCAGAGGGCATTACTCGGGGGCCAAACTCAAATCAGGGAGAGTTTACTAGAGCTCTTGGCCAGGAGCAATCTCTTGCTGATCCATCCCAAGTAGCAAGATCCACACCAGGACAAAGGACTTTTGAAAAGCACTTGGAAAGGGTTCAGTTACTCTGCGGTTAACCCATCAAAGGCATCTTCCTATAACCAGAGGACGCAAGCCTCGACATGTGCTGGCCATTTGGAGAGCAGATTCGTGCAGAGTAGATCAAACATTTCAGGAGAGCCTCTTGCCTTGAAAGTACAGAGCCTTATGAAAATCATTAAGCCAGTCGTTGATATTTATTTGCTTATGCTGAACTTCAAGCACAGCAAGCAGGAAGTTGAGGAAGAGAGCCACGGACACAATCTCAGAGGCCCTAGTTCAAGAAAGGATCCCCTCCATGGCCGGTTTTAAAAAGCCTCCTAAGAAGACATCCCACCACACAGTTGGCATAGGGACGCTGTCTTCTCAAGTGTTAGGTTAACAGTCACCAAGAGTTTCTTAAAACCTAGACATCCCCAGACAGTTGGAGGAACTCCATAGAACTAAGGAAACCCGTGCAATCTCAGGGCCTTAAACAGAAAAAGTATTTCCAAACATCTTCCTTTCTCCCTATGAGGCATTTTGTGTGGCTGACTTCTAGCCTTTAAGACTGGCTAGCTCCATGGAACCCCCAGTAATCCTTCTTAAGGAACCAAAACTCTTTATTGATGTCTCTGATCCTGAGATTTGGAAGTGAACAGGGAGTGTTCATTTTGCATGTCAGGAGTTAGCAGGCGGTTACAATGAAGCCCTCCAAACCAGTGGTCCTCAATCTTTCTAATGTTGTGTCCCTTGGATATAGTTCCCCGGGTTGTGGGGACCCCAACCATAAAATTATTCCCACTGCTACTTCATAGCTATAATTTTACTGCTGGTCTGAGTTGTAGTGTAAGTATCAGATATGCAGGATATCTGATATGCAACCCCTGATGGAGGGTCGCTCAAACCCCCTTTGACCCACAGATTGAGAACCTCTGTTCAAAACTAAATTGTTGACAAGGGAATTCTACCTGCATTCAAATTCGAGGGAGCAGCCTCGCAAGATACATCTGTCCCCCAGCCTCGAATTTCCCCTTTCCTCAGGTATGAAATTCCTGCTCAGAGGAGGTTCAACAGAATATCACTATCCCCTCCCCCACCCCAGTTTGGAACCAACATACTTCTCTGTGCTGTAGGAGGTCTCCAGACACTGACTGAGCCGTGGACAGTCAGGAGGCGGCTAGTTCTTAAGGAATGGGCTCAGTTTCTTCCAAAGCGTGGACAGAGACTGCAGATCTGTCCAGATATTCAACACATATGGTCTGAAATTCATTAGATTCCAAAACCCCCAAAATCCCAACTTTTAAATCCAATGTAGTTCGTGTAAAGTGCAGACACTCAAGTGCTTGTAGACTGTTGAATTCAATACAGTCTGGTTTGTAGCATAGGACAGCTGAGTTGCTGAGAGGCTGTCCTTGCCTGCCTTCGTACAAGCTTTAGAAAACGAACGACTCACTCCACACCTGGATTCTAAGGACGTGCTTCCTCACAAAGTCTTCCCAAATTCTCCTCTGTTACAGTGAGGGAAGCAAGTGTCAGAATTCTCCACTTGCTTCTTTAAATGATTATGAGTATACTCATGTGTGTGTATGTTTGAATGTACATAGATCTACCTGTTTAGAAATGTGCATGTGTTGGGGATAGAGGACAACCTCGGGCTACTACTATGCCCCACATGTGGTTTCTGGGAATCGAACTCAGGTCTCCATGCTTATAGGGCAAACATTTTACTGACTGAGTTATCTATCTCTCCAGCCCCTCCATTAACCTTCTGATATCTCCAACCACATGGTCCTCAAAGGGAAGAACTATTTTGTTCATTAACTTACATTTAAAGGAACGCAATGCCTCCTTGTTCCAACACAGATTCTTGCACAAAGCAGGTACCAAGTGACTGTCGTCTGTTGGCTGATTGATTTATTCAATTGGCAAATACTACAAGTACAATCTGGCTTTTACCACATGTCAGTTACATTTGCAATACAAAAAAGTATCACTCTGCATTTTTACAGGCATTTTACAGACTGGAACAGTCATTGTTTTAGAATTGGTTTGAAACCAGCTTCGATGTCAGTATTTAAGAGTCGCAATAAAGGACATTGAGCTTATAATTCATGTTCCTAGAGAAGCTAAATAAGAAGGTGAATTCAAAAACAAACACATAGGCATCCTCAGGAATATTAACCTTCATCAGGCGATGAAAGGAGACAGAGACAGAGACCCACACGGGAGCACTGAACAGAAATCTCAAGGTCCAAATCAGGAGCAGAAGGAGACGGAGCACGAGCAAGGAACTCAGGACCACGAGGGGTGCACCCACACACTAAGACAATGGGGATGTTCTATTGGGATCTCACCAAGGCCAGCTGGCCTAGGTCTGAAAAAGCATGGGATAAATCCGGACTAGCTGAACATAGCGGACAATGAGGAATACTGAGAATTCAAGAACAATTGCAGTGGGTTTTTGATCCTACTGCACGTACTGGCTTTGTGGGAGCCTAGGCAGTTTGAATGCTCACCTTATGAGACCTGGATAGAGGTGGGCAGTCCTTGGGCTTCCCACAGGTCAGGGAACCCTGATTGCTCTTCGAGCAGATGAGGGAGGGGGACTTGATCGGGGGAGGGGGAGGGAAATGGGAAGCGGTTGTGGGGACGAGGCAGAAATCCTTAATAAATAAATAAATTAAAAAAAAAAGAGTCGCGTGCTTTCTGCAATGAAATAATTGATGCTATCACTACAGGTGTTGCGATGTTGCGCTGACATTTTCTGTTGGATTGACAGATGCTGGTTAACTCTCAGTAGGCCTCAGGACAGCCATTTCTGTAGCAGATATGGGACCTTTTGTGTGGCCGTTTCTGTAGTTGATTCACTCTTTGAGTATGGCCATTTCTGTGGTAGACACCCAGCCTTCGGTATGGCCATTTCTGCAATCTCAAAGTACTAACATTTGTTGTAACTTTTTTTTTTTTAAATATTTATTTATTTATTATGTATACAATATTCTGTCTGTATGCCTGAAGGCCAGATGAGGGCGCCAGACGTCTTTATAGATGGTTGTGAGCCACCATGTGGTTGCTGGGAATTGAACTCAGGACCTTTGGAAGAGCAGGCAATGCTCTTAACCACTGAGCCATCTCTCCAGCCCCTTGTTGTAACTTTTGAAGAGCAAAATACACTTCCAAAGACTTCATTTCTAAAGGGTTACAACAATTCTATTATTAGTTATTGTTATTCTATTATTATTTATTGTTAATTTCATACTATGCTTAATATATAAAACACTTTGTTGTAGGTCTGGACACATAGGAGAAAAGTATATATGGAGTTGGTATGACCTATGGTTTTAGACATCCGCTAGTGAGGAGGAAGGAGGGAGAGAAGGAGGGACAGAGGGAGGGACTGATGGAGGGACGGAGGGAAAAAGGGGAAGAACAAAATTTTTTAAATCTGTTAATATCTAAATACATAATTTAACTGCTTGTTAACTATAAACATAGGCACAGCACATGACAAATGTCAATTACGTCTATTCAAAAGGAAAAAGCAAACATAATTTGAGTAACTTTTTAAAGACCTTGTGACTATCAATGACCACTTTGCCTAGTTCCATCTCACCTCCAAGCCTGCAGAAGTTCAGTCTTTCTAAACATTAAGGCTTGTAGGTAGCTCTCTATTGCCAGTGCGTCAGAGGGGTGGTTCCTCCAGGAGTTGTACGAACAGCTTACTGCAGCTGGGCCGATAGCCTGAGGCTCAACTCACTGGAACCTGGATCGGCGCTGAACCATTCCGACAGAGGCTGCTATATTTGAAGGGGGCTGGCACAGGCTAACTCCTATAGTGGGCTATAGCAACCTTATGAATTAATAGCACGGTGCCATTTTGCAGGGTACCAGGAATCTGGAGCAGGAAGAGATGATGGAATTTGTCTGAGATCGTGCTGATGTCCTAGCCTGAACCGCACCTCCGAACGAAGGTTTGTGTTCTGTGACCTGCTTGTTCCTTGCTGTGCTCCTCCTTGTGTCTGGAGCACAGCCCTTCTTTTCACGGTGAGTTAAAGAAAGGAATTTCCATCCCTTGAGAATGAGCTGAAAAGAAAACTGAGCCATCAAAGCTAGTGTTTCCCTATGACCTTCGTTTTTCCTTAGGCCCCCGGAAGGCAGGCTACCCCTTCCTCCTATATAAAGACTTTTCAGCCTGGGAAGTCCATTCTGTGAGAATCATGCCAGGCGGCCAGAGCCTCATCTCTTTCTTAAAGGAGCTAGAACCTGAAGACACAATTAAGTAAATCTCAGCTGTTAGCAAAGGCTGACACACAGCAGATCCTCAGAGCATTTGAGAAATCGTGCCAAATATTAAGGACCTAACATCATGCAGGTGTTTAATACAAACAAACACCTCCATGTTTTACTTAAAGGCGAAACTTCCTAAAGAGGTGGCAGACACTGATCAGACATCATCCAAAAAAAAAAAATACTTTCTATGCATAATTTTTCAGTGAAGTAGGTGTGTCACAATTGACTATACATTTGTTGAGGTTTAGAACAACCTCTCCAAAGGGCTTAAGAACTGAGTAGCTATAGGAGTCTCACTGAAGTCACGTGTGTTAGGTTTTTCTAGACACACAGAACCGGTAGAATGAATAAATGTTATAAGGAATGATTTATGGGGTGATGAGATGCTTGGTGGATAAAGGTGCTGCCACTGAACCTGACCATCCAACTTTAATTCCTGGTATCCACGTGGTCCATGGAGAGAAAGGACTCCGGCAAGTTGTTCTCCTGCCTCCACACAGGGGCTGGAGTGCACCTCGGTCTAAACCTAAACAAAATAAGATAAGATAACAAAATAGATTGGCTTACAGGATACCGGCTGGGCAATCCATCACTGGCCATCCGAATGCTAGAAAGAATGACCACCTGCAACTACTTGGTCATTAAAACTGTGTGCCTCAGCAGGCCCAGTCCTGGATGATCACTGATCTTCAGTCTGCAATGGAAGGCTGAAGAAACTGGGTTTTCACACCGTCGAAGGATGACATCAGCAGTGACAATAAGGACTCGCCAGCCAGCAAGAAGCAAAAGGAGGCAGACAGCACCGCCTTCTCCTCGGACATCTTCACTCCTGTTGCCTGTTCTGAGGGAGGGAGGAAATTCCTCCAGCAATCCTTTGTGGAAATCCCTCACAGACCCACCCAGATGCACATTTCAGTGGCCACTCAAGCTCCCATCAAGTTAACAATCAAATCAAGTCAAGTCATATTGTGTGATGACAAAAAGGGGTACCTAACAGAGAATAACTGGAGAGAAATCAGTCATGTACTGAGTACTCCATGGTACAAATGGAGAAGATCCTGCATCTAGGGGAACAATGGGATGGGGTGGAATTAAGCCAAAGGTCCTGACCTCCTTCCTAATGCTCAGATGATAATATAATATAATTCAGAAAGCTCACACTCGGTCATATTGAGGAAATCACATAGCCCAGTTTCTGGCGCATGGCTTTAGTGTTTTGCATTACTTTTCCTTGTCAGGCACTGCTATCACCCAGGACAGAATTGGGCAGCGGTATCTTCTGATCATCCATGGCACTCACTTTGGATCTATCTAAAAGCTGAATTTATTTTATGGGAAATACAATAAGACACAACGGTCAAATATGCCTTTGTTCTATGGCCATCGTAGTGAAATGCATGGTTCATCTCGAATGCCTCTATAATGGCTCATCTTGATTCTTCATTTGATCAAATCTGGAATCATAAGAGACACACCTCTGTGAGAGTACATTGTGTTCTAGGAGGTTAACTAAGGGGGAAGCCCCTCCCATAGAATAAGCAGCACCTTCCAGCAGTGACCAGGGTAGAAAGAGGTCTGAGGGAAAAGCAATACTTCCTGTGGCCTGCCTTCCATTCTTGCTGGTAAATCCATTTATCCTCCTCCTGCTGCTGCTGCTGCTGCTGCTGCCATCAGAACCCAACTTCTTGGGCCTTCCAATGTGGACTAAGGACAAGGATCTCTCCAGAAATCTTAAGCACCACATTGGGACTGCTGAGACACCCAGCAGTGGGGACTGGGGAACTACAGGGTTCTCGCCCTCTCCTTAGCCATTGCTGGACTCCCCAGACCACACCTACAAGTCTGTTCCTGTAATTAGATTCATTCTCTCCATACTATTTTTTACCCCCAGAGAACCCTAATAATACAGCCATCCATGGTATAACCACATTAACTATTTCTTTTCTTTTCATCATAGGTTCTCCTGTAACCCAGGCTGACCATAAAATCACTATAGAGTTGAGGATGATGGCGACTGTAGATACTTCTGCCTCTGGCCCCAGAGTGCAGGGACTGCAGGTTTGCAGCATCACACCTGGCTCATTTACTGATTGCTGATTTCCCCCGGAGCTAATTTGTCCTCGGTCTGGAGCATCAGATCTTTAGCTCTTACCCATCCCTGGGATCCCTTTGCTGTTCTTCCTGTTGTTTCACTCTCTGTTTGTCTTGACTGAGTTAGATTTCAAGTTCCTTGACAGGGGAAATCAGCTTTATCTTTACAGCTGCTATAACCTGTGGGGATGGGGGTGGGGTGGGTGCTGAGGACTGGGAGAAAGCTTAGTCTGTAATGCTCCTGATTTGCAGGCATGAGGACCTCAGTTCTGTCTCCAGATCCTATGTGAAAATGGGCAGGGATGGTACTTAGAATATGTACCTAGGTTCCCAGCACTTGGGAGGTAAAGGAGGTGCCTCTTGGTGCTAGAAATGTACCCTCAGACATACAGATGAGGGGAAACTTGGGCACTGTGATGGGGAACTGAAGCCTCCTCCTCCTATCCCACTTCCTCTTCCTCCTCCTTCCCCTGCACCCAACCCCCCACTGTAACGTGGAGTTACAGAGATTGGAATTCAATCTAAACCTCCACCCCTTGCCATCAGGAGTAGCTACCAAGGCAGGGAGGTCAGGGCTGACTCTCGCTGGCTCCCACTTCCTCTGTGGGACCTCTTTCCAAAGACGCCCTTGTAGCATGACTCTGATGGTTTTTATTGAATACAAATTGTACAGACGAGTTTCCGGGAATTTCAGTAGAAAGTTGATCCCCGCCCCCAACCCTCAAGACATGTCCAAATGATGAGAAGAGTATTGCAATCGCTGCTGTTATTATTCGCGGAGTCCACAGCCTTTAAAAAACATTTCTTAAAGGAACAAGGTAGAGCGGACAGCTTTCAGAACACACCTGAGGCTCTGCTCTTCCTGACAGTATCAGTATAGCCAGTGATTCTGAAAGAAGGTAAACGGGCTGCTTGCAAGCCAAAGGGCACTGTCAGATTTGGCAAAGAAAAATACAGGATGCCCAGCAGGATCTGAGTTTCAGGCAAGCGATGAAAAGCATGAAGTGTAAGTGTGTCCCACGTGTGCAGTGGGATGTACTTACGTGAAAGCATTGATGGTATCTCTGACACCAAGGTTTCCCTGGTCACCTTTTATTTCACCAGACAGCTCAAAGCCAAAGAGAGGCAGATCAGCAAAAAGACGGCACCAACAGATGCTTCCTTGGAGGCCCTAGCTTTGTAGGACCTTTCTCACTCAACCCAAGATGTCCCCTGAAGTGTGAGCTCAGTGTTAGAAGAAAACAGGTGGATGTTCCTTTCCTGCCCTCTGCAGCCTGGGGCAGCCATGCGCCTTGAGGGCTGCAGAGGGAAGAGGCTGAGCTGTCAGGATGCCTTTCCTTTCCTCTGACGCACTCAGTTGTCTCTCCAGTTCCCTGAAGAGAGGCTTTTGCTTCCTGCTTGTAGACTGCCATGCAGTCTGGCCTGTCCACCATAGAGGTGGCATGGTGGGGCTCAGTGGGGAAGAGTGAAGGAGCAGATTTGAGCGCTGGTTTGGATTTCCAGCTCTGCCACTTCTTACCCCTGAAACATTAGGCAAGTTGCTAGCCTCACCAGGCCACAGCCTTTGCGGCACTAAAATAAGAAGGCTTGTGAGTTGTGAAGAGTATCTGGGGGCTGGAGGATATGTGATATTTGCCACAGTTCCTGGCACATAGTTGTCACCCCTTTCATACAGTAACCATTGTTATTACTGCTATCTCTTAGTACTTCATGCGTCACAAGAAACATCTAGCATTGAGACTCTCAATGCTTGTGACATGGAATTGTAATATCTTGGTCACTGTTCTATTGCTGTGAAGAGATACCATGACCAAGGCAGCTCTTATAAGAGAAAGCATTTCACTGGGGCTTGCTTACAATCGCAAGGGTTTTAGTCCATTGTCGTCATGGTGAGGAGCATGACAGCATGCAGGCGGATACGGTGCTGGAGCAGTAGCTGAGAGTTCTACAACCTGTTCCACAGGCAGCAAAAACAGACAGACACTGGGGCTAGCTTAGGCTTTTAAAACCTCAAAGCCCACCCCCTGACGACACACTTCCTCCTAAAAAGCCACACCTACTCCAACAAGGTAACACCTCCTAATCCCTTTCAAATAGTCCCACTTCCTGATGATCAAGCATTCAAATACATGAGCCTATGAGGGCCGTTCTTGTTCAAACCACCACATATAGGAACATGGGTGCTATAAGACTATCAAGTCCACATATGCCAGGGAGTTAGATCACTACAAAAACTACATTAAGAAAAATGTGTGTGTGTGTGTGAGAGAGAGAGAGAGAGAGAGAGAGAGAGAGAGAGCCAAAAGGAGAAAGAAAGGGAGAAATGATTTCTTGGGTTAACTACACCTACAAAAACACAGGCAGCAGATAATCACATACTAGCAGGAAACACACATACCACTAACAACAACAAAAAAAAATAACAGGAATTAGTGATCTTTGGTCATTAATATCTCTCAATATCAATGAACTCAATTCTCCGATAAAAAGACATAGGTTATCAGAATGGTTACAAAAACAGGATCCATCCTTCTGTTGCTTATAAGAAACACACCTCAAAACAACATCAAAGACAGACATTACCTCAGAGTAAAATGTAAGAAAAGATTTTCCAATCAAACAGACCAAAAAAGGCAAGCTAATGTAACTATCCTAATAGCTAATAAAATAAACTCCAAATCAAAATTAATCAAAAGAGATAGAACATTTCCTGTTCACCAAAGGAAATAGCCACCAAGATGAAGTCCTAATTTTGAACATCTATATCCCAAATACAGGGACACCCACATTTGCAAAAGAAACATTACTAAAGCTAAACTCACATATGGAACCCCACATATTAATTGTGGGAGACTTCAATACCCCAGTCTCACCAATAGAGAGGTCATCCAGACAGAAACTAAACAGAGAAATAACAGATCTAACAGATAATATGACTCAAATGTACCCAACAGATGTCTACATAATGTTCTACCTAAACACCAAAGAATATACATTCTTCTCAGAAACCATGGAACCTTCATCAAAATTAACTGCATACATGCTCACAAAGAAAGTCATAACAGATACAAAGGAAAAAAAACATGGAATAACCCCCTGTACCTGATCAGATCACAATGAATTAAAGTTGGAGTTCAACAACAACACAAACTACAGAAAATCTACAAACTCATGGAAACTGAACAACTCTTAACTGAGTTACCACTGAATCAAGGAAAATATAAAGAAAGAAAGTGAACATTTCCTACAATTCTGTAGGTGGAGACTGCTCGTTTGTTTCTTGGCTGTCCAGGCCTGAATAATAACACAGAAACTATATTAATTACAACACTGTTTGGCCAATAGCTTAGGCTTATTCCTAGCTGACTCTTAAAACTGAAATTAACCCATGCCTATTAATTTATCTGTCACCAAGAGGCTGTGGCCTACTGGTAAGGTTCTGGCTGGTGGCTGGTATCTTTCTCCTTCAGTAGCAACAGGATGTATCTCTGACTCTACCTACTTTCTCTCTATATCTCTGTTCAGATTTCCCACCTGGCTTTACTCTACTAAGCCATTGGACAGAACAGCTTTAACCAATGGTAATAAAACATATTCACAGCATACAGAGAGGACTTCCACATCAGAATTCAATGAAAATGAATGTACAACATACCCAAACCTATGGGACACAACGGAAGCAGCTCTAAGAAGAAAGTTCACAGCACTAAGTGCCTACGTAAAGAGTTTGGAGAAATTTCATACTAACGACGTAACAGCACACCTGAAAGCTCTAGAACAAAAAGAAGCAAAAGCCAAGAGTAGCAGATGGCAGGAAATAATCAAATTGAGGACTGAAATCAATAAAAATAGAAACAAAGAGAACAATAGAATCAATGAAACAAAGAAGTTGATTCTTTGAGAAAATCAACAAGATAAAAAAAAAAAACCCTTATCCAAACTAACTAAAAGGCAAAGAAAGAATATCCAAATTAAAAAAAAAAAATAGAGATGAAAAGGGAGCCAGGCAATGATGGAGAGATAGATTGGGAGGTAGAACATAGGAAAAAAGGGAGTAGGAGGAGAAGAGGGAGGGGAGACTGTGTTCAGGATGTATAAATTAATTAATTAATTATTAATTTAATTAAAAAGAAGAAACTATGAACTTTTCTCTCCTGACCTGTGCAAGGAAGTGGGGTTCTTGGAATCACTATAGGCTACCTATGAATTCAAACATGACTCTATTTGAGAACAGAGTTACAGTAAATAGAGCTCAAGCACCTGGCAGGAATCTAAGGTCCTGTGAAGTCTCCTGAGCTTCCCAATCTGTGCCGAAGCTGCCAGGTGGCATGTTGAACTCATCCCAGCCTTAGTTTCGCTGTTTGCCTAGGCTTTCCTGCTATCTGCTCTGCAGCTCAGAGCAGCTTGTTTCGCTGGATGGCAGTCATTCGGGATCTGACCAGCCCCTTGATCTTAGAATCTGCCATTTGTGGCTTCCCTCACTCTAAGCTTGCCTCAGCTCGAGTGGTTGGAGGTTTTAGCCTTAAGCTCTCACCAAGGGCAGCAATGTTGCCCTAAAGGTGTCTCCTTAGATGAACAGAAGAGGATACCGAGTGCCCTAATGGCTATTGAACAGGGGCATACCTGCCACTCTACTAAGAATTTTATTCCGTGTGATCTCTCCACACACCCATTTTCAGATGAAGGAACTGAGACTCCATTACTGAAAGCTGGGTGCTATAAACTACGGAACTTTTGTTTTCTCACGGTCCCTGAAGGTGGAAATTGGAGATTAAGGTGTTAGTGGAGGTGGATCTTCCGTATCCCATCTGCCTGGCTTGCAGATGGTGCATTCACATGGCCCTTCTGCTCCACAAATACCTTCTGGGAAGACGGAAGATGCTGCAGTAGGTGCATGCCCCCTAGTGACCTCATTTAAGTTGGATTCCCTAGGAAAGACTTTATCTCCAAATAGAGTCACATCGTTAGGCACGTACTGGTTGTGAGGACTTCTACATGAGAATTTTGAGGAGACACACTTCAACCCATTGGGAATGGGTCAAGTTTCAGCATCTTAGACGGTGGATGGTGATCCCTACGTGAGGTCACATAACCGAATGTGGGGGCAACGATAAATATGGCAACAGTAAACCTTTTTTGAACCCACAACAACTAAAGTTTCAAAATCACATGCCTGATGAGTTTGAGGTGCCCATGCTGTATCACGTGACTTCACTGAAGCCTCGGCACTGAACCCTTTGCACTGCTCATGTGTCAGTCACTCCACAGAGCAGCGACAGATGCTGCCTGACACACCTCAGCTCACACTCAAGACTGAGCTATGCTTACGAATTGCACGGCTCATCCAAGCCTGTTTGCTCTCAGAGCAACTGATGACCTAATTACAGAAAGGGAAAGACTGTGAATACTCTCCTACCATTCCTCCTCAGCATCAGTACCAAATTAGTGGTATCTTTGTTTTGTATTAGAATGTTTGATTTTAAAAATTGCAATTTGAGCTACTACCTTGAGTTTCACACACACAACACACACACACACACACACACACACACACACCACTTACATGAATTTTAGCTTGAGGTTAGGACAAAATTTCCAAGAAATTCTAACATGGCCTTAAATATGCTCCTGCTGTTTTGTACGATGTATTTATGCAAAGTGACATTCTCAGATGATGATTATAAAATTAAAATATCGATCAACTCTGAAAAACAGTGTAGATACTCTGTATCCTGTGCTATCAGATACTCAGCCAAGATTTAATTCTTTCTGTAAAAATAAACAAATCTATTTCATAATTGTGCAAATTTTCTTTCATCTTTAATAAATAATAAAATTACTTGTACCCAAGGAATTATTTTAAAATAAAATTCTTTCTGACTTATCATCAGTAAATGCTTGATTTGTATATCTATTTTATATACCTCTATGCTCAATGTTATAAAATTTTGTCAAGTTGAAAGAGATCATGAGAGGAAAAAGCTTATGAATATCTAAGTTAAGTAAACCCTCCTCTCCCCGGCTTATTCAGGTGGGCATACAAAGGAGCTAGGATTCGTGCTTGGGTCTGTGTGTCTTCTGAATTCAATGTTCACTATAATACATGCTGTTAATTTTCTCATCTCAACCAGCTGAGAAATACCAACATCCCAACAATTCTGTCAGCCAGCACCACTGAAGCTGCTCTGATATAAGACAGGGGAGATGGGTGTTTATCTCCCAGTATGTGACCCAGAATGGACAAGAAAGAAAGAGAAGGATTCTAAATCCCTACAGCCATTTACAAGAGGTATCATCAGGTAGTTAGAAAGAAAACACAGCAGAGTTAAAAACAAAGGCAGTGTGATGGGGCTGCAGGTTGTGGGAGAGGATAGAATCAGGAAGGAGGGATCAGAAGAGGCTTCAGGAAGCAGGTCAGAGTCAGACTGTCAAGTGTGTTGGGGGTTCACTAGCTTTACCTCCTAGCTGTGTTACCCTAGGCAACACACTTAGCCTCAGTCTCCTCACCAGAAACACAGGCTGAGCATCCCTATTCTTCAAACTCCAAATCTGGAAACTCTTTGGGTTCTGGCATGATGCCACAGTGGAAAATTCAACACCTGATTTTATTTGATGGATTATAATCAGAACAGTCACACAAAATAATATGGCATTAAACTCCCCCCCAGACTATATGTTTTAATTTGTTATGGTTTGAATCTGAACTATTTGCCCAGAGCTCCTATAGTAAAACTTGGGCCCCCAGGCGGTTTTCATAGGTCAAGCACTTCTGAGATGATGGATCTATAGGGCTCTACCTTCATCAGTGAATTAACCCATCGATGGAGTCAGAGCTGAATGGGCTGTTGCGGCCTGGTAGAATTGTAAGGTGATAATTCCTTGAAGGAAGTAAACCACTGGAAGCAAGCCCTTGGAAGTATGTCCCCTCTCTCTCCTTCCCTCTCTCCCTACCTCTTTGATATCCTCTCTCCTCTCTCTTCCTTTCCCTCTCTCTCTCTCCCTCCTTGGCTACAGAGAAGCAGGCAGGCTTTTTCTACTTCTTACTTTTTAGCACCATGTTAGGCTTCACCACAGACCCAGAAACAATAGACCCAGGAAAAATCTTTGGAAGCAGGAGCTGAAATAATTTTTTTTCCTCCCTTGAAAGGTTTGTCTCAACTATTTTATCACAGAGCCAGAAAGTCAACAAGAGTTATATATGATTACTTTTAATAATTATCTTATATATTGATAGATCTAAAATGTATAAATAGTTGAGATATTTGCATACATGCTGTGGGACAATGGTTTTATCCTGTAAAGTTTATTTCTTGTACTTGTTTAATAAAATATGGATTGGCCAGTAGCCAGGCAGGAATTATAGGTAGGGCAACCAGGCAGGAAGTAGAGCTGGGGCAATGAGAACATGAGAATTCTGGGAGGAGGAAAGGTATAGTCTGCAATCATCACCCAGACACAGAGGACACAGATGAGAATGCCTTGCTGATGAAAGGTACCAAGCCACGCGGCTAACACAGACAAGAATTATGGGTTAATATGTAAGAATTGATTAAGAAGAAGCCTGAGCTAATAGCCTAACCAGTTTGATTAATGTAGACCTCTGTGTGTTTCTTTGGGACTGAATGACTGTGGGACCTGATGGGACAGAAATCTCTGTCAACACATACATGTGCAAATATTGTCAGTATTTAAAAATGAAGTCCAAACCATTTCCAGACCTGAGCATTTTGGATACAGTATTTTCAGCCTGCACTATTAGTGGAATACCACTTATTTCTGGTGAAGAGCCTTTGAAATGACCCCAGCCAGTATCAGAATGGTGCTGATATATAGCCATGGCAGAGTGTAGGTCAGCTCTTCTCTAAGAATGGGCAGGTATCTTATAACTAGAGGCTGAGAGAGAAGCATTTGTGGGCAGAACTGTTCTTGCCACTGGATGGGATGATTTATGCTCTCAGTCCACTTAAGCTGGAGGACTCTTCACTTTTGTCTAGAGTGTTCTCATGCGCTTGCATTAGCTGAAATTGCTAGGTCAAAAGAAGGTCTGTTTCTCGGAGAGTACGAATTTATGTTAATTTTAAAAGCACGAGCATCCACTCTGGAAAAGAAAGTGTTATCTTAGAACTGGAGAAAGTGACAGGTGAGTGGACTGTCTGAGCCTCAGGGTGTGCGTTCTAAGAACCAAAGGCTACTGGACGTCTGTATTAGTGGGAAGAATGAAAGGAGAGTTTCGTGGGAAGTATTACAAAGAGGAAGTATAAGGCTTCCAAAGCTGTGCCACCGTGTCCACCGTGTTGGTCACCTTCTCACTGTAACAGATGCCTGAGATGATCCATTTTTTTAATTCTATTCTATTCTATCCTGTTCTATTCACTTTTGGCTTTCAGAGACAAGGTTTCCTGTTTGATAACCCTGGCTGTCCTGGCTCTTGTTCTTGTAGACCAGACTGACTTTAAACTGACAGAGATCGGCCTGCCTCTGCCTCCCAAGGGCTGGGATTAAGATGTGAGCAACCAGCACCCTGCAAGATGACCCACTTTTTTTTATTTATTTATTTTTTATTGAGAAAAGAAGAAAAAAAAAACAAGTTTCCACCTCCTCCCAGCCTCCCATTTCCCTCCCCCTCCTCCCCCCCTACGCCCCCTCCTCCCACCCTTCTCCCCCTCCCCCCCACTCCTTTCCCCCTCCCTCTCCAGTCCAAAGAGCAGTCAGGGTTTTCCGCCCTGTGGTAAGACCTAGGACCTCCCACCTCCGTCCATATCTAGGAAGGTGAACATCCAAACTGGCTGGGCTCCCACAAAGCCATCACATTACGTAGGATCAAACCCCCGTGCCATTGTCCTTTGCGTCTCATCAGCCCTCATAGTTCGCCATGTTCAGAGAGTCCAGTTTTATCCCATGCTTTTTCAGTCACAGTCCAGCTGGTCTTGGTGAGCTCTCAATAGATCAGCTCCACTGTCTCAGTGGGTGGGTGCATCCCACGTGGTCCCGACTTCTTTGCTCATGTTCTCCCTCCTTCTGCTCCTCATTGGGACTTTGGGAGCTCAGTCCAGTGCTCCAGTGTGGGTCTCTGTCTCTATCTCCATCCATCACCAGATGAAGGTTCTATGATGATATGCAAGATATTCGTCAGTATTGCTCAAGGATAGGGTCATTTCAGGTTCCCTATTCTCAACTGCCCAAGGAACTAACTGGGGACCTCAGCTTGGGCACCTGGGAGCCCCTCTAGGGTCAGATCTCTTGCCAACCCTAAAGTGGTTCCCTTAACTAAGAATTGTGGTTCCGTGCTCCCCTGTCCAACCTTCCTTTATCCCAATCCTTCTGCTTTCCCAAGGCCCGACCTCCTTCCCTTCTAACTTTTCTCTCCCCATCTCCCCTTACCCCCAACCCACCCCACCCCAAGATCCCAATTTTCTCCCTGGCAATTTTGTCTACTTCCCTTAGCCAAGAGGATAACTATATGCTTTTCCTTGTAGAAAACACTATCCTGAGTGAGGTATCCCAGACCCAAAAAGATGAACATGGGATGTACTCACTCATAATTGGTTTCTAGCCATAAATAAGGGTCACGGAGTCTACAATAGGTGAATCTAAAGAAGATGACCCACTTTTAAGCAGAGCGGTGTATGTTGGCTCATGGTTTAGGAGGTTCCAGGCTGTGGTCAGTTGGCTCTGTCAGTTGGCATCCTACAGCCTGCCTGCTGCATCAAAGTGAAGTAAAACTACTAACCCCATGGCCAGAGAGAGGAAAAAAAAACAAAAAGAAAGGGAAACACCCTTCAAGAGAACACCTCTTAATGACCTGAAGACTTCCACCCACTTTGTTCCACCTCTCAGGGGTTCCCCCACCTTCTCATAGCATCAAGGCTAGATAGCAAGCCATTAACACACGGGTCTTGAGGTGTCACCCAACACGGCACAAACCAAGAAGGGAATTCAGAGAGAATAGTGCTAACATCGGCGTCAGGTTTTACAAAAAGAACCAAAGGGAAGTAGCGAGAAAAAAAATGGCTATATAACCCATCCATAGGCCACTGTAAAAAGACAAAAGTGGAAACAAAACAAGTTTCAGTGAAATGGTGGTGACGCAGACTCGGTTTTAGAAAGGAGAGGGGAAAGGAGGAGGGGTGAGCAGTGCCAGAGACTGGCACAAAGTTGGGTAGTTGAATAAAGCAAGCTCCATTCCCCAGTGCTGGTCCTGCATCCCTCCACTTAAGAGGAGGATGCTGTTTGTCAAGGCTCTTGCACGTTCGGAGGGGTCATACTGCAGTTCTGTAGTAAAATCGAAGTCTGTCTGTTTGCTGAACCACAACAGTGAAAAAGCCGATGCCTGGATCTTTGCTCTCTCTTTCTCCTTCCTCTGCTCTCCTCCTCCATTGTCCCTCTCTTTTCCCTTCCCCAATTTTTTACTCTTCCTCCTCCTTTTTTTATCCTCCCCCACCCCAGTGGTTTAGAAAGAGAGACTGTGCAAAGATGAGAAAACTCAAAGATTGAAATACAATCAATTAGTAACTCACAGAACAGATACCTTCTCGCAAGAAGGGTCACCAGGTCTGTGGTCATTGCATGCACACAAATGAACTCTTAACAGCCACCGAGATATAGAAATCGTTTGTTACCCCAGCATAACCGAGGACTATGCTTGCTAATAAGCATCAAATCTAGAAACATGGCAAAAGAGAGTAGCAGAGATGAGGAAAGGGGGGATTTTTTTGGTTTTATATTTGATATTTCAAAATGGAAAGAGTCAGAATGGAAGAAAATCTTGAAGAAAATAAAACAATATTTTTGCTTGTATGTGTCTGCATGTTGTGGTCAGAGGTCAATATCAAATGTCAGTCTTCAATAGCTAATCACCTGGTTTTTGAGACAAGGTCTCTTACTAGGATCTGAGGTTCCCTTAGGAACCTAGAGTAGCTGGTTACAAGCCCTGGAGATCTGCTACCTCTGCCCCCAAGCACTGGCATTTGAAGTGCTTGTCTGTTGACTGAGGTTTCTGTCCTGCCTGGTTCTCATAATCATTAAGTCTCAAAAAAAAAAAAAAAATCACAGAGGCCTATGAAAATTATAAACGGATTGGCCTAGTATCTCAGGCTTCTTATTAACTCTTAAAGCTTATATTAGCCCATAAGTCTTGTCTGTGTTAGACATGTGGCTTGGTACCTTTTTTGGCGAGGCAGTCACATCTTGCTTCCTCTGTGTCCAGATGACGATTGCAGACTGAAACTTCCCTCTTCCCAGAATTCTCATCGTCCCGCCTCTACTTCCTGCCTGGTGGCCCCATCTATACTTCCTGCCTGTCTACTGGCCAATCAGCATTTATTTAAAATACAAGTGGCAGGGTACAGACCATTGTCCCACAGCACCATGGAACTGTGGATTCATTCTGTGTTAAGAAAAATCAGGTTTGACCAAGGAAGACCCCCTGAGAAATCTCTGATGGGAAGAATGGCTCAGATGTCTGAGTTCTGCATCCAGAACAGTTCAAAGACTGCTGCCTGAGATGATCAAGCCTCATAAGACACTCTAGTCAGGACTTGATCATAATTCTAAATTTTCTTTAGGTCCCCATAAGATTATCAGTGTCCCCAATCAGCAGCAAGTATCCTGAAAAACTATGCCCACATTCCCAAAAAATAGATTATGAATGTTGCTTTGTTTAGATTGTTAGTTACAAGCTTTTATGGATAATGATCAGGAAAAAATGCTAAACAAAGGAGATTCAATTCAGAGTTCTTTAAAAAAAAAAAAAGCAGGGGCAGGGTTAAGTGCTATGGGAAAATGGTCTGTACCCTGTCACTTACATTTTAAACAAATGTTGCCGGGCGGTGGTGGCACACGCCTTTAATCCCAGCACTTGGGAGGCAGAGGCAGGCGGATCTCTGTGAGTTCGAGGCCAGCCTGATCTACAGAGCTAGTTCCAGGACAGGCACCAAAGCTACAGAGAAACCCTGTCTCAAAAAACCAAAAAAAAAAAAAAAAAAAAATGCTGATTGGCCAGTAACCAGGCAGGAAGTATAGATGGGGTGACCAAGCAGGAAGTCGAGGCATGGCAATGAAAATTGTGGGAAGAGGAAAATTTCAGATTGCAATCATCATCTGTACACAGAGGAAGTGAGATTTGACTGCCTCGCCAAAAAAAAAAAAAAAAAAAAAAAATGGTTCCAAGCCACATGGCTAACACAGACAAGAATTATGAGCTAATATAAGTTATAAAAGTTAATAAGAAGCCTGAGCTACTAGGCCATCAGTTTATAATTAATGTAGACCTCTGTGTGATTTCTTTGGGACTGAATGACTGCAGGATTGGATGAGACAGAAACCTTGGTCAACACTTGTCACCACCCCTAGCATTTTATGTGTGTGCTGGGGATTGAACTCGGGCCCTCATGCTTGCACACCAAACACTTTACCAACTGAATTGTCTCTCTGACCTTCCTAAAGCGATGCTCCAAAGAAAGTAGAATGTATGGCAAGGTAAAGCTATGAGGTTAGTCTCTGCTTTTCGTCTTCTGAGGGAGAAATACAAATCCAGGAAGAAGGCCCTAAGGTTTGAGTTGGAGAGGGAGGTTGAGGAAGTACCCTCATAGGTCTTCATGTGGGGCAAGCTCAAGGGATGATGCATATCTGTGCCTGACAAAGATCACATTGGGAGGCCAACTTGTGGCAGTCTAGGATGACTGGCAAAGACTGATCCAAGCTGTATTTGACTCTTTGGGCTTAAATTTTCCAGACATTTCTCAAACAGAAGCATTACTTAAGAGGTAGGCCTTGACCCAGAAATGGTGAAAAGTAGTCCTGCCCTCTGCCCCAACCTTCCCCTCCCTCTCATGCCTTGTCTATATTCCTTTAACCAAAGTGTTAGTCCACTGACAGGCCAGTGCTGATCCTAGACAGGACAAGACATGGAGCGCTCTCTCTGATGTACTCCTGGTAAACTCTGAGCCACACGTGTGTTGCAGAGAAGGAACTTGTATTCCCCAATTCTGACATTAGCTAAAGGCTTGCGCTCCATCCTCACTGGCACTTCTTTTTACTAGATAGGCTGCTACAGAATCCAAGGAGTAAATTCAGTTTTTTAAATCACTACAATGCCTCCCAAATAATTCTTCTTTTCTTCCTCTTGATGCCACTGAAGACTCTTCCTACAAACAGGTATTTGTTTTAAAATGAGTGTATACTCTCCTTTTCCCATGAGCCATTGCAGCATATGGAATAAGGATTTGTTTCTAAAACCTCTCTAAGCCTCTTGCTTTGGTTAAGGCCTGGGATTGGCATTTTTGGTAAAGAGCCAAAGAGTAACTGCTGCCCTTCGAGGAATAAACATTCTGTTGAAATTAATCAGCAGCTATCAGTCAGGAATAATACCTTAAAGAATGGACATAAAATGTGTACCAATAAAGTTTTATTTACAAATAGAGTCAGAGATTTTTGTTTAGCTTATGGTCTATCATTTGCTACCCATGGCTTAAGCATTGTTGAACAAATCAGAAAGACTTCAGGTATATAGACAGTTTAAAAAACAGTAAGAATCATATTTTAATTAACAATATTATTTGCATATTTGTCTTTTCAAAAGAAATATTAACTAAATCATCGGTTTTAGGTTTTGATTTTATTTTACCCTTCAGAAAATAGTCTAGAATTTTCTCTTTTTAAAATACTATATTTTAAATTAGATTTGTCTTCCCTACCATACACAAAAGGGAAAAAAGGTTAAGCAGAGCAATGAAATGAACTTTAGAGATGAGAGTTAAATGGCTAAAACTTGGAGGGTGAAAGCATCACTAGTCTGCAAACACAGCCTCTTCTTTAGAAATGGATTTGCCCAGACAGCAAATTGATTATAAGATATGCGGAGTAAAAACAAATCTGCTGACCTTCCTTGCAGAGATCAAAGGTTAAATTCATACCCCGTAGGATGGTTCTGTTAAATTGCTCCCCAGCTGCCTGGTGACATATTTTTGAAAAAATATTTCTCTCCAACTTTATCAAGTGTTCTTTGTGTTCTGAAAACATGATTTGATGTCCCAGCTGGAGCGGAGACTTCCTGAGTCTTAGATAGTTGAAATTCTCCTCCAACTGTATCCAGAGGCGTAGACTACTTAGGACAGGCATGATTACAAGGGTTAGTATCTCCAAGTCTAGTTACTTATGGAAGACTGAAACTAATATTTTATAAACTCTTGTTTTTATGAACCAGATGTAGATAAAGAGCTAAAACTGTCTACTTGGATGTCCTTGACATTGAGTTGCACAAATGTCTGACAACAAATGAATGTTCTCAATTTTTATGCCCCTAAGCAAGTCTCAAAGAGAAACTTCACAGTTAAAAAGTTAGGAAAATTGGGCTGAAGAGATGGTTCAGCAGTTAAGAGCACATACTATTCTTGCAGAGACTGAGAACTTGTCTCTAAAACCCCTAAATACAACTACCTATACCTCCAGATCCAGGGGATATGATGCCTCTTTTGACCCTGCAGGTTCCTGAACTCACATGATGTTCACAGATACACACACACACACACACACACACACACACACACACACAAAACAATTTTGTTTTGTTTTTTGAGACAAGGACACACACACATAAAAATAAAATAATGTTTTTGTTTTTGTTTTAGGTAGGGTTTCTGTGTGTAGTCTTTACTGTTCTGGAACTTGCTTTGTAGACCAGGCTGGCCTCGAGCTCACAGAGATCCACCTGCCTCTCCAGTACTGGTACTGAAGGCATGCACCACCCTTGTGTGCATGTATGTGAAGATCAGGAGTTGACATCTGGTCTCCAGTTTTTTGTTTTTTTTTTTTTTTCGTGGCAGGGTATCACTGTAGCTTTGAAGCCTGTCCTGGAACTAGGTCATGTAAACCAGGCTGGCCTTGAACTCACAGAGATCTGCCTGCCTCTGCCACTCCGGTCCTGGGATTAAAGGCATGCGCCACTATCACTCAGCTTTGGCTTATTTTGAGATAGGCTCTTTCACCAGTTTGCAGTTCTTCTAGGTTGGTTTACTCAGAGGTCCACCTATCACCTCCTTCCCCTACTCCACCCTTCTGTTGGGTTCCAGACCTTTGGCCACTACACTTGGTGGGAGCAGGATCCAAACTCAGGCCTTCATGATAAACAATGAGCACTTTACCCACAGAACCATTTTCCAGCCCACACATTTTTTAAATATTGCAAATTTCCTGTCTCCATACTTGCAAGCTTCTATGCAAACTTCCGAAAGCAAAGTTTCACTAAATTTATTTAATGACAAGGTTTCACAAAGTCTTACTGGGTTGGAAAAACAGGAAAATAGTATAAGCATCTAGCATTAAGGAAGCATTCTTTAGTCTGATATAACTTTTCTCTGTGTATGTTAAATAATCGCATTTTGTTTAATTAATAGCTATTTTTTTAAATTACAGTATAGAAACCCTAGATTTGTTGTTTTATTTATCTTTTTTAACTTTTATTGATTCTTTGTGGATTTCACATCATGCATTCCGATCCCACTTATTCCCTGCTCCTCCCAATCACCCTTTGCCCTTCTAACCTCCCCTCAAAACAAAACCAATTTAAAACAAAAACCAGAAATGAAACAAAACAAAAACAAAATAAAGAGAGGAATCAATCTTTTGGAGGAAGCTGTAATACGGCCTTCTGAGACACACAGTTTACCCTTTTGTTCATTTATCTTTACTTGCAAGTATTCGTTGCCACGAGGTCTGTCTTTTCAGGCCTCTGGTTTCTGCTGCACCACCAACAATGAACTCTCGCTGGGGCTCCTCTTGGATATACCGTTGCCCTGTGTTATCAAGATCCTGCTGTTTTTCATTTGTAGTTTTTCCACATTCTCATCCTCTAACATTTCATAAGATGGGGTGGATGTAGGACTGAGCCAACTCACAGCCCTGGTTCTGGTTCTAAGTGAGTTGGTCAGTCTGCCAACTTTCCCTCACCATTGCTACTTGGGTGAGCTCTCCAGAACTGCCCAAGCTAGCTCACCCAATTTGATCTACAGCAAGGAGTGGGATCATTTCTCCTGTTTGCAAGTCCTCAGATCTGGGTCCCCCTAACTCACAACACCAGGGCCTGCTCTACTGTTTGGCCCAGATGAACTGCAGAGCCCTCCCCTGATTGGTGTAAGAGGCACACAGATTAAGCCATAATTCTATTATTGAATGAGTAAGAAATTTAGCAGGGAGCAATATATCTAAAAGTGTAATTTCTTCTATTCACCGCCTAAATAGGAAATAACAATCCAGGATTTCTTCTCTACAAATGTCAAAGTATGTTATTGCAGGCTCCCAAGGATCTATAGTGTGAAAAAGAAGCTCAGGCTTTTGTCTTTCATTAGCATGACTGTGTATACAAGAGGAGGACTCATGGAGATGGGAGGAGGTACATCTCACCATTCC
This sequence comes from Microtus oregoni, assembly GCF_018167655.1. Taxonomy (NCBI): domain Eukaryota; kingdom Metazoa; phylum Chordata; class Mammalia; order Rodentia; family Cricetidae; genus Microtus; species Microtus oregoni. Next base: position 27,233,887 of record NW_024543071.1, read on the forward strand.
TCACTGTTGGGTATAAAAGCTACAACCGTGCCAAGAATATTCTCATACACGTCATTCCATTGATATCTTGATCACACGGTATTTGGTATCTGTTTGGGGGGGCGGGGGGTTGGTACGCATATGCATGTGCATGCATGCATGCAAAGTTGACATCAGGAATCTTTCTCAATTGTTCTTAATTTACTGAGACAGGGTCTCTCACAGAACCCCAAGCTCACCAATTCCAACTGTCTAGCCAGCCAAGCTGTTTCCGAGTGTCTGCTTTGCCATTAATGCTAGAATTACAGTTAGGTGTCTATGTCTACCCAGCTCGTAGATGGGTTCTGGGGATCTGAATTCCAGTCCTCACATTTACCCAGCAAGTTCTTTTATCTGCTGAGCCTTGCCTTCAGCCCGCATGGTGCCTGTTTTAACACGGAGCAGACCAATGGCAATTAAGGCATTGGTGTTCCCTAAAGAATACCTGCTGAGCGACCTTGGTATGCTTTATCCTCACCAAGAGTGGGGTTTCCAGTCTATAGATGAAGATGATGATATGGCTGATCTCATGGGAGTCGCTGAGAAGTTGAATGAGATAATGGTTGTAACATAATCAGTTTAGGTATTGGCACAAAAATCAGTGCTCAATCAATGTTTTTAGTTATTATTTCAATGATGTGTTCAAAAGAGATAAAAAACAATGGTTGCTTTTATTCATGGAATTGCTTTCCTAAATTATGAAGCTATAAAATTAGCTTGGTTTTCTATCGATTGATATCAAGCTAACAGGCAAAAGCTGCTGATAAAAACCATCTCCTTTCATGTGAAAATCTGTCAGCACACACACACACACACGTGTGTGTGTGTGTGTATGTGTTGATCAGCGAAGGCTGATCAACTTCAAAGCTTAAAAACACTATTCTGTTGAGCAGTGGGACAGTATCAGTTGTTCCAGACTCGTGTTAAAACGCTACCTCTCATCAGATAGGAGACCCCTTCTCCTATGAGGGTGGGTGGCTCTTTCTCTTGTCAAGAGAGAGAAAAGACAGCCGGGCAGTGGTGGCGCACGCCTTTAATCTCAGCACTCGGGAGGCAGAGGCAGGTGGATCTCTGTGAGTTCGAGGCCAGCCTGGTCTACAAGAGCTAGTTCCAGGACAGGAACCAAAAGCTGTGGAGAAACCCTGTCTCGAAAAATTAAAAAAAAAAAAGAGAGAGAGAGAGAGAGAGAGAGAGAGAGAGAGAGAAAAGACAAGCCCCTAGGCCAGACTCCACAGAAGCCATAGGCTTTTGGAACATGTAGATATGCCACAAATCAAGTCACATATTTGACATAGGGTGTGAGAACATGTGGAGGGTAATAGTTCATTACCCACTAATTGAGTTGGTAAAACTGCTTTTTCTTGATGCTGTTCAGAAGAAACTCCTGGAAAGAGTAAAACTGGAATAAGCTTCTAGAGAGGAGAGGCGGGTGACACCGTGAACCCGAAGTCTGGCTCCAGCTCTGCCCCATAAGCTGTGTCCCCATAGAGCAAGTTACATATCCCTTCTAGGTCTCAGCCACAGCAGGGTGACAGCATCTTAAGCTTGAGCTTACAGCGTTTGAAGGCACAATGACATAAAAATGTACTTCCATCTGGCTGTGGCGGTGGCTCACACCTTTGACCCAGCACTAGGAAGGCAGAGACAAGTAGATCTCTGTGAGTTTGAGGCCAGCTTAGTCTTTTTAAAAGGCCAGACCAGGCTGGGCTATTTAATGAGAACTTACCAAAAAGAGAGAGAGAGAGAGAGAGAGAGAGAGAGAGAGAGAGAGAGGAGGTGATTATACAAAAGTATTTTCCTTATTTGAGAAGATGCTTCAAAAAGTGGGAAACTTTAAAATCTCTTTTAAGATGCGACTATTGTTTTACTAAATGGGCTTCTTATGCCCAACAATTTGCCTTCTAAGTATTTGTAGTTCTGTCTACAGATTGAAGTTGCTGTCCGTCTCTTTTTGCAGAGGGTGACATTTACTGCAGAGACACTTAACGTGTTAAAGGACAAGGAAACGTGAGTGTTGAGTGCTCAGCCCCAAATGACACATCTATATCACCCCCTCCAGGGCTCAGGGAACATCCCAGAAGAAGGAGGAGGAAGAACATGAAAGTCAGAGAAATGAAGGAAGAAGTGTAGAACACTGAACTCCCTGACGTGATCATTTTGAACGTACGGCATCTGTGATTACCTGAACAAGATGGAGACAAACAACATTCGTGCAGTTTGGCTGGACTCATGAGACCCCATACACCGAGAGAGGAATTAAATCAAAGGGAATGGAAGGGGACAACAGAAGGTAACAGGATGGTGACTATGATTGAAATACATACATATGTCATAAGGAAGCCCATTATTTTGTATAGTTAATGTATATCCATTTTTAAAGGAAAGAAAAAATCTGGTCTAAAAGTTGTCCAGCATACCTGGAGCTGTGAGAAAGAGTGACTTCAGCTGCATACAGTAGCTGGATGAATACATCAGTAACCCTAGGAAAAATATGCCTTGCCTATCAGTTGTGGAATTTGAAGAAATAAAGTTGGTTATTTTCATCCTAGCTGCTTTCTCTACTAGTAATCATATGTCAAAGGAGAATGTCCCAAGATACTCCATGAATGACTAAAGTTATGGATGGTACCTAATCCATTCATATATATCCATTCATATATATGCTAATATATGAACTAAATGTCTACGTTTAGTTTATATATTAGCTATGCTAACAAATTAAGGCTAGTAGAGAAATTATAATAATTTACTATAAGTTGATGTTTATTTTGTTTTGTTTTTAAGTCATGCTAAGGAATCCAGGCATGGTAGCCCACACTTATGATTCTAGTACTCAAGAAATTGAGGCACAAAGATTCCCAGAAGTTTCAGACCAGCTTGAATTACACAGCAAGTGCCAGGATTACTGGAGTAGAGCAGTATGAGTTCCTGTCTCAAAACAAACACACAAACAAAAGTAATAACAACTTTTATAAAACGCAAAAGGAAGTTGGATGTGGTAACACTTGTCTCAAATCCCACCACTTGGGAGATAAAGACAGACAGATCTCTGAGTTTCAAGGCCAGTCTGGTCCACAGAGCTAGTTCCAGGACAGCCACAGCTATACAGGGAAACCCAGTCTTGGATGTGGAGGTATAGCAGGGCTTCACCGTGTCTTTCTCCACATTCATTGGATCAGTCCCTCCAAAGGCAGGTACTCAAAATCACTAGCTGTTTGATAACTGAAGTTGTTCTGGGCTGGGGTTGTAGCTAAGTGGTACAGAACTTAAATAGCATGGGTTCAATTCTTAGCAACACCACGAAACAAAAGTTTAAAAAAAAACAACCAAATCAATACATATTAGCATCTGTTGTTCATCAGACATTGCGTTAAGCCCTGATTTTACACGAGTTAGAAAAACAACAGTATTCCAGGTGGTCTTTAAAGCACTTTCTGTCAATAACACAGCAGGATACGTAGGAGGTTAGGTGTGAAATCGAGTGTGGATCTAAGAGATAACTACAGCCTCATGCGTGATGCCAACGAGTCAATAATCCACCGGGAGCTTTCTGGCTCACACCACCCACCCTAGCCACTGCCCAGCTGAAAGAACTGGGAGGGGAGCTTGATTATCTTTTACTACTTCTATGAGATCAGCATCAAAGCGAAGCTAATGGGTAGCTTAAACCTTAGATGCAAAGATGAACTTTCCAGATCTTCCTTGGCACCATTCACTTGGGACCCTCAGCAGGATTCACATATGATCCTTGCTGTCATTTCAGTCCCTGTGTCAATCGCTCGGAGAACGGGAGCAAATCTCAACAGAATGATGGACCACTTTGTACTTGATAATGCCTAAAACAGTTTACCTCTCAGATTTCTACTGGGCATGCGTTCAGTCCAGGCATCTCCCCAAATCTGAGACCATGGTGCATGCCACATGCCTCCTCCAACCCTCTGAGAGTAGTTACTGAAACATTGAGTCAAGGGGGAATCCTGAGATTGTCATGGATCTGGAAAGAACAATGTGCCACGCTTGATTCGTGATGACTGATGCAGGCCCAGACGTTGGGGAGGATGACATTCACACACACTGTGTACTGGGACAAATCGGACACAACAGGTTTGTTTGACAGAGGAAGAAAGAATACTCCAAAATGGAAACCTGTACACTCAAAATCACCTGGCAGGTGAGTGGTGGAACTACCAGTTTCCTATCTGTTTCCTTAAGGCCTTGACTCCTGTTACGTGATGCCCAGCAGCAAAAACCAGCAAGGAAATTAATTGCTTTATGCTTAGTCCAGAATTTTTGTTCACTATATTTCATTCTAATTCCTTGAACAGGGCTGATTTGTGTAATGTAACTCTCCTCGTCAAAATATCTGATGCTTCCTAACGCGTATTCCTTGGCCGGACTGGATATTGTAAATGACCATCCCCCCAGGCAACTAGCAATTTATTCAAGACCAGAGAAAAGAAGACAGGCCAAAGGCTAAATTCTCTTTGTGATGGGCCACTGACAAAAGTTTTTATAGTGATGCTGTTGGCCTGTCTGACCTGGGCTTGTCAGTAAAAATCATTCACAATAGAAGACGTTTGAAGGAATGACAGTTCTCAAACAGCAAGCTCAGCTAAACTGAACCTCCATGGCCAGATTTCATCATCTTTAAACTTCCTAAAACATGAGGGAATCAGGATGAGCCCTGAAAGACATGGGAGAGTACGAAGGTAGAAAGGAAGAGACTTGCCAGGTTGAGATTGCACATCCAAAGGCTTGCCGGCCAAAGGAGCCTATGGAGTCTTGGGAGAAATTTAGACACAAACACATCATAATAAAGAGCCTGGACTTGGACTTAAACTTCCAGCTAAATCCTAACTCTGCCACTGTTAACTGCAAGATCCCAGCTTTCCCTGTGAACCTCTCGGTCATGTGGGATTCTCCTCTGTATGCTGTGATTACCATTGATTAATAAAGAAACTGCTTTGGACCTATAGCAGGGCAGAACAGAGATAGGTGGGGAAAACTAAACTAAATGCTGGGAGGAAGAAGGTGGAGTCAGAGAGATGCCACGTTGCTCTAGATTAATGGAGATGGACTAGTTTAGGATATAAGAGTTAGCCAGGAATATACTTAAGCTATTGGCCAAACAGTCTTGCAAATAATATGGTTTCTGTGTGATTATTTTGGGACTGAGCAGCCGGGAACTAACTAGCAGCCTCCTCCAACATCTCTGGGTCTCCACTTCCTCATCATAAAAAGAGACAAAGGCACATCTTTTAAGATGGTACAAGAAGTGACTTAAGAGGTCGGGCGATGGTGGTGCATGCCTTTAATCCCAGCACTCGGGAGGCAGAGGCAGGCGGATCTCTGTGAGTTCGAGGCCGGCCTGGTCTACAAGAGCTAGTTCCAGGACAGGAACCATTAGCTACGGAGAAACCCTGTCTCAAAAATAAAAAAAAAAAAAAGTGACTTAAGTAATTATGTTGAGCATGCGTTGGTCTTAGTAGGCCATCAGTAGGTGCTCAAGATATGTCTAGGTCATATGCAGTGGACATGCTGACTTAATATGCTTCAAGGGGGAAACAGTACTGCACCAGGAATGAGAAACTCTGGCTTCCATTCCCAGCTGTGTTACAAATGCACTAGGACCTTGGGTGGTAACTACTGAATAAGTATTAACGGAATGGATGAAAATACAAGAAGGATTTTTGTGTATCCTTGTGAGGCCTCGGTTTTCTCATCTAAAGAAAACTGGTCTCTCCCATCTCTCCTAATGCTAATGTTCTTCACGCAGCTGCCTCAGCTGCACGGGTATTCTCACACCCACACATGCCGTTGATGGATGAGGGGAGCTCAGAAGCTAATGCCCAGATCCTCTGCAGCCCCCAGGTTAAATCCCATCCTAAACCTTCACCCTGCCCACCCGGAAATCCCATCACACTCTACTCTGATCCTTTTAAAACAAGAGTGAGGAGAAGCCTGAGAAGGCTCCCAGCTGGTGCTGAGCCTGGGTCATTACCACGTCCTCACCCTGGGTTTTCAGCCTCTTCAGCTGTGGACCAGCATCTTCCAACTGGAGAGCTGATGCTACCTGACTCCCAGGAAAATCAGAATTTTCTATCTTTTCACCTCCTCGAAATCTCTGGTAGACCCAGCTTGCTCAGCAGGAAGGGGGTGGTGGGAGACTTTGCTTAGCTATGGAGTGCTAATTCAACTCAGTAACTGCCACATTTTTTCTGGCTTCCTCTTCCCCAAGAAGATTTTCTTGAAGGGTGGGCTCAGGCCCCAGAGCAGGGACAGGGAGACACCAACAGTCAGAGGATGAGAGTTCAAGAGGAAATAGCACAAGCTGGAAGCAATTGACGTGTCACTAATGCTTTAAATACTCCTGCTTTTGTTTTTTTATTTATTTATTTCCCAATCTACAAGTCACAGACACTGAATGGTAAGTCGGATTTTTTTGTTTCCCCCCTTTGGGGACCCCAAAAGCAGAAGCTTTAACGAGAGGCACTTTTCAATGGCCTTTAAACCTAAACCTTCAGAAGGCATTGTGCCCACAGGACAGAGACAGCGGTCCCATGAGCAGGCAAGGCTGGGTTCTCCTCAGGGATGAAGCAGGCATGAGGAGGCAGAAGAAAGGAATCAGGCTGATGTGTCTGGTGGGAACTGATGAAGGTAGAGTCAGGGGCCACGTGCAACTTACGTGTGTGCCAGGAGGAAGTCACTATCGGCTTCTGAGCAGGGGAATGGACATTTGGCAAATCCTGTTGCTGTAAGCTGGTTCCAGTATCTTCTATGGGGTCAGGTTAGAGTAAGTGGTGTCCTAGGCACATGGACCTACTAGTAAATCAAAATCAGACTTGGAACATGCAAGGACAGGCTAGGAGGTTCTTCTCTAGCTTGTGTTTTATTCAGATTTCAAGAATGTTCTCAGTGCCACCCAGTACCATTTAGCGATGTGTTCATTTAGTTGATGAACAATTACTAAATACCTGCTATTGTGGGAGTTATGGTGAGACACGTAAGGGAGGAGGAAATGGACAGCCTCATCAACGTGAGAGTCTTTTCAAAAACTGTGCTGAAAACAAACAAACAAAAAAAGAAACAGTATGATGTGGGATTCCCCCTCTGTATGGTGTGAATATGATTGGGTAATAAAGGACTGCTTTGGACCTATGGCAGGGCAGAACTTAGCTAGGTGGGGAAAACTAAATTGAATGCTGGAAGAAGGAAGGCAGAATAGAGAGAAGCCATGTAGCCCCACCAGACACAGATGCCAGAACTTTACCTGGTAAGCCACAGCCTTGTGGCAATACACAGGTTACTAGAAATGGATCCAATAAGATGTAAGAATTAGCCAATAAGAAACTAGAGCAAATGGGCCAAGCAGTGTTTTAAATAGCATAGTTTTTGTGTGATTATTTTGGGGCTGAGCTGCTGAGCAGACAGGAAAGGAACAAGTGGCCTCTTCACAACAACAGGACACAACTAATTGCCCAGGAGATCAGAATGCTATATGAGATAAACAACCTGATAGAGAAGTCACAGACCTGGAAATGCCTAAATAGGACAGGGGCCCAGAAAATAGTGCAAAGGAAACATTCCAGGCCAGGGGACACCGAAATGTCAAAGATGTGGGGGTAGAAATGAGGACTGTGTTTAAACAGTTGGAATGGGATCATCATGGTCTATCAAGATGAAAGTATTCAGAGGCTCTACTGGCCTCAAAGTGGAGAACCCTTTCTGGTCCCTGTGCAGAGATCATCTGTTTTAATGGTGGCTTGAGAAACTGCCTCTGGCCACCATGTTCAGGTCGGACCTGAGGACAGAGCCAGCTGGGTGCCCTACTGGAGAAGCCAAACTTACAGAGAGCCCCGGGAGCTAAGCGCCGCAGAATCTATCGTAATCGCAGGTTTCTATGGCCCCTTCCAACTATTCAAGGGCTCAGCCAGCTGTTCAAGCCATCAAAAGAGCAAATTGGACACCGGAGCTCTAAATCCCTGCTCATGCCAGAAAATGAATACTTCTGGTGCCTAAGAAGAGCCTGGAGAATAGAACAAAACCCCGGCGAAGTGTGCTTCCCGTCTGCAGCCCACAGCCCAAGCCGCCCGCCCACCATTGTGGAAAGGGGGATTAATGAGACGCAGACCAGCGAGGGCCTAACCTTATATTATTCATTTTTCTTGGAAATGTCTGAGGTTCTGTGATCCCTCTCTAATCCCATATGCCATAGTTAGCTTAAATTTTGACAGACACGGGGCTGGTTGCTTGGGCTAACACTGACTGCCTTCAGTGTGTGCCATGGCTGGGCAGGGCGCAATTCCAGATCGAATCACTCAGCCGCCAAGCCCAGCTCTGAGTCAGTAATCACACAGCTGGAAACCAGAAAACGGAGAGTCTTTAAGTCTCCTCTCTTTCCTTCTTTCTTTCTTTCTTTCTTTCTTTCTCTCTCTCTCTCCCCTTCCTTCCTTCTTTCCTTTCTTCCTATTCATTTATTCTTTCTTTCTCTCTTTCCATCCTTCCTTCTTTCCTTTCTGTCTATCCATTTATTCTTTCTTTCTCCATTTTCCCTTCCTTTTGTCTTTCTTTTCTTCATATTAGAATGAATTACTTTGCTGAGTTTAAACAAGCTGCAAAGAATTCTTGCTTGCTCTGTGAGTGTTCTACTCCCAGAGTGTTTTCACAACTCAAGCTTCTCTTTCAAGTTGACACTGTTTGATTTTGCTAAATAGCTGTAATTTATCCTGCTACCCAGTAACATGCACCCAAGAGTCCCTGCTCTATACTGAAGGTTTCGTGTGTGTGTGTGTGTGTGTGTGTGTGTGTGTGTGTGTGTATGTATGTGTAATAACACTCATTCCTTGGAGAGGATCCCTTCTGACCACTGGGAAGCTAAGATGTTTTTTTTGGGGGGGGGGCTTTACTATCTTTGTTGTTAGTTTAAAATTGTGAAACAAATAAAACATTTTAAGACATTTACCCAGCTAATGAAAACAGTGGTTTCTGCCGAATGCGTCAACCCACAGCCTTCCAGGGGACCTTAGCTGCATGGGTGTCACCTGTACCACACTGTCTCTTCCTGAATTGCCTGTCCGGTATTGTTTCAGGTTGTTTGCTGCCTTCTCCTAATTGTCGGAGCTTTGGTACCAGTGAGTGCTACCCCTCAATGTCACATCTTACGAATGACAACCGGCAGAAAGTCACACAGTACAGGCCTTGAAAGTGGTCTGAACATCTTGTTAAATAGCAGCTCCCAGCATTCTCTCTCAGCAGCTCCTTGTCAGCACGCTCCCTTACGATCCACCTCCAGACTGCACTGCTCTACATCCAGGAGTCTTCTTGGGAACCTTCTCCAGAATCGGCACAGTAGCTGTGGTACCATCGCCTTTCCTGCTGCTTCTCCACATCAGTGGATAGCCAGGGACACAGTATTGTAGAGCTGGATGTACTTCTTGATAGAGTCATTGAGTTCCTGAGAAAGCATGAGAGACATCTAGCTTCTTTTTTTTTTTTTTTTTTTTTTTGCTGGGTTGCTCATGGCATAAAGTAAAAAGAAAAACAAAGATGAAGGTGAAGAATAAAATTGAACAGAGGGGCTGGCGAGAGGGCTTAGAAGTTAAAAAGAGCACTGGCTGCCATGTTCAGTTGCCAGTATCCCACATGGTGGTCCACAATCATCTGTAACTCCAGTTCCAGGGGATCCATGGATATCGTGCAAGACACACATGCAGCCCAAACACTTATACATATGAAATAAAACAAAATATTGAAAAAAGTGAGCAGAAAAATATCGTGTAGCTAAATAGGAAAAAAATGGAGAGCGATGCGTATCAAAACATCACTCACGTCTCTGTGATGTTTGTTCAAAAATCTATTTTAAAAAACTTCACAAGGCAGATCTCTCATCAGACCAGCATCATCTTATGTAGGGTGAATGAAGAAGAAAGAGGAATTACAACTGTCACATTGATTTTGTAGCAGAAGACAACTGAGATGGGCATGTCTTCCCATCTGTTGTATTTAGGACTCTTTGCCCTCGCTCCCAGCTGCCAGCCACACTGATCGCTTCAAAACCAGGTAATGTGAAAATATTCCATCCGGTGACCATTGTGTTTAAGTTCTTGATGCACACCCTGGGAAGTAACCTCCAACAACTCTTGTTCTGGAGGACCTGAAACAGAAGGACATACTACCACTATTGCCTGTGATGTATGAGGTCAAGCTACCGATATCAAGAAATGGGGCCGAGAAAAGGAAACCTAGTCCTGATGACCCCTCTGAGCCCTGAATGCAGTCATGCTCACCTCTGCTCTTCAACTTATGAAAGCTAGTGAATTCCACTTTTCTTTGAGGAAGTTCTGCTCAGATTTTTGTTATTTGCGAATTAAAGTGACCTAATAATATAAAAATCCAGTATCAAAAAACGAAGAAAATAAAGAAATACCAAACTTTAGACGAGGCACAGGCAATCCAGAAGGAAACATCTTGGATCACAGAAGACCAAGCACGGCCTCCAGATGAGCCTAAAAAATCCCTACAGAATGACCCACTGGGTCATGATGCAACTTCAGATAAAAATAATTAAACAAACAAACAAGACATCCGGTTTCTGCTGGAAACCATATGTATTCAATTGGAAAGTTTCAAGAGGAACTCGGAAAAGTGTCTGAACTCAAGATGGCTGCCCTGGCAGGACCATGGAGGCGGCTGTTTTACATCTGCCTTGATGAGGAAAGGCAAGGGGATAGCTTGCTAAATGTTCAACAAGGATGCTTGCAACAACCGTATTATTTAAGGCTTCTGTGACTTCTTATTTGAGTGATCCTCCCCCTCCCCCAAACTTGGAAAGAAGCCCTCAGGGCCAGAAATAAAGGGGTGTGGTTCTTCCAGCACACAAGCAGACTGAACTCAGACAAACGGGGGATTGTAGATTTATAAAGCGGGGGCTGTCGAAAGCAGATGCATTAGGAATTTGGAACCAGCTCATGACAGCACATTGTTTGATCAGTTCCTGGTAGAAATCCTGCCCTCCAAATTATTTTTAATCTTATAGAGCCATGCATTTGCCAATAAAGGACTTCAATGCAATGTTAGCATAAAAATCACTTACAGCAAGCACAGTTTAGATGAATCCTGGAACTCAAAAGCATTCCTGCCAGCCAGGGTTAGTCCAGCACCCATTTCAACAGGGTGGGGTCCGGGGTGATGGCAGGCTGAGAGCTTGGGAGATGACGGGGCAAAGCCAAAATGTTTCTTTACATTAAGAGCTCTTCATTGTGTCTCTCGTTCTTCTGAGTGCTGCCTTTGGAGGATCTGGTACTGTTTAGTTCTGCTTCTACTGAGTAAACAACAGGAACTTTAAAAAAAAAAAAAAAAAAAACAGGACAGGATTAACTCAATCCAGCCGACACTCAAATACCCAAATTCGGGTCTTTTGGTTTGTGCAGGGCATGTGCCAACTATCAAAGCATTCTACCTAGAGAGCCAAAGGAATTGCTCTGTATCTCGGTTACTTCCTGTGCCTTGAGATGGCTCCTTTGAGTACCATGTGTTTGTTTATATCAGAAAAAAAAGTCCGGTCCCCTTAATTATCATGTTAGAAACCATGATATCCACAATGATAAGAGAAAGCCAGTAAAAATCAAGGAATCAAGCCTATAAGATGGAAGACTTTGAATAAGTATATTGAGTAAATAAACAAAAGCATGCATAAGCACGTGAATGGAATGAGCACCTAGGTTGACTAAATGGTTTTATAATGTAAGATGAGACCGGGGGAGGGCGGACCCAGCTAGAGAATTTTCAGAACCAAGGCAAAATGATAGTTGATTGACAGGACACATTCTAAAGGCCCAGCATTGGTGGGATGTACTCTGTTGTTTCTATCATTCAAGAGACACCAAAGAAGATCAGTGCACATGAAAACAAAGATTGCTGTTGTAAATTATTTCTCTGAACAAAGCAAAGGCATAGAGCAACTGTCTTGCAAAAGTTCTTTCAGACAGGTTCCTGGGGCTGAGGGTCAGGTCAAAGAAGGCTTCATGTAGAACTGACAACAACACAGGAAGAATTTCAACCCATGAATATGGGTTAAAATGGGTTAAACTTGCCTAGCAGGGGAATGAATGGGTGCTGAAATAAATTATGTGGCATATTGGGGACCAGACTGCAGCCAAATCTTTCTAATCTGTCTGCATCTCCTGTCTCTTCTGCCATGTTTATGGCCTGCCCCATCACCTCTTCTGAGACCGGAGATCCTCAATGGATTTCTAGCTTCTGTCCACTGGAGCTTAAGACAGCAAATCCTCTTAGTTCCTTCTCTGTTTGAAAACCTACTATGCTATTTCACTGAGATCCCTAACTCGCTAGTGCCCAGTGGGCTCAGGCTCTTGTTTCTTCCTCCTAACCCTCACTTTGCTGGCCCCATCCATACATCAATCTACCTTCCAGATAGTTTACTTTTTTCTGTCCTAGGTGGACATGCTGTCTCTCCCCAGGCCTTCCCTCCTGTTAGCCCAATCACCAAGAAACCTTTCACATGGGCATGTTTTCTTCCTAGATCAGATCCTAGCTTGCATGCTACTTCATCTGCAGAGTGTCCAGGGCTTATGTGACCCTGCAATCTCTTTCATACAACATATTGTACTATGTGACCAGGTGTCGTGTTCCAACTCACCACCAATGACCAATGAACAAATTCTATGGGGAGAAAGATTCAGCCTGTCTGGATCATGGTACATCTTCAGCACCAAGTATAATGCCTGGCACCAGCTAAATACTAAATACAGTTTTATTGGATTGATGGACAGGATATGTGGGTGGTTGGTTGGCTGGGTGGCCATATGGATGGGCAAATAAGGTAAGAAGAAATAGAACTGTGGAAGACTTGGAACGATGAGCCCTAGGTTTATAATTTTACCCTGAAAACAATTTTAAACAGTTCTGAATGCAAAGTATGATGAAATGGGATAATCAAACATACTCAGAAATGAACAGATATAGTTGATTTTATGTGTAAGAATATTTAAAGAACAAAAGCAAAAATCACAGAGTGTTTTTTTTAAAGGGGGGAGATGAATGGCATTGTTGAGATGATTGACTACTTGCTGCTCTTGCAGAAGACCAAGAATTGATTCACAGCACCTATATAGTAGGTCATAAGCACCCATGACTTCAGCTTCAGAGAATCCAGTGTCCTCCTCTGACTCCATGGGCACCAGACATGTATATAGTACACATATATTCATACAGGCAAGAACACTCTTACACATAAAACTTAAAAATATTTTTAAAAAGGAGCCATGAAGTCTACGACATACAGTCTAGAAATACTTCCGTCTTTATGTTCACTATTATAGTAATACTTCAGGATCAAAAAACATAAAGTTTAATCAAAATTGGTCATCAGAAACACATGTCACATTATCTTCTCAGTGTCTCACTCAGAAAACAAAACAAAACAAAAGGTCACAGAGTTTGATAATAACACTTTCTACAAGAGATGAACCACATTGCTTTGACTTGAAAGCAAAGTGATGCCACTTCCCACTTGACTAGCAGAGATGGACACTTCCATACTGGATTTTACTCCACTCACGTTAGAGAGGCAGTGTCAAACAAGCTGGCCACCAAAGTACCGGTCCTGAAAAGCTGGTCTGGTCCTTCTAAAGAAGATCCACGGAGAAAAGGAAAAGCATAGCATCGCTAGAACTGTTCTGTGAGTGTGTGCGTGGCAAGCGCCATGAAGCAAGGGTCAGGAAACAAATGCTGGAAAAGCCAAAACAGAGTTTACTGTGAGCTGTCTCCACACACAGTGGCCTCAGCGATCCTAAGCTTCCCTCCACATGGAGTGAAATATTGTTTGGATTATAACATTGAGCTAGGACTAACTTGACCCACACTATTATTAGAAGAGTGGAAAATTGCACAACTGAGCATCTTCTTTGTCTTCAGAGCCTGGGGGTGGGGGGTCATGATGCGTAGGGGTTGCTGTGCTGCCTAGCTACTGATCATGTAATTTACTAAGAAGTTTCTTTAACTTTCTACAAGATGGAAAAGAAGTTCCAACCCTTCTCAGGGAAGTTATGATTTAAGTTAAACAGGCAAAGAGTTCGGCATAATAGAGACAAGGTGTGGCTGTAAGTAATGGCAGGGAAATTTTAAACAAAAATACCAGAACTTACTGTCCAAGAGCACTGTTCTGCAAATCCGTGGCCTTGGGGCATGGTACAATTAGTTCAGAGATATGTGGGTTGCTCAAGCATTTTAGAAAGCTGTCTTCAGTCGCTGAGGAGCAGTGCAGAGGGAGAAACAAGCTCACAGATGACATTATAGCAGCATGACCACAGGCAGCTCTTCTTATTTATTCTTCAAATTGGTTGTTTTGTAATCTTGTGGGGGGAAGAACACCAGTAATGTGAGCCTCGATATGATAATATATAAAATACATAAAGTGGCAGCTGGAGAGGTACTTGCCAAAGACTATCATTTTATATTAGTGGTGCCATTTAAGTTCACTTTGGGTCTACAGAGTAAAATCTGTCTTGTTAAGATGGTCACGGAACTTTTGGATGAGCAGCAGAATTGCCTGTATTGACTACTTCACTATCCGACATAGTCTCTATAGAAATTTCTTAAGGCTGCCAACAAGGAACCACACTGTGGTGGTTTAAATATTTAAACAAAAACAACAACAACAACAACAAAATCATGGGTTCTCTAACAAGTCAAATTCCACATTTCAAATCAAGCTATTTGCAAAGTCTCTGTCTCTGTCTCTCTGTTTCGCTCTCTTTTTCTATGATAAGATCCTTCCCCACCTTCCCTAGGTCTTTCCAGAAATGCTCGGTATTCCTTGACTCACAGATGCCTTGCTCTGGGATGGGCATCCACCATCACCTGCCATTTTCAGGAGACAGCTATACGGCTGTGTTTCTACTCTTTTTTGAAGGACACCAGTCGTCATGGGGGATTTGGAGCCCATATTAATCCAAAATCAAATTCTAAAACAAAGATTTTGCTTGCACATTTGGGAGACATTAAAAAAATAATTCAGTTCTGATTTTATTAAAACTAGCCAAAAGAAAAAGAAAATGAAAGAAGGAGGGAGGGAGAGAGAAAGGGAAGGAGGGAGGGAGGGAGAGAAAGAGAGAGCGAAAGAGAAAAAAAGAGAGAGACTGGGCATGTTTGTTTCAGGCAACACCACTTGGCAGCTTTGTTGGAAAATGTGGCTCAGCTATTATTAAGATGAATTTAAATTCACCATAACTGATGCTGTGTGTAAATCTCATGACTTCTGAAACTTTTATTAAATCCCTCTTTTGTCCCACCCTGAATGAAGGGTTCACTCATGCTTGCTGACTGACATTCACCTAAAAGGGGACTATAAGAACTTTGTCTTAGCAACAGCAATAGTGGAAATAGTCTTTCTCTAAATGTGATCTGTCTAGGAGAGAGTTGGACTCAATTATCCGTTTCCATTGGGGCATTTGCAGAACTATCATGGGATTCTATAGAAAACAGAATTTTATGCTTATATATTGGTACAAGGAGAAAATGGAGGGTGTTCTCTAGTCTCAGGCGAAGCCATGCCATTAAAGAAGGTGGATTTTAGGTGGTAATATCTGCCCAGAGAACACTGAAACTACCTCAGAGCTTTAATGCTTAAAATGGTGGCAACGTTCACTGTACCCAACATTGTCCAACCAGTTCTTCAAAAGAAAAATCCAGGTTAGGGCTGTAGCTCAATGGAGTGCTCACGTAGTAACTGAGAGGGGCCCTGGGTTCCATCTCCAGCATTAGGAATGAGGGAAGGAATGAAAGAAGGAAGGGAGGGAGGGAGGGAGGCTTGGTTATAGGGTCTTATGGGCACATGCCACAGGACTACAGAAGTCAAAGATTGCCTAAGGAGAAGCCAAGAATGAATTAAAATCTGGGTCCCTTGAGAAGAGATTAAAGAATTCTTCTACATCGTTGTGTGAGAAACGATCACGGTTTCACAGTGCAATGTCTCCAGTTGGCTCTCGTTTCAAATATTTGATCCGATTTTAGTAAGTTCCAGAAACTTTGGGAGCTAGAGTTATACTGAGGGAAGTAGTTTACTCAGGGCCGGGGGTGGGGGGGAGAATCCTTGAAGGTATATTATCTCTGGCTATTTCCAGTTACAAAGTGGGAAGCTCTTTTCTGCCACACGATACCATTTCTGTCATAATATCCTTCCCAAGGGCACAGACAATTGACCATGAATGGACCCTCTAGGATGATGAGCTAGATTTAACCTTCTCTTCCTGTCTAAGTCTGGAAATATCTCCAAAGCTACAGAAAGGGAGCTACTACAGAAAGAGGGGTCGGAGTTTGAATCTCTTGACTTTGAGTCTGCAATGAAACCCAATGTCTAATCCTCAAAGAATGGCTTACATCTTCCTGAGAAGACACAATGACCCTTTCCAGGTCTTCTTAGGTCTATTAACATACTTCACACCCAATAGAGTCTCTGAGTCTCCTTAGGCAACTATACCAAAACAGAAGGCAAAGATTCAAGACTGGCCCAGAGGAGCTGGAGGGGTTATTAGAATTGTCTCCCAAATCACCAAATCAATAGTCTTCTTTTGCCGATCTCTAAGGAATTCGAGGAGAACTTTCAAAGGCCCTGATTTACCAAAAAAAAAAAAAAAAAAAAAAAAAAAAAAAAGTATTCCAAAAGCAGTAACAGTGGGCTATGGGGAAGACCCGAGCCAAATGGAGGTAATAGTGTGAAGAAAACCTCCACTCCAAACACAGTGTCATGCGGAGAAGAGTGAACTTCTGAAATCCTGAGCCCTATGATCTCCAGCCATAACAAATTCTATAAGCTTTATCGGTTTTCACTCCTTTGGCGAATGCTGCCTCTGACCTGAAGAGTGGAAATTGGCTCCCCAAGCTGGCCAGGAGAATAACTGTCTCACATTGCTAGTTGGTTGCCAAAAGAAATATTTTCCCCCATGAAGGGCCCAAATTGCCTTTCTTTGGTGAGCATTGATACCAGGTTTAAACGCAGAAAAGTTACCTAAAGATGACTTACTCTAGGAAGCAAGGAGAACTCTGGAAGACTAAAGCATTTGCAGGAGGCTTGGCTAGCAAGCCAAATGCTTGTAAGAGTCAAGCAGATAGTCTTAACTAATGAACTGAATTGGTCGAAGACAACAATTAACAGAAGGGAGATAGATAGCTTCGCTAAAGGACCCAGTGGCTCCCCAGATCCAGTTTGTTACTGACTTACAAGAAAAATGAACTTGTATCAGCTTATTTTTTTTAACAAAAACCAACTTCCCAATATTGGATGTACTAAAAATTTAACAGAAAATGACATCTACTTTAACAATATGTATGAACAGTCTGCCTCAGTTGCCCAACGCTATAATGAGAGAGTTATCTATGAATGGAGTTAAGGGGAGTGGGTGAAGTTAGGGGAAGTTACTGGGAGTGGGTGGAGTTAGGGAAAGGGACTAGGAGTGGGTGGAGTTAGGGGAAGAGACTGGGAGTGGGTGTAGTTAGGGGAAGGGACTGGGAGTGGGTGGAGTTAGGGGAAGGGACTGGGAGTGGGTGGAGTAAGGGGAGGATGTTAGGAATGGGTGGAGTTAGGGGAAGAGACTTGGAGTGATCCAGCCCCAATTAAACTCAAACTGGGAGTGCATTATGTGTCCAGAGGGTTCTACTGAAACTGAAGAGCAGCGCGGAGTTCCCAGGCAAGGAAGGATTTGACTTCTTCAGAAACACTGGGGAAAGCTTGGCTGACCCTTGCAGTGTTGACCTTCAGAGACCTAACAGGCTCTGTGATGTCGTCAAGCTCAGTACTCTGAAAACACATTCCCTTCTCCTCTACTGCAGCTGAGAGGCAGTTTCAGTCCCGAAGCGGAGCTAACGTTAGCTGTCGACTCCGTTACCCGCTAATGCTACAATAATGGTTCAAAAGCTACTCTGACCGCCTGTAAGGAGAATTGCCGGAGAAGTGAAGCTTTCTACTTGCCTTTTTAAAAAGAACGTTGCTTCAAAAAACGCCTTAATCTTCTCCTCCAAAGTACATGCGACATTACTGAAGCAGAGCAACAGCTCATCTGCCAATGGAACCACTGCAGGCTATCATAATTCATTTTCCGTTTTAAACGGGGAATGGGGAGAACTCCGCGGAATCCGCGAGACCTGCTCCAAACTTTCTTCAAAGAGAGCGGTTGAGGCCTGAGTGCCCCCTTGGAGCCTCCCACTCCAGCAGGAGACCGACACTGGTCATCTGTGTGCCTTCAGCACATCCTCTTTCTTCTGTGGAGCTCGGCTCTCCACCTGCGTTCAGCTCGGGGCTGCTGTAAGAGCTTACCTGTGCTTACCAGCGCCACAATCACCTAGGAGCCTGAATTCTTATTCGTTTGTCCTTATGGCCTATATCCGAGCATCCAGTGCTACGTTGTATTACTTCGTTATTTTGTTTCTGGCTTTCAAATACTCAGTTAGGAAAAAGAGCCCGTCTCACTTGACCATCTTGGCTTTTGCCACCTGCCATGTGCTCAGGACAGTACAAGCGGTGACCAAATGCTTTTTTTGAAAGGAAGAAGGAGGAGAGGAGAAAATCAACTTGATTTGTCAAATATAGTAAAATGGAGAGCACAGATGAAGTTAAACTACACTTCAAATCCAAATCCTGTTGCTCACTAGTTGGTGACTTTGGGCAAAGCATTCAATTTTAACAAGTAGGAAAAAGACAATACATGCCACACAGGGTTATGATAGGGCTTAGAAGATCCCCTATTCACACCAAAAAATAATAATAATTCTAATTATATATTTTAAAAAACTCAGTTCAGTGCTTGGCCTATGATGAACACTCAATAGCCTTTACTCCCTCCCGCCGTTACATTAAACTCGCCTGAAATCTGTTTAACACTTTGAAAATGTCTGGGTACTAATTGTCTTGGTCCTTAGCAGACAAGACAAACAGGAAATGGTTGGAAAGAAGCAGCCTGTCTCCTGCACAGCACAGAGTGCAGAGTGTGCAGAGTGTGGCTGTCACTGCTGGGAGTGAGGGAGCTTTACTGTTTTTCTGAGAGCATTTGAAGTACACTTGTCTTTCTGTTCAAGGAACAGAAATCTGTGTTCTGAGGCTTTTAGCAATAATCCAGCCTGTTCTCCAGGGGCCAGCAACTCATCATTCATTGAATTTTTGTTTGTTTGTTTGTTTGTGTTCTTGCGTCTTTGTTCAAAGGCAGGACACTGGATGTTGATTTAGTAGATAAAGCGTTTCCCGTGCAAGCATGATAAAAGGATCCCCAGCCACCATATAAAACCCCCTGAGACCACCAGCCCACCTGTAGTTCTACTGCCAGGAGGGTGAAGAGATCTCCATGTAAAGAGGCTACCTAGACTAGCCAGACTGGCAAGCTCTGGATCTAGTGAGAGATGTTGCTTCAGAAAATGAAGTACAGAGTGATTGAAGAAAACACCTAATATCAACATCTGGCTTCAACATCCATACACACACATACCAACATGTATGCACACATTACGTATGCAAACAATGACTTTTTAAAATATCAGGCAGAACACATAATTAGATGTTCTGGCCAAACCCCACCATCTAAGAAGTGACTTGCTAATCGGAAAAAATAGGTTCTGGATTCAAGTTGCTGTCTTTCTGTATACTGACTGGGTGAGGCCACTTCCTCATAGGCCAACTGAGAGCATATGTCTTATACATGAAGGTGAGCATCAGTTAGCACTTTGGGAAGGTTAAATATCACGCCTGGTAAGTACTCAGTAAGAGATGACCATTACTATTGTGACTGCTATTGTTGTCCAGCTGGTACTGCTTTCTCTAGATAATAGTAATACTATAGGTCCTAAAATTTGAAGCCATTAGGGTATTAAAACTAGTGTACTAATTATCTGTACTTTTCTATAGTTCATGTAATTGTAATATTAGTTATCATTACCTTGGTGGTATAATTCAATAACAGCAACACAGCACATGCTTTATGGACCATCTGGCATTTGAAGTAAATATTGAAGAGTGGGTAGCATGAGACCGGAGAGATGGCTCCGTTGACACAAGCACTTGTTGCTCTTGCAGAGGACCAAGATTCAATTCCCTCCACCCAAATAGTGGTTCGCAATCTTCTATAACCCCAGTTACGGGAGATTCAACACCCTTTTCTGACCTTGGATGGCACCAGGAGCACATGACTATTTCTATGTATATACAGGCAAAACACTCACAAAATAAATCTTTAAAAAGGAATGGAGAGCACTGGGGCAATGCAGGCTACTGAGCAGCTAAGGAATAAAAGCAGGCATTTTTATTTGATGCCTTTCCAGGTTTGCTAGTCAGTTCCAAGCTTTGGTTCCAATACATAAGGCTTGCAGAAGCCCTTGAAGCTAAGGGCTGGATGGAAATGAGGCCCCAAGCCAAACACTTCTCAGGGATGGAGACAAAGGAATGTGGTTCAGCACGAAGTCCCCTCCTCGACGCTTTCCCATAGTTGCTTGACTTACCCAACCTGAAATCCCTCAGGACTCGCCCAGAACACTCAACATACTAAAGATACTTGCCTCATACTTTCCTGGATTATTAGTATTTATGTTGAAAACAAACTCCCCGTTGGGATTGCTGGCTCAACTCGATTGGCACCTGCTGGATTCTTTACTAGCTAAGCTCCCCTCTCTTCAAAGATCCACATCAG
The DNA here is from genome assembly GCF_018167655.1 of Microtus oregoni. Classification (NCBI taxonomy): domain Eukaryota; kingdom Metazoa; phylum Chordata; class Mammalia; order Rodentia; family Cricetidae; genus Microtus; species Microtus oregoni. The sequence continues at coordinate 27,254,592 of NW_024543071.1, forward strand.
AGTCTCTCCTGAGGCAGAAGACCGCAGAGAGGTACTCACACCTGGGAATTTCCCTTGTGGCCCAAAGACCCAAAGGGGAAAGACAAAAACGATTCGTACAGAACAGAAATTTTAAAGGAAGAAGATAAGAAGTGGGTGTGGGGTGGGTTCTTGAGGTCTGAAAACCTCACATAGAGATTTAAATTAGCCTTTTTCATAACCTTCCCCCATTCCCATTAGGAGCTCATAAAACTCCCTGCCCCGTGTGTGTGTGTGTGTGTGTGTGTGTGTGTGTGTGTGTGTAAGAAGGCAGTAAGTCGGAACTTTAATTTGTATTGATGTCCCAAAATATGCCTCATGAAATTTATTTGTAAAATAAAGCTAAGACAATCATGCTCAGACTTCAGTGAGCACATGAGGCCCACAGGAGCCACCGAAGATTCCAGTTTCCATCAAAGAGTTCTGTGGGGTCCGTCCAGGACAGAACTCTGGGGCCCTGACTTTAACCATGGTGCTGTGGGCTTCTGCAAAGAATTCCAGTCAGAGGTTTAGAATCTGGAACTCATGATGTGTTTCTGTCCTTCTTTTTATTTGGGATAACTTTTAACTCTTTCCACCAATTTTCTCACTATGCATAAGCTTCCCATCATTTATGCAGATGGATTTTTCCATTTTTTTTTTTTTGTCCTTTCAGAAGCTGGTGTGTAAGTGGTGATAGGCTTTTCCTTTAACAGGACTGGAGCAGGTGTGCGTGAAACGACTTTATGGTATTCCTCAGCTAGATAGCTTGCATCTTGAGGTTTTCCTCATCAGAACCAGTGAAACTGAGGGAACAGTAGAGCTGGATTGTCCTGTGACTGAATCCATTCTGTTAAGTCAAACATTCTGCACAGAGCATGTGTACACATAAACACAGCTTTGTGTGCCAAGGACCCCGGGGCTCTTGTGTGTAGCTATATGCAGGTATATGTCTTTAATCTGACACAGCTAACCTTAATGAAGAAGATGAGGGTTTTTTTTTCCCCAATCCCTTAAATTTACCAATACCAGTGACTTAAAAACTAGGGTTTTGCCCAGGATAGCCAAAACAATCCTGTACAATAAAAAAACTTCTGGAGGCATCACAATCCCTGACTTCAAATTCTACTACAGAGTTACAGTACTGAAAACAGCCTGGCATTGGTATAAAAACAGACAGGAGGACCAGTGGAACAGAATCAAAGACCCAGATATTAATCCACATACCTTCAAACACCTGATCTTTGATAAAGAAGCATAACTGGAGCCGGGCAGTGGTGGTGCACGCCTTTAATCCCAGCACTTGGGAGGCAGAGGCAGGCGGATCTCTGTGAGTTCAAGGCCAGCCTGGTCTACAAGAGCTAGTTCCAGGACAGGAACCAAAAGCTCAGGAGAAACCCTGTCTCGAAAAATCAAAAAAAAAAAAAAAAGAAGCATAACTGGATATCAACATGTATAAGAATGAAAATAGACCCATATCTATCACCAAGCACAAAACTCAAATCCAAATAGATCAAAGACCTCAACATAAAGTCATCTACACTGAACCTTATAGAAGAGAAAGTGGGAAGTACACTTGAACACATTGGCACAGGAGACCACTTCCTAAATATAACCCTAGCAGCACAGACACTGAGAGAAACAATTAATAAATGGGACCTCCCAAAACTGAAAAGCTTCTGTAAAGCAAAGCACATGGTCAATAAGATAAAACAACAGCCTACAGAATGGGAAAAGATTTTTACTGACCCAACATCAGAGGTCTGATCTCCAAAATATACAAAGAACTCAAGAAATTGGTCATCAAAAGAACAAATAATCCAATTTTAAAAAATGGAATACAGACCTAAACAGAGAACTCTCAACAGAGGAATATAAAATGGCTGAAAGACACTTAAGGAAATGCTCAACATCCTTAGTCATCAGAGAAATGCAAATCAAAACAACTCTGAGATTTCATCTTATACCTGTAAGAATGACCAAGATCAAAAACACTGATGACAACTTATGCTGGAGAGGTTGTGGAGTAAAGGGAACACTCCTGCATTGCTGGTGGGAATGCAAGCTGGTACAGCCCCTTTGGATGTCACTGTGGCAATTTCTCAGAAAATTAGAAAACAATCTTCCTCAAGACCCAGTAATACCACTTTTGGGTATATATCCAAAGGATGCTCAATTGTACCACAAGGACATTTGCTCAACTATATTCATATCAGCTTTGTTTGTCATAGCCAGAACCTGGAAACAACCTAAATGCCCCTCGACTGAAGAATGGATAAGGAAAATGTGGTATATTTACACAATGGAGCACTACATAGCAGAAAAAAAATAATGGCATCTTGAATTTTGCAGGCAAATGGATGGAGCTAGAAAACATCATGTTGAGTGAGGCAACCAAGACCCAGAAAGACAATTATCACATGTACTCACTCATAAGTGGTTTTTAAACATAAAGCAAAGAAAGCCAGCCCACACACCACAATCCCAGAGAACCTAGACAACAATGAGGACCCTAAAAGAGACTTACATAGATCTAATCTACATGGGAAATAGAAAAAAACAAGATCTCCTGAGAAAATTGGGAGCATGGGAACCATGGGAGAAGGTTGAAGGGGAGGGTAAAGACAGGGAGGGGAGCAGAGAAAAATGTAGAGCTCAATAAAAATCAATTTAAAAAAACCTAAGATTTTGTTTGTTTATTTTTTTTCCTCCTGAAATTCTAAACATCCAGCCACCTTAAGTCAACAACACTTGGGGGATATCTGACATGAGTTTCATGTGACTCAGGCCAGAAGTGGATTGCTATGGCTAGTCTGGGCCATGAAGCCTCTGCAAATAGAACAAAAGCTGTTTTTAACTAGCAAGTGACTGCAGGAAAACAGGACTCATTTTAATGTAACTGATTTTTATCTCTGAAAATGCCCAGTTCTTCCTGTTTCAGAAGACAGCGGTACTGGGAGGGCTGAGTGGTTAGTAACTCAATCTACAAAGTATTGTCCCATCAGCCTCTTCAGGGGGCCAAGAGATAAGTTCATTGTTCAGGGCTCTGCTTATGATATCCAGCATGACCCAGATGCCACCCTTGTAGTCCACACACAAACACGTCTTTGTTGCCTTGAGTGTAGCAAATTCTTTACCATGAATAATTTACTACAACAAATGCTCCCTTTAGTTCTCAGTTGTTGAGAGTATTTCAGCTCCCCAGAGAAAAGAAATCGGTACTCAGTAGAAGTTAAATGCTGGAAAGGCTCTTTAAACATTGAGGCAGGCACGAAACGGAATGGCACAATTTGTCCTACAAGGACCACGGAAGGAAAGAGTGAATAGGTTTGGGACACAAACACAAAGGACCACTTTGTAAGGAGCCAGTGTGGCAGAGGCATGAGGGGCGGGAGGGCAGGAGTTACCCTCCCTCGGTTTGCATACAAGGGTCATCCCTTGGACCTGTAAAGCGATTCTCACAGGTGAGGAACAGACTGTAACTGGGAACATTTTCCCTATGGGACTGCTGCCTGGAGCGTTTAATGCCATGCCCCTGGCATGGTTCTTAGCATGCAGCAAGCATCTAATTCCAGCCAGCTGCCATTCTTGTTACTATGCCACCACAAGGGGAATCACATTGTCCTCTGAATATGCAAGGAAAATATAGTCTTTTCTCTGACCATTATTGGTATAATAGCCCTCAGGAATCTATTACCACACTGGGAACTAGGAAGGGGAGAATTTCAGATAGGCCAGCTTATGGTTCCTCAATGATGCCTTCTTATCTTAAATGTTTTATCTGGGTCATTCCATCTTGTTTGGGTCATCTATATTCCCTGCTATTTCTCGCCCAGTGAAGTGAGGTATAAATAAGAGGTAAGAACCAGGACACCCTGTGCCTTCCTCAGGGTTCTGCTTGACTCTTAATGTGTCCCTGGCCTGACACGGACTTCCGCAACATCTGTGAATGCTGACATCTGTTTCTTGACTCTGCAGTGCCGTGGTCTTTGCTCTCCGCCTCTGCCCAGCACCTCTGCTCTCCATCATCAAGGCTTATTGGTACTTTGTGATTTCACTGCCAAGTGAAAGACCCTGAGGATCCCCACAGTCACAGGGCTTCGCTGTGGATTCAGCACAGTGCCCAAGCGCTAGTGATCTCACGGGACACTGGTTCCTGTGTGAAAGGAAGAGGGTACAGCTTTGCTTCTAGGAAACATCTGACTATCTGGAGACATTTTTTTTATTGTCACAGTGGAGAGATATCCCCAGACAGAGATGTAGCTTAATGTGCTACAGTTCACAGGACAGCTGACAAACACCATGGACTAGAGTGTTTTATAATAGCCCTGGGCTTGAGAAACATCAGATGCTGTGAGCCCACAGCTCCTCAGCCCAGCCTGTGGGAGGCAGACCACCCACCAGACTCAAGATTCTCCATCTTTCTTAAGCCTTAGGAGGGTTTCTAACATGCAGGAATACCTCCCTCTCCCGTGAGTGATGGTTCTACCCCAGGACTGGAGAAAAGAGCAGTCAGGGACAGAGTACCCGTGTCTTTCAGCCTCCCTTTCCACTGGGACAGAAACCCTGGGCCTTCCTGGCTTTTCCTTTATGTCAGAGTTTTCCTGAATATCGCTTTTTCCTCCTCCTAGCAGAAGTAGCATTTGCCCCATGACAGGAACAGTGGGTGACACCAAGAGAGAGGTTGGTATCACCCATGGGAGGTAAACCGAGAAATGTTTCAGAAATGCCTTTTATGCCTTTATTAATATTAAAAATTATTATATAACCGGCAAGTTTCCTTATGTCAGGTATGAGGCACGATAAAATATACATCAGATAGAACTACATACACTATAAAGAATTTATTACTGCCACAAACATAAAAGGAACAACCCAAATAATGTTTGGGTTCTTCTTGTTTAAGTGGCTTCTCTTGTGTCAGGCAACTCTCTAAAGAAGCCTTATTCCTGCGCTAATTTCTTGTTCCTCCTCCCGCATGAAGCCAGAAGTGCTTTCTCGCCTGCCGGCCACTCTTTGGTTTAAGGTTGCGTGGACCACTCCAGGCTTAAAAGCTGCCTGTAATAAGTGAGGATTGTTCAGAGCTGAGTGCTCCCCAGTAGAACACAGGCTCGGAGAAACATAGCCAACCTCTGCTGGAAGTAGCACACCCTGGTTGGTTACTTCATCTTTCCGAGCTTCCGTTAACGGACTTGGCGATCACATCAATCAATTGTTTGGGTTGCCTTAACGCGTTAGACTTGATGCCTTAAACAGCAGAAGTTTATTTTCTCATCATTCTGGAGCCTAGGAGCCCATGATCAAGGTGCCAGCAGGATGGCTTTCCGGTGATGGGTCCTTCCTTGACTTGCAGATCGCCAGCCCTTCATTGTACACTTAGCTGGCTTTTCCTCTGTGCAGTCTCAAGGAGAAAAAGAGAAGAGACAGAGAGAGACAGAGAGGGGGAAGGGAAAGGCGCACACCCTAGAAAGCCATCAATCACCATGAATTAGGACCAGACCACACACTTAATGAATTCATTTAACCTCCGTAATTATCTCCTAAGTCCTTATCTCTAAATACAATCATGCTGAGGGTTAAGACCTTGTCATGAATTGCAGATGAGATCACCCATATAAAGTATTGGAACCAAGAAAGCGTCCTGTGGTTGACTATGATTGTTCTCATTATTGTGGCTGCTACTGGTTTAGGCGTGCAAAGCATTGTCTCTCCAAGATGGTCAACTGACTGATTGACACCTACCATGTGAAAGAAGTTTGCTTAATAGGAACTAGGGGAGAAAGACACAATATCAGACCGGTACAGCCGGACTCCAGAAGGTACCGAAGAAGGTGTCATATTAGATTATGAGGAAGAGATCGCCATGGCAAGAAAACCAGGTCAACTGTAATGAAGGAAATAGCAGCATTGTTGCAGCTATAGAACAGCTTCCATTTACTTAGTACGTGTAGAACACCTTTGTTCAATTTTATTTTAATTTTTTATTTTCTTAAAATTAAAAATTATTACATCATTTCCCTTTTCTCTCTCCCATGTAACCCCCACATTGCTCCTCTCTCTTTCTCTCTCTCTCTCTCTCTCTCTCTCTCTCTCTTTCTCTCTCTCTCTCTCTCTCTCTCTCTCTCTCAAATTCATGGCCTCTTTTTCTTTAGTTGTTCATACAATATGTGTATACATGTATATTCCTAAATATAAATACTAGCAATTCAGTCCGTATTATTTAATCATATATAAATTACTCCAGGGCTGAGCACTTGTAACTGGATCATCAGCTGGAAGCCTCTTCCCTGGGGACGGCTATTTCTCCTGCTCTCAGCATTGCACGAATGTCTATAGCTCTTTGTCTGGGATAGAGGCCCCATGATATCTCTCCCTTCTGTATTAGCGTGCCTATGCTGCCATCCTTGCTCAGGTCTTCCTTAGCTAGTCATGTTCATGAGACTTGATGAGTGTAGCTTCTCTGACATGTCTAGAAGACACACTCTCACAGAAGACTTCTTGTTTTTCTAGCTACAAACTTTTCACCTACTCTTGCCCTGTGATCCCTGAGCCATAGGTGCAGGAGTTGTGCTGTAGATGTATCCCTTGGGGCTGAGTGTCACATGGTCACTTTATCGCTGCAGTTTGATCTTTTGTGGTTTTCTGGAATGGTCTCTATCTGCTGCAAACAGGAAAAAGGTTGATAAGGGGTAAGGCCTATACATATCTATGAGCATAAGGACAAGTGTTTAGAATGTAGTTGGGAATTGTCCGGGTTTAATAAAGGGTCAGTTGTAGGTTCTTCTCCCAGATCCAGAACATCACTAGCTCTTGGTAATTGGCCAGTACCAGGTATGATTTCTCTCTTGCTTGACTGGTCTTACATTCTATTAGAGAACTGTTGGTTACCACCAAGTTATGCATGCCACTACTGCACCTTTAGGGACATGGTACCATGCTAGTCATTGTTGTGGGTCATTGGCATTATAGTTGAGTGAGACTACTGGCTGATTCCCTCCCTTGGAAGCTGCATGGCACCTTTATGTACCATGAAAGCTAGTCCTCGGAGAAGAAGGCTTAACAGAAGATCCAACTTGAATCCTCTGGGTCCTGTGTCAGAAGAAGATGCTGCTTTCAACAAGAGGGGTTTGCTTTCAACCTCCAGGAGACCACCGAGGCCAATAGTCATAACCTATAATGTTTGGGAAGTCTCTTGGACAACAGTGAGCAACAACTCAGTAGAGAGTATCTCATGCCTAGTAGCTGGCTTTTTATTAGAAATTCTATGGCTCTTGGGCAGCCAAAATGGGAAATTTTCATTATATAACATATATATTATATATATAGTTTTATAGAGAGAGTTATATGTTATATATAATGTAATCTTAAGTAAATAGGTTTAAAATATGATTTCTTATGACTTTTTCAGATATTCTTACTCTCATTTTACCCTCCACTTTCCTATAAACACAGTAGGTTGACAATTACTACACAAATTAGACAACAAGAGTAAGGGCACTGTACCAGTTAGTTAGTACAGAGGAACAAGTAATTGGCTGTAAAATCTGATGATAAAATAATAGCCACCTCAAGAGGCAGAGACAGGCAGATCTTAGTTAGTTTGAAGCCAGCCTGGTCCACAGAGGTAGTTCCAAGACTGCAAGGACTGTTCCATAGAGAAACCCTAACTCAAAATAGAAACAAACAACAACAACAAAACAATAGCCACCTGTTCTTTCTCACAAATCTACAAGTCTTTACGTTAGGCGTCATCACAGCTGGGCCCAATTGTATGTCTCTGTCTACAGCTATATATCTGGGTGCTCTAAACTCCATACAGAGTCATCCGGGTCTCCGACTGAAAGGAATCAACTACCTAGGGAATGAGACCAGGGTGCAAAACTGCCATGTGGCCAAGACTGCCCACACTCTGTTAGCTAAACCAAGTCATGAGGTCATGGGGAGTGAGCTCTGCTATTTTTGAGGACTCTAGTGATACATGGCACATGGATGACGGAACTACTGAAGAACTGAAGCCCATAATTCTACCTACCAAAGACAGTTTCTCACGGAAGGTTGGTTACATAAAGTGGGTGGAGTGGGAAGAGTGCTATAAAATCCCACTAACTGTCAAAAGGTTTGCTCCAGAGGACTTTGCCTAGGAATAAAACACCACATTTCCTTATTTCTCCAACTGAGATAACGAAAGACAAGCCCTCCTACCCTCCCACTTCCCTCTCCCTTTCCCTTAAAAAGTATACAAAATTGTAGGATGCCAAAATATTAGGCAAGCCTGGCTATAAAGAGATCCCTGAGCCTCAAAAGGTCAACTCTCTACAAAAGCAGCACTTGGCAAGTCTCTGTAAAAGCTGTGTCCCTCTGCATTTGGGTCTCATAGTCTCCATTTGGGGTTTGACCTTTACCTTGCTCTATAAACACAGACACCAACCTTGATGCTTGACCAATAGGAATGAATGTTCCAAGCAAGCAGAAACAAAAGTCTCTAAAAGCATAGCTCAGAAAGCATCGAGGCCGAACTTTATTACAGAAAGCCAGGAGAGGCCTCCAGAGACATGGAATCCCTGGATATAGCTATATTTACTTTTCCTTGTGTTGGCTCAGCCATTGCAATGAGGTTGCTTTTATTGGGGAAGTATAAATTTATTTGTTTTAATTTTTATTTTATTAAACTGGGTTATATAAGGCTGTTCTCAGTCAAGTCTATCTTTACTTTGAGCATTATCCCTGCCCCCCTTTCTCACTACCCTTCCCCCTCCACTCTGTTAGTCCCCCTTGTTCCCCTAAAGAGTTTCACTTCTACATTTGTGTCATATATATAGGACCACAAATGACAGAAAACATAGCCTTTGACTTTCTGAGACTGACTTAAATTCGCTTAAAATATGACTATTTCCAGTGTATCTATTTTTCTGCAAATGACATAATTTCATTCATATTTAGGACTTAAAAATAACTTCACGAGACACACACACACACACACACACACACAATTTCTTTATTCATTCCTCTGTTGACAGGCACCAAGATTAGTTCTATAATTTCGCTGTTGTCAACTGTGCTGTATGAACACTGAGATGCAAGCTTCTTTGTGATATGTAGTCTTTTGGGTACATCACCAAGAGGGCATAGATAGGTGCTATGGCCGGCTTGATTTGTTATTTTATTTTTGATTTTGTTTGTCAGGTAGGAACCTGATTTTTATAGTGCCAGGACTGGTGTCCATTCGTGCCTGCAGTGGATACTGACTTCTGTCATTCCACATCCTTATCAGTGTTGGGTGTCAGTAATCTTCCACTCTGATGAGGATGAGATGGAATCTCGCTGTAATTCTCATTTGTATTTCTCTGATGGCTGGTGAGGTTGAGCCTTGTTCCATATGTTTCCTGGCCATGCCTATTTCATCTTTTGAAAGCCACCTCTCATTTTATTAGCCTTGTTGGGTTTGCTTGATTCCTTGTTTAGTCTTTTGAGTTCTTTGTATATTCTAAATACTAATTCTCTACTAGATGGATAGCTAGCATAGTTTTTCTCCCATCTTGTAGACCATCTCTTCACTCGCATAATTGCTGTTTTGCTATGCAGAAACTTTTTAAGCTTATGAAGCTCTTGGTGTCAATCCTTGTTGGCCTTCTTTCCTCTCCACTCGAGTCCTGTTCAGAAAGTCCTTGCCTAGGTTGATTCTCATCTGCCTTTCCTTGTTTTTTCTACATGAGAGTGACAGGTTTTAGATCAAGGTCACTGCTCTGCTTGGAGTTGATTTGCATACAGAGATCTAATTTCATCCCTCTACCTGTAAATAACCAGGTATGCCAGTACCCACAGATGCACGGATTATCTTTTCTCAACATAGATTTTTGGCATATTTTTCAAAAATTAAGCCTGAGTGGGTTTATGTCCAGATCCTCTCTTCTATTACACTAATATAATATCTGATTTTATGCCAGTTTCTGCTGGTTTCTTAAATATAATAACTGTAGTAACTTGAAATGAGGTCCTGGGATGCCTTCAGCCTCATTCCGTTTGCATAGAATTGCTTTGGCTAACCACGATCTTTTATGCTTCTTTATGAATTTTAAGGGTTTTTTTTTCTATTTCTATGAGCCAGCTCAGACATTTTTACAACTCTTAATTCTTCCAATCCATGAGCATGAGAAGTCTTTATCTTCTAGTGTAGTGTCTTCTTCCATGTTTTAAAGTTTTAATTGCAGAGGTTTTCACTTCCTTAGATTAGATTTATTTCAGGGTTTTGTTTTATGGTATTGGACAGTCACGACTAGCATATTTCCCTGACTTCTTCTTCAGTACATTTGTTACTATTTAGAAGGCTATGGGTTCTTCATATGTCACTTTGTATTCTACCAGTTCCTTAAAGTCTACGAGATGGGAGGTCTCAGACCCTCTCACATATAGAAACACCGTCAGCAAACAGAGATACTTTGACTTCTTTCCTCCTATTTTTATCCCTTTCATCTCCTTCTTTGTCCAGTGTTTTTGAATTGAGGACACACAGTTTCGGCAGGAAACCAGATTGTCTGTATACCCCTTGGTATCATTGCGGTCCTGTCTTATTCAGACAGCTCCACAGTGCCAATTTCTGCAGTTTCTAAGAATCAAAGAAATAAACTCTTTCCAGGGGTCTATGCAGCATACGGGCACCTCCTAGTCCCCATTCCTTAAGCAATAGGAAATCTTTAGTGTACCATGGTGTACAGCTCAGTATTCAGATACCATCCCAGCCTGGATTGCAAGCCCTTTCAATGGGCAAGTACAGTGCACATTGCTGCCCTATAATGGAAGATAGAAAAGAAAGAACACAATGTCTTCTCACCACAGGAAGTGCTTGTCAGCCACCGATGGCTTCAGAGCTTATGGTATTAGTTGCACCCCAGCTGGGAAGTTAAGGGTTAAGGCTTTGGGCTCCGCTTATAAAAACACAAACGTAAATCAGATAACTAACTTAGAAGCAATTGCCACGCACTTTCCTCTATTCTTCTGCCAAGGAGCACCGTATCATAGCCTGCTTTCCTCTGGAGTCTGCCTTTTAAGTCTCAACGATATCTTCTCCCGAGCCAGGAAAGACAATAAGCATGCACCTTGCGTACTGCAAACGGGGCTGATACGTGTACTGGGTACCCCACATTGCACAAAAAAGAGGCTGGGTTTCCTAACCAGCAGGCTCTCCAGACTTACTCAAGTCTGCCTGATGAACCTCCCAAGAACATATGGACTGTGTTAGTGTTTAGTTTAAAAAAGAAAGCAAGCAAGAAAGCAAAGCTAAAGTCCAGTACTTTTTATTACAGCAAGGCCTGGTTCCTTTTGTGTGCTAGTTAGTACAGTATCTGTGGTTATATGAAAATAAACATTCTTAACATAATTAAGCCCGACTGTCTGTTGAATGTTCTCAAGGTCTACCGTGAGCGCTCTTGCAGGATAGCCCAGACCTATCCATGCTCAGTCCTCCCCTGCGCAACTGAATCGCACCTCTCCAATTGTCTTCACTTGCTCCTTTATGTTATACATTTCCTGGTCTATTTCCCACACTGCTGGGAGTTGAAATCCACTAACTATGCCTATTTTTCAGGAAGTTTGTCCTGCTACCTTCCTTTACTGTGAATTCCAAAGGACAGACAGAGATCCTCTTGTTAGTAGAAGAGACTTGAGGTATTGGATTCACTGAGAAACACTGGAGACCACTAGATCAGTGCTTCTACACCAGGAGTGACCGTCAGATCAGTGCTTCTATACCAGGAGTGACCACCAGATCAGTGCTTCTACACCAGGAGTGACCGCTAGGACAGTACTTCTACACCAGGAGTGACATTCCCAACCTATGCCTAGGCACCACGGAGCCAGACTTTTCGACAGCATTAAGCCCAGATGCAAGCCTTCTCTCCACCTTTACAGAAACTGTAGTGTGTCACCAGATCAGGAAGAGAAGGGAATGCTAGCTGTCCATGCTTAGACTACAGCAGCTCTGCTAACTCCATGCCAATCAAGACTATTGGGGTTGCTGATCTAGCAAGACTCCCCTGTCTCCATTTCATCTGAAGAACTAGCAAGTGGCTGCTCAAGTAAAAGAATAAGTAGAAAAGGCAATTTTCACATAAATATGAAAGGTCCAAACACTAGTAAAGGTGACAGATATTTCCTGGAATAAAGACATCTTAGGAATTCCGTCAGGAAAAAAAAATTGTTGAAGAATGGGCTTGCTAAACACAAGATCCTGGATACATGAAGCCACACTCCCCAAACTATGAGAGTCACTCGAGTTCCCTACGGTGATGTTAAGTGTGTCACTAAAACAAATTCTATAGTCAGATGAGCTTGGGGAAACTGCAATAAATACTCAAGGCCATCAAATCTCAAAATATGCCTGCAGAGTATTACCGTAAATATTCTTAATAATAAAGACCTAACTTTTGCCCACTCAAATTTTTCTAAATAAAATAGTTTTATATAAGGACTCTTTATTTATTTATTTATTTTCAATAAATTGTCTACAAATATTCCCCTAGGACCTGGGTATTATGTATGCAGAAGCACTCACCCATGTGCTTGTGTGGAGAGTCCAGAGGTTCATACAGGCTTTCTTTCTGTATGGCCCTTTAACTTCCTTTTAGAGGCAGGGTCTGTCCTTGAATCTGGAGCTTGGAGTTTCAGCTGGACTGGCTGGCCAATGGGCCTCTGGGATCTGCTCCATAGTGCCGGATATGGATGCCCTACGACACTGGCTTTTCCTTGGGCACGGGAATTCCTTGTGTTTTCATGAGAGAGCATTTTACCTACTGATTCCCCTCTCAAACCCTAGCTGGTACTTAGATATTTTACATACCCTTTCTGTGGGCCAGGTGGTGTCCTCGATGCTTTAGAACAATTAATTCACTTGATTGATTTTCATAACACACCTGTGAAGTAGATCCTATTGTGTATGTGATTTGTGAAACACAGTCTCGCTGCACAGCCCAGGCTGTGCTCTAGCTTGCAACCCTTATCATCTTTATTTGACAGATGAGAGAAACTGAGGTATGTGCAGGACTTTCTGTGTTGTTCTGCAGCGAGGTGCATGGCAAGACTGCCTTTGTCGTTCTGCAGTGAGGTTTTATGGTGTGTGTTTTCTTGCAACTGATATATAAAGCAGCAATTCTCTACCTGTGGGTCACGAGCCCTTTGGCAAACTTCTATCTCCAAATATATTTACATTACAATTCATGTCGGTAGCAAAACTACAGTTATAAAGTAGCAACTAAAATAATTTTATGATGGGGGGGGGACACCACAGCATGAGGAACTGTATTAAATGATCACAGCATTAGGAAGGTTACAAACCACAGATAGAGAGTATTGTATAGGAAATAGTCCCCAAATAGGCTATCTGGGAAAGGAACCTGGTGGGAGTCAGGCTTTGTTCGGAAAATCCCTTAATCGGTTTGGGATTATTCTAGGCACCCTGTTGATATGTAAGTCCATGCTGTGGCTCCAATAAAGTCTTTCTGTTAGAATGATCTGAAGGCAAAGCTAAGAAGAAGAGCATACTGGGCTGAGAGTGCCAGCACAGACTGCCAAAATAAAGCACATGACAAGAGACAGCGTGTACTTGGAGGCACACTACAGACACAGTCAGGGACTGCAGCCTCATGGGGGATTTAGGGAGTAGAGCTCCTGTCTCTTGCACACAGGAGAGAAAACTGGGCCTGAGAGGAAAGCCTTCCTAAGAGCTCACAGAGGTGGCTTGTTCCTCTTTCTCTTCCTGATGTAGATGTCTCTCTACTGCTGACTCTATTGTTGCTCATCCTGAAGACTGAACAAGTCACACTGTGCTACCCTGAAGTGGAAACAACCAAGTCACCCCTACTGAATGCAGTGACCTTGAGAGTTGCTAAAGTTCACCAGCACCCCCAGCCGTCTTCCAGCTTGACTCTCCAACCCCTGCATTGGTTTCCTTAAGTGATGAATACTTCTTTAAAAATATGTATTATTTGAGAGAGAGAGAGAGAGAGAGAGAGAGAGAGAGAGAGAGAGAAAGGGAAAGAGGGAGAGAGAATGCTTGGGGTGCCTTGGGAAACCAGAAGAAAGTATCAGAGTCCCTAATGATGGAATCATAGACGTTTTGAGAACCAAACTAGTCCTCTGCAAGAGCAGCAAGTGTTTTAAACACCGGTCCATATCTTCAGGCCCACGACTCAGAGCAAAGTACATTTCATTCCATTGAATTCTCTAGGTTAATTTTCCATGTTTAAACAATCCTTAATCCATATATGAATACAATATCATGCATTACATGATAAATATATCCAATTTTTATTTGTCAGACAATTAAATAAAAAGGAAATGGTGGTGTTTAACAAAAAAAGAAGAGCCTGGAAACAAAGTACAAGCTCTGAGTCTTTAATTTCTCCCAACTGCTTCTGCTTGCCACGGCAGGTAGCTGTACTATACAGCACTCTTCCGAAGAAGGGAGCTCTAAATTGCTGGGAGGTAGAGATGAGCACCCTTTGAAGGTTAGTGTGGGAGGGAAGACTAGGGAGCCACCCCACAGCTGCAGAATCTGCCAAAGTCCCTGGAAAAGTAGCATAAATTCGGCCCCCACACCTGTCACTGTCGCTGAGCCAAGCGTGCTAAGTCTAAGAACAGGAGCCTTAAAGAGAGCTCCTGACGCAGGCCTGTGTGTCCTCCTCCAAGCCCTGAATCAGGCCAGGCAGAGCGGAATAGGTCTGCCACAGAGCCCTGAGAGCTTTCCTCTGGCCTAGCCCAGATCAGCCCTGGACCTGCTGGCTACCCCATGCCTGTTTCCTGTGTCGTGTGTCCAGCTGCACACAACACAGAAGACACAGCTGGCTTGCCTCTCCCCAGAAGGAAACTCAGCTAAGAGATGAGCTTTCTAGACCATGAACACTGATCTAAGGAGACGGAAAATAAGCAAATGCAGATCTGCATGAGCAAACAGGACAGAGGGAACACAGGAAGGATCAGACACACAACAGGGTCAAGGAAGCAGCCAAGTGCTTAGAGCATGCAAGAGAAACAAAGAGTGCTCGTAATGCGTGGAGAACAGAAAGGTAGGGTGAAGGGATGGCGAGCCTGGATATCACAGAGGGCTAAAGAAATTCCACCTTTGTTATGTGTAGGCTTAAGTAGCATTTTTTTTTTTTTGATGAGCCCTAAGGGGAAAAGAGAGTTAACCAGCATCCAAGTCCCACCTCTACCATTAGGAAATCCTCTCCAACCTCTGTTTCACACGGATATCTCCTTTCTGTGTCTTGTTCTTGAATGGTTTTGCCTATGTTTATTTGCCTGTTTTATCTGCTTTTGGGTTGGGGGTGGTGCGTGGGTGCCAGCGCACAGATGTAGAAGTAAGAGGACAACCTTCAGAAATTCTCTCCTTCCATCGTATGGGTTCCAGGTATCAAAGCCAGGTCATCAGGTTCAGCTGCAAAGGCCTTTACACACTGAGCCATTTTCCTGTGAATGTGTTTATCTTGTGTTCCGAACTGGACACAAGCAATTTGAGTCAGGCCAAGGTGTACACTTGAAGACCATAGCCCAAAGTTCAGGTGTGCCTCAGAGTCTCCAGTGGTCTTCTGACAGCAAAACAGAAAGGGAGTCAAAAGTCCAGGTATGAGACACTGAAAGGATGAAATGGGTCCTTTAAGTCAGCTCAAGCAGAGGGTGGAAGCATGGAGAAGCTAGCACCGTGTGACCTGATAAGGACGTGTGATGAGGATGAGGCCATCTCAGGGACAATATGTGAGAGAAGCTGCAGAAAGGAAACCACACAGCAGGGGCCCCAAACCCAGGGCCAGCTTCAGGACAGGGATGCTTGCCTCTCTGGCCTTATTTATTTATGCTTGCTGTGTGACCTTTCCTAGGAAGACATGAGGACACATCTATTCAGCCCAGACGGGGGAGTCAATGACTGACAAAAGACGTGATGCCATTCAAGTCTAGCTTAGTGAACCTATGTTTATCATGGTTACTATAGTGTATGGGTTGGGGGGTATCCATACTATAGAGTATGGAAGCGGGGATGATTCAAAAGCACCTGGAACCTGAAAGCCCACACCAGCATGGATGACAGTTATGGAAATGCCTTATCCCTAGAGCTCTCTGCAGGGTTGAATCTGAATCTCAGATGCTGCAATAACTTTCTGCGCCTTATACATTTCATTTACTTTTATTTCCTCATATGTGGGCACATTCGTATGTGTTTCCATGTGTAATGGTTACTTCTTGAGTCTCACAAGGCCGTTTCCCCTCTCTAAAGACAGTGTTTCAATTCAAAGAAAATGCAGTAATTCTACAGCAATGAGCCGAGCTTTCCATTGTCATTGAATAGTCCCTGGTCCCCAAAAGAAAACAGATTTGGGCATGATATTTTGAAGAGGAATACTGTGGGACTATAGTCAACACTTACATTTTCTTATCATCCTTGACAGGGAGAGCTAAGGGATTTAGAGAACAAACAAAAAAATATTCAGATCTTTGAAGTCCTTCAAGGTACAATGTAAGGCAGTGTGAACACTGGGGAAGAAGATAGAAGCAACCCCTGGCTCCACCAAGCTCTCCGAACAGCCTGGAGATGTTCTTCTTTCTGTCTCCCTGTTCCTCTTCCTCATCTGCTCCTTCCTTCTTTCCTATCTGTTTTTCTTGTTTTAAAGGAGTAACTTCCATAGGTTCAAGTAAAAGCCCGCCATATCTATTTCCTATAGAGCAAAACTCTGCTTTCTGAGGTAGAGACCTCAAAATTACTCTTCTATATTGTTCAACATGTAGAATGAAAAAAAAACAACAAGCTACTGGCTCTTCAAAATTACAAAGAAGAAATATCAAAACTTGTAAGATGACTTACTTATGAAAACAGTATTCAAGTGTTAGCCTCCCGTAATCTCTATAATGTTATGAAATAATATATATTTTCTGTATCTAATCATAAACACACACACACACCATCAATGGTTCTCTTGATGTCTGCAGAATGTATACTAATACCAGCAAAGCTTAAGACATTTAGAACGTTATACTCGTATGCTGGTTACTCTTGTCAACTCAACACAAACTAGAGTCATCTGAGAAGAGAGAACCTCAACTGTGAAAATGCTCCCAACAGATTGGCCTGTGAACAAACCTGTAGGGCATTTTCTTGATTGCTGATTGATGTGGAAGGGCCCGGCCCACTGTGAACAGTGCTACTCCTGAATTGGTGATCCTGGGATATGTAATAAAGAAAACTGAGCAAGCCAGGGGGAGCAAGCCAGTAAACAGAATTCTTCCATGGCCTCTGCTTCAGTTCCTAGCTCAAGGCTCCTGCCCTGCTTGAGTTCCTAACCTGACTTGCTTCCTTTATGGAATGTGAACTGTAAGGTAAAATAAACCCTTCCCTTCTCTTTTCTTCCCTTCCCTTCCCTTCCCTTCTCCAAGTCATTTTTGGTCATGGTGTCTTTACCACTGCAAAAACAAACAAACAAAAAACTAAGAAAACTAAGCCAATGCATCCAGCCATAATCAGATTATGAGCTAGACCTTTTATCCAAGAGCCACCAAGAAAAGAATACTGCATGAATGCCAGTTTAAAACACTACTCTAAATTGCAAGTGAGACCCTGGAACCTACCAAACTACATAACTTTCAAAGAATTGTTAAGAAAGACTGAAGTGTGTCCTCTCAGCTAACAAAACAAAGGTCAGGCGATCCTAAAATACTCAGTTCTTCCTAACATTGTTCAGCTGGAATTACAGCCACAGAGCCTATTGTGTGTTTCCTAGAAGTCGGAGCTGGCTTTTCAAAAAGTTAAATAATTCATTTTACAATAAGCCCCCAAAGGCATACCAGTTAGCATTTGGGCTAAGTATGTGTGACGTCACCCACAGCTTTTGTCCGGACACTTTGGGCAGGGCTGCCCCCTCCCCTCTGTGAGTGCTCTTGGAGTCCAGCGCAAAAGCAGCTACAGAACCACATTCTCTGCCTGACAGGCCCCTGTGATGTGATCGTCTGCTTGGAAACCCTCATTTTTCAGAATAGCCACGGTAACTTAACACATTTAATACCAGAAATGTCAAACCAACAACTTAGCAATAAATAAATAGATAGATAGATAGATAAATAAATAAATAAATAAATAAATAAATAAAACTCTCTAACACTATCATGAGAAGGGATACCATGACAAGTTTATAAATTGTGTGTGTGTGTGTGTGTGTGTGTGTGTGTGTGAGAGAGAGAGAGAGAGAGAGAGAGAGAGAGAGAGAGAGAGAGTTGGTTTTACTTCTTTTTTTAAATCCAGGGTTACCTGAGATCATTTTCACGCACATGTATAAAATGCTTTAAGCATATTCTTTTCCAGATATTTTTTTTTGAGTGTCACATAAGAGCCACTATTGCAAGCACACATCTTTGGTTTTATGTAAAATTCATTCTAAACATCCATGAACATAAAAGAGGCATTATTAGTACAAACGTCACGGTTGTCTGTGTGAAAGAATCAGCTGAGGGTTGCATTATTGACCCTGGGTCTAGCAGTGAGAAACTGAAAAATAATTTGGATTGGGGAAAAGATCACTCAGAACTATCCACGGCCCCTCAGAATGAAAGTGATTTCAACCCAGCTTGTATTGGCCTAGTTAAGCAAGGTTACAGTTTGGTACTTATTATTTCCTTTATTCTCGGTGTTTTATCACAGAAAGACTCTCTTCTCAGTCTCCTTTAGGATTAGACCAGGGACACAACCTGCCTGTATGTTTTATGTGTGAAACCTGGAATACATCAATTGACACGCCACAACAGTGAAAATGGGGTACTCCATTAGCTCCTAAGTGTTTCTGCCTGCTGGCCATCTACCTACCAAGGAGCCAGAGATATGAGAACCACCTCCAGGTCATCTGTAAGGAGCAAATGTCTGTCCTGTCTCTGGCTGGGGCAGCAACCGCCAGCAGAACCCACTAGGAGAAGCTAAACATTAAACCCAGCCATTCCCAGGCAGTTTTCTCCAGGCTCCTTCTATTAGGCGAGACTCCAATTCCCACATAAATGGTCATTCCCACAGCAAAAGACTGGAGCCTTGTGACATTTGTGTGGTGATTTCCCCCCATAAAAAGCACACATCAGTGTTTCTCCTGCTGAAGGACTGGGCTCTGTATGTACACACTTCTTAGCCCCAGGAGGACCTGGTTAGGCAGCTCCCAGCTTTGAGTGCTCAGTGTGGTCAAAGGAGTTTTGTTCTTTCCCACACAGACTTTGCTTTGTGTCATTGGTTTCTATTTTAGGACATGGGTGTGCTTACATTAATTTGATGATTCTCTCTAGAAGGAACACATGGAATGCGTAACGCTGCCTTCGTTCTTAACAGCTTCCGTAAAATGAGGCTGCTGAATCCCCTACTATTCCCAGAAAAACGGGGGTGGGACATTTGGGGATTTGGATCTTCTTTTGCTGTTTAAACATTTTTTTTTTCTCTTTGCCATGGAGAACTCTCCATATAGCATTTTCCAAAAGGGTTAGCCAAGAACACATCCTAAACAGGAAGCGTTCCATGTGTTACCATTTAGCGTTGATGCATCACTTAAACATAGGAGCAGTTGGAATGCACGTCCCCCGGAAGTGTGAACTCGTGCACATGGCCCCGGACAGGTGTCTGGGGTTCTCTTTCATCTCCTAAGCACTTGCGTGTTGTAACCTAGATTGAGTTCCACAAAGAGGAAAGAGATGAACAAAGTTGTAAATTCATTTTCTTGAGGGAAAGCAGTATGGGAGTCCGTAAATTGAACAGAGAGGTGTGAGTAACTGGAGAAGCATTTTTGTGCTGTGGTGCTGATGAGAGACATCAACTCCATTCTGGTGGTTTCTTAAATGGTGTGAGGAGGACTAAGAATGTAGCTCACTTGGCAGCTCCCTTACCTTGCTTGCATGACATCCTGGGTTCAATCTCCGTTGTGAAACAACTCAGATAATGGTGTTACACACTTTCATCTGAGCGCTTTAATTCCTACAGCCCTTTAATGCTTATGTTGTAGGCGGCTTGGCCAGATGGCCAATGCCATCCTTGCAAAGGCAGTTCAGGGCCAGCTTGAGATGCCTGAGACATTGTCAAAAGCAAAATGGTATGAGGAGACCTCACCTTGATGGCTCTGATAATGAATCAAGAGTGGTCTACTAGGGAAGGGTAAAGGAACGGAGAGGAAGGGCAAGAGAAGGTAGCAGGTATCACAGATGCAACAAAGCCTAATGCTGGCAGGAGGCTGCTTGTTCATTTCCTGCCCACGAGACTCCCCAAATGATCACACAGAATCTGTATTAATTGCAATACTGTTTGGTCAATAGCATAAGCATATTCCCAGCTAGCTCCTACATCCCAAACTAACCCATCTCCATTAATCTGTGCATCACCACGAGGTCATGACCTACTGGCAAACTTTCGGCAGGGTTCAGTGCAGGAGTCTGGCCCTGGCCCTGGCAGTTACATAACTTCTCACTGACTCCGCCTTCTTTCTCCCAACGTTCAGTTTAGTTTTCCCACCTAGTTCTGTTCTGCTAAACCACTGGGCGAAACAGATGTATTCATTAACCAATAAGAGCAACACATAGACAGGACTTCCCACACCAGCATAATATCTGCGGGTATGGGAACATCACAGTGAAGTCTATTCATATGTATAACTTATTGGCAATAATAATTATAATAATAGAAGAATCATCTTACAACATTCTCCTTTATCACCCTAGATTTCTTACTTAATTTCTAGCCTCTGTTCCTCTATTAGAACGTGATGGGTTTGTTTCCGGTCTGTTTACATTTTCAACTTACGTCTGCTGGCCAGATTGAAAAGTGTTCTCATTTCTTTTTACAGCAGATTTAATTTTACTTATTTGCTTTCCTTATCTCCTCTAGTCATCATCCGTGAACTCCGGCTGCTTTCAGTATGCAGTTCTGTAATACTTTCCAGAATGGAAGAGACTGCCTTCCTGGAAATATTAAGGGACCTGAGGTAAGAAATGATATCTCCATTCAAACTACTTGGGCAAATTGAAATAGTGCAATACTTGTTAGGGTGCTGGGTAAAGCTTTATTTTAGAAGATGCTGATTTAAATTACTTTGGTTTTAAAGGTCAGTGATGGGCTGATGCTTTCATCTTTTCCTGTTACCAACAACTACCCATCTCCCTTCCTTTCTCTCTCTCTCTCTCTCTCTCTCTCTCTCTCTCTCTCTCCTTTCTTCTTTCTAATTCCTCATCCTGTAACAGGTCTTGAAATGCCTATGATAACTTTGACACCAATAACTTTGGTCAATTCATAGGGCTTTGTCACAGAATGCGCTCATTGGATTTTTTGAAAAAACATTAAATTTACAGAAGGTCCTTAAGTCACAAACTTGGCCAAGTGAGTTGTAAGAGATGCATTGGAAACCATCTCATGAAGATGCCAAGAGGACAGAGAGGAGTCCAGAAGATGTGAAGTCAAGTGAGGCAAGCCATTCCAAACTGTGGAACAGAGGTAACATGATCTCAGCTGTGCTAGGAAAATGATCAAACCTTGTTGAAGAACAAGGTGAAGCTGACACAAACTCCACAGAGGAATAACAGAGACAGGAGATTGCCTCTTGAAACTGACTCAGGGGGTGACAAGAGGAAAAAGACAATACTTCCAGATCTTCCTTCCCCATGTTTATTTGGGTTTTTGTTTGTTTTTGTCTTAATTTAGTCAAAATTTGACAATCTGTCTTTATATACGACAGCATTTCTTTCTTATTACCTGATGCTAAAACTGATCCTTATTCCTGCTGTTTAAACTCTGGTTTCTTCCTTACATTGCATTAAAAAAGAACTCAGACGAAGCACCAATGAATGAAGAATATAGAGTTGCTGGAAACAACTCTTCCTGGACTCTGAGCATCCATGCCCTAGTCTCCAACAAGCTACTCCGTCACATAAGACCCAGAAAACCTTGGGACCACAGAAGAATACTTCCCAAAGAAGACTTATAGATGCAACCAAGCATTCCAGAGTGTCAAGCTTTAGAGAAAAACTTGGATCTCACCTGATTCGCTTGTAATCATGGCAGGGAGGGAAAGAGAGAGAGCTATTTTATCTCAGTGAACTAAGGCCACATACATAATAATAGTTCTTGCAAATATGTGGAAAGAACCATTAAGGCTCAGTGGATGAGGCAGAAGGGTTGTAAGAGCCAGGGTGACAGATGACTTCAAGGAAACACAACAGGGCAGGGGAACTCAGAGACTGACAATATGCACAGGCTCAGACCAGATAAAATCTTGCTATGGAGGAGAACAGGTGGGCACAAAGCCCCACCCCTTCACTGGGGAGCTAACCATTGGCATTTGATTACTGCTCAGTGAGGAAAAGTGAGTTTTCTTCAATGGAGTGACACCTGACATACCCAGGAGTAGTTGGCCAACATAAATTGGACTCCATGGGTGTGTTTTGAGATGGGGGACATGAGGATGGGTAGGTAAGGAGGTAGGGGAGAATTGGAGGGAAATTGGAGGAGGGGAAGGATTATCATCAAATAAAATACATGATATTATCAAATAATAAACAAGAACATCATTTAAAAAGAAAGAAAAAAGGTGAAAGGGAAGGCAAGGGAGGGAAAATTTCCCCTTTGAAATAAAAAATAAAGGTCAGGAAAAGGAGAAAAGAAGAAAAGGAAAGAATGGGAAAGGAAGGAAGGGGGAAGATGGGGGAAAGAGGTAAGGATAAGAGAAAGGAAAGGAACTTTTGCTGATGGCAAGTCAAGCCTTACAAAAGACACACACTGATTATTCAGTTCTACCGTCTTCCCTTTAAGGACCCATAACTGAGGAAACTACAAGATCCTGGAGGAATCAGAATGCAGAAAGCATGCTAAAAGAGGTAAAATAACTTGCCGATAATCTACACTAATTGTCTACACTTGTTACAGGAAGTGAGTAACTCAAGGTGGTTGAGCAAGGCATCATCAAGGAGCTAAAACTTGAATGAGGCCTTCAAGGAAACATTGCTTTCTATTGGGTAGAGAAGAAGAGAGCATGTTTGAGAAGTGAGATGCCCCAAGCACTAGCAGAAAACATCAGTGTGGACCAAACAGAACATACTCAGACAGGTCCCACGCAGGGATTCAAGTCACCCCAAGGGCCTGTCTTTAGAGATTTAAATATCATGAGCAAAATGCTCTCTCTCTCTCTCTCTCTCTCTCTCTCTCTCTCTCTCTCTCTCTCGTGTGTGTGTGTGTATGTGTAAAACTGTGAGAGAAAAAGTGAAAACAGAGATACTACTTACATGTAATTCTGATTTTGTAAATTACACGAGACATCAGATTCCCCAGACTTCCAACACTAAAACACACCAGAATGAGTCTATGCTGTAACACGAACAGCTTCTTAATGTGACTACTCTCTGTTAATTATTCATAATTCATAATTTCAGCTGGGGATAGAGCTGTTTTGTTTAAACCCTAATCCTCAATGCATTCTGGATTTTTTTTTAAGTTATCAGTGTGTGGCTCCAAAAAAAAAGAGTAAACACCCCAAATGTTAACCATGTTATCCGAAACCTAATGTTATTTTAAACTTAAACTGTCCTAAACATGAAAGACGAAGAGTTGGTTCAGGGCTGGGAACACAGCTCTGTACATCCGTTACATCCGGTCACCTGGGGTAAGACTTTTTTTCTAAACCTTTCATTTCCATTAGCTGTCTCTGGGTCAACAACTCCGAGTTCTGATGTGGTTGAGTGTATTTGTGTACAGTGACCCTTGAGGTTCATAAAAGAGGCAGCCAGCCTCTCGCCAGCTTTGACTAATGTCCACGGAGAGAGAGCCCCATAAACTAAACATACTCCACGTTGTTTGCACAGTGATGGCGATCCCTGCCTGCTGCTTTCCTGATGCCGGTATAACTGGTGTCTAAAAAACTAAGTAGATCCCATTTCAGTCTGAAGCTGGACCTGATGTACTTTAAGCAGCGTCGCCGTGGAGATACTCTGGGACAGCTCTTGGCTTGGTCATTATTCCACTAATGCCACAATTATTTCTGTCTACAGAGAAAACACAACAGCTTCTCTGGGCAGCCGAGAAGAGGGACCCATCATGGGAAACAAACAGCAAGAAGGGAAAACAGCCTCCCTCTGTCTTCTATCCCATTCACAATCTTAGCGTACACTCTATGAATTAATCTATATATTTTTTGCACATTGAAAACCTGAAATTCTCCTTAATTGAACTTATCCTAGAGAAATAATTAAATATGCATCCAAATTTAGCTACAAGGAATGTTGATGACCTAGATAATTGACTATAGTTATACTAGGTTTTGATACTGGTGAACCAAGGGAGCACAGGCTCGGCAACAGAAAGCTCTGTAGGGCGCAGGTTCAGTGGGTTTGCCTGGCTTCTCTTCTTTTAATCTTTGCCAAGCTAAAATCTAGGCGTTATCTGGGTTTTGATTTCCCTGTGGAGATTATGGGAGAGAAGAGGTCTTTGTTTCCTCTGGTAATGGGACTGGGATCTCCACTTTCTTGCTGGTTTTCAGCTGAGGATTCTTGCCAACTTGTACAACCTTGGCTCCATTCTCGTTCTATGGAGCTTGACGAGTGAGGCCAGTCCTTGCTGTGTGATGTCTCTGAGCCTCTATCTGTCTCCTCTTCCTACCACCCTCATCCATGGGCTTGTGTTGGTCCTACCAGTAATCCCAGATGGAGACTTCTGACCATAGATCCCTCCTGGTCATCACTTAAGATAGTCACGGAGTCCTGGGATTGGGGCATGCTGATCTTTGGAATGCTACCACAGTGGGATACCAGTTAGACACAGAACTTACATGGGAGCAAGTGGGATTTAAATAAATATGATGACATTAAAAATCTTTACTAGTGTGGGAAAAATACTAAGTAAAATATTGCATTGACAGGAGTCAGAAGATTACAAACTTGAGGCCAGCCTACACTTCCAAGCAAGATATTATCTAAAAAGGAAAAAAAAATGTGTGTATGTTTTATGTGTGTGTGTGTGTGTGTGTTGTGTGTCTATGCTGTATCTTTGTATGTGTGTCTGAAAAATAATAAAATAAAAAGCAGGCTTTCAGATATATTGATGTTTTCGTCACATTGTTAATAGTGAACGAAGTCTATAGTTTGCACATCTATTTATGCACACCCATGTCTACATTTACAGGGCATGTATGTTTCTACTTAATTGTAAATGTTTACTCAAAAATGTTTAATGCTTATCTCTGAGGTAAGACATTTCTGGTCAATATGTTTAGATTAACAAATACTTTTGAGCTTAACTAAAATGAGTGTGAACAGCTTCCACACCACACACATATTTTAAAAAACTCATTTACAAAATACATATACATTTAAAATTAGCTTTCTCTTGCAAATTGAATGCATTAGGCAAGCCTTTGCTCCAATGATCTAACATAAACACCAAAAACTGCCCTTTCTGTCCTCGGTATCATGCTCATTATCATGGAACTGAACCTAGATACCATGGGCAACCCAAACCCGGCCAGCCTTCTGCACGCCTCAGACATCCATTCTCTCTAGCCCGGTGTCCCTGGAGTCATTAAGCCACGCTCTAACAGAAGAATCTCCCCTCTCATTGTTTGTGTCATCACTAGGAGATTAGACATGGTGTAGCCTGAAGCATCTACAGGCCTGGGTTGGGTTTGGTTTAAATTTCACATAGCTAAAAATAAGTCTTCCTCCTCCTTTCTGGTTTTAAAGTATAAGCAGATCTAGTTTTTGCTGTACAAGGCTTCTAAACGAAACAATTTACTGTCTCCCCCGAAGGCAGCTCACACAGCTCCAGAAGAGGCTGTCGTTAACAGTTTATCTGTGCTCTGGCTCCTGTTTCCCTAAGAACGCGCTGTATACAAACTTTGCTCCTGAGGTTATTTCTGCTGGTGCCAAACTGACTTCAATTCACAAAAATCATGTGGTGCGTTCCCATGTAACTTGGATGTTTTGTTCTAAAGAAAACAAGGAATATTTTCCCTCCTCAGCACCCATTCTTGTTTATGGAAGATCCACCTCCACCCTGTAGATGATACTCAGGGCCAGCTACCAAATTCATCTTCCAGAGTTCAAGCATTCAAGACCAGACTAGAGACTAGATCCTGTCTGCAGACTGTCGGAGGACACAAGGGCGTTATGGTGTACTGCGGAGACCATTACCAAAGTCTTGGGATGGAAACTCTGGGGGTCATAACTCTATATCTGTCCTTTGCTATCTACATGGCTATCCGTGACACTGAACTCTTTGTAAAATGAAGGTAATGGAACTGTTGGGGGAATTGTTTAATTGTGAATTAAACAGACAGAGTTCTGGACAGGATTCTATGTTCTAGAAACGGCGTCACACTAGTTGTAGTAGAACAAGGCAACGATAATTGTAAGTACCATGGAAGGGAGAGAATAACACACTGGGGTCAGGGGCAAAGAGAGAAAGAGACAACACAGAGGGAGAAAGACAGACAGGGACAAGCTCTTTCTAGGGCCTTTGCACTTCCCTAGAGCAGATCACATGCCTGCTCACAGAAATATGCACATGGTCTATTTTCCTACTTCATTTAGGTCTTTGACAGAATAACAACTTCTCAGGAAAGCTAGTCTCAATCACCCAGTTTAAAATTATACCCCCGTCTAGCTCTCCCCATCTCCCTTATCTGTTCATTTTTCCATTGCCTCTTAGCATATCATAGTTTAATATAGTTTATTTATCATGTTCCCCGTATATAAATCTCAGGAAGCACAGATATATTTTATATGTCCTCAACACCTATGAATACTGTGTGATTCATAGCTGATCTCTATAAATGCCTGTCTAATGAAAGGTGGTCACTTTCCTCAGGAGTGAAGGCTTTGCCTCAAACAGGGCAGCGGGTATTGCAAAGGTTCAGCCTGAACTCCCCAAGCAATCCTAATGGGAACCCCAGAGAATGTGTGTCTCCGCCCAAGCACAGCTCAGTAGAAGTTCTAAAGAAAGAAATGGGCAGAACAATTGTGTGGGTGTTGAGAGACAGGGTTTTTGCATCTCTTTTTATTTAAAAACTACTAGGTAGATGTTTCTGTTGCGAAATAAGAGGCATTTTGGATCTCTGTTGGCTGTCTCTAACAGCATTAAAATATCGACTTGTGGGCAATAATGTCAGGGAGGAGCGTTGTGACTTTTAACATATAAAATTTTGGACAGCGAAGTTCCCATTGCATTTTGGACGGCTTTCAATGCAACAGCTGCTATGGCAATATTAGCATCTCTACTTCCTGTCTAGGTTTCTGGGAAATAGAAAGCCCATGGGAGATGTAGCTCTTATCTCCTCATCTGATCCTTGGGATGTAGTGTTTGGCTTAGGTTTCTCATTCAGAAGTCTACCTGAGGACTCCTGCGACTCCACAGATCGAGCGTGCCTTAGGTTAGTGCTTGCATTTCCCTGGGTTCAGTATAAACTGCTGAAATAAACATGTTGGCAGATCAGTCTTTCTCTAGTAACAGTTCTGTGAATTCCCAGATCAAGGAAGGTATGGTGACGCCTCACAGCCCAGCCTTCATTCCTGAGTTCTGGCTGACTGATCTTGTGCCTACCATGACATCTGTCTTCCAGACAGCAGGATGAAGAAAGAGCATGTAAAAGCGCACGTCCCTGCCTTAAAGTCGCAATGTGGGTGTGTCAATTGTCATTTCTGCTCATACTCCAACTCCTAGGACATCTTGGGGGAGGGGTTTGTTTGTTTGTTGCCTGTTTGTTTGCCTGAGCTGTTTTAAGTCCAACTGACAAAGACATTCTTTGATCAAAGGGGAGAGAAAATAGAAGCTGGAGCACACCCACCAGGCTTCATCACACAGCACCTTTCTAGACACACACTACCCATTCACACACTTCTGGCTAATGGAGCATGTGTGCCTCATCCCTGGGGAATTCAACACAATGTTAGAGCTACTTGCTTTATCTAGCTCCAGACTCTGGTTCCCCTGTGAGGAATTGTCTATCCACTAAACCCAAACATGACTCCTCTTGATCTATTGAGGCGTTGCCTGCCACGTCTACACACATAATCAAAGGAACACACATATACACACATGATCAGTAACGGCAGAAGAGAAACAAATTTTAATTTTTTAAATGTCTATTTGAGAACATTGGGACTGCTACCTTTTAAACTTGGTGGGACTATAAGGACGTTTCAAGACAAGCATAAACAAAGGCAGTTTATGACTACCTAGTCAACATGGCAGAAGATACTATGATACTATCTTCATAAAGAAGAAAGTCATTCTTAATCATGAGCATAAAGAAAAGGATAAATTTCATAGGCAGAGCTAGGAAGGAACCCATTGTGTCCAACACAATAACTCAGCAAATTCTCTGAAATTAATAGAGAAGAAAGTGAGGAACAAGCAATAATCCAACTAACCAAAGTAACAATCAATGAATTTACAGGAACTTTATGGCATCTTTCAATAATAATCTCCCATGTAAATGGCCTCGACTTACCAACAAAGAAATTCAGATTAGCTAATTAAATTAGCAAACAGGGTCCAGCTATCCATTGTCTCCAGAAAACACACCTCATGACAGAGATAGCCACAGAGAGTCATAGAATGGTGGTCAATCAGATACCCACAGAGAGTCACAGAATTGTGGTCAATCAGATACCCACAGAGAGTCATAGAATGGTGGTTAATCAGAGTTACCCACAGAGAGTCATGGAATAGTAGTCAGTCTATCAAAAACCTAGAAGCTGGGGTTGACACAGATGTTCAATTGAAATGTTATAAAAGTTGGGACTCTCAATTTCATCAAACAAACACTAATGTTTGTAAACCATCACATAGGTCCTGTTTATAATGGGTAACTTGAATATCCTACTCTTGTCTTTAGATGGGTCATTCAAACTAAAAATAAGAGAGAACCGTACAGTGAAATGACAACATAGATTAAATGGCCTTGAGAGACGCCCTCAGAATTGTCCACATAGAATATGGAATCCCCTTTCTTCTTAGCAGCCCACTCTACTTTCTGCAAAATCTAAAACAGTTTAGAACACAGAACAGTTGTTCTTCCATCTATCTTTTTATTATTATTATTAATTAAATTTATTCCTTTATTTTACATGCTAACCCAAGTTTCCCCTCCCTCCTCTCCTTCCATCCTCTCCCCCTCCACCTTTTCCCCCTCTCTCCACCCCCCCCCCATCTACTCAGAGAACATTTCTTTTTTTTTTTTTTTTTTTGCCAGCTGATGTTGCTGCTAGGGGTTTTTGTCAAGCCTTATCTGAAGTTCTTCTTCTTTTTTTTCTTTTAAATTAAATCCTTCTTATTCTAATTGTTTGGATAGGAAAGTGCTATACATTTTCTCCCACTCCCCTTCCACTCACAAATAATTGGTGTCTTACCAGATCATTGTGGAACAAAGCTCAAGATCAATAGCAAGAGAAATACACAAATACAGAGACAGAGCAGCACACTCTTAAGTGACAAGTGGATTACTGAAGAAATCAGGGAGGGAATTTTTTAAAGAAACGTTTTGTTTGTTTGTTTGTTTACTTATTTTTGGTTTGTTTTTATGTCCCGACCAAGATTGCCCCTCCTCCCCTCCTTCCTCCTCTGTTTCTCTTCGGAAAAGAGACTCCCAGAAACAGGAAATAGAGTCAGAGACAGCCCTTGTCCCCACTGTTAGGAGTCCCACAAGAAGACCAAGTTTCACAATTGTAATATATACGCAGAGGGCCTAGGTCAGTCCCACGCAGGCTCCCTGGTTGTCAGTTCAGTCTCTGTGAGACTGGATGAGCTCAGGTTATTTGGTTCTGTGAGTTTCCTTGTGGTTGTCCTTGACTCCAAAGGCTTCAGTTCTTCCTCACTTGTGGCTTTTTTAATTTCTAGAATTAAACAAAAGTGAATCAAAACTTATCAATACCTTTAGGATACAGATAAAGCAGTTCTAAGAAGAAAGTTTACAGCTATGAGTACTTACATTACAAAAAAAACCAGATCTCAAATCACCTAACTGAAAATCTTAGAAAAACACCAGGCTAAGCCAAAAGCAGTAAGAGGCAAGAAATAATAAATACTGGGCTGTAAATTAATGAAATTGAGACTAAAAGAACTCTATGTAGAATTAATCAACCAAGAGTTGGTTCTTTGAAAAAATAAACAAGATTGACACATACCCCAGAAAAATTAATCAAAAGGAGAGAAAAGACTAAAATTAATAAGTTAGAGACCCAAAAAGGGATATTACATCATATTCCAACAAATACCTCATGTTTTTTCTCATATGTTGAATATAGATTTAAATTGATATGTGGTTATGTTTTAGTTGTGAAAGCAGACCACGGGGAGGGAGTCTTAAGAGAGGGGGAAAGGGAAAATAGAACAATGGAATCTTCGACAATGAAAGCAGAAGGTGGACTTTTGAGGGAAGAAGCAGCCACCCAAGAGAGACAAGAGCAAGGGAGTAGGGAAGGGGGGGGGGGGGTAAATAAAGATACATATAATGACAGATATGTAGGGGGAAATGCCCTAACGAAACCTATTACTTTGTTTGCTAACTTGAGGAATTAAAATAAATAAGCAAGCCTTGCCCTAGGAAAGGTAAAGAAAAAAAAAACATAGCAGGAATTGTGTCCATACCAGTCACCAAAGGCCCCAACTGTGACCTGAAAAGTCCCCTTGACTTGATCCTTCTGAGGTCTTCCTTTTGCATTACCTGTCCTCCTGGAGCAAACACGGCTTTTGCAACTTTCTTCAGGCTTGGGGCATATTTGGGAGTTGGAGTATTTTTAGATGTGGAAGAATTGTAGTCTTTTAGAAAGAATTGTGGTTTCATTGGCAATTAAATAATTTCTCAAAAAAATATTTTCTGGTTTCTGACTACTCAGTCCCAGTTGTTTCCATCCTGATATATATTCTCATGCGAGCAGAGTTGCATTTTGTCTGCAGATGAACCACTCTAAATGTGCCTGATCTTGTCTTTTCTTAAAGATGTATTTGAGTGTGTGTATGTGTGTGTGTGTGTGCGTGTGTGTGCGTGTGTGTGCGTGTGTGCGTGCGTGCACGTGCACCCCAGAAGAAGGCTTGGTATCCATCCCGTGAAGCTGAAGTTATAGAGTTGTGAGCCACCACTGTGAGTGCAGGGAACAGAATTCAAGCCTTCAGAAAGAGCAGAAAGTGCTCTTAACCACTGAGCCATCTCCCCAGGGCCCAGAGTCCTTTCCTAATTGGTCTCCCTCCTCCTCTTAGGAACATCTTGGGTACCTTCTGAAACAGCATATTTGTATGGAACAGTTATATGCCTATTTTGATTTTAGGTCCTGGTTCAACTCCCATTATCTGAACTCACAGTCTTCAGGGAAGTGATGAGATAGCGTTGGTACTATATCATATGATAATGTGGCCCCTTTAGAGTGAGAGTTGCCTTTTATGATGGCTCAAGGTCATGTAGCTAAGAGTAGCAAAAAGGATCTAAGACACATTAATATTCTGAGTTTTCCCAGTCAGTTTCACTGACATCTCTAATTTAATAACATGCAGTCTATCTTTCAAAGTTTTAATAAATAATATTTTTCTGAGTATTTTTTCTAAACACAACAAGATTACCAGCTTCCTAGTCCACCACATTTACCTGTGCTTCTTAAGACCCAATAAACTATTCTGTTTATTTTGCATTTCATCGTGGTGGGACTCCTAGAGGAATATTCTCTGCTGAGGAGGAAATGCAATCAGCTATAGTGGTGACAAGACTCAAATTGCAAGGACTTAAATGAGATAATTTATGGGTCTGGAGAAACAGCTTGGCCATTAAGAGTGCTTGCTTCACAACTGTCTTAGTTAAATGTCTATTGCTGTGATAAATACCATGAGCACCAGCAACTTGGGGAGGAAAGGCCTTTATGACACCTAACAGGTTACAGGTCTTAGTGGAGTAGACTCAGGACAGGAACTTGGAGACAGGAAATGAAGCCATGGAGGAATGCTGCTTGTTGGTTTGCTCTCCACAACTTGCCCTGCCTGCTTTCTTATACCATCTAGGACCACATCCCCAACGACGTCATCACCTACAAGTGGGCTGGGTTCTCCCACATCAATCATTAATCGAGAAAATGTCCTATGGACTTGACTATGGTGATCTGATGGAGGTAGTTCCTCAATTGAGGGTTCTCCTCCCGGATAACTCCAGCTGTGTCAAGTTGACAGAAAATCAAGCAGGACAACAATCATGAACCTAGCAGCCATGTAGCAAACTGGGCACTCTGCACATTCCTATGATCCCAGCTCCAACTCAGCCAAAGACAGGAAGATCAGTGGAGTTTGCTGGCTTTCGAGCTAGCCTGGGAAACATAGGTCCCAGGTTGCGGGAAAGACCCTACCTCAGAGTAGGAGGCAGCAGATGATAAAAGAGGATACCTGACACCCCTCTTCTGGGCTGTGCACACAAGTACCTGGACACACATGTTCAAGTACACTCAGATGGACACATACACAAAAATCAACAAATAACCTCTTTAAGAAGACAGTTTTTCTATTTTATTTCATTTCATTTCATTATTATTCCTTGGATGTCTGTTTGTTTTCTAACAAGAAACAGAAAAAGTGTGGTTCCAGATGGGAGCGGTGTCGGGTACTGGAGGAGATTTACAAGAGGAGGAAGTATAATCAAAATATATTGTATGAAAACAATCTATTTTCAATTTTAAAGAGACAATTTATCACGTGCTCTTGACGGTAGGGCACAAATCTTTCATTTACAAGCCACTGCAAGCCGAGGTGTGACTTATAATCTGTGATGTCAGTAGTTGGTTATGCATGCTTGTCTTCTCCAGGCTGTAAGAGATGTGATTTTGAAACTTGGTGTCTTGTGTTTTGCTTTCCTCTCTTGCCCCAATGTCAGCAATCCAGGCCTGCTAAGAAATATCTATCCTCCCCAGCACGAGCAATCCAAGTTTAGGTCCAAGGTAGCTACTCCATCTCTTGCATGACTCACTGCCCAGTGAAAACAGGAAGAGTGATCAGGACATACGCACATTCTTTCACGTTAGGGTACTATCTGAAAGTAATAGGTGTCATGTTTTACCGTGCCTTGAGTTATCTTAACCTACATGTTCGCATGTACCCGAACAGCAACACTCCCACGAAGAACTGAAAGTTTCTTTAGTGGGTAGAAAAGAAATAATGCTTGACAATTGCTTGAGCCCTTTTCTGGGAAAATTCCTATTCCTTTAGCTAATGCATGACCTCCCAAGTCACTGTTTTCTCAGATCCAATGTGAAGTCCTATCAGTT
Organism: Microtus oregoni; assembly: GCF_018167655.1. Lineage (NCBI taxonomy): Eukaryota > Metazoa > Chordata > Mammalia > Rodentia > Cricetidae > Microtus > Microtus oregoni. Next base: position 27,287,856 of record NW_024543071.1, read on the forward strand.
TCGAAAACCCAACAAACCCACTCCGACCAGGAAATTCGTATCCCTCTAGCTGCTCTTCACTGAAGGCACGGGCAGTGAAGAGGCAAGATTCCCAGGGCAGCCATCAGAGAAACTTCCGACTGGAGAGGGGACATCTGTTGGTGGGAGCCTTTCCATGCCCAGCCACCCACGTCCTGGGGCCTTTCCAGATCCCTCTTAAGTTTTCCCTCCCCACCTCCTGTTTTCTTCTCCCTCATCACACATTCTCCCCTTTCAGCCTACATTCAACGTGAGGCAGCTTTGCCTTCTCCTGCCTGTCAGCCTGTGCTTGAGGGGGCTCGTTCTCCTCGTTAGCACCTTAGGAAATACTTTTCCTGAGTAAAGACAGATACCCACCCTGAAAGGAATTCTGATGAAGTCAGTGGCATACTGGCATTATCACGGTACTTCAGAAAACTATCAGGAAGCCCAGAAACGCATATAGAAGTCAAGGTCAAATGCCCAAAATCCTAGTAAATGTCTCCTGACGGAAAGTTAGCCTGGAAAAGGTGGAATTCCACATGGGTACCGAGATGAATGCTATCTTAGCATTTTAAAAATGGGTCACAAAGTAACTTTTCCTGTCTTCTTAGCCTCTCACCACGTCTTAGACGTCTGTATTCGTCTAAGGTCTATAATAATGTCCCCATGAACCACACATCAGTGATGTTATCTGCTCAGATGAGCCGTGCTGCTGCGGTTTAGATGTCAGCAACAAGTATCAATGAACCCCAGTTTCAGAAGGGGCTTCTGTCTTCCTGTTAGCTCCCTATTGCCATACATCAACTGTTCATATTTTCCTTCTCAATGCCTCTTCTCTGCTCCCCATATTCTCTCTCCCTATTGGTTTAAAGTAGATGAGTCTGCTAGCATTAAAGTCCACAAGCTCTACCTGACGTGCACTTGACACTGTCAATGGTATCCATCCAGCTTTTCCGGCATCCGCAACTGACCACCATTCATGGGCTTCCCGGATGGGGCAGATCTCAGATGCCACCAGCATCTTGCCCCAAACATGGTAGGTGGTAGCGTGCCTTTGATGCCACTGGAGGTGGAGGAGAGTCTAGAGCCCCATGCCACTCACAGACTGCCCCTAGGTTTGGATCCATTCCTGTAATGACAGAAATGATAGAATGCTCCTTTTTATAAGAAGTAGACTTTCAGGTTTTGCTTTCATGGAATGATACATGAACGTTTCATATGGTCAAAGGAAAGAAGCTCTGCACTCCTCTAGTTGTCGCAAGCAACTCCCACTGGTCTAACTCCGTCCAGATGTGGGTACCCAGTGCCCATGTAAATTAGATGGCTTTCTTCTGGGCACTGTCGAGAAGCTGCACTCTGACTCACACAGGGGGAAAAATGGAAAGAATGTGTGGCAACTCCACACAGGACATGCTATTTTAATAGTCCACGCTCTGTTGAAGGGAAAACCGGGGCTTTTGTACTGCAAACAGCAGCATTTGCATTTCGAGGGGCTAGACACTATCTCTCAGTACCAACCATGTCAACATGGCCTTTCGTCCTGGCTGACAGCTATTCCCGTAGCTGAATTTCTGGTTTGGGTTCGAAGTATTCTTGTCTAAGAGCCACATCTGTTCTCTGTCCCCAGCCTTGCTGTGGGGACTTTCTAAAAGGGAATAATTATTTTGAGATAATGGGCTCTCTGTAGTACCCACAGCACTTTCTGTTCTATTCTTCTCTCTCTCTCTCTCTCTCTCTCTCTCTCTCCCTCTCTCTTGTCCCCCTCCCTTCTGCCCTCCCTCTCTCATAGTGAGCCTAAGTCAGGCAAATACGGGCACAAAAAGTGCAATGCAAGAAGCGATTCACATTGCTTATCCTGCTTTATACCTCATAGAGTGTCCTGTGTTGGTGCATGTCATTAATCTCTGTCGCCAAATCTAACTCTAACAAAATGGAGAAGGAAGAAGAGAGGAGGGAGGAAGGAAGGAAGGAAGGAAGGAATCAAGGAAGGAAGGGAGGGAGGGAGGAAGGGAAGGAGGGAGGGAGGGAGGGAGGGAGGGAGGGAGGGAGGAAAGTAGAAAGAAAAAACAGCAGCCATCATCTCAGCTTTTCTGGGCCCACTTCTGGGCTCTTTGAGAAAACCTGCTCCCTGTGTGACAGAATAGAAATAGTCTTCAGGCAGCCTTTACCCAAATCCACCTTCTTCTCGTGAGACAGCAGGGAGACAACCCACAAATGTTGGGGGTGCCTTTCGATGCCAGAAATTTATTAGTATTTAATTACATTGCTGGGATGGCATGCTAGCAGGCCCTGGCCTTGCTCCAGTCCTGGTACTCACAAGTCTTGCTCTCACCCATCCCAGAGTCTGCCTTAGACACAATGGGGAGCATTGTGTCTGTATGTGTGCCTATCCCCAGCTGATCGTGTGGATGAGGAGTGGAAACCGGAGGAGAGGATAACTCATAACCGAGCACGTGTCATTAAAGCCCAAGTGCCCTCGGATGACAAAAACTCCTGCTGCTGACCAGGTTCTTGGCACACTCCAAGTGCTCTCTTATGCATCATCACGGTTGATCCCAGCAGCCATCCCGTGAAGAGGGCTGGGAACGCTGCACTCGGGTTTCACAGATGAGAGAAATGAAGCAGGAGTGGTAACTTGGCCAAGATCACACAGCTCCCAAGAAGAGAGAGAAAGGAGCTGAGCTCCTGCTCTCCAAGCCCACGATGGCTCCTGTGCACTAGAATACTTACTCTCAGAAACAAATAGGACCTCTATTCTCTGTGCCGTGACTGTTAATAGTCTACCTCTGTGTATCAAAACCCTCAAAAATGCACAGGTCCTTTAGACATTTAATTCTGAAAAATTACATCTCAAAAGAATGGCCTGCGTGCAACATACATAAATATCCATGTAAATAAATATTAGTCAGTTCATCATAGCCAGGACATCATGTCGACACGTGATATTGATTGCTGGGGATTCAGGGAAATCTGAGATGTTTTCAGCAGTGATGTCAGCTGCAAGACAACTTACGCTGTGCTAAAAACTGAGGTTGAAAATGCACAGGGTGTATGTGGAACTGATGAGGTGGTAGAGATGACTGTGTCTATGTCAGTGTGAGAGAAGCAGACTGAGGACCAAAAGTGGCCTGGGAGGTGTCCTACCCAGAGAATACAAGCCAGGCATGTCAAGGTTAGCCTTAGGCAGGTAGAAGGATGCTGAGGTAGAATGAAGTGATTAGCTGGAATCCATCACAACCCCAACCCTAGAGGCATGATTAAGGAAGAGGGAGAGATGGGCAGGGTAACTACGAGATTGATCTTGGTAACTCGGCAACAGTCTGGGACCAAAGGAACCCTTGGAGAGAAGGCAAGTCATATGATAGAAAGACGTGAGATGGCATAGCTCTGGCTCCGTGTGGAGCCTAGTCAGCCAGGGGCAGTGGGAAACTGGGCTGGAAAAGCAAAGGAGGCTACAGCCCAATACACACAGTGCTACCGCGATAACCAAGGCAACAGTAACTGAGGAAGTATTCCTGAGCACAAGTATATCCACTTTCAAGAATACAGAAAACATCTTAGGGACCAGATAAACATCATAGTTTATAATTTACCATAGCAAATGTCCAACATAAGGGATGCCTAATAGGAGGGAGAATGTGGCCATCAGAAGGGATATTCAAGTCAGGTGGGGTAGCACACACATGGGAGGACAAGGCAAGATCATCATTAGTTCAGTGTTAACCTGGGATACAAAATGAGACCCTGTCCCAAAATAATAAGAAAAAAACTGAAAAAATTACTTTAAAATATTAAAACGTTGCTCAAGGATGACATTTAACTATAAAAATGTGATGACATTAACTTTATAAGTTCCAAACACATAGATGTATACATCCTCTGTATGCATACACTTATGTGTATATGATCCATGTATGTGTATATATAATATTCTCAGAAATCTATATAGATGTACAAGACCCTCACAAGATAATGACCATAATAATAATAACAATCAAAAGTCTCCTGATTCCCCTGTTACAGATCCTTAATAAGAAAAACTTAATCCCCTTTATCTTAATATTCTTTATTTTACTTTATAAATTAGTTTTTGTACATATTTGCCCCTTTCCCACCTCCTCCCAGATCTGTTCCTCTCTCATTCCCTACCACCCAACTGTTTGTTAAGGTCCATGAAGTACAGCAATGTGGTGCCATGATTTTCTCAGATGTGTTGTCTTACACAGCAGTTAGGTATCACTGCTGGGGGCTTCTCTCGGAGGAAACTGACTCTCCCTCTCCCAGCAGTACCATTTAGGGAGTTTCTATAGAGACATCCTTGATGGTCCTTCAGTGGTCATGTCTCAGCATCCTGGTCGTTCCTGTCATGTTCTACCTGTCCACATCCTCTGACGGAAATGCCAAGCTCACAGCTGTTTACAATCAAGACTCACTCACCTGGGTCAATGACTCGCTTCCAATTTTTTGGAGAGCCAAAATTACCACCGGATTTGGTTCCAAGGTTGGAAGAAAAATGCCTCCCTTTCAAGTCCTGTGCCACACCTGTCACTTTGCCTAGAGACTGGCAGCCTCGCGTAGAGTGGCTCTATGAGTTTTGGCCTCCACCCCCCTCACTACAAAAATTGAAATTCAATGAAATTGAATTGGGCAGGGACAACACAGAATCCTCTTCAGTCCAGCCTGTCTACTCTCCCCATCAGTCCAGATCCCCTTCCCTGTTACAGACAAGTGACATTTTCAAAAAGAGGAGAGGCCATCGAACGTGTTTTCAGCACCAACCGAGTCTTTAGTCCTTGGCTCCATCCATCAAAAAACACCAGGCTGTAAGAAAGTTATAAGGAGAGTCGTGTAAGAGTGGAGTGGGAAGAGCATTTGGAGAGATTGCCCAGTGGGTGAGAGCGCAGCCGGCCGGAGGACTTGAGAGTAAACCCTCGGCATCTATGTAATGACCCAGGTGTGACTGTGCTCGCCAGTAACTCCTGCACTGGGGGCAGGGACAAGTAGAATTCCAGAACTCACTGGCTGCTCAGAAAGCTTGACAGAAAGGATTCAATAAGAGACCTCTATGTGTGCCCACAGACATGCACACTTCACACACACACAAGTGTGGTACACACACACACACACACACACAGAGAGTTCTAAGAGGGTATAAACAATTCTCTTTTCTCCTAAGATCTAAACCATGTTAAAGATAACCCTCAGGGCCGGGCGGTGGTGGCGCACACCTTTAATCCCAGCACTCAGGAGGCAGAGGCAGGCGGATCTCTGGGAGTTCGAGGACAGCCTGGTCTACAAGAGCTAGTTCCAGGACAGGAACCAAAAAAAGCTACGGAGAAACCCTGTCTCGAAAAAATCCCTCCCCCCCCAAAAAAGATAACCCTCAGGACAAAGACAGAGAAGAACCAAGACCAAAACTGCCATCCTCACTGCCAGCAAGACTGGTCAACAAGTAATTTTGGTGTACTATGGCTTCCATGTATGAGGATTCTGACCTTCAGTTCCTGTTCAGCCATATTTAACTTCTTCACCACTCCAGGGCCTTTAACACTCAGGTTGCTGCATGACCAAGGCCAGAGGGGACACATGTCCCAAGGACAAACACGTGCCAATAATCAAAGAATAGGAGATGGTACTGCCCATGACTACTTCCTCTCCCAAATTTGCCATATAGTAACATTCTACCCAGTATTCAAATGAGGGAAGGATAAGGATGGAGACTTAGTGGTCTTAGTTGGATTAGTACTTCTTCCTCAACATAGAAAGATCGGGAATCAAAAGGATGGCTCAGCTGTTTACAGTATTACTCTTGCAAAAGATCTGAGTTCAATGCCCAGCACCTACATTGGGTGGCTCACAACAGCCTCAGATGACCCTATGGCCTCTTTAGGTGCCTGTGTTCCCCTGCACAGCCCCACATTCAGATATACACAATATATATATACAATTTTTAAATAAAATAAAACTTTTTAAGCAAGAAAGATATGGAATTAAAAATGGACTTTTCCCCCGTAATGACAGAGACAAAGACTGTAGATAAGAAAAGTTGCCATAGGGTGAGATTATAGAACTTTTTATTGTTGTCCCCCTTTGTGTTGTTCTCTCTCTCTCTCTCTCTCTCTCTCTCTCTCTCTCTCTCTCTGTGTGTGTGTGTGTGTATGTGTGTGTGTGTGTGTGTGTGTAATATTTCACATTTCATAAGTAGACAATATATTTGAAATCAAGTTAAGCATTAAAAGTAATTATTTGGGATCATATTTTAATAAAGTCAAAGAGGAAAGAAAAGGAAAATCCCTCTGAAGGTCCATGCTCCTTGCCATCTGATGATAGCTGAGTTGGTGGCCTTTAGGAAGTAGCACTTTTGTACCACAGAAAGGAGCTTTCAGCCTTCAGCCCAGGGCAAGAGAAAAAGCTGTAAGAAACAAAATTTCAACAAGAAAATATTTTCTTCAAGCTCTATAAACACAGAATGAGACCACTAGTATATCTAAGCAGCTACTGGAGACTCCACAGTAGATCAAATCTATAGCAATAGGATTCTTAGGGGACACTCTTGGGGTATCCCTAGAGTGTGAATTTGAAAGAGAATGCCCCCCAGGCTCATATGTTTGAATTCTGAGTCCCAGCTAGTAGAATTGTTTGGGAAGGATTTGAGGGTGTGACCTTCTTGGAGGAGGTGCATTGCTGAGAGTGAGTTTTGAGGTTCCATAAACCCACGCCTAGACCAGGCCCAAGAGAGCTCTCTTTCTCCCCCCTCCCCACATTGCTGCCTGTGGTTTAAAGCTCTCAGCTATGCTCCAGTGCCATCCCTGTTGGCCTCCTGTCATGGATGATCACAGACTAACCCTCTGAACTATAAGCAAGTCCCCAGTTAAATGTTTTCTAAGAGTTATCTTGGTCACGGTGCCTCCTCACAACAGAACAGTAACTAAAGCATTTGATAAAAAGGAGGAAGAGGCTGAAACAGTATTTGCCAATGTATTTGTGAATTTGTATCACAAATATCTTTGACCATGGAAGCTTTTATTCATTTTGAAGGACTAATAGTATACAGATGGGTGGTTCTGAGATCCAGAGTCATCACCTCAGTCGGAATTGGTGATTTACTCAAACAGCTGTGACTGTGGCCCTCAGGACTGTACCCTGTGCCTTTCCAGAGAAGTTCAACATTCCATTCAAGAACATTCCTGTGCAATCAGATGGCATGGAGGACCACACCTTTGCTTATTTTCATTTTGTTAATTTCTTGTTCTTTCATCGGGTATTTCAAAATACCATTTATTTTTATCATAAAATTTTATTTTTAAGAAATAGTCCACACAAAAATAATGGGCTTCAAGATGTGGTTTTCATTTGTATAAAATCATTGTACCCTGCTCTTACCCCGCCTTCCCCAATCCTTCCTCTTGGACTTTGTGGATTTCCTTCCTTCTGCCAAAGAGTCCCCTTTCCCGCCATGCACATGGCCTACATGAACATATTTATTTAAGTATAAATTCTGCATATTTTGTCTTACCTCACCCCCCTCCTTTAGACTTGTTCCCTACCCTCTTTTACTTTCATGTTCTCTCTCTCTCTCTCTCTCTCTCTCTCTCTCTCTCTCTCTCTCTCTCTGTGTGTGTGTGTGTGTAGATAGATACATACATGTGTATCTATTTAAATAAGATTTTTGCTGTGCGATGGTGGCACACACCTTTAATCCCAGCACTTGGGAGATAGAGGCAGGCAGATCTCTGAGTTCGAGGCCAGCCTGGTCTGAGAGCTATCTCCAGGACAGGCTCCAGAGAAACCTTGTCTTGAAAAAAAAAAAAAAAGAAAGAAAGATTTTTCTTTTGATGGACTACAGAATGGTGCCAAATAAAATCAAAAGAGAAAATCAATGATGACTGACAAGCGATCTTGGGAAATAAATAAAACAGCTTCAACAATTTCTGCCAATCATCTCTAAATGAGAGCAGAACAAGAAGCCATGAGATATTGATTTATGTTTCCAGTTGGTTTTGTATTTCAAAAATATATTTCTTTATCAAACTGGAGTTTGAAAAGGCATAAGTAAACTGGAATGAGCTATGGTGTTTCAGATATATATTTATATGGAACAAATAGGTGGGAATTAAATGCTACATACACAAGCGCACAATCTTGTATGCAGACTTTTGCTGTGAAAGAGCCATTTTCTTAAAAGACAACAAATAAAATTGTCAAACATTGACCTCACTTATTAAGATCTGCAAGGCAAATAGCTAAATCAAGACTCAAGGAAAAGGGGAGGCTAAAGAGACAGGGCGTGGAGGTACTATGATCCCAATTTGTCCAAGAAAGGAAAAGAGGGAATGACCTTGAAATGGCAAAACATCTTTCTTTGTTTCAAACCTATTTCTAGGCATAGTAGAATATGTGAAGGATGGGACTTAATTTACTAGCAGTCATGGAAAAGGGAAGTCACCCAGTGTATCAGAAGTTTTCTTCCATAGTAAAGACTACTTAAAACTCAAAACCTGTAACTTGCGACAAGATACTTTCTCCTTGTGAGAAACTACCAGAGTTCCCTGCCTCAAATGAATTCTAAACTACAGGTCCTGAGGGAAAACCCATGGCTACTAAATGCCATGGCAACAAGCAGAGGGGATACTTAAGTGTTTACAGGCAAGCAAGTATGTAAGATACTTCAAGTGAACCATGCACACTTGTAACGGGGAAGCGCAGTCAACAAGGAACTGCAACATAGTCTCTACTCCCAAACTTGAGTTTCCTTTTCCTTTGGTGATGTTTAAACAACTTGCCTTGCTGCTCGAATGGTCATCAAAAGAGATTACTGATCTCCTTTAGGGTCTCCAACTGTTCTATTGCACAAACAGGAGCCGGCCTTAGCAAACACTTCCTGAAGAAGACAGAATTGAAGAAATCTTTATCCTCGAAGGCAGAAACGTCAACTGAACATGATTGATTACTCTTCTCCCTACCATGAAATTTAATCTGCATTTAGTTTTTAGAGGGGACTTTTAATGTTGCTGGGAACAAGAGGAGTGAAGTCTGCTCGGCACAGAGGGCTAGGGCATCTGCTCTTTCAAAACTGTAGGTTAGAGTAACAGTTCTTGTCAGGTAGCACTCTGGGAAGAAGGGGGCAGCTAATTCTAACCTTTGTGCACCCCCAAACTCTCATGCCCGCCATTCTCCATGCCATCCCCATTCTCCGAATCTCCAGCCCCATCTGGGTTACATTCTCTTCTGGACAGTTCTTGGACTTCAAACTCTGGTTCCTTACTATCTATAGTCACGGTGGGGGAGGAAGAGGCATTTACAATAAAGTGGCAAGGCTATTTCATAGAAGAAATTTTGTTGAAGATGAGGTACAGGTATGATTTGCGGAGCATATGACACCAAGAGAGGCAGATGGGAGGGCAGAGGAGAGAAAAGAGGAAATACCCCAGTCCCTACCTGGAAACAGTTTGTGAAGCAGCCCGTGTAAGTTGAATGTGCCTTGTCTGAAATGCTTGTGACCCGAAGTGCTCAGGAGTCAGATTCTCCCTAACAAAAGATTAACACAAAATATCCAAAAAAATATGGGACACCATGAAGGCCAAACCTAAGAATAATAGGTCCAGAAGAAGGGAAAGAAGTTCAACTTAAAAGCACAGAAAACATATTTAACAAAATTATAGAAGAATATCTTCCCAACCTAAAGAAAGATATGCCTATGAAGATAAAAGAAGCTTACAGAACACCAAATAGACTGGATCAAAAAAAAAAAAAGTCCCCTTGCCACATAATCATCAAAACACTAAACATACAAAATAAAGAAAAATAATAAAAGCTGCAAAGGAAAGAGGACAAATAACATATAAAGGCAGACCTATCAGCTCAATAAAAATCAATAAATATATAAATAAAAGAGTCAGAGTCTCTTACATTATGGAATATGCAAATTCCAAATGAAATATCTTAAGAGATGGGGCTTAAGGCCAAACAGAAAATTTATTAATGACTTCTTGTGTGTGCGCAAATATATATAATATATTAAATATGTATGATATATAATAATTTATATATAATCCCTCCAGGGAATGTATACAATATTTTAGTGTGTGTAGGTTTTTTACTAGGGTCCCTCATACAAGGTTAAGTATCCAATTTTCCTCTTGGGATGCCATGTTCACGTTCAAGAACTTTTGGATTTAGAACATTTCAAAAATCAAATTAGAGAGGTTCAACCGTGTGTGTGTGTGTGTGTGTGTGTGTGTGTGTGTGTGCAAGCACATGCACACATGCTTCAAATGAAGGGAATTAACCTCCATAGGCGAAATGAGAAGGAAAAGTTTGGGGGTCTGAATTGAACAGGTTTAAGCAAGAAGAATTTGGAGCACATCCCATGGACTTGGAGTTTTGGGAAAGGTGAAAGTAAAATAAGGGTTGGGAGGGGAATAAAACCGCAAGAGGAGACTTTCACAGCCCAAGGTGCATTTTGAGAGGTGGAACAGAGTGTGCCACTCTCTTCTCTGGGCACCTAGGCTATTGAAGCTGGTGAATCAGTTCTGGTGTTCCTGGTCATGGCAAACCCCTGCACAGGAAGGGATGCGTCTGTATGTGCATGGGGAGTGGCTTGCTCACTCAGCAATTTACCCATTCTGATGGAAATGCCTTTCCATCTTTACTTTCCACTAAGCTACAGGATTCGAATTTTGTAGAATTTTAACTTACCTCCATTCATGCAATGGCAAGTCAAAAGCCACGGGGCCTATGTTTATGTAATGCAGATACATTTCAAAACAAAACACGAGCCACGCCTTGCCTCTTGCAAAAGCAATTGCACAGAATCGTAAGTAAGTCGACCCAGTCTTCGCTCAGGAAGACTCTTTCATTTTGTTTGGTCTGCATCCCAATTCGTGTTTTGTTTTAGAATTCTGCTCGTTTTCCTTCCTTGCAAAGGAGCTATTTAAGGCTAAGTCTCAATTTCCTCAAACACACTGGTTAAAAATGAATTATTGATTAGAGAGAATGAAATGCTATCATCCCGGATATCTTGTTTTCTTCCTCAGCTCCAGCTGTGTGCTTACCACTGGTCCTCTCTAATTTCTGCATGGAAAAACAAATGTACTGAAGGCAGGAAGGGACTGTGCCTGCAGCCAGCGGGTGGGGGGTGGGGGGAACTGCACGACTGTAACTCTGGTGGAATCCCTTCAAGATGGCGTTGCAACAGAAATTGACCATGGCAGTCAGAAAGAAATCTGTCATGCCAGAAGCTGAGATGGGTGGTGGCTGGTGACGGACTAATCTAATAAGTTTTAATGAGTGAAAGTCAAGAAAGACTAAGAAGAAGAAGAAATGAAAGCACAGCTCTGTCTGCAAACGCCTTGGCTCTGGGACTACACAGAAAGCCACGCCGGGAGCTGGGGATGCTGTGGGAAATGGAGAGAGGGAAAAAAGTCATTTCTGTTTACAAGCTGGATAAACTTGGATAACACAGAGACACTCTGACACTGAGTCATGAAGCAGGGCCAGGATAACCAGAACTGACCGTTAGAAGGAAGCAGGGAGTAGCCAGAAGAAACCTCAGCTTTTTATTTTTATTTCCCTTATGCAGAGAAAATAGACCAACAGTTGTGGGCATTAAAGAGGCCGTATGAAGATAAAACGAAACATTTATAAATCCTACAACTAGTCAGGCCTCCTTTAAAGGATCACATCACTACAGCGCTTGCAGCATGAGGGTCAGAGCTGGGGCAGTGGGCCCCATGCAGACTGTGGTTGTCAGTCTGAGATGGTCACCAGAAAGGGGGCGTATTATTCATGAACAGAAAAGTAGCCACCATGAGGAGGAATCTAGGGGCTATCATTTATGTTTTTTTGATGTCACAAAGAAGCAATATTGGTTCCTGCCTTAAGCAAAGACTTAAGGAGAAGCAATACTCCCTAGCGAAGTTGTAGATCAACACAGGTGATCAAGCAAGTCAGAAGAGCTCTCTCAAACAAGTCTCACATGCCATCTCCAAGAGCCTGTGTTCAAAACTTCCCATGGTCCTCCGTGGTTGGGAGAACAGGGAGAGGCTACCCAGGTCATAAAGTCAGCTAGGGCCTGGCAAGGGGATGCAACAGGAAGATTGGATCTGGGAGATAAAAGTAGGAGGTGGATGCTAATGTGGTACTATAGAAATAGTATTCTATATTTATAATGTATTTGCTCATTATATTATATATTTCTAAAGGTCTTTACAGATGTGCACCTTAGCAATGTTCTGTTGTAAGTATTATCTCATCTAATTCCTGGAATCAAAATACTTAGTTTTCAAATTCCAACTCTTACTCGTGGCAGTCTTTGGTCAGTTATGTCTCTGAGCTGAAGTCTCACCATCTGCGAGACAAAGATAACCAAAGCTGCAACTTTCAAGTTCCAATTTACAAAAGGACAATGAAGGTCAGCATGTGGCTTGCCTAACACTGAAAGTGCAGGCCCTCACAGATGAAAGCCAGAAAAGGTATCATCTGGCTGGGCATGGGAGCCGAGAATGCCTGCAATTCCAGCCTGGGATGCTGAGGTGGGGTGTTTACATGTTTCAGGCCAGTCTGGGCTACATAGAGAAAAAGGAAGGAAGGAAGGAAGGAAGGAAGGAAGGAAGGAAGGAAGGGAGGGAGGGAAGAGAAAAAAGAAAAGAAAAGACTTTATCCAACCAAACACAAAGAGTTTTGGACAGTGGAGACCTGGAGCTATGCGTCCATATGTTTACACCCCATCAGAAGAACAAATGAACTTCAGAGTTTTGTTTGTGTTTGTTTTTGTTTTTTCAAAGGAAAAATCTGACAGAAAACAGTTTTTCCAGTGTTTGTTTTGCATCTCAGAGGCAGAACCACTCTGATTGCCTTCCAGGAAGATTCAGGTTTTACAGTTGGGAGAGATAGCCAGGTCTAAAAATATAAGAAGTGGGCACTGTTCGTCAGAGGAAGATTTGATCCAGAAGCCTGGACACAGCCAAGTGTACATGCTGTCCCTGGGGTCACATCACACAGCCCACCCCATAAAACATCAATGTCTGGAGTCTCCCTGGACTGACTCACTGTGACGGGAGTTGGAGACGTGCTCCTTAGAGCACCTAAAACTTCTTTCGAAACTACCGCCGTCACTGCATGGAACATGTGTTAATGGATTGCAGGGTCGCCTTTCAAGTCAGGAAGCACTGGGCACGGTAGCCTGTCCCTGGCAGCTCAAGGGCATCCTCCTGTATTCTACTGGGCTGTGTGTGTTCATTCTCCTGCAGCATTTTGAAACATCTCAGAAAAGGATTTCCAGTAAGCCAAAAACATCTAGATGACGAACAGTTTTCTGATTGCCCTCTGTGCTTCTGTTCTTACTTTTGTCTTCTCATACCGTGACTGTCATCTCGCCCCTGCCTACCAATCTGTCTTTTTCTCTCTCCAAACCCCTTAACTCGCCTTTTCTCACCTACTATAGGAGCCAAGGTTTATAAAGTGGGTTGTAAAACGAGTACAAATAACACTTTAAAACGGATGAATTTTATGATATGTGAATTATGGCTCAATAAAACTATTTTAAAGTACATTACAGACTATAAAATCTTAGGAAAGGTGAGATAGCACGTTGGTCTGTTTATGTTGATAATAAACTATTCCACTCTTTTACGTAAAAATTAAGAAACACAGACAGGCTCTGCTGAGACTTAGAATTCCCTGGACAAGCAGTGTGGTGTCCGGTCTTCATAGTTTTCCACGGCCATGGTCTCTTCTTCAGCTTTGTTCTTAATCCTGAAAGTAAACGTGATTTTAAATGAGATGCAGTGTGCCCATGCCTTCTTTGAGTAAAGCCTCCCTCATCTTCCTCACTCATGTGGCATTTAGGGAAGTGTTAGGTCCTAGGGAACAACATGAATCCCCAAGTGATTTGAGAACAAGTCAGTCCCTGTGTGGATTTTAGATGCAAATCACTAGGGGAAACTATGAGTTTTTGTGCTTTCTGGCATTTTTTTCATCATATCTCCATGACCATCAAGTCCAGTTTTCAGAGAAGCACATGGGAGTCCCCTTAGCCCACCTTTGGAACACTGTCTGTGGTGTGGCAGTTCTTAACCAAAAGCTCCAGTTTTCTGATGCATTCTCTAGCTCTTTCCTATGGAGAAAGAGGAACCTCAAACTCAAAGTACAATTGCTGAAGACACAGCAGCACCTGGTAATGTATTAGAAACTCGAAACCTCAGGGTCCGCCCAACAACTGTGAAATCAGAAGCAGCCTTTTAACAAGACTCTGGGGTGATTCGCATGCACATTAAAGTTTGCAAAGCACTGCTCCTGAGAGCGCTGTGCATCTGCACACCCAAAGCACACAGCAATTCATCCACTGCAATAACCATGGCTCTCAGAGTCCTTAGATAAGCCATGCCAAACTAATAGGCCACAGAGAGCTGCATCTCGCTGGCCAGGAGCAGAGCGGTGCCCAGGCGGCCGAATGAGTCTTCAACTTTCTCCTCAAATAGCCAGAGAACATAGCTGCTCTCTTCATCATGGTTATTAACCTCAGAATCTCATCTCTGGTGACTCAGCTTCTTTCGCCTGTGCCGTAATCATCAGCCTGTCAGCCACATTCAAAGCTGGGTCTCTTTCCTTTGTTGCAAAACTTCATCTGTGTTCTTGCCACTACCCTCGGTTCAAGCTCAGCTCTACTCATCTTGACACGGATTCATTCATCCTTTCGTTCCCATGAGCAACGCTTGCTGCACTTCATACCAGGTAGTCCTGGCATCATCTAGACACCGACTCATTCATCCTTTCATTCCCCTGAGCAATGTTTGCTGCACTTTATACCTGGTAGTTCTGGCATCTCCCGTATTTCTCATTCACTAACCACTGTGTAGACTATTGCGTCCCTCCCATGCCCGTAGGCTTACTTGCTTCCTAACTCTTAGTCTCCACTTCTTACATTGTACTAGAAACATTGTTTAAATAGATTACTTCCATCCTTAAGGAACTAATACTTTAATTAAGAAGGCAAGACTTGGAACTTTGAAGTAGATGAAGAACAAGCTCTCAAGTCCACAGAGGAAGGATGAATGCTTCCAAGAATCCACACTGGACTGTGCTCAAGTCCAGAATCTGCTGACTTACTTCTGGGATCTAGACAGTTTTACTGTCATCCTAGATTTCAGTTTTCTCAATACTTGAAATGATAAGAATAAGAAGTGTTCAAAATCCTATCTAGTCTTTGGCGATTCAGATTCCCCAAGGATGGCATCCCAAACCCATTTCCATACAGAAACATTAAAGAAGATATTCACTAGAGATTTGAACTAGGGAGACTGTATATGATCGTGATTGACAGTTCTTGTTTTGATACCAGACAGATCTAAAGCTAAGACCTCTCTTGGCCTTGACAAGCGACTTTATCTCTTTGATCCTCTATCTCATCATCTGCGACGTGGGGATGAGGGTGGCATCTCCTTCTTGGGTTGTAGTCAAACAGAGTAATTGGGAAGAAGTTCTTAGCATAGGACCTCACATAAGGTATGTGCTTAAAGAGAAATCAATGGTGCTGATGACAGTAATTTCAAGATCTCAGTGAAAAATGCAGATCTTTCCAGTAAGGATAACTTCATCCCTGGTGTAGGAGAACTAACCAGATATGTAAGATTAGCTTCAAGGATAATGGCCCGTGAGGAGGGAAAAAGATACTGAAGGCGTGTCTGGTAAATGTAAACACCTAAAAGACCCATCCTTTGTAGCTCCTCTTCAAGCTCCACCACCGTGGGCTGGGCAGATGGCTTAGTGGGTAAAGTGATTGCCGTGCAACCATGAGGACCTGAGTTTGACACCCAGAACTCACTCGCTCCTGCCACCCTCATACACACACACACACACACACACACACACACACACACACACCAGAACACGATGCTTTACTTGTAACTGAGATGTTAGACAGGCAAAGAAGCAAATCCCCAGAGTTTGGCTGAGCCAATCAGTAAGCCCTAGGTCAGCAAGAAGAGATCCTAAGAAAACAAGGTGGATAGATACTGAGGGACAACATGTAGGGATGTCCTCTGCTCTACCCCACATGCTTACACGTGTATACACACTCCTGGATCATCTCAAGAGATTCCTTTTATACACACATGGTTAGTATTTCTTCCCACTCTGATTAAACTGGAGGAAATGTGCGATAGTGCTCTTGTGTATGGAAGATAGCAAGGAGCTAAGGTCACACTCTGTCTGTGAGTTCTGACTCAGATAATCCAGTAGAAACATATTGAGGGTTGCTAAGCATTCCATGTCACTGTCGGTATAGCTATAACTGAAACTCATATTTTAGGAGCATGGATCAAGCCCTTCAGGCATTGCGAGAAGCATATGGTAGCTATTACTTAGCCTAAACAAGAGAACAAGAGTCCATACAGCCTGTGTTCATCCTAATCTTCTGCAACCTCAGGGTTATCCAGATCAGACAATACTCCAGTTTGACCAGTGGAGGCAAGCAGTATTTCCAAGAGACCTTCCAGAAGTGGACACAGGGAAGAACTTCTCCTGACTGACCAGAGCTTCACTGTTGATTGGCACTCTTCACTTGAGACTGGGGCATCTGGGATGACAGGATCACCTCTGCGCTTCCTACACTGCCTCAAGCCTGTACCCAAACAAACAAAAGGTTGAACAACAACAGAGGTCCCTAGTGAGGTGGATTTCAGCAAACTGTCTCAGCAATGCACACATTATACACACCTATCATCGGAATCAGGCATAATTTCATCATCTGTAACCTAGTAATTTATTAGACAAAAGGAAGAGATGGAAGATGGATGCAAACCTTCAGAGCACACAGAGCCTAGGCTGTGACCAGATGGAGAAATAAGGCAATTAAGCTGGTAAGGAGACATCATAAGGAAGTTTTCTCAACCCCTTCCTTTCACCCCTCTCTCAGAGGTTCGGCAAGTGATTGATTACTGAGTGTTGAGTATATTAGCAATCACCGTATGTACTTAACGGTTTCCAAAGTCCTGAAAATCTGCTCTGTAAGTACTGCCATATGGGAAGAAGAAGCGGTGACCTGAATGGGGCCAAGGATGATAAGCAGATTACCTATGACTTGACAGCAGTCAGTCCAGGTAAATGAAAGTGCGTTTCAGGGACTCACCTGAGGAACCCCATGCAGTCAGAAATTCGGAACAATAACTCCTCTCTCTGTGTCCTATCTTCCCGCCCAAGAGATATGTCCTGCAATGGATGTGAATGGTTTTCCTGGGAGTGAGGGGCTCTTGGCTCCTCATTGTCTGTGCTGGTTACTTTTACTATCACTGTGATAAAAAAATATTCCTGACAAGCCAGGTGGTGGTGGTGCACACCTTTAATCCCAGCACTTTGGAGGCAGAGGCAGGCAGATCTCTTTGAGTTCGAGGCTAGCCTGCTCTACAAGAACTAGTTCCAGGACAGCTAGGACTGTTACACAGAGGAAACACTGTCTCAAAAGAAAAAAAAAATCCTGACCAAAGCAACTTTAGGGACAAAGGGTCTGTTGTGGCTCACAGTTCAAGAGTACAGCTCATGGCAGCAGAGAAGTCAAGGAGGCAGAAACTCAAAGCAGCTGTTCAAGCCACGTTCATAGTCTGATAGAGAGTGATGGAAATAGTGCTAGACCTGAGCTTACTTTCTCCATTTTCCACACTGAAGGATCCCAATTGGGAGTCGGTACAGCCCACGAATCAGATAGATCTCCCCACAGCAGTTAACTGATCGAGACAATCCCGTACAGGCACACGCAACCTTAACACTATTCCTGCGACCACTAACTCACCAACATTTACGTCAGCAGAAACTGCTGCCTCACTACTAGAGTGGGTAGCAGGAAGCACTAATTAGAAAATGTCAGGATAGTGATGTGTTGATAGTTATTTAGCAGTGACCGGGGGGGGGGGGGGGAGGGTGAGTCTTGATGGTTGGCATTCATTCATTTCTGCCATATAAATATTCCCAGTGCCGTTGATTTTTAAATTACTAGCAATGTTAATGGGCCTGTAAAAATCCCTAAAAAATTAACAATAAAAAGCTACTACCCCAGGGATATTAGGAGTCCCCTGGGAAATATAGATTTTGTTTTGCTGTATTCTGGTACCTAGGAAATGGGAGGATTACCCAAATTTTCTCTCAGAGTGCACATAAGGTAACAAAAATCTGGAATAGCTAAGACTTCCTATGAGTTGAACTTCATGACCCTGAGGCAGGCACTGGCTTATTTACTGGATACAGGACACAGCTAGTTTGACATAAGGTACATTCTTGCATGTCACTTTTTAAAAAAATATTTTGATGTTTTGAGATAACACTCTCACTTTGCAAAGTAGGCTGGCCTCAAACGTTTGGTAATCCTCCAACCTCAGCATCTTGTGTGCTGGGATTACAGGCTTGCAATATGACACCTGGCCTTCAGTCTGTTCTAACTTATCCAGAGGGGACAATTTTAGTCTTATTTTCCAAAAAGATGTTAGTTAGTCCACAGAAGTTTGGGGCAATGGACATATCAAGGCAAGGCTCCCAGTAGCAATGTTCTGGACCATCAGAAAATCTACATGCCACCAGTACTGACTGGCAGATTCTAGACTAGATATCCCATGGCAGGGTCTGCCCCACAGTAGCCTCTGCTGGCAGTCTGACTACTTCTACAGACACTGAAAGCAAGATGTAAGATTCACAGGGAAGTCAAAGTATGCTACAGGCTTTTGATCCCAACACAAAGGAAGCTGAATAAAGCAAGTTCTAGGCCAGCCTAGGCTACATAGTAAGACCTGCCTCACAAAAAAAAAAAAAAAAAAAAAAAAAAAAAAAAAAACAGAAGAAAGAGGGGAAAGAAAAAAGGGACAGAAAAAAATAAATTCTATACAAAATGCATTTGTCCTGGGCTCTCTTGTGAACTTATGACTGGGCTCTCAGAAAATGTGCGATTACCAGGGATATGGGTGGGTCCTGTACCACCTCCTACCCCTAAAGAAAAGTTTGGGTTTGAGCTTTGTACTAGGGTGAGGAGATTCATAACACAGACATTTTCCAAATAAAGAAGTTAGGGGCAAGTCTCATTCTTGAAATATGGTGTGAATTAGCTCCAGCCCTCCCCTGTTTTAACAGAGAAGTTGGCCCTGGAATCTGACTCACTGTTTCTGCAAAGAAAACGCCGTCTTGCAGGGGAGGACTGTGTTGCCCATTCTGCCCTTTGCTTCCCTGCTTATATCACTGCCACCAGCTCCAGCAGTGGGTCGTGAACACAGCCATGCCTTCCAGGCAGGCAGGCCTACTGGCCTAGCCTCTCCGCGCCTCTGTTTTGGCATCTATAAAATAGGAAGGACAACACTCTTACCACACTGCCTCATTTGGTTGTGATGGGGAGTCAATAAAATCTAGGTAACGAAACTTGTATCCCATGGGAATGAAAAACTTGCAAAAACTTCTTATGAAGGGCTGTGAGACAGTGGAAGAAAGTGAATTCTAGAGTTACATCTCTTTCTCTTAGCTAAAGATCACTGACTAACGATATGGCAGAGCAGACAAAGGTATTTGCCACGAAGCCTCAAAACCTGAGTTCTATCCCAGCAACCCACATGCTGAAAGGAAAGAACTGACCACACAAACTCACAAACTATTCTTTGATTTGTGTATGGGTGCTATGAAATGCATACCCTCACCCCAACACATACCCACAAACAAATAGATAACAAGAGTAGTAGAATGGCAGTGGTGATGGTAGTGATGGAGGTGGTGGTGGTAGTGGTGCTGGTGGTGGCGATGGTGATGGTGGTGATGATGGTGATGATGGTGGTGGCGTTGGTGATGGTGGTGGCAATGGTGCTGGTGGTGGCGATGGTGATGGTGGTGGCGATGGTGATGGTGACGGTGGTAATGGTGGTGATGGTGGAATGGGAATGGTGAGGGTGATTCCTGTTAGCATGGTTGCTGTTACAATTTAATACATTGTGACAGGCTGGGCATACAGCTAAATGGTAATATATGAGCAGTGAATGCTCTGATTTCAATTCACAACACTACAAGAAAAGTAATAAAGCTGATAATAGTGTAACCTGGATGCAGACCAGCTGACTAATAATAATTGCTCAGTAAATGATAGAATGATTTATGTCAGCACACAGCATAGCTTAAGTAAGAATGTAGTTGGGCTCCTTATTACTTCCAGTCTGGTTGCTTTCTCAGAAACTGCTGAGTACCCTGGCTAAGATTTTAAAGAAGCACAGTTTTCTATTTCAAACATTTGTATCACATAAAGTATATCATTTTTCACACATAAAACACCTCTTTGTCTCATGTGCTCCACATGCCAGCCTTTCGAAGCAATCAGAACACCCCATGAGGGAAGTCTACCACACTGTCTGCCTGACAAGATCTTCCTTCAACAGATAAGTGATTGTCCAGGTCACATAGCAAATCAGTGACAGGGCTGAGGTCAAAGCAGGGGACTTCCGGCTTTGCGTAGTGAGCCCCTCCCAGGACTTCATCTGCGCTTCATGGCTGTGCCTCTGTTTTCAGTCAAGAGGCGGTCGCTCACCCTGTTCTCCCAGTCAGCCACCACGCTAAGTCAGTCCTGCTGATGCGAGGATGAACTAAATAGGTGCTTGCCCTCTGACCAAGATAATTCAGGAAAACATTCCACCCCATCCCCAGGGGAGTCACCAGAAAATGTTTCTACCCCTTGTATGACCCTCAGTATTTCAAAAACTGCACTTGCAAGCAGAATAACCAAATTTCAGAAGAGACAACGATTCTCACTGTAGACATACCTTGTAAAATTAAAAATAATAACAAAATATTAAAATCATTGAAGTGAAATTTCAAAAGCTTAGCTTTCTTAACTTGCTGAATTTTTCCCTTTTTTTTTTTCCAAATTAACTATATTGCTAGCAAGGTTGGTTAGTTTGCCAAAAGAAGCCTAAATTTGATGCCAACGTGTATTATTTTCAACACACAAAACTTTTAAAAGCTCTTAAATGTCTTTGAGTTGAGGTATCCTTAGATAACTCACCCCCTGGCTTTTCTTTGACCCCAGCCTCTGTGAGAAGAAGATATAAAACACTGTGGGCTCCAGAATGTTCTGTCCTTGGAAGATCTCCATTTGATGTTTTTGGCCAAAAGTCCCATTAATTCCCCCATGACTAAGGCACTTTGGGGTCAGCAGAACTTGGGGTCTATAGGGATTTCAGAAGAAGGACAAGCTCAGGCTGCATGGTCCAGAAACTTGGGGTAAAGCCAGACCCTGCTACAAGGATTGAAAAGAGAGTTCACTCAGGGCAGCCATTTCCTGATAATTGTCCTGAAACTAACACCGTCCTCTGCTGTGCCCAGTAATGACAGAGGCTCTCGCTTCCTAAGAGGTCAGTAAGGACCAACCACTTTACAAACGGTTTTGATAAATCCTATGAACAATAAAGGCGTCATAATTCCTCCTTCACAGGGGCACACTAGACACAAGGGTTAAGAATGTCTGCTAAGGTCACAAGGAAAGCAAAGGTAGGGCTTGCAGAGCAATCTGCCTTCCCGACCTCTCTCATCTGCTGCCTCATGCTCTTCCCCTCAGGGTGGTGAGATGAGAGATAAAAACTCTGATACACAGGAATCTTCCATTCTTGTTCTAAACATATTTTCTAATTACCACCTACATACCCAGCGCTATATTAGGCACTGAGGAATGTTAACGAAGAATTCTGGGTTTGGCTTTGTCTTTGACTTGGGGGAAAAAATGCTTCTTTTTCCAATGATCTTTTTCTTGAGCCACTAAAACTCAGCAGTTCTTTTCTGGGGCTATCAGAATTATTAATACTTTTTTAAAACATGCAACTCTATTCACAGTAGTTTTGATTCTCATAGACCCCATTTAAGATAATTCCTGTCAAAGTGATAATTCAAAATGTCTGTTCAAGAAATTTGAGTCCCTTCGTGTACACTGTATTTTTGTTTTGTTTTTGGAGCACAACGGATTGCCTTTATTTTCACACGCATGCCCATTTCAGCATTAAGTGGTCCAGAAGAGAGTGGGGAGGGAGACAACAAGACTAGACCCACCGATCTGAAGTTGCTGTGACACAGGGCTCCTCCAGGTCCCTATGCAGGTTTGAGGAGCAGCAACACTGAAACCTGCGTCGGTAGGGTCAGGGCACCGTGTCCCAGCTGTCTGTTAGGCTCCACATCAGACCCGATGGGTGAGAAGATGCCGTTGGTGTCAGGGTGACATTGAAGAGGCTTGATGTGTAAGAGTAATTATAAGGAAAGAAATCAACTCAGAACCTCGCTCTCTGTGTGGCCTTTCTCCTGGTGTAATCAGCCAGGACCCTGAGAGCTGGCAGGTCTGAGCCACCCTGAAAGCTGTATTTTTTAAAGAAATACCAAGCCGTTCTTAAAACCACAAAGACTAGCACTGGCCTTTCTGTTCAAATGACCTGTGAGTCTGGGTTATAATTAGCTGTGGATTCGCTGTCCTGGGCAGGGCAATCAGAACTGCATTGTCCGGGATTTCAAACTCGGAATAGGGTGGAGGAATAGGCAAAATGAAGAACAACTTTCTAACAAAACATCTCCCATGCTATGTGTTGCTTTAAAAGTGAAATCCTTTCCCAATATAGACTTTGGGACTTTGACATAATGGGACAGTCATATTAAAAGGTTTACTGTGAGACACGCAGTTTGATATAAGTCCAGTGGGTCCACACTGATACCCCTCAGCCTCAAGTCCAATTCTCAGATTCATGGGGATTTGTCCTCTTCAAACTCTAAGCATCGTTTTAGAGACTGGATTTCATCTGTACATTTGATTAAGTTTTCGTCTTCTTTTACTTAGAGAATCAGACCAATGTCTTCTCCCTAAATGACCTGGAAAGGGAAGGGAAACTGGAACAAATTACATCCTAATGAGTTCTCAGAGATTGCTACACGTCCACCTGGATTCCACTCAATTTGGGAGGCTGAGTGCTTGACACACCCACTCCATGAAGCAAGAGGGGCTGGTAATTCCATCTCGGATTTCTCAGTCGGAAGCTGGGCCAGTCCATTAGCTCTACTGAGTCACAGCGCGAGTTCGGACTCGTCTCTCTACCCACCCTTGTGACCAAAGAAAGAGTTTCAATTGGCTCATCACCTTTTTAAAAAAAATCTTCATCAATTATTTGATACAGAGTCTCAGAGGATCACAGATGCATCAGCAGTTCTCCAAGGAGCTTGTGAAACTAATGGCAAAAGTCAATATGGCGGTGGCAAAAGGATGGGGAAAAATAAATACAGCGCCAGCAAAAAGATTATTACTGTAAGTGAACCAAAGTTCAAATAGGATCCATCAAGGTAAATTAGTAACAGCCCCAAGAATTTAGTCTTACAAGAAAATCAAAAGGTGAACAAACATTTAATTTGTTAAATAATTTAAATAAGCCATAATAGTTAATATTCTGTTTATCTCCCACCGCCACCAGCAAGGCGGTATCGCCATGTCCCAGCCACAGGACTCCTGTTCTTTACTTCCTGCCCTTCTTCCTCCTTCCACCCTTCTCTCTTTCCCTTTATCTCCTCCTTATTGATTTTTGCCCCCCGCCAAAGGATTTCACCCCAATGATGCTGGTCTCTTGTTTAAACACAGCTGATTTCTCAGTCCCAATAAAGTAAAGGTATCGTTTCTATGATTTCTTAATTAAAATGTACCACAGGAACAGCCCCAACAGAGACGTCAGGGAGTCCCAAACTTCCTTCTTAAATGTCCAAAGGCATCCCTTTACATTGTTCCCAGCATTGCCGTCTGAGTTCCCACGGCAATTCTTTCTTCTCTGACCACTTCCAGCCTGTTCCAGCTGTCTCCCCAGTCCCCGCCCAAAGGAGCATGGTCAAATGCACCGCAGTAATATCACCTGTTCCGGATTCCAATTCCTGTCCTGCTCCTGCGATAGGACACTAAGCAAAACCAATGGGGAGAGCTTTATCTCATCTACACTTTACCGTACACCATCGAGAGAAGCCAGGGTCGGAGCTCAAGGCGGCAGAGACCCGGAGGCAGGACTGAACTAAAGCAGAGACCATGGGGAAATTCTTCTTAGTGGCTTGCTTTCTGCTGCCTTCCTTCTACAGCCCAGGACCACTAGGCCAGCGGTAGCATTGCTCACGATAGGTGAAGCCCTGCTCTATCATCAGTTAAGAACATGCCGTACAGATAGGCCCAGAGACCAAACTCATGTTGGAAGTTTCTCAGTTGAGGTTTTCTATTCCCATGCGTCTCTAGTTTCTGTCAACTTGGCAAAAAACTAAACATCCCAGGACCTCAAGTACACATGATCAAATACAAACCTCTCCAATTATATACTCAAAATACCAAAATCACAAACTAAAGAAACAATATAAAATCTGTCAGAGAAAGGCAGCAACTCACAAAGGCAAACACATCAGAATAACACCAGATAGCTCATCCACAACTCTTAAAGCTGGGTAAGCCTGAAGGGAAGAAGGGAGTAACTGCCAACCAAGACTGGGATATGCCCAGCAAAGTTATCTTTTAAAACTGACAGAGACATGAGGACATTTTCAAGGAATGTTAAGGCAGTTTACGACCAGCAAGCCGGTGTTGTAGAAGATGCCTAAATGCATATTGTATACAGAGGAGGAAGAAGGTAGCCTCAGACCTCAGAGGAACAGGTGAATACAGGAGATTTAGGAAAAAAAACAGCATATCAACAAACACATAGAACGGAGAGTATATAAAATAAAGTTGGCTTTATTCTAAGAATTCAACATTTGCTTTAATCCACCTCTCAGCACCAGCTGAATGTCCTTTTGGGACATTTAAAAAGAGAAGCACAAACTTGTCAGCACAAACTCTCCTACTAAAGCTCTACAGGAAGTGATAGTAATAGGTGGTCAAAACAGGAGGTCAATCCAGCTCCTGTTGGGGCAAAGAGATGGTATGTCCTTAATAGGAAGTTAGTTCATCACAGTGCAGATTGCGTATAGGCCAGCTGCTTAGGTTCTCACCACAAGCCCTCAAGGAGTGGAAAGAGAGTTGGGGATGTGGCTCAGTTGCAAGAATGCTTGTCTTGTACATACAAGGTCCTGAGTTCGGTCCCCAACACTGCCCAAACCATGTGTGGTGGTATGGGCCTGTGATCTCAGCACTTGGAAGGTCAGAACTTTAAGGTCATCTTTGGATATGCAGGGAGTTTAAGGCTAGGAATCATCAGACCTTGTTTCTAAGTAAATGGATGAGCATAGAGTAGTGTAAACCAATCAATTTCATCAACAATTACTCTGCAAATGATGTTTGTTGGGTACCTTTCCTCGCAATTAGAGTAACAACATTGAAAGGCAACATTCTAACTTGAAAGAGTCGTCATGGAAACAGAGCCATCCGCATACAACAAAAATAATCACTTCGCAGACTTTTAAGTGAAAGCAAAGCCCTTGAGAAATAATTGAGACAAAGAAATTATCATCAAAGAAGCAGCATATGTTTGATGAGCCACGATGTTTGAGGATGGCCAGTTAATTGGATGGAAAGTTATAAATTTTTTAAACTCAGAAAACAATGCCTTTGAAATCTCTGACAGATGTTGTCAAGATTCCTATGAACAGATGTCTATAAAACACCAGAAACGACCTATTGAATAGTTCTCAATGGTACTGCGTGCTTTTTTCATCAACTTTATGTGAGCT
Organism: Microtus oregoni; assembly: GCF_018167655.1. Lineage (NCBI taxonomy): Eukaryota > Metazoa > Chordata > Mammalia > Rodentia > Cricetidae > Microtus > Microtus oregoni. The sequence goes on from NW_024543071.1 coordinate 27,313,524, forward strand.
AGAGTTGTCTGGAAACAGGGACCTCATTTGAAAAATGCCTCCATGCAGGTTGCCTATAGGCAAACATGTAGGGCACTCTCTTGATTAAAGACTGATGCGGGAGGATACAGTGTATTGCGGATTGTGCCGCCCCTAAGCAGATGGTCCTGGGGTGTATAGGAAAGCAAACTGAGTAAGCCAAGGTACAAGACACTAAGCAGTCACCTTCGTGGCCTCTGTTTCAGTTTCCACCTCTGTTTCCTGGCTTTCTCCATCATAAATGATTGTCTGGAAGTCTGAGATGAAATAAGCCCTTCCATCCCCAAGTTGCTCTTAGTCATGGTCGCTATCATGAAAGAAGAAACCTAAGATACTTGCCCTTTCCATGGGTTGTTATTTTACTGAATTTGCAGATCAATATGTTGACAATAGACCTGTGGGCAACATGCATCTTTGCCACCCTTAAAGGGGAAATTTCACATAGGAAAGAATATGCTTCAACAAAATATTACAACTTACATAGGACCATGAAGCTAAACAAGGAAAATCTCGTTGAAGATGTCTGGGTCCTCATAGTATTCCGACTATAAAATAATTACAAAATTTCAACAATGAATAGAAGATGGTTTGGAGTTCCTTAGTGTTGTGTCTCATCTTTGGTGGATTGCATTCTGCTTTATACTTCCCTTCTCTAACCTTAATTATTTTATGTTGCACGTTAAGTTTATGAAGAGATTGGAGACCATAACCAGTGAGTATTGGCATAGGGAATCTATGCTGAGACTGCCCCTTCTGTGCCACCGTAATGCCTGTTTTCTTATCACTTCCTTTGAGTGGGAGCATCTCAGTGCTCTTAAAAGTCAGTTTCTAGAAAGACATGTGTATTCCTTGAAACATAAAAGTTAAATAGATTTAAGATGTCTCCTAAATCTTATGTTTGTTTGTTTCATACAAATAAGGATCCACAACGCAAAAGTAAAAATTCAGGTGTGCCAATCTGCTGCAATTCCAGCACTTTGTTCATTCCTGGCAGGACAACAGGATCCCTGGTGCTTGCTGTCCAGTCAGTCTAGGAAACTGGTGAGCCCAGATTCAGAGAGAAGACCTATCTGGAAAATCTGATATGGAGAGAGCTTGAGGAAGTCAACATCCTCTAGCCTCCATGTGAATGTCACTCACACATGAACACACACAAATGCACACATGCATGCATGCAATGAATGCATATACACATACATTTTTTTAAAAATTAATTACACATTTTAACTCCGATCTAACAAAGACAAGAGACAGGTGCTTCAGGCTCCGCTCCGCCGGGAGAAAACCACCCTGCCTTCTTGCAACCCTAGTTTAGCTACTTAGCTACTCGTGAACTGAAGTTTGAATGTTTTAAAAATATAATCCCATGTAGTTTTGGCTTGTGCAAGCAAAGCCAAGTCATTCAGTCTTGCCATAATTTGATTGCTTCATTTGTAATAAAGATAACAGCTTCAAACTCAAGGGGTGTTAGAAAATTGTAAATTTATCAGATAAATAATTGTATTCATGCATAGAAACATACTATGAGAGAAAAGGTGAATTGTGGAAATTATTCTGCCATATTGAATTCACTCTGCAATTAGCTTCTATATAAACATATTACCATTTTCATAATTAGGCTGTGATTTTTTCCCCCTTGTGAGATGGGAACCAAAGAGTTCAGCCCAAGAGAGGGTATCAGAAGTTACAAAATGGTGAACAGTTAAATGAACATTTTATTAGCTTCTGATGATCATGTATATCTGGGTTAAGACAGATTTTCACCCACCCCCACACTGTACACACCAACACATACAGAGAGAAAAAAGAAACAGAGACACAGAAACAGAGAAAGAGACAGAGAGACAGAGAAATACACCAAACTGTTAGGTATTTACTTTGCCTATAACTGAGCCATTTCAACTCTCCCGTTCAAAGACAGAGAAGTCATTTAATAGTGATAGTCAACGACTTTTTCATACCACAGTTTATTTTATTCTAATGTTGATGTGTCAGTCAAGGCTCAGAAGGAACAGAACTGAATATATATTTCAAAGGGTATTTACTAGATTGACTTACACAGAGTGGGCTGAGTCATTCCACTGTGGCTCCCAGCACACTGGAGAGGTTGGATGTCTCGGTGGTCATCATCTGGCACAGAAGGCCCAGAAGCTTCCTGAGGACCTTCATACCACACTAGAAGACTGGAGTCAGCCAACAATGCCAGCATCAGCGACAGCCACAGAGTGGATGCACTTATCAACAAGGAACTAAGGCAGGCTAGCCAAAGTATCACCCTTTTCCCTCACATCTCTTGATGTGGGCCTTTGCCAGAAAGCTCTTTCCCATTCCCAGACCTACTCAGAGCTATGTCTCTTAGTTGATGGTGGATCCAATCAGACATTGAAGGTGACCCATCACAACTGCAAAGACACTTAGCCAAGAAAGATTTAAATGACTTTCCATTGCAGCCTTTTAGGTGTCATTATAATGAATAGAGAGGAGATGGGACCCCACCCTCACCTACACTCAGGCCTCAAAATAGTCTCATCTAGGAGTCATCAGACCAAGTGGTTTCCGCTGTCCTTTCTCACCCAGGAGTTCTGTACTAGCACTCCACTGATTCCTAATACCTTCAAAATCAATAGAAAATAATCAACAGAGGTCTAGTCTGGCATTTGCTCTGGGTTTGGTGTTGAAGGTCAAAGCAAGAACTTTCTGTCTCGTTCCACTTTCTCCAGGGTGGTTCCTTTTTCCACACTGACGTAGACTTGCTTTTCCTGGATTCTTCATTTTCGGCTTGCTTGAATAAATGACTTTCCAAACCACCTTGACCTCCTTCCATAGAAGTTTGGTTTTGCAGAATCTGCTGACTTTTGAGATTACAACTACCAGGTACCCTGTACCTTCTCCGTTTTAATTATAGCCTCCATTCAAAACAGAGAGAGAGAGAGAGAAAGAGAGAGAGAGAGAGAGAGAGAGAGAGAGAGAGAGAACAGGGAATGAATGTTAACCCTTAGAAACACATTTCAAGAACCATGACTTCACGCCTTCAGTCTGTGTGAAGCTGAAGGAGAAATAAAGGGTCACATTACATCACATGGTGGCTCAGAAGAAAGACTTGGAGCCATGTCATTGGGGACAGTCCTTGCTAAACCAGAATGTCTAGTCACTTTGACCTACAGCAAAGAAGTAAGGGGTAACCAGGACTGATGCTCGCTCCTGCAAGCTGCTGAACCAGCCTTGAAAGCAGCATAGCCACTCAGTAAGTGGAACTGCATTCAAGGCTGTGGACTAAAGAGGAATCCGGGAAGAGAGAACCAGGGGAGGGTTTTATTTGTTTCTTTATTTTTCCTTCTCCTCTTCCATTTTCCAGAAGGACCTGAGACCTGCTCAGCCAACTGGCAGAGTTCCTTGCAAATTTAGCAGAAACTTTTGTCCGAAGCAAAGAGAAACCACTGACTCTACCTCAGGAGCTGCCGCTCGCTGCTGGGAACCAGGCTAGTGGCAGCCTACTGAGTGAGGCCCTGTTTTTGGCCAGTGTGCCTACAGTTTGCATGGAAAAAATGACAGCATTCTAGTGGTCAGAAGAAAATCCCTTGTTAGCCACCAGGCAGCCTCCCATGAAAGGGCAGGCTCACTTGCTATTCTAGGTATAAGAGATTAAGAATAAGAGAATAGCTTACATTTCTATAGCCCTGGGGTCATAAGCCCATCCCCCATGTTAAGCACTTTATAAATAAATAAGCATTTATAAATATTTAATAGTTTCAGTAACCTTAGGAATGGCTTCTATGAGAAGTCTAGTTTTTCACATAATGGAGCAAGAGTATACAAGTATTAGAGTCAGCACAGCAGAACACAGAAATCGTCATTGTTACTTAACAACAGACCCAAACATAGATGTCATTGTGTCAAATGTACTTACTTACTGAGGACTGTGCTGGGATTTGGTCTTCAAATAATATTGTCTCAGTGAGGGTTTCTATCGCTGTCATAAAAACACCATGACCAAAAGCAACTTGGAGGAGAAAGGTTTATGTATCAGCCTACGGTTCCACATCTCATCTCTCTATTGCTGTCAAGAGACACCGTGACCAAGGCAACTCTAATAAAAGAAAGCATTTAACTGGGGCTTGCTTAGAGTTTCAGAAGTTTAGTCTATTGTCATCATGTCAGGGAGCATGGCAGCATGCATAACCCTGGAAACGTAGCTGAGAGTTACACCCTGATCTGCAAGGGGAGCTGGGCCTGTCATGGGCTTATAACACCTTAAAGCTCACCCCCAGTGACACACCTCCTCCAAAAGACCCCGCCTACTCCAACAAGGTCATATCTCCTAACCCTCCTCAAATAAACACTATTATCTGGTGTCTACGCATTCAAAGGTATGAGCCTCTGGGGGCCATTTCTTAAAATTTCTTTTTATTTATTCTTTGTGTCTTTCACATTATGTCTCCCAATCTCACCCATCTTCCTCCCACTCACCCCCAATAAAACAAAATAACATTTAAGAGAAGAAAGATAAAAGAAAGGGAGAATCTTGTCACAGAAGCTTCAGTGTGACACAGTGAGTCACAGAGTAAACCCCTTTATCCAAACATCTTGACATGCAGGCTTTCATTCCAAAGAATCATGGGTCTGACTCATGGTCCCTGGTCCATGCTACACCATGGTCGCTGGGTCCTCACTGGGACTTTTCCTAGACACTCCATTGCTGCCTTCCGTCGTGGAGATCTTGCAGCCCTAGGTCTGTAGAACCGACACCACCCTCTGCCCTCCCACCCCACCTCTGAGGCCCCTATGTCCCAGGAGATCACTGATGGGGTGGATGTTGGAGAGGGCCAACACATAACCCTGATTATGCCCGGATATTTGCAGGGTTGGTTAGTACGGCAGCTATCCCCTGTCTTCACCACCAAGGTGAACTCTCCAGCATTGCCCTGGCTAGTTCATCACTTGCAGCAATGAGCAAGGGGGAGTGAATGGAGGACATTCTTATTCAAACCCCCACACCATCCATCAGCAAGAAAGTCAGGGCAATAACTCAAGTTGGGCAGGAATGTGAAGACAGGAACTGATACAGAAGCTACAGACAAGTGCCACTTACCCTTCATGGCTTGCGCAACCTCCTTTCTTACATATCCCCGGGACCATCTACCCAGGGGTGGCACTACCCATACTTCTCTGGGCTCCCACATGCACCACAGACTTGCCCACAGGCCAGTCTCAGTTGAGGTTCCCTCTTCTAAAAGCTAGTGTCAAGCTGATGTAACACTAGCCAGGACAAATCTTCTTTAGCGTTGTAATAAATAACTTAAGAAACAAATTCTGTAATGTTTGCCAAGAACAGAAAAAGGTTCTAGACAGTGAAATTCTTAGCAAAATGATAAAGCTAAACATCTGGCCTTGCGTTTAAGACTCTTGAGAAACCCAATTGAATGCTTGCTTTCTGAGCTAAGCGGACTTTGGGTTGGAATCCTGTCACTGCTTAGAGGTATTAATAGGGCAAATAGTTCTTGCCTCTGTGCCTCTATTTCTTGACTCTTGAGTTGAAAACCCTAAGAGAGACTGCTTTATAGGTTGAAAAGATTACATGATATTAAGCAATATGCCCATACATGACAGGTAACAGACACGTGCCAGTCATCAGGAGTGGTAGTGATACTGGCAGTAAGGGGGTCACAGTGACAATGGTGGCGGTGATAATGACAGTGGTGACAGAGATGGAAATGATGTTCATCATGGGTACTGATGGTGGGAGTGATAGAATGATCATTGCTTTTATTCCAATAGAAATGCTCCCTCCCAGACTTATGTGTTTGGAGCCTTGGTTCCAGCTGACGCAACCATTTGGATGGTTCTGGACACTTTAGTAGGTAAGACCTAGTTGGAGGAATTGCTCCCTGGGGTGTGGTTCTCTTTCTCTTATCCCTTTTGTGTCACTGATTCTGTTTCCTGTCCACCATGAGATGTTCCTCTACCCTTCTTTCCTATACTAAGATGTTCTTCTGAAACACATGGAGGTAAGACACTGTGATCCAGGCTGAAATAAATCCTTCCCCCCAATGAGCAGTTTTTATAAGGTACTTTGGCCACAATGATGAAAGTTTAGCAGAATCATAGCAACTGTAGTGAAGGTAATGGTAGTGGTGGTCAAAATAATGGTGTTGGTGACATACTCTCCGCCATGATGTGATACATGTCCGAGTACTCTTGCTACAAAACCCTCTTCTTGACAGAGCCCCACCCACATTTCCACCCGAATCTAAGATCTCTTTTATGAACACTGTATGGCTTTCTACGCGAAGCTGATGGCTGCAAATCCTGAACCTCTCTGTCTCCTACACAAATACCCAACATGATAGCTTCAATTCTGTCTTGTGTTTCTGTATTTGTGTTTCTAACACTCCTTCTAGATTTCCAGCTCCTAGAAAGTAGGAAGCTTGTATCTTATCTTTGCACCTCTGGTACCTAGTGCAACATCGACACAGACACCGAACAAATATTTAGAGACTGTGGTCCAAGGAAGATTGAATAATACACAGTGCATGATACAACCAGCTTATAAAAATGCAAAACACATAAAATCATTGCTTGTGAATTTAAAAAAAAACTTAGAACTATAGAACGCCATGTATATGATAGAACTGTATGATTTCAACACATTCACAAAATAATGGGACATTGAGCCTGAGTCCCACGGCCTGCAGAAAGAATCTCCAGGACAGTCAGATCAAAGACTGCTTTCCTTGTTAATGAATGTATGAAACCAAGTGCTAATTCAAGTTGAGAACTAGAAATAAGCCTCCAAAACTTGAAAGATATTCTATGGTCATTGACCTAAGTTCTTTCCTTATTTTCATCTACTGCAACAAATGACGGAGGTCATTCACTCATGGGCTACAGACCGAGATATGAGCGCACAGGCAAAAACAAAAACAAAACCAAAAAACAGTTTTTACCCTAAGGTAGCTCAGATTCTGGTGGTGGAAGGATAGAGGTCAGCAACGGGTCAGAAAGTGTCGTCAGAATACTTAGGGGTAGAAAGGCATCTCATTGTTTTACTCCCAACGTATTGCAGAGGGACAGTTCTGCCAAAGAGTAGGTAATAAACTACAGAAAGAACGGAATTGTAAGCTGGGGATGCAGCATAGACATGAAGCACTTTCCTGACATGCTTGGTGGCCCAGGTTCAGTTCTCAGTACGGAAAGAGGGGTGGGGAGTAAAAAAAGAAAAGAAAAAGCGGGGGAGAACAAAATTATGAAACAATACATAGACCAGGCTCAAATTTTTCATAATTATTAGTTGACAAAAATTGTCGATCACTCTAATCGTTAGCAAACACACTGTCAATTTCGGTACATCTGGAATGGCCACTGTGGACAGGCCTGCCATGGTCCACAAGCTATGCCCTGAGACTACTACCACATAATACAAAAGTTAGCTTTTCTAAGAGAGGTGACAATAGAAAACTAGGACAAGGTGATTGATTGTAAAGGAACAAATTACTTAGGAGCCAAACCTACTTGGTTGGTATGTTTTCTCCATACCTATCCCTTGATAAAAATACCATTTTTCTCTTCCTCCACCGTAGTTCACTCTCTCAGAAATATGCCCCATATCTGCTTCCTCTTCTTGATGCCAGAATCATTTCCTAGCCTAGAAGTGAGAAGTTTCTGCAGTTGGTTGACTTCTGTCATCATATTTACATCCTGCAGTGGGGCTAGCTTGTCATCTCTCCCCCCATTAGACCTTGAGCGTCACCACCCTCCCCTTAACAGCTCCCACAACACCTATGAGGAACTACAATCAGGGTATGTCCTTAGTAATTGCTTGCCAAACCGGTGAAAAATGAAGTAATGAATGAACAAATGAACCAGCTTCTACTCAGTGTCCCCTGCAACAGATTGTTGAGATGTACTATTGTTTTAATTTATTTGCTATCAAAGGTTAGTGCTTGCCTTAAATTCAAGCTGCTGGAATCATTTAATCTCTCTGTATTTGGTCCACATGTGAAATTTCAACCAACATCAAATGAAAGTTTGATTAAACAGACCAGGAACAGCATGTGGAATGACTGTCAGTTCCCCCGAGGCAAGATGTGGATCTGGAGACCAGAAGATGCCATCCTCACAGAGCCGAGAGCTCCCAAAAGGAGCCTATGCCTTGCCTTTGCCCAAAGAAAAACAAGGTGCCCCTCACACCCCCTCAAAAACCAACAGCTAAGTTCAGAGAGCCATCAAGCCTTCCCTTTGTGTCTGTTCCTTGTATCTGAGCCCCCATTCTCTCGGCATTACTACGATGATTCCTCATCTTGAGGGATATGGCAATGGAGGTTCTAGCGCTATTGCAAAACTATTTACAAGCTGAGAAGGCAAAAAAGACAGAGCAGTTTCCCTTCCCAAGCTTATTCTAGCTTCTCAGAAGCCCTTGTTGCCCTTGAAGCTAGTTTCCTGGAGTAGGGAAGGTTCCTGGGATTCTGTAAGCAGCCACAGTTATTGGGTTAGCCATCAGAAGGCTCCTGGTATTGCCCCAGCTGGGATTCCTTCCAAACCATGTCTGCACCACCTGTGACTCTTCAGTCCACATACTTGCCAGAAGACCGTCCCAAGCCTGGGGGAATGTAGAGAGCTGCCATTCCACAAAGAGCCACCAGCCAACTTTGGCTGAAGAAGGGCAACCTTGTACATTGCAAAGGAGTTGGGGCTTCCAGCTAAGGGCATTTAGCCAGCCCTATTACGCAAATCTGGGATTTGTGCCCAGAGAACCTGCCCCAACTTGCTCAGGAGAGAGCAAGTCCAAGGGAAGATAGGAAAGGTTCTCATTCCCCACCTCTTTCCAGCTCCAGTCTGCTCCAGCTAGCTCCAGCCAGCTCCAACCAGCTCCAGCCAGGTCCAGCCAGCTCCAGACATCTTTGAAGTTCTGAGCTCAGGAGGCACTACCAGTACAAGTCTGGGGATGTTTGTTTGTTTGTCTGTTTTTTTGTTTTGAGTTGTTCTGTTTTTCAGTAAGCCTTTACAACTCAGGGTCTTTCTTGGGCTCGAGAAGGCTCAGGCTTTGGAAAGCAATAAAGTCCAGTTCACATCCTGACTGTGCACTGGGTTTATAAGCCAAAGGAAGTTACTCGACTTCTCTGAACCTTTGTGTTCCTATCTGAAATTTTTAATAAACCTAACCCAGAGAATCAAAACCTCGGGGCTATTGAAATTTTAGACTAGATATTAGTTTAGGGTAGTTGGTGCCCACTAGACACCAGTAGAACTCTCATGCACCCCTTGTGACAGCTAAAACTGATTTCAGACATCAGTAATTATCCCCCAAGGGAAGGGACTAAATTGCACCCAGCTGAGAATCAGCTACCTAACCTAATCCTGTAGGCTCATGTTGTGCACGTATTATTGCAATCCGGGGTCTGGTTCCTATGAGCAAATGCACTTGAGGACTCTTAACTGGCATTATATATTCTCTCTCCATGTCCTCTCTACCCCTTCAGCTCTCATCTAAATACACTGGTGGCCACTTTCAGGAGCATCCAGGACTCTCCACATAACAACACAGTGAGTCTGAGCACAAAGCAAGACAAAGGTTTATCCCTCAGAAATAGACCTGAGAGACGACAATAAGCCAGCTTTGTTGTCTCTTAGACAAGCCTGGGTGCATCCCACACTCTTCTCAGGAGTCTCCAGGGAGATCAGATTCCAGGCATCCCTGTCTCACTGTCTACTCCCCAACAGATATTCCCTAGGCGTGCTCCCCAAACTTGTCTTACAACTTCCTCTGTCCTTCCTTCATAATTTTTAAAATAATAAACTACGAAATAAAAATCATACCTTTTATTTCTATAGATGCCTTCCTTTACTCTTTCATCAGACTTAACATTTCTTAGCTGAGTTGTGGGGTTTCACAACTTTCTAAATTCTTACAATAAGTTAAAACAACTGCTCTGTTCTGAGGACTACTAAAATAAAGGTCTCCACAGAGGTAGGTGAGAGTCAATGATCCTTACTTCTCAGCTGGACTCATACCTCATCTACCCACTTTCCACCTTCACCCAAAAACACACACACAGCCACAGACACATGCATGTATGCACGTACACATCAGTTGCTGGCTTATAGGAATGAAGAAAATATGTCAGCCTCTTTGAAGCATTATTGCAGAGAGAAAAAAAAAACAAGGTCTTTGTTAATGAACAGGCTTTTTTTTCTGAATCCCTAAAATGAGCTGGACAATGAGAGGACATTCAAAATCATGACATGGTTCCCTACCGCAAGCTCTACACGCTCAGATTAATTACCAAACCCAAGATTACAGAAGAGTAGCAGATGCAGATAAGGCTACTTCCACTCAGAGGAATCCCAGAGACCACATAGAGGAAGTCAGGCTTGAGTAATCTGAATGTAGGACCTACTAGCATCAGCAACACCCAGACACAGATAAAAAGAAGCATGGGTACTAAAGAGCACACCATTTGGGGAAGCCACAGGTAGTATAGGATGGCTCTAATACAGGTTAAATGTATGTCTTTGGGAATCAGGAGGGCTGGCTAAGTGGTGGGAGAGGAGGGCGTAGAGGAAAACTGGCTGAGCAGGAAGCCTCTGCCTTCTGTCTCATTTTAGGGAGGTTGAGGTACATCCTTGACTGACAATGTGGGGAGGCGTCTGAGTTACTCACCTTTCTGTTTCAGTGATGACTGGAGACAAAGGGTCTTATCTGGCTCATGGTTTTGCAGCTTTTAGTTCATGGTTGCTTGGCCAAGTGGGATGCTGGAGCAATACAGCAGTGTGAAGCACTGGAGAGATACTCACCTCACAGCAACCAGGAAGCAAAGAGAAGCAGAATAAGAGGAGACAGGGTCCCAAGAGTCCCTTCAAAGACCACCCTTAATGAACTAACTTCCTCTAGAACCCACTTTTTGAAGGTTCCATTTCCTCCTCAACAGGTCATTAACACATAAACTCAGTGAGACATTTAAGATCTAAACCATAACCATTCTCTAAAGCTCTCTTAAGAATGAAAGTAATGTTCACTTAATAATTTAACAAAAACTACCAGGTTCTAGTGCATGGAATCTGTGGTCTTAGGTCCGAAAGTCATAGTAAGAGAGAAACCAGTTGGTTGATGTCAGACATGATCTGGTGTACTCTTTGGAAGAGAGCTGTATGATGAGAGAGAGAGAGAGAGAGAGAGAGAGAGAGAGAGAGAGAGAGAATAATCCTTACATTGACTCAACTGTGCAACCATCTAGTTGCACAGGCAGCTCATGCATCAGGAGCAGCCTGTTTGACCCTGGAAAATAAGGTAGGAAGGCCCTCTGAGACAAAGCATCTTGACAGATGCCAAATGTGATGTCTGAAAACCTATAGATACTCACACAATACTACCTGTCTTGTATCTGGCAGGAAGGAGGCACGACTTGTAATCTAACTCATGGAGTCTCTCACTGAGAATCAGCCAAAAATGTCTTCTTAACAAAGAAGATAAATAGGTCTTTCACCAGGACCACCTGTAACTGTCACTCAAATTTCCTAATCCTAGAATAACCTGTTAATATTGGTCTATTTAACAAGCAGACCCATTCTACAACTGCATCATTAGCCCAGTTCTCCTTCAGTCATCACATCATCTACATCCCACGCTGAAACCTGGAAGGATATGAATGCTGTCTTTTTCCTTCTGGCTTAGAAGATGTTTTCTCCTTGCCAACCCATGATAATATAAGCTATGACTTAAGGAGGGCAATCTAACATCCCAGAGGATTCCCTCCAACTCAACAGGTGATTGCTTGTGATGAGGTTCTGGGAGTTGCTTCTTTGGAAACTGCTGTGGGATAATGCTCTTATGTACTGTAAAGATTTGTCACTCATATTGGTTTAATAAAATTCTGATTGGCCAGTATCCAGGCAGGAAGTAAAAGTGGGGCAACCAGAGTAAGAGAATTCTGGGAAGAGAAAAGGCAGAGAGTCAGTCACCAGCCAGACGTAGAAGAAACAAAACAGAATGCCTCACTGAGAAAAGGTACCAAGCCACATGACTAAACATAGACAAGAATTATGGGTTAATTTAAGTTGTAAGAGCAAGTTAATAATAAGCCTGAGCTAATAAGCCAAAACAGTTTATAATTAATATAAGTCTCTATGTGATTCTTTGGGATTAAACGGCTGCTGGAGTAGATGAGACAGAAACTTCCATCTACAGGATACCCTGTTAGATAGAGAGCTAAGACTCCCTTAAGAGAAAAATTATACAACCACCAAAGCCCAGTCTGAAAGGAATTTCCAAGGACCAAGACACCCACCCCCTTACTTGGCAGTTCAGCCTCTCTTTAGAGGTCAGAGAAGACAATGTGGAGTTAGGAATAAATGTCTAGCATCCACACTGGGCATGCTCCATTGTACCTCATAAGATCTTACCACCCATGGCCATTGATAAATTGTCTACTTTTTGAACAAGATTTCCTGTCATTGGTGGCCCTGGGTATTGATGGCATGTGTTGGTCAACAGTATGGAGAATCTAAAAGAATGGATGCCCTTTTTTATGCATACACCATGCCTTCTGATGCTACTTCCCTTCCTGCCAACCCATGTGGAACTTACCAGAACACTCAAAATGCTATTTCCCAAAGTCTTATAGACTACAATGAAATAATTAGGAACAAAACTAGAAGTTAATTTCTGGTTTTACTGACTTTACTCACAATAGACTTCCTACCCTTTTAAAGTCTCTAGTGCTCTAATATTCCAGCAGAGAAATCTCAACGAAGAAATGTTGGGTTTCAACATTCAAGCTTTAAATTATGCTGATGCCACTATATCACATAATATCCCATGCCACCATTTATCAGTGGCCAAGACAGTCTCCTTCAGCTCAAACATTCGTAGCAACAATGCTCATGCTAAACATGAACACAAACTAACTCAGTTCCAATAAATGATTCAGGGCTCTACATATGTATTATCCCTTGCAGGGCTGCACAGAAAGATTTTCTCTTGAAAGACCCATTAAAGAAAGGGTCTTTCTCTCTAATGCACAACAGTGATGAGGGTGTTTAAATGTCATATTGGTTTTGACAGTATCTCAGAGGAGATCATTAATATCGTTAATGCCGTAAAGACCAATGCCTTTCAAAATGGTTTCTCTTAACGGGTCAAATGGTGCCAAGGAGGAAAAAAAAAAGCACAGCTATGACTTTCATGGTAAAAATTTAAATTCTGACATGAACGCACAGGGTAGAAAAGCCAAAAGAAAAGCAGTATGCCTGCTTCAGTGACGGTAGTTCCTCTGCCTCCAAGTGTTCAGGGACTCCCTCTTGCCCCAGAGTCCTTAACAAGGTCATTAGGCCTTTCTTTCCCAGGGTTGAATATTACCAGCCCTCACCTACTCTCTGATTGCTTTGGTCTGACTGTTTAGTGATCTTAAACACTGCCTAGCCATGTCGCCTTCAGCAGTAAACTGAGATATCACTTCTTCCCAAAGCATCCCCAGTCTTCCCCACAAGGCTCCCTAGCCCAGTATCCCATGCTGCGTCTCAAAAGCCTATGAACTCTCCAGTTATCCCAAGAAGACTGTGTATGTCTTCTCAATAGTGGTCTTGGCCACTTATCTACTGTTTTGTCCCAGAGCCTTGTATAGGACCTGGCATGTAGAGGGGCCAGGGACATGCTCTGGGTGGATGAATAGCTAAAAGCATGATGATTGACGGGTGACTGAACGAGGGCCTCTGGATACTCATCCTTGCTACCGGCTTCCCTCTGCCCTGTCTCTAGACGTCTCCACAATGCGAGGGACCAGAAACTAGGAGAAAAGAGAGGCAGGACAGCCTGTGACCTTCAGGTTGATCTCTTTTTCAAATTCGTTGTCAATTCTGCGGAGGGTTTGAAGCATGAGGGAAGGGGATGTCAACTCTAAACACAGGGTTCACCTACCACAAATTCACCCGCTTAAAGGCCTTTCTTCTATTCAGAGTTGAGGAGTGGTCACCACAAAGTGTCTTTTGTTTTGTGGCACTTCCACAAAAAGAAACGCCATGCCCTGTAGTTATCGTCCCCAGCGGTCTCCCCACATCTGCTCTCCCTAAATAACAACTGATATGCTTTGTGCCTCTCTCTGATCCCTTATTCTGGATCTGTTTTTATAAAGGAAATCATCTAACATGATCATTTGCATCTCACTTTCACTGAACATAATACTTCACCCATACTGTAGCCTGCGTTAGTACTTCATTCTTATTTATGACTGGATAATGTTCCATGTATATATCCATGCAAATAGTCCATATTTTGCTTAGCCGTGTATCAGTCAGGAACAATGGTGCTTTTAATATTCATAAAGAAATTTTGTATGGCCATAATGCTTTCATTTATCCCATGTAGAAGCCCAGGTGTGTAAGTGCTCCCTCCGTACAGTAACTCTGTTTAACCCTCTGCAGAACTGCAAAGCTATGCTTCCTCCAGTAGTGCATGCTTGCTGACACTACTGTCCTGACCATTTAATTATTGCCTCCTAGTCACTACAAAATGGTAGTAAGGTTTTGATTAGCACGTCCTCATAGCTGATGGCTCTAATACTCTAATGGAGTCAATGTAGTTATTGGCTATGTATATTTCAATATTTTTTTAAACTTATAAAAATGTTTGTAATGTAAATTAATTTATTTCTAGTACATACAAAGCATTTATATCACTCTCAGGTTATGGTAATAAACATGAAACGCAAAATATACCAGAAAAACACCCTTGTGACTATAAGGAACTAAAGAAATAGTGGGCCAGGAACCAGAGACGTGGCTCAGTGGATAAGCGCTTTCCATGCAAGTGTGAGGACCGGAGTGTGCATTGTAAGAGCCTACATAAAAACTGTGTGAGTGTGGCAGCCGCCTGTAGGCCAACACTGGGGAGATAGAGACAGGAGGACACCCCTACCCCTACCCCACCCCTCACTTCCCACCAGAGCAAGCTGGTGAGCCAGACTAGCTGGAACCAGCAAGCTCCAGAGAGACCTTTGCCTCAGAAAATAAACTGGAGAATAATTCCCAACACACACACACACACACACACACACACACACACACACACAATGGACTGTCTTTTGGGGATAAACATGAACTTTGATCCCAGAATCGTGTGACAAAACTTTTTATTCCTCTCTCTGAGCAAGTCACTCAGCCTCCACCGAGTCCTGGCTTCCACATCTATAAAATGGAGCATTATGAATCCCTGAAACTTAGAGGTAATTCGGGGAGCAAAGTGTTCATACAAAGCACAGGGCATGGCCACCAACACACAGTAAGCGCTCCGTAAGTTTTGGCCTATGAAACCAGGCATTGAAACGAATCCCTTTTAAATTGCAGGACGGCTAGGAGGTTTTTATTATGCAAATACAAAGTATGACTTTCAAAGAAGAAATCATTTGCTTCCCAAACTGAATAAACCACGAAACCCTTGTCACAGGTCGCCTGACAGGACAAGCAATCCAGCCAACTGCTTTAGAGCATGCTCACCTACCTACTTCCCTTCCCTCCCCTACATGCTGGAGGGTTGAAGTTCTGTTCCCCAGACTCCACCACTCGACCTCAAATCCAAATGGGGAACTTGAGTGCTTGTGTTCCCCCACTTCTTCAGAAAGAGTTTTCCATGAAGCCATCCTGTCGGGAATAGGTAAAGAAAGCCTGTGTTCTTCCCACCACACTCTGCCTACTCATCCCATCAAGGACCGCTCTGGCCCTCCAAACCCACCCTTACATTGTTACAGGGGAGAAGAAAGAGCCCTCATCACTGATGTTCTCGCAAGTTACCAAATATCCAAGTGGTATGTGTTGTGTTAGAGCCTCCCTGCATTGGGAGGGAACCTTCATAACAATCCTGAGAGGTTACTTTATAGTTCAGAACCCCTGGGGACTTACGAAGAAAGGGAACCATCTTTCCATTGCTGTTACAAAGAGGGGACAGGGCACAGATCCAAAATTCATCAGTCTTCTGCAATTACAGCCAGCCAGTTCCTTCTCGGAGCTGGGGGTGTGCCAGCTGCTGCGTGGCCAACACTCCGGAGCAAAATGGTGAAGGTGGAGGTGGAGGAAAAGCTTTGGGGAGAAACCTTACAGGCCATGTACCCCGCCCCCACATCGCTGCCCTGTAGAGTAACAGCAGAAAGAAGGATCCTTCCATGTCCAAGGGCAGAGCCGCTCACTCAGCCCAGCCAAACGCCAGCACGATTGTTTCAGAGAAGTCTCCTGGAAAACAACAATTCCAAACATGAGACTGGGAAGTCCTCCTGAAACAGTTTTCCAGCCCGCACCAAACAAAAACTGGCCTAGGGACATTCCAGGTGATGGAGGCATCACCAGGACCATACTGAGGTGACATGGGAGCTTCTCTTTGCCTCTCCTACCTCCATGTGGCAAATGAGAGAAGGAGAATGAGAAACAGAAGGGGGCTCAAGGCTCCATTAGGTGCAGCTGATTCCCTAGATGTAATAACGA
Organism: Microtus oregoni; assembly: GCF_018167655.1. Lineage (NCBI taxonomy): Eukaryota > Metazoa > Chordata > Mammalia > Rodentia > Cricetidae > Microtus > Microtus oregoni. The sequence continues at coordinate 27,330,003 of NW_024543071.1, forward strand.
TCAGAGGCTGGCCGGAAGAAAGCTGTCTGTCCGTTAGGATTAGTGCGGTTCCAACGTCTACAGTTCCTGAGCTAGCTGAGAACATATTTTTAGTTCTAATAGCAAAACATGTCAGAATTTGTTTTGGCAAAGCTCACAGAATGGTCCAGGTCTGATCAGTTACTATGAGGACCCAGCGGCTTTGTCCGGTGGGCAGGCATGCCCTTCAGTCCCTAGCCATAATGGAAAGGGAGGTGCCCACTTTCTTCTCCTTTCAAACTTCAAAATGCTCCTCTCTACATCCTGAAATCTGATGGTCTTCTTTGGAACCCCAACCCAAAAGACCTGGAAAATGTCCAAATTTTATTTGTCTGCCGTAAACTTGTTAAATAAGACTTCTGGTGTTACAGAGAGTAAAAATTTTTTAATTTCATATATGTGTGCCATATTACATCATTTCCCCCTCCTCCCTCCAACCCATCCTGTGTCTTCCTCCCCCACAGCGTGTATGTGTGTCCAAGTGTATTGTATGCATGTGTACATGTGTGCACACAAGTGTGTATATGTGTAAATTTAGGTAAACATAAAAAGAGTGTGATTCACTCTGACTTTTCAGATACAATCAGTGTTATTTAGCCTCCTCCCTTCCTCCTTCTATCTCTGTATTGCCCTTTCTCCCACTGCCCAGTTAAAGCCTCTTCCTCCATTTTCCCCATCCTTCCTTTTAAAATATCAATAAAAATTAGTAAGCAATTTAAAAGAGGAGGCCAGTTTGGATTGGCTGTCCCACTTCCGGCCTGATGGTGAAGTGGTCAGCGGTTAAGAACAGCAGCTCTGAGGCAGGACGAGCTGGACTCAGCTCTCCACTTCCTCCTCCTCCTCTGTGTGATGGTGAACCACCTACTTTGCTCTTTCCTACCTTTAATATGAGGAAAATGCAGCTATTCATGTGCCCAACGGGAGAACTAAATGAGATAATGTGTGTTAATGCAGCTAGTGTGTCAGTGATTCATATTAGGTAATGATTGGTATTGTATGTCATGGGTGGGCAGCAGGCTTGCAGAAACGCATGCACTTTCATTCGGGAAAGCTGGTCTGCCACTTGGGGTAGTCAGTTCCCATCTCTGGGCCTCCAGCTTCCTAGTCCACAGATTAGAGGTGATCAGCCATCTGAGAACTGCTTGAGGCTTCAGGGAGCTACTGCATGAGACACATGTTTGCAAACTGTTACATGATATCCGATGTAATCTAATATGATTATCCTCCAGCTGACCCAAGCCTCTGGAGATGCTGGACAGAGCTGTTGACAGGACTTGACAGTCTGGGTAATGGATGAAAACCTAAAACCATGCTTAGGGCCTTCCAATGCAAAGCAAAAACAAGTCAGAAGCATAGAAAGTGAACTCAGAAGGCTGTGAGACCAGTGTCTGAGCAATCGCTATGAAGGAATTACCTGGCTGATTCTGCTTATTGGCTTGGCACCCTTCAAACAAACTGGTTGTTTTTTTTTTTTTCAGTTGACATTCAGTAACACTAGCTCCCTCTGTCCTAAACTCTATAATGGTTTTGTCCCTATTCAAGTAAGCATAAGTATTCTGCCTTAAATACGGTTTGTCTCTGCAAAATCCCCATGCTGAGATAAAATGCCAATGCCACAGTACTGAGTGATATGGAGGCCTTTAAGAGACGGCTGGTGTCACAGGGCCTCTGCCCTCTTGAACGGATGAATGTAGCTCCCACAGAGTGAGCTATATGCTGGAGGTGTGAGTTACATAGCGTGTTTCCCAGGCTCTCCCTAACTTCCTCTCGCTGTGTGATCTCTCTGGCTAATTGCCCTTCCTCTCACCTAAGGCCTTCACCAGAAGCCAAGTGAAGCCAGAGGACTCCCAGACAATGAACATCTTTCCTTCACAAATGATCCCACCTCAGCTTGGCTGCTAAAACGGCGGCTCTCAACGTGTGAGCCGAGACCCCTTTGGGTCGAACAACCTTTTCAGAAAGGTCATCTAAAACCATCAGAAAACACAGATACTTGCATTACAATCTATAATAGGATCACAATTATAGTTATGATGTGGCAACAAAAATAATTTTATGGTTTCGAGGTTCACAGCACTAGGAAGGCTGAGAACCGCTGTGCTAAAGCAACAGAAAACCGACTGAGACCTGAAAAGAGGCCCAACGGGGCTGAAGAGTTATATCCTAAGGTATTCATTCACCTTGGGCTCGCCAAGCCTGGCCTGAGGCTTCAGCTCATAAAGGCAGCCCAGAGATCTGACCACTTGGCTCATATCATGGAATTCATCCACCTGATGGGGCCTCTCCTCTGAAGACCTCTGCAGTCTGAGCATTCTTCAAGGAAAAGAGAACCGAGAATCCACCCATAATTCTTCCTTCTTGGACTCTCATGACCTAGGGCATGTAAAAGTGCTTTCATTGACAGCCTCTTACTTCATGAAAGAGTCAGAAATTTATGAAACAGGAAGGGGGAATGGGTGTTGAAGAAACACGAAATGAAGGAGGAGGAGACCGTGCTCTCCCTGACCCTACCCTGCTCTCAGGTGCTGGAAAAGGAAGGGTGTGTTCAAGGTTGCGCCAGAGCGGCTCTGGAGAGGAAGCTGTTTGGGGAAGCAGTGGACTGCAATGCTCAGTAGAGCGGCCAGGGCCTAACAAGGTGGCCAGTGTCAGCGAGACTCACCTCGGCTAACCTTAGGTGAACGGCTCTTCATGTGCACCTTTAGTGTGAGGAAGGGTCTAGGGCCACATGCTGCAGCCCAAGAAAAAAGGGTCCCAGGCACAGTGGAGGAAGAGACGGAGTTGATGCTCATGCTCCTCCATGCTCTGGCCTTCACCGCGTTTCCTCTTAGCTGTGGTTAAAGAGAAAACACCACATTAAACTAGGCCTCCTCACAGAGTCCTACCTTGTGATTCAGCCAGTCTGCCTGCAGCTGAGAAGACGCAGGCCTGAGCTTTTGCTCCAACTCAGTTGCTCTCCCTCCTAAAACTGCTCCCTGCCCCTTTGCCCCCTGTCTGTGTCCTCCTTTCTGGTTTTGTCCTCGGTCATCTCTTTCTCCATCCATGCCTCCCATAGCCCCTTATTCAGATGCCCAACTTCCCTGCCTCCTTCCATGGACCTTGCTATCTCTGGCCCAGTTCTCCTCTCTGCTTCTCTCATTCTGGCTCCCTTCCCTCTCCCTTCCTCCTTTCTTCTCCTCCTCCCGGGTCCCTGCCTGACCCCAAACTTCCCTTCCTCCTCACTTCCTCCTCACTCTCTTCCTCCTCCCGACTTCCTTCTTCCTCCCTGTGCCCCACCTCCCTGCCCCTTTGGGCTGGTTAGGTTTCTGTCGACTTGACAGGAGCCAGGGTCATCTGGGATGAGGAAGCTTCAAGTGAAAAACCGCCTCCATCATACTGGGCTGCAGGCGAGTCCGTGGGTCATTCACCTGATTAATGATTGATGTGAGAGGGCCCGTTCACTGTGGGTGGTGCCGCCCCTGGATGAGTGATCCTGGGTTGCATAAGAGAGAGAACTTAGCGAGCAATGGGGAGCAAGCCAGTAAGCAGCAATCCTCCGTGGTTGCTGCCTCTGCTCCCGGGTTCCTACTGACTTCCCTCAGTGACACTGTGTTCAGGATATGTGAACCCAACAAATCCTTTCCCGCCAAATTGCTTGTGGTTGTGACATCCTCATCACAATGACAGAAAGCAAACTAAGACACGCTCTCTCTTCCTCCCCTTTCTCTCTGCTCCCCTTCTGAAGACACTCTGCCTCTTCCCTGCCCCTCCCTCTCCACTCTCCTTCATTCTCTTCCCTTCTGTTTGCCTCGTCTGTCTTTCCTGACCCAGCCCGTCTCCATGCGTACTTTCAGATTTCCTTGCTTTCGGTTTCTATCAGGTCCAAAGGTAAAGAACAGTTTTATGTGCAGTTTGCAGAAAGCTCTGCTATTGGCAGGGAAGAACAAGGGAAGAGGAACTGTGGTTTGTGTAAAAATAAATAAGTAATAACAGTTATAATAAAACTGCCATTTTATCATAAAATTTCCAAGCATGTGGACTCCTGTTTATCCTTCCTTTGTAGCCTCCCCAGAAGCTAGCACTGTGCCTAACAGGTAAAAAGAAATTCATAAATGTCTGTTGACTAAAAGCCTCACCAATAACTGAATAAATGTGGAAACAAAACGTCCGCTTATTTCACTTGAGCGCATGTACCCGCAGTGTCCGCTGAATGAGAGAGCAGAGACATCCACCCCTGGAACCCTCTGGTGGAGACACATCTCTTTAGCAGACACATTAAAAGGAAATGGGGCTGCTACAGCCCATCCTCTCTTCAGTGGCCAGCATTTTCCTTGTTGACTTCATGAACTTTCCTGGCCAATCCTCTTTTATAAGCACGGGTAGAATCCCAGTCTCCAGTTCTGGACACATAGCCACTGGCTCTGCTTGTGTCTCAGCAGCGCTGGGGCACTCTCCCTTCCTTCCCCCTCCACCCCTCACTGGTTCATTCCTGAACCCTTCCAGCTCATCTATTCTGCAAATGTCAGTGTTCTGCCTTCCCTGTGACGGGCGGCACCCTGCAGACTTTCTGTGAGCTATCTCATTTAATCCACGGACAACTCTCAAGTAAGCATCCTTTATTATCTTTTCTTTTTATATGAGGAACCCAGGTGGAACCTAGCCAGATGTGTCCCCCCAACTTTCCTGGTTTGCTCACTATTGAAGTAGTTCCCAGGACATCGACCTTGAAGGTTTAAAGTCAGAACAATCCCAGGCAAGCTGTCCCAGTTTTCCCGGGACTTGGAAATTCCCCGGGGCATGAGACTTTCGGTGCCAACACTGGGAAAACCCCGTGCAAACTGGATGGGTTGGTTACCCTGATCCAACCGCAAGCCTGGGGCCATACGACCGGTCCACATAAGAGCCAAAACCATTTCATCTGATTCCAGGGCCCCACTTTTACTCCCCCTTGCCCAGCTAACCTCTAACCCACTATTTTGAGCTGCTTCTAAACCACGCTACAGTCACACCCAAACACTGATGTACTAGTCAGTTTGCCGTGGCTGTGATAAATACACAAGGCGCTCATCAAACGCTTATTTTGGCTCACAACTTTGGAGCTTTCAGCCATAATTCAATAGATCCATTGCTGTGGACCTCTGGCGGGAGTGGGGGCAGCTCATCATGGTGGGAGCCCGCAACATTGCACAACTTTCCCTCGGCCAGACTACCAAAGATCAGAAGGGAGGGTAAGGCCTCCAGCAGGGCATAGTCTCATGGCTTCAAGGGCCCTCCTTCTAAATGTTCCTCACATCTTGATAGCATCAGCTACAGACCAAACCTTAAACATCTGGGTTTGGGGGAGAAAACTCATTATAATAGTTTTCCCTTGTTCCTCCTGTGGTTCTCTTTGAAAACAGGGGGAAAAAAAATCCCAGTTCTTTCATGTACAGCCTTCCAGCCCCCAGCCCTCCTGTCAAACTGGACCAGTACTCTCTCTGTGTTTGTAGAACCAGCTGTGGTTCTACAAACGCCTACACCACCTCTGTTCTTGCTTCATGCCTTCCTTCCATCACTGGAGAAGGTCAGTCTAGCGTCTACTTGGGGTTAAAGGTTGCCTGGAGAAGACAAAGAGGAGGCAGACACAGGACCCCAAATAAGCATCGAAATCTTATTTCAGGGGCCATTTCCTCTCAACCCCTGCCAGGCGCTTTCCTTAGATCCAGCATGTCTATTGTCTAGTAGCATGACTTGAGGCGCTGACGTCATTCGATGTCATGTTTTCACCCGGCCTATGCCAGGTCTCAATTCACTAGAGAGATTGTCAGAGTGTGGGGACAGCCATGTAGGCGAGCCTTCTGCTTCCCACAATGCATCTGACCTGGGGACAGTCACATAAGGGCTAATTGAGAACTCCTCATCAAGCCAAATTAAATTGGTTAAAACAGAGTCTCTGACACAAATAATCGTATGTAACATCTGAGTACAGAATAGTTCTTCTGCCAGAGAAAGCCTTAACTTCGAATTCCCCTGACATCTGGGAGGGCCTGAGCCAATCAAGTTGACCCATTTACATTTCTTATTCCACCTCTTCAGAGGAGTCTGCCTCCTTCCCTTCCTCTTCCTCCACCCCCAGACATCTTACAACCTAATCACCACCTTCCGAACCCTCCCTGTCAACTTCCACCCCCTCAGCCAAACGCACACACCACCTCAAACACTGAACCACAGTCAAATTTTTAAAGTTCAAGAGCTGAAAAAGAGGAGCAATTGAGTCATTTTTCCTTGATTCAAAGTGCTGGGGCTTTTCTAGAGCACCCTGGCATCCTTTGTATGAGCCTGTTCCTGGAGCAACGCAAGCTGAGGGGTCTCACCACGCTGCCCAAGTTAGCAGTAGGGAATGGCGCGCTTTTCCTGCAAGTAACTGGGGTCACCGGGTCTTGGGTCACCTGTCCCCACACATATCCTATGACACAGATTCCTTCCGTTGTAGAGTCTGCTTCAGAAGCAACCTCGTCCCAGTCAGTTTCTGTCGCCAGCACAGCTCTGCCTTGGCCGGTATGAAAAGTGGAGCGATACATTCTTCTCCTTTCTTCTTCTTTGTTTTTATTTTCTTTTTCTCCATAAGTTCCATGTTGAGAAAACCTCGTGAAAATCTCTAATTCACCCAAGATGGAAGACATCCCCAGCAGAAGGGCAAACAGGCCTGTGGAGCTTTGGGCCACCCTGTAGAGTCAAGCTGTCCAATAAACCGGAGGTGTGGAGTCCGGCAGCTCATCATCCCAGAAGCCCCAGCAAAGAGAAGGATCCCGTGCAGCTCTCTGAAAAGCCAGCCCAGCTCCAGTGATTCAGGGGTGTCTCTGAATGGCTGGAGGACCTCAGAATCCCACTGGATCTTCCTTACCAAAAAGGGGAATTCTGTGTAAACCATAACTGCCTTCCAAGAAGAGTGACTCTTAGGAAACTCAGTGAACCAGGCAGTGGTGGAGCACACACCTTTAATCCCAGCACTCAGGAAGCAGAAGCAGGTGGATCTCTGTGAGTTTGAGGCCAGCCTGGTCTATAAAACGAGTTCCAGGACAAGCTCCAAAGCTACTGAGAAACCCTGTCTCAGAAAAACAAACAAACAAATAAATAAGAAGAAAAGAAATAATGATTGATGATGATAATAATAATAATAATAATAACTCAGTGAGATCCTTGATGAGTTTGAGTGTGATAATGCCCTGTAGCTAATTGTGGGTGGAGAGGCACTAAAGGGCTGCATGGCTTTAGATAACCAATAATAATAATAATAATAAAAGATGGAAGGAAGAGAGGAGAAGACAAAGAAAAGCAATAGCTAAGGAGGGAAGTTGAGGCTTCACAAGGGGTTCAGTAGCCAGGTAAGGGGGGGAGGGAGCAAAATGCCAATATGAAGGTGTGGACTGTCAAAATAAAAGCCCTTTCATTTCCCTTCCAAATCTACTCTGAATTTTTTCCACAAAACTCTATGAATGAGCAGGCTTTATGGGTTTGCTCTGGCAGAACTCATAGAAGAGGCTGGGTTGCAGGTATGAGTCAAACAGTGATGGAGGAAGGTCATTGGTTAAGTAATAAAGAAAATGCTTGGCCTCATAGGTTAAAACATAGGTGGGAGGAGTAAACAGAACAGAATGCTGGGAGGAAGAGGAAGAGAGCTCAGAATCTACAGCTCTCCTCTCGGGGGCAGACACCTCAGAGAGACGCCATAGCTCAGCTCTCGGGGGCACATGCAATGAAGCTCCGACCCAGGATGGACGTAGGCTAGAATCTTCCCGGTAAGCGCACCTAGCGGAGCTACACAGATGATTAGAAATGGGCTAGATTAATATGTGAGAATTAGCCTAGAAGAGGCTAGATAGAAATGGGCCAAGCAGTGTTTAAAAGAATACAGTGTCCGTGTAATTATTTCCGGTATAAAGCTAGCCGTGCGGGCGGCCGGGTGCCAGGAACGCAACCCCGTCGCTCCTACTACTACAGAATGGCGCCCAGACGTGTGGACAACTGAATCCACAGAAAGCCTGAAAAAGCTTGGGAAAGAGTAAAGCATGTTTTCTTGGTAGCTGCAATTTCTCAGTTCTACTCTGCTTGCTAGAGGCAAGCAAGTGCTCTCATCTAAGAGAGGCTTCCTGACTCAGCTTCAGCTGCAAAACCCTGCAGCTCTTAAGAGGTCCTGCCACGAAACACTTGCTTTTCGGTTTTCAGCCGTAGCAGGAAAAAAGCTGTGCCGTTTAAAAATGTCGGCTTTCTGGGCTGTCCTGCCAGGGCAAACTCTGACTCTTTTACGCAGGCAGTTCGTGCGGTTTGCAAGCACAGGCTGCTGAAGCTCGCTTGCTGGCTACAGCCAGTACCTCAGCCATGAGGCTGGAAAGCTAAGGAATGGGCTGGATCCAGCCGGCAAAGCCATGCCTTTAATCCTACTGATATTGCTTGGTAAATTAAAGACTCATGTGGTCAGAAAAAGAGAGATATACAGTAAAGAGAGATTCAAAGACGAAGAAAATTTTTAAATGGTTTACAGTGTGTTAAAAATATATGCAGACTAAAAGTTGAAGTTCTTAAAGTAAAAAACAAAAAAGGAAGAGAGTTGTTGTGTGTGGTAGCACACGCCTTTAATCCCAGTGCCTAGAAGGCAGAGACAAACAGATCTCTGTGAGTTCAAGGTGTAGTAGTGTACACCTTTAATCCCAATGCCTGGGAGGCAGAGACAGGCGGATCTCTGAGAGTTCAAAGACAGCCTGGTCTACAGAGTTACTTCAGGTCAAAGATACAGAGAACCTGTCTCAAAAAGCAAAAAGTTAAAAGTAAAAATAAATGAAATAGAGGTTAAAACAAAGCTGTACAAAGATGGAAAATACACAGAGAATTTTGATACTGTATGCTATTATGCTCTCTTTGAATTGTTTGAATGCTGAGGAAAAAGCAAAATCTACTAAAAGATATTTGTTTATAAATGCTGCTGAACTAATCCAACATAGATATTTTGAAAATGCCTTGACTTTGAAATTTGGATCTAAGGACATGATGCTTTGGAAAGGAGTTTCTTCTTTTGTTTTCACAGAGGATGAGACACTGTTCATTTCTTCTATTCCGATTTGGTATGATGGACCACGCCCTCCTGAAGGGTGGGTGTGAACACCTTCAGAAAATTGCTTTGCTCAACTGCCAACTGAGATGAAACTAGCACACAGGTTATACCATGAAAGACCTAATTAACGACGCCCCCATTCAGCAGGAAGCAGTTTGGAGAGAAATAACTGCGCCCATATTCCCAAAAAATGTTTATAAATGTTCTTTTACATTTAAAGGGGGATATGATATAGGTATGAATAATTTGCATTAGTATAGATTTTGCTTTATTGATAGAGATTTAAGGTCAATTTTGTTATATGTATAAGTGTTTCTGATTTTGATTAAGGTATTGTGATTGTGTAGTTCATTTAAATATGTACTGTATAATTAGGAAATATAGGTTGTTAATGGATAATCATCGATAATAGTAAAGCTTGTAGTCATGTTAGTTAGATTTTCTAGATATATAGAGATATATTTTAGATAGGCATTCTTCATATTTTTCAAAGATTATAGAATATGGCATTTTAAATGTTTTAATAACTGAGGACTTTTCATGACAAAGAGACACTCTGCTCCTGGCAGCACCGATGTACTTCAAGAGGAAGATGGGCATCGAAGAGGCACCTTATGGAGTTTGATAGCCATTTGGGCAAGAAACTGCTCTTGCCTGGACTATTGCATAAACTGGACACAGAGAACCCACAGAGAGAGAACTACTGAATTTGCCTAAGGTGAGATGATCTTGCTGGCAAAGACCTTGAAACACCATAGAGTTGTGGCTATAAACATGGCTACAGCCTGTATCTCCGCCATGAGGCTGGAAAGCTAAGGAATGGACTGGATGTAGCTGGCAAAGCCATGGCTTTAGTCCTACTGATATTGCTTGGTAAATTAAAGACTCATGTGGTCAGAAAAAGAGAGATATACAGTAAAGAGAGATTCAAAGACAAAGAAAATTTCTAAATGGTTTACAGTGTGTTAAAAATATATGCAAGCTGGGGGCTGGAGAGATGGCTCAGAGGTTAAGAGCATTGCCTGCTCTTCCAAAGGTCCTGAGTTCAATTCCCAGCAACCACATCGTGGTTCACAACCATCTGTAGTGACGTCTGGTGCCCTCTTCTGGTCGGCAGACATACAGACAGAATATTGTATACATAATAAAAAATAAAAAAAATGAAAAAAAATATATGCAAGCTAAAAGTTCTTAAAGTAAAAAAAAAAAAGGAAGAGAGTTGTTGTGTGTGGTAGTACACACCTTTAATCCCAGTGCCTAGAAGGCAGAGACAAACAGATCTCTGTGAGTTCAAGGTATAGTAGCTTATGCCTTTAATCCCAAATGCCTAGGAGGCAGAGACAGGCAGATCTCTGAGAGTTCAAGGACAGCCTGGTATACAGAGTTATTCCAGGTCAAAGATACAGACAACCTGTCTCAAAAAGCAAAAAGTTAAAAGTAAAAATAAACGAAATAGAGGTTAAAACAAAGCTGCACAAAGATGGAAAATACACAGAGAATTTTGATACTGTATGCTATTATGCTCTCTTTGAATTGTTTGAATGCTGAGGAAGGAGCAACAGCTGCTAAAAGATATTTATTTATAAATGCTGCTGAACTAATCCAACATAGATATTTTGAAAATGCCTTGACTTTGAAATTTGGATCTAAGGACATGATGCTTTGGAAAGGAGTTTCGTATTTTGTTTTCACAGAGGGTGAGACACTGTTCATTTCTTCTATTCTGATATGGTATGATGGACCACGCCCTCCTGAAGGGTTGCTGTGAACATCTTCAGAAAATTGCTTCGCTCAACTGCCAACTGAGATGAAACTAGCACACAGGTTATACCATGAAAGACCTAATTAATGACACCCTCATTCAGCAGGAAGCAGTTTGGAGAGAAAAAACTGTGCCCATATTCCCAAATATTGTTTATAAATGTTCTTTTACATTTAAAGGGGGATATGATATAGGTATGAATAATTTGCATTGATATGGATTTTGCTTTAGTGATATAAATTTAAGGTCAGCTTTGTTATATGTATATGTATTTCTGCTCTTGATTAAGGTATTGTGATTGTGTAGTTTATGTAAAAATGTAATGTATATAGGTTGTTAATAGATAATCATAATAGTCAAGTTTGTAGTCATGTTAGTTAAGATTTTCTAGGTGTACATAAATATATTTTAGATAGGCATTCTTTATATATTTCAAAGATTATAGAATATGGCATTTTAAATGTTTTAATAACTTAGGGTTCTTCATGACAATGAGACACTCTGCTCCTGGCAGCACCAATCTACTTCAAGAAGAAGATGGGCATTGAAGAGGATCCTTATGGAGTTTGATAGCCATTTCGGCAAGAAACTACTCTTGCCTGGACTATTGCATAAACTAGACACAGAGAACCCACAGAGAGAGGACTACTGAACTTGCCTAAACGTGAGATGATCTTTCAGGGTTCCTGATTCATGAAAGAGTCTGCGAGACATTCTGCAGGACACAACAGATAGTGACTGAACTGACTTTGAAATGTCCTGCTTCATGGAAATGTCTCTGGATACCATGGGCCTGTAGGCCGAAGACGGATGCCCCAACGGTACAGAGGAACTTTGGGTGACTGTCCAGGCAGTGAGATGTCTCTGTCATTTCTAGAGTTTTGGATTTCTTGTTTACTTAGGTAATTATTATATTCTTCTGGAGTCTTTGATAAACTTGAAGAATGGTTAGTTATAGTTTTCCATTGTTATGATAAAAGATAAGGTAGATATAAATATTGTAACTGTAATTCTTGCTTAATAACTGTTTTGTTATATGTAATTTTGCTATGTTAAAATTAAAGCCTTTCCTTTTTGTTTAAACAGAAAAAGGGGAAATGATGGAGAAAGGTCATTGGTTAAGTAATAAAGAAACTGCTTGGCCTCATAGGTTAAAACATAAGTGGGAGGAGTAAACAGAACAGAATGCTGGGAGGAAGAGGAAGTGAGCTCAGACTCCACAGCTCTCCTCTCGGGGGAAGACACCTCAGAGAGACGCCATAGCTCAGCTCTCGGGGGCACACGCAATGAAGCTCCGACCCAGGATGGACATAGGCTAGAATCTTCCCAGTAAGCACACCTAGCGAAGCTATACAGATGATTAGAAATGGGCTAGATTAATATGTGAGAATTAGCATAGAAGAGGCTAGATAGAAATGGGCCAAGCAGTATTTAAATGAATACAGTTTGTGTGTTGTTATTTAGGGGCATAAGCAAGCCAGGCGGCCGGGGTGCTGGGGATGCAGCCCCGCCGCTCCTATTACAACAAAACAGGACTAATCAGCAAGGGTAGAGAGCCACAAGGTGGGGAAAGCAAGAGTTAGAATCCAGGATGATGACCAGAAACCACCTGCCAAAGAATCTGGAGAACTGTTGATGTACTGCTTTGGTGGTTCAAGTCCACCTCTCCAGTTATCACCAGGAAGGATTTTGTGTGCATGTATGAATACGCACATATGTGTACACACACACACACACACACACACACACACACACACACACACATTTGGCCCAATCCAGAACCAGACACAGGGTATGCCTGGCTAGGAATTGGCTGGTGTGTCTGGAATCTGTGGGTCCCTTTCTTGGAAAGCTGAACAAATGGAATGTTGGCCCCTGACTGTCAGTGAAATGTCACCATCAACAAAAGACAGTTGCTGATGACAGTGGGGTGCAAATATGGACCTTAAGTGTCCATCATGCTAAAGAAATTTGACCTGGAGCATTTGAGATGATGAGGCATGAGTTTTGCTTGATGGTCCAATGCTTTTATGGAGAATATTTGGACGTGTGTAGAAACTGAAGTACCTCAAAGATGGCAGTTGGAGTTCTCTACAGTTACAGCCCCTGTGATAACACTATTAAGGAGTTATTAAAGAGTGTGTGAATGAGCACCAGGAAAACCTAGCACGAGAAAGAGAGTAAGGAGGACTAGATGGAGGAAAGATCCTAATTCCTGGGAACCAGAATATAATCCCAGAGAATGGACTTGAACTGTTCTAAGTTCTTTAGTGTTGCTATAAGAAAGCACTATGATCAAAGCAACTCTGGGAAGAAAGGATTTAATTGGCTCACACTTCCAGGCCACAGTCCATCACTGAGGGAAGTCAGGGCAGGAGCCATGGAGGACTGTTGCTTATTGGCTTCCCCTCTGCCTTGGGCTTAATTGGCTTTCTTCTACCACCAAGGGCTACCGGCCTAGCGGTGGGACTATTCACGGTGGTCCTATACCAATTAGCAGTGAAGATAGTGCTTTACAGACGCATCCACTGGCCAACCTGATAAAGACAATTACTCAACCCAAGTGCCCTTCACCACGGGTGATTTGATATCGAGTTAACAGTAAACGCTAACTAGGGTATCAACCATGCAGATGCCCCTTCCGTAGACTATTATGAAAAAAACAGCAAACAAGGCAATTCTACACAACCTCTGACAAACCATCTCAGAATCCATGTTTTTATATCTCTTTTGTTTGTTTTTTCATGTGTGATTTCTACCTACCCAATAAAATCCAGACATTCGGCTGCATGCTAGGATGCAGGGATGAAACAGACAGGACATCCCTATTGTCCTAGACTTCATGCCCACAACTGATCAGAACGGTGCATGAATGAAGTTGTTTTAGCCATTGCCAAGGGTCCTATGACTGAAATAAAGCTAGAACCATGATGGGAACAGCTTGCAACATGGACTGTTTAGAAGCCAGTAGCTGAAGAAGGAAGCTGAATGGGAGCAACAAGTCAAGGCCGACCTAGAGGAGCTGCTGGAGAAGGCACCTGGAACAGAATTGCCAGTGGATGCAGCTGGAGATGCAGGCCAGCAGGAGGACCAGCAGATCCCACAGCGGACCAAAGGCCACAAGTCATCAGGTGCAATGTCGTGAGCTGGAGGAAGTCCTTTCTCCAAGAAGCAGAAGCTGTGCTTACAGAAAAAATCCACCAGATGGCTCTGCGAGGAATCCCATCCCCCCCTTTCCCCTCCCACTGCTGATGCTCTTCCTGTTGGAAGGTAGAAGCCCTGTTTCCCTCTGAACAAAAGCTTCTCTACAAACAGCCACTGGGCTTCAGTGGAAGGAAAGGAACCGATAGCAACCAGCACAATAGAGCGGCCCAGATGAAAGATGGAGCTGCCATCCTGGTGGCTGAGCAGAGAGAGAATATCACCCCTTTCCTGCTCAGGTCCCCCATCTGTGCCCAACTGACCTAGTCACTCTCCTTTCCAACTGGTTGGTCCGAGGTAGTTGTCCCGACCACAAGCCAAATGCCAGTTCTTCAAGAAACACACTTGCCCAGGAAGCAACAGTTTTAAGTAGTTAAAAAACAAACTAACAAAAACCTTGTAGGATGCTGTAGTGTGACGGTTAGGGTGGGGGTGGACGGAAAGAGCAACAGGATTTTCGATTTTGGCCAAGACTGTCTTACAGGAATTACACGTGTTATACTTAAGCATCATTGAATAGAGGCAAAAATTGTCCCTGCCTAGCTCACGCTAGAAATGTGTGATTAGAAAGGAGGAGGTTGCTGGACTCAGAAGCAGAGGGTTGCAGGATGGTTCAGTGTATCATCTAGGTTGTCAGAGAGCCACAGAGCCCAGGGACTTTGGGGCCATTCCCGGGAATGAGGAGGGAAAGGTTACACACATCTTCAAGGCGTTTGAAGCTCACATTGGCCTTGCGCATTCCTGCCCACTAGACTTCTTTCCCATCTGCTGGAAGAAGCCAGTTCTCCTGAGTGCTCAATCCTAAACAGATGAGAGTCCTGTCTGGTACTTTGCTTGCTGCTCTCTAAAAAGGGAACTTCCTGAGCCCCGGCCCAAGTGTGTCACCCACATCGGATGCTCTCCACCTGCAGCTGCATCCCAACCCCAGAGCCTGGCACCTACGCAGCCCTCAGTGAGTGCTTATTTAACCAGAGTTTGGCAAGAACACAGGAAGCACAGCCACAGGGCTCAAGGAGCAGTCTGTGCAGGGAGAAAGCCAGCAAGAAAGGGGTGGATGGCAGTACTGCATTCCATCATCCCAGGCAGGTCCCCCACACGTCCAACCTGCATTAGAGACGCTCTATCAGCTGGATTTGTTCTCTCCTCTCAGGAGGTGGAATTCAGAACCTTGGTCCCTTTTGCCTCATATCCCTCCCCATTTCGTAGGTTGTGCTTGTGACCACAGAGAGCCTCGAACTACAAATTTCAAACCACAGGTTCCAGAGTCTCATGCATACTCCAGAGTCCCAAGCACGCCTGCTCACAGGAAGCTGCTGGTGGGTGGGGCCTTGACAGATTCTGACACCCAGGTTTGAGACACATAGATCTGTGTCTATGGAAAGGCTATGACCCCCCTGGCTCTGGAAGCAAACTGCTAGACTGTCTGAGTGGACCCTGTCCTGTGGGTCAGAAGGATGAATTTTGGGATGCAGTGCTGTGGCTTGCAATGAACAACCTTTCCATGAAGATTTGCCCAGCAGAACTAAAGCTTGAACTTCCCTCTGGGCTTGCCTCTACAGCTAGGGCACCCAGAGAGCAGTTAGTAAAACATGGCGATCAGAGCATCTGTACCGACACTTTTGTTAGCATCTTGTGTTAGCCATGCTGTGGCTAACACTTAAGGACTCTAGTACAGGACAGATAAGGGTGAATGGTGAAGAAACGTGAGGAGGGAAGAAGGATAAACGAATACCATTAAATATATTCATAAAGCAAATTTGCATGTCCCATGAGGAATATGTTTATCATGGGGGGTGTTTGATGATATTACTCTCCATGTTCTGCCCCCCAACTTCTACCCCATGCTGGTACAAACTCCAGGGTCTAGTTGGCTTTGACAACTCCTGCTGGGACAAACTAAAGCAAAGAAGTGACCTTGACCCATGAACCTTTGTGATGACTTTTGCAAATGTTTCCCTAAGAAGAGAGAAAAGAGCCAGGAGAGATCCTGGATGTTTGCTTCCCGTTATGGAGGAAGCGAGACTTGCTGGGCTAGTCCATCATCTATTCCTAAAAGGTCGTGAGTTGTCCCTATGTAAACAAGCTCCATTTCTCTCTTGTTCTGCCAGTACCTTGCATAGGGATGTTTGAGACCCACCAATAGCTGAGCCTTCTTATAACACAGGTCCCACCACATCCCCTCAAGCATGACTTGTATACGAGTACCTCAAATGCCTGCCTATCCTGCCAAACACTCCTAGATTGCCGCACACCATGGAGTACCTGCCACGTGCGTTCCCACAGTTCTATGAAATTGCATCCCTTTCTGTCAGATAACTGCCTAGCTTAATTTGGAGTAAATATTTGTTTAATAGCACCAGCACTTATGTCACCAAGCCCATCTCTTTGTTCAAGCCCTGGGAAGAACGTTGGCTCTACACGCTATGGAAAACGCATTCAGTGACCCATAGGCTGACTTGATGTTCTGGAGACAACATCCTTCTCCAGCCTCATCTCCTGACTCTCTCTTGTTACACCTGTTCTGATATAACAGACCCCTGACTGTGCCTGTCCTCACTCTCCCATCTCTGTGATTTTTTTTATGGTCCTTTCTTGGGTAATAGGCATTTTCTTGTTATTGGAAGGCAATTAGAAGCTAAGACAACACAAGAAAAATGGTATTGATTCAATTTTCCCATACTGTAAATTCGTACTCAGAGCACAGGGCAGCTATCAACACTGCTTCATTCCAAAAACTGTTCATTACCTCAAGAGTGAACTGTACACTCCAAAGCCATCATTCTCACCCCACCCCCACCCCTGCATCTGCCAATTGCTAGCTAATCTTCTCCTTGTTTCTGTGGGTTTGTCTAGTCTAGATATTTCATGTAAGCGGAATCACATAATATGCCACTTTTAGAAGCTGATTTGTTTGACTTACATAATGTTTTCAAAGTTTATCTTTATTTCAGCATGTATGGGTAGAGTGCTCTCTCTGCTGACCTATACTATAGAGCTAATCCACACTTTATTTACTCTTTCACCAGTTAATGGACATTGTGGTTATTTCTATTTTACCACGATAAATCCTGTGTGAGACTATGGTTTCAATTCTCCAGGTATATAGCTGAGAGAAGAATGCCAAATGTTAACTATGTATACTTATTGGGAGGGAGTAGAGGAAACCTATCTTCAAAACTTCATTTTCCATTCCTACCTGCAATGTATAAGGATTACTGCTTCTCTTTATTCTTAGCAGCTTCTGTTATTAGCTCATGGTGATGATGATGGTGTAATGATGGTAATGGTAGTCACCGTAGAGAATGTCAAATGGTTCCTCATTGTGCCCTCGACTTGCTTTTCTCTGACAGCTTAATGCCGAGCATCTGCTGTTTGTGTGTATACAAGGAAGAGACAGGGTACCATGATGTGGCACAGGGCAGTCTTGACGTCACAGTCCTCCTGCCTCATCCTCCTTGAGGTCTGAGATTATAGGTATGTGCCATCATCAGCTTCATTTGGACATTTTATCCGGAGGAATATTTATGGGCTTGTCCAGTTTTAATTAAGTGTTGTATTGTGAGACTCTCTGCTTATTCTGAGTACTAGATTTTTATCAAATATTAGACTAACTGCTATTTCTGCCACGCTATGGGTTGTCCCTGAAATATAAAATTTAAGTTTTGATGAAATCTAGTTTATTTTTTGTTTGTTTTTACTTTAAGCACTACATCTGATATTGCCCCTTCCTAGGCGTGTTAATATAATGATTTACATTTTTTATGTTGTTTTCTTTTCTTCAAGAGGTCATAATTTTAGCACATGTATCCAGGTCTTTGACCAAGTTGAAGTTCATTTTTTTTTAATACGGAGTGAAATAGTATCAACAGTCTAACCATGGGTAGATAGCCAATAGCCTAGTCTGAGGTGTAATAAGAACACAAAGTCAGTGCTAGCTACTGTGTATATGTTCCAAGCGAGCCACCACTTCTATACAGACGACTTCATTCAGGGTAGGTAATACGAGGAGGCTGTCGACTACTTAAACTACATAATAATATGTTTCCAGTGCCTTATGTTCATGGATGCCCACAACCAAGAAACACATACCAGGACCTACACTAAAATTCTAGGCTCATTCTTCCTCCCCACAGAGCTTAACTACATCCAGAGCTCCAAGCAGCTCCCTGCAATGTCAAGGGCTCATGTTGTAGGTTCTTTGGATGTGTGTAGCCTACTGCGCTTCCTTGCGCATCTCCATATAGCTCTGGGATATGGGTACCCAGTGCCAAGGTTGGCCTATGTTCCCCCTCCCCCAGCCGACTCAGACTCCAACTTCCTCTTCTCTGGGCAGCACAGTTCTTCCCCTCCCCCAGGCTCAAACTCCACGTTGTCTTCACTTCTTCTTCCTCTGCCCACCCCTCCCCCAACATCTAATCAGTTTTACATAATCGTTCCTTTGCCCTGGCCACCTGGCAGTGTCCTGCTTGGCCCATGCTCTCATTCTGAGACCTGACCTGGTGTTGTCGGTGTCACCAGGCATTGCCTTTGCATTCTTTGCCACCTAACTCATCAGAGCACAGGCCTTACAGCTGAAAGAGAAGTTCCTAAAATTCACTCTCTGCCTCAAGAAATCTCAGTGGCTCTTGATTCTTCCAGTATATTATAGTAGGAGAAAACTCCGAGGTGAGGGATCCAAGGCCAACCTTCTCTGACTCCAACTGGCCCTTGGACCTTGCAACTGACCCTTGAACCCCCCACCTTGCAACTGATCCTTGGACCTCCCTCTGCTCTCTCCAGAGTCTATGTTGCAGCCAAAAGTGTCCCCACTGGCATTCTCTGCACTTCTGGGCTTCTTGTCTTCTCTGATTACTCTGCTACCATCTAAGCAAAGTGGTCCTGCTTAGGTTCCCAGTCCGGTCCAGCTATGATCGCCTCAGTGAAACTCCTTGGCAACTGGCCATAAGGAAGAGCAGCCCCGCACCTGATTCTATGCACCATTTACTTCATTCTTCATAGTACATAGTACACTGTCTTAAGTAAGCATGTCCTTAGTGGATCTATGGTACAGTTGGCCATGAGCCCATCAGCAACTGTGAAACTGAATCACTTGAGGAACTTTTTCAGAATATCCCACAGGGGGGCTCAGATCTCAATACTGTGAAAAGTTCTCCCTGAAGATTCGGATGCGCACCACTGTAAACTTCAAAGCTCTGTGTGGTGGTCCAGGTCTGTAATCTCAGGACTTGGGAAGCTGAAGGGGAATGATGATTGTGAGTTCAAGGCCAACCTCAGATCCAGAGTGAATTCCAGGCCAGCATGAGCCACTTATTAAATTAACAACTGATGATTAAAATATACTGAACACTTGTGGGCCAAGCACTATGAGTGCCTCATCCCATCTGTCCTGACAGGAACGTTACACAGTAGGGAGCTTTATTTCCCCATTCCTAAGATTAGAAAGTGCAAGCCTAAAAATGCAAAATTACTCGCCTAATATCTTTTCTAAGTATTATGGACGAGAAGGCCACCGGATGTGAGTGAAAGCACAGGTAGATGGGGCTACAGAGATGGCTCCAAGGTGAAGAGCGCTCACAGCTGTTGCAGGGGATGGGGATTTAGATCCCACCACCCCTGGCATCTCACAACTCTCCACAGCTCCAGTTTCAGGATGTCTGGTGCCCTGTTACAGGCTCTGAGGGCACTACACTCACACAGTGCACTTTCTGTATGTGGAGGTAAAACACTCATCAAAGCAAAATAAAAGCAACAAATAAACCTCTTAAAATATGTAAATAAGTTAGGTGAAATGATAGTAGTCACTAAATGTTACTTAACAATATGTGGCAGAGCTGTAACAGCGAGTTTTTTTCCTGAGAAAACACAGTCAGATCTAGGAATTGAGAGCTCTTTTTCTTAACATCATGACTTTGGATAAATCATTTACCTTCTCTAAGTTTCTATTCTTTCTTCTGTAGAATAAATATAATAAATACCGGTTGTGACGTAATAGAAAGGATTACATGGGTTAAAGGGTGTAAGATGTACATAGTAAATGACTGATAGCCTAGCTATACTATTATAACTATTTTCATTCAAATACATACATAACTCCAAGGGGCTCATTCTTAGATTCAGTCAGCAACGGTAGGTTTAGTGTCTTGATAGCTTAAGTCAGGCAAGACTGACTCTCGGAGTAGGGCCAGAATTAATATGAAGAGGATTTCTCTTGAAGGTCTCCTATAAGTCAGAGCTTAGACTAGAGGGTAGGTCTTTCCTTACAGGTAGCTGAATTTTTGTTTCTAAGACCTACAAGGGAGTTTTGTTACTCTATCTAAAGGGAGTTTGCCCTGTTTGGTAGGAGGCCTGGGGTTTTGGGAAAACAAGCTGTGATAGGGGTTCTCTGCCCCTGAGCTTAGGTGTGGACACTCTCCACGGCGTAATCTTTCGCAGACTCTCCCAGACAACACCAGCGCAAATCTGGAGTCCTGGGCCAAGGGATCACTTCATATAAGGTTCGGGACATTCAAACTTCCCTGTTTCCTTGCACCTTAACAAAATTCAGTCCACTTCCTCTTTCTTTCCTTCCTTAATATGCTTTGGGGTGGGGGAAAGGAGGTGATTTTAATTTTGGGGTTCTCTTTTTTCTGCAGCAAGAATGCAGAAATCGGAAACATATCAGCTAGTCAGCTTATGCGGGACCACAAGACTGTACTAACCCTTGAACTTAGGTAGCACTTTAGAGTTTGCAGCTCTCATTCACACAGACTCTGGCGAGGTAAGAAGCATCGCTGTGTGCATTTAAAAGGAAAGGGCTCCCAACATAGATAAGAAGCTACTTCCAAGCAGTGCCTTCAAGGGGGAAAAGACAATGTGGGTGGGCACAGAGAAAGGGCACCTGCCTTTCCCTGTGCTTTCTGCTTCTTAGCAAGAAACCTAGAGTGTCAACGTCTGTAGTGTGACTTTGAACTTGGAGATAGTGCATAATGGATGGCAAAGCAGAAAAGCAGCACTGCATCCATGCAATACTCAGCTGCTTTCAGGCTCTGTGTGTGTGTGTGGTGGGTGGTAGGAGTGTGTGTGTGTGTGTGTGTGTGTGTGTGTGTGTGTGTGTGTGTGTATGTGATGTGTGTGTGTGATATATGGTACATGTGGTATGTGATGTGTATGTGTATATGGTGTGTGTGGTGTGTGTTTGTATGTGTAGTAGACATGTGTGTAACCCATTCATTATATTTGGTCTTTGAATTTAATAGCTATAAGTACTTTGTAGCTGCTTTTTAGAATCATTTACAATTACATAAACTGTTAATAATCACCAGGAGGGGCGTGGTCCTGCAAGAGATGTGACGTTATTCTAACTGGTGCCTGGATGCCACTCTCACTCCTTCTTAGGGAGGCTCTACGCCAACCTTTCTCTGTAGTAAGCCTCACTGCAAACAATCGTGAGCGCATAGACCCATCTCCGGGCCTATGAAATAGAGGTAGCATGTGTGCTTTGAAGGAAACTGAGAAAAAAGATTCGGTATATTAAGGAAAAGTCTAAAATCCAATGCACAAAAATCAAACAGAAATTCAAGTTGACAGAGTCATGACTGCTGTTTTTTTTATTTAACCTGTTTTCAAAACCATCCTTGAATTAAAGCATTAAGTACTTTTTAAATGTTAGATATTCGGATTCACTTTGCTGCTTAGTTATCACAAAGCACGTGACTTCAGGGCACAAACCAGTCAAAAGCTGCGCAGACATGAGTGAAAACTGTCCCCACACTGACACCAGCCAAACGAAGAGCACACGGGCATGACTGGCCTGAGGGAGGGGCCCTCTGGCTTATTCGTGTGACCTGGCGCAGCTGGGTCCACGTCTCAGAGGATCAGCTCTCATGTGTGACGTGGAGATAGCGTGAGCTTGCTGGCCCACCTCGAAGGACTGTGGTCAGTGAGGCACAGCCACATAGACACGATGGCTCCAGGACAGACCAAGAATGACACAAACTCCTAAGATGCTTTTCTCTCCCAGCTTAAGTTATAAACTCAACGCCGGACTCCTGGGATTACATGGTTTTGTAGAAAATTGTTTGTTTCTGAGAGACAGGAAATGCTGGAGGTTCACACATTTTCCCCATTAAGAAAATAAAACCTGAGTCAAATAGTTTGTTGTGGAGAATAGGAAGTTGGTTCTAGCTTAAGGATCAGCATCCAGATTCCAGCCAGCCCTGAAAGGAGTTTGATTCCGTCCATCCTTTCATTCTGGGCAGACTCCACCTCTGCCAAGTCACCCAGGTGTCGTTCCTCGCCATTGATAAAGATTCCAAAGGAAGTCTCACATACCGGAGAGTCTGTGCCTCAGAGAAGATGCACATCCTTCATGTCTGTGTCTGTGGGAGGCTGAACCGACAAATAAACCTAGGACCGGTCCTGACCAGCCCTAAAACAGCATTTCTTATTTATCAGTTCAGTCTTTGCTCTAAAAGCTGGGGAAGCTGCTAACCTAGGCCTTAGGGAGGTTAAAGTATCTTCTGACGTTACCGACATTTTTTCTGAGATGGTCAAAAGGTTCTGTAATTAGATGCTGGCTACGACTGTCCAAACTAAACTAACTTAGCAGTACAAGTGAGCGTGCAGTAAAAACCACCAACGGGATCACTGTGAGTAGAAAGGTATTTCAGGGATCAAATTGGCAAGGCTGTACCTTGGAGGGGGGCTGGGGGGGGGGGGAGGTAGAGAGAAGAGCAAATGGTGGAAAAGCAAGGAGATTTTCTACCTGACAGTCAGCAGGGTGGATCTTTGAGCTGATAACAGGCTAGTCAGTATCCCAGGTAGTTGACTTTAGGGCGGATTAAGGGAGGTTCCAGGTGGTTTAAGGGAGGCTCCAGGTAAACAGAAGGCCACCTTCAGACCTCTGTTTACCCAATAATAATCCTTCTGTTTAGGATGTTGTCACAGCACCACCATTTTAGGGTGCTGCTTCAGACCTAACAAGCACATAAACTGAAAACCCTCGAAGCACCTCCTTTAAAATGCTAAGTTTTGTGTCTTATGTGATTTATATTAATGTTTCAATGTAAAAAATTCAGTGAATAAATTGGTAATAAAAGGAAGGTTGGGGTAGATTCCACCCAAGCCAAATCACTCGGGTGGGATTATACTTTATTGAATCAACCTGGAAGAAATTAGTTTGCCATTACCTGCTGTAATTTGGGAGGCCTCTTCTGCCCCGGCTTTAATAATGTGTGTTGAAGCTATGCCACTCTTTGGCATATGGATTCAAAGGACTCTAAATCAACATACCACAGACATATTAAGTTATTAAAAAAATGAAATTATGACATTTGCAAGGAAATGGATGGATCTGGAAATCATTAGGTTAAGCAAAATAAGTCAAATTCAGAAAGACAAGTTCTACATCTTTAATATGCACAAGCTAGACTAAAAATGAAGGGTGTCGGGAGTGTATATGAGTGGAAATATATGTGAGGGGTGTGTGTGTGTGTGTGTGTGTGCGTGTGTGTGTGCGTGTGCGTGCGTGCGTGTGTGTGTGCATGTGTGCGCGTGTGTGTGTGCGTGCGTGTGTGTGCGTGCGTGTGCGTGTGCGTGTGTGTGTGCGTGTGTGTGCGTGTGTGTGTGCGTGCGTGCGTGTGTGTGTGCGTGTGTGTGCGTGTGTGTGTGTGTGCGTGTGTGTGTAAGGAAGGGGAGGAGGGGGGACTTTCATAAGATGAGAAGAAGGGATCCCAAGGGACTGGATGATGAAATACATGGGACATGAAAGCGGAAGATGGGTCGGGGTGTTGGGGATGAAAGGGAACCAGCCAGAGGCAGGCAGTAGGCTCACGGGGGAGAGCAGGGGAAGAGAGGACGAATTAGAACAAAGTAGAATGGCACATATACATGAAAACACCATAATAGAACTCAGTGTTTTGTATGTATAAAATTATGTATTATATTGCATGCAATATTAATAAAATTGTCTAAATAAATACAATTTGTTTTAGTAACTTTATTCCTTCACAGTTCCTAGTAGGTAATTTAGACCCAATGAATATATGAGAAAAATCCCAAATTCAGTTTCCTCACTGACAAAAATCGGCTTCCTAATGAATCAATTTTGGGAAGCAGCAAGAAACCCTGTCTGGCTTCATTACCCAAATCATCGTCAACAGGAGCAAGAGAGGGGTCCAGCTGGAGTCCAGGTAAACTCAAGGGCCCCTGGCAATGTTCTAGTCTTGAGTCTGTTCCCCAAACACAAGAGTTTGGTGGTGGAATCGGAAAACTTCCACCCTCAATCCTTTTTTCACTTATATTTTGAGATATTTTGAGAGGTTATCAAAATAAAATTGAGCGGATATCCTTAAATGGTTAAAGTAAATCTACTTTCAGAAACATACTTAGGTAGAAAAGAGATAATACTTATCTGGCCATAGCAACAGGAGTGGGAGCACCAGAAATTTCTGGAAAGACAGTATTGAAAGGATTTGACCTGAGCCTGACTCAGCTCCAATGAACAATTCCAAAGACCCGGGCAACTATGTCTAACAGATGCTTGACCTACGATGTGGTGCCCAGCTCTTCGTAAGTCACGTAAGCCAAATCCTTGATTCTAGGGGAGAATCTGCAAGTCTGAGGCTCAGAGGACTGGTCTGAGGCAGCCCTGAAAATGAGGGTCATCCTTGGCTGAGAACCCAGGCTTCTGGATCTCCGGTCATGTTTTCCCACAACCTCTTCAATCACCTACTGCCAGAATGTGGTTCATTATGCTATTTCCAAACCATAAGAAATATGCTAAGTAAAAATTTGGAAACTTAATGCAATGAAGGTAACCATAATGGTTTCCTCCAGAGTCATAAATCTTATAAATACCATAAGTGAAGGTCTGCCCCAGTTTCAGTGACAAGAAAATAAATAAATACAAATTAAATCTTCCATGCCTCACTGTGGCTCTGGTGGCTGGAACTAGTTGAAAATTTTGAGATTTCCTTTTTCCCTTGTGAATTTAGCTGTCCCCTTCAGGTGGCAAATTCATCGGCAGACACAAACCTCAGTGAATGCCACTCATTTTCTGAGTTAAAGCAGAGGGTGGAAAGCCAGCTTTGACTTCAGACTTTGCTGACATCGAGTCACATAGTTTATAACAGAACTAAGGAAGATATAATCCAAAAACTGGCTACATAGTCCATTCATTTTAGAAGAGCTAAGTCTCTATCTACTAGGTCTATCGCTAGATGTCTTTTACATGAATAATGAAAATTAATTCTTCCTTGAAGCAGACGTTATGTCACATAATCTATAGCATTGCCTTGGAACTAAACAATAAACAAGATGAAAAAAGAATGCTATTTAACACTGAGTCCAGAATAGTATTCTTTCATTTCATTAATCTTCTGAGGAACTAAAGAATAACTCGGAAAAGTCTGGTGTCTTTTTAAAAGTTCATTTTTACATTAGGAAATTCTACAGGAATTGTAACCAAAATTACATTTCCCCCAACATAATTCTAAGAACCTTAACTGTGAACGTCTGAGGGGGCTTATTCAGTGTTAAAATGAAAAGATTAAAAGGAATAGAAGTAACTTGATATTTCACATTATTGACATAGATTTTAACTATGGAGCACCCTTCAGACCCGCACTGCAAGAGGCTGGGAGGATCTAGACACAGGAAATGTTCTTCAGGCCCCACAGAAGCACTCACTTTCTCCCTTGGGGATTCACCCACCTTTAACAAAGCTGCATTACCAATGTGTCTGTTATTATTTTTCATAAGAACTGATATAAAAAATTACAACTGCCTCCAAGGAAAAGATACAACTTTAGGGATCATCAAGGGATTTGGGCGTTTTCTTGCCTTTCTTTTCATGACCAAAACGTTGGCTCATTTCATCTCAGTTCATGCTTTTTAAGGTCTCAGTTTCAATGAAACGAGACGAAGGAAGGTTTTTAAACCGTGTTGTCACTATCCCCACCAGGTTGGCTCTTCAAACAGACACAGTTAAAAACCAAGATGGCCTGGACCTCTAGCGATCGACACAGTCTGTCTCTCTAGGTCATGTGATCATTCCCTGTAAGAGGCTGGTCTGCACCACTCATGACCCACCTAGGAGTAGAGATGGCAAATATTCTCAACATCAGAACTTTTGGATCACGTGAGTCAAAGAAAGGGACAAACACAAGGGACAGATCATGCACCCAGAAGAAAAGATTTCGTTATCTTCCTTGAAATACGGCTGGCAGGATTATTTATTGCCACTGTGAAATTTCTCAGGAAGGCTTGGACCCACCAGCATTCCTAGAAAAGTCTGTCCTACGTGTGCCTTCCACGTCCCCTCTGATCAGTAGCCCTAAGCTGGCCTTTAAGGACTGAGTACAATTCGGACCAAATATCTGAATATTGCTAAATGTCTCTCCCGCTGGAACCATGCCATTCCTAAAACCATCCTCTCTTTAATGGAAAATTTTTTTTCATAAGGCAAACATCAATTCCAAGGGTCATTTG
Organism: Microtus oregoni; assembly: GCF_018167655.1. NCBI lineage: Eukaryota > Metazoa > Chordata > Mammalia > Rodentia > Cricetidae > Microtus > Microtus oregoni. The sequence goes on from NW_024543071.1 coordinate 27,356,516, forward strand.
AAAATCAGAAAGACTTCATTGTCCTTTCGATTGAAGTGTGTTTGGGTGTGAATGTGAACACACACATGTTACGGTGTATGTGTGAGGGTCAGAGAAGCGCCTCAACTTTTACCTTGTTTACGTCAGTGTCTCTTCCCTGGTCACCACTGTGTAGAGCAGTATAGCTGGCTCATGAGCTTCTGGGAATTCTCCTGTGTCTGATCTCAGCACAGGAGCAATGGGATGATACACACATGCTACCACACTCAGCCACACTCAGCTTCACATGGGTTCTGGGACAGTAATTCCAATGCTCACAGCTGTGCAGCAAGCATCCATCCATCCTTCATGTGTTTATCATCAACCCTTGCATAGAAGGATCCAAAGTTAAGAGTCATAGGAAAGGCAGGTCCGGGCTCCCCTGACCACAGAACTTAGACAAGTTATCTCAGCTCCCATTTCTTCCCATCAAATGGAGCTATCACAGCAGGCCCTACCGTCTGTGGGTATGGAGGGCTAGAGGAGACTAAAAACAGCACCCAGCTAGAGGTTCCAGGAGGCACTCAGAAGGCCTTGCTGTTAACACCATCCCTCTTTCTCTCCAGCAGACAGGACTCTGGGAAGAATCAACAGAGGACAAACTCAGAAATTCTTGGAACTATTGCCAAACAGAGTAACTCGGGCCTCTGTGGGTTCTGGCTATTCTGAGAAGCCACACTTGGTCCAAGTGGGTAAGCCAGGCATGAAGCCTGGGTCTGGGCTCTGAGACCCAGCACAGGAACTGAAAGCTACAGCCGGCAGAGAAATGCCTGCTTCCTGTCTGTGTCTGCCATGCCTCGCAGAGTTACTACATTCTTTTAATTAACTTCTGAAAACTGAAAAGAATTACATCCCTTCCCCCGCTTTTACTCCCTCCAGGCCCTCCCAGGTACCCTCCCTCCAACCATTCCCCTGCCTCCTCTCAAATTGATAGCATCTTTTTTGTTGGTTATTATTATTCCATACATACACGTGTGTATGTGTTTCTGTGTATGTATGTGTTTACACAAATATATATATACTACAGTCTGCTGAGGTTATGTTTGGTATCTGTGTGTATATGGTTTCAGAGATGACCAGTTTGCAATGAACAACCAATAAGGAGCTCATCTCTGGGAAAGGCTAATTCTCTCTGTTCCAGCAGTTATTGGCTGCCTTTAATTCTTTGTCTAGTGCTAGGGCCCCATGAATTTTTCCCCTTCCGCATTCCTATGCTACCATAGATATTGCCATTGTTCAGGTCTTGCTTTTGCAGTCATTTTTAGAAGATACTGATTCATGGAAGCCTTCCAGAATACTACTCGGGCTCTGACAATCTTTGTGGTCCCTCTTCCTAAGTCATCAGTGCAGGAGCTGTGAAGTAGATGTATCCATTAACATTGGCCTACTGTGTAGTGCTGGCACATACCTTTAATCCCAGCACTCTGGAGGCAGAGACAAGTGGATCTCTGTAAGTCCGAGGCTAGCCTGGTCTACAGAGTAAGTTCCAGGACAGCCAACGCTGCACAGACAGACCCTGTCTTGAAAATAAACAAACAAACAAAAAAAAAACCAAAATAACAAAAAGGGGTAAAAACTCCAATGAACAAGGCTGAGAGCCCCTTGAGATGTTGCTCTCTGCATCGGGTCCAGTTTTCTGGACATGAATTGTCTCCATTCTCTTTCAAGGAAGCTTCTCTGATGGGGAGTGGTAGCTACATCTATCCCGGAAAGGGGGCTCATGCACAGAGATTTCCACTTCTGTTCTGCTACCAGACATGGCATCCAAATGACTTCACAGAGGACGGTAAACCAGAGCTGCAGAAAGAACGGTAACAGTAGTTCCTGCGAGACCACAGTTCCCGCGAGACCACAGGACAGGAGATGCCGATCTAGAAAAGGAAGTTCACGGAGGCGTTCACTGAGGAAACAGGAGATTGGGACTGGGTTTTGGAGAAGGAATAAGAGTATATGTATGGCTGAAAGAGTGCAGAGGCTTTGTGTAAAGTTTAATAAGGTTGCAGAGAAAGTAGTGGGCAACGGGAGCCATACACAGGGAACAGAGCAAAGAAACATGGACAGGCAAGGAGAGTGGGCTGTGATGGTAAAGGAACTGAAGATCACTGAAAAAAAAAAATGGGTGAATTATTTATAGCGTTCCTCATTTTCTCAGCATCCCATCACCCTCATTTTAACTGAAAGGATAAGCGTACGGAAAAGGAAGTACCATAAGTCCAGCACGGTCCACAAAGTGACGGCGCTGGTATCTAGGTACACCCATCGTCTTGCTGTAGAGGTGAAAGTCTACCAACAAACCAACAGACATAGGGCCAGGGAGCGATGGGCCCAGCTTCGAAAGCTCACGGGTCAGAATTCCATGTCTTAGACAGCGCTGTAACATATTCAGCAGCACGGGAAGCTGTTGACTGTGCAGAAAGTCATCTGGAAGACGGTACGTGTGCCCTCACACTGTAGCTATGTGCAGCTGCTGTCTCAGGGGCCTGCGAAGAGCCTAGATCACATCACGGTGACCAGAATGACAAGGAGCAGGTCCTGGGAGCTGCATGTCTAATTCGCTCTTTGAGTCATGCCGATGCCTGGACTTTCCAAATCCCTGCCAAGGGAGAGGGAGGCGTCTTAATATGCTCCCCCGACCATCACCCGCAGGAGTCCACCCACACTCCCGGGTTAAACACCAGAACCCTGGAGCAGAACAGCCAGAGGTCAAATCCCAGGATTTTCTCATGTTCATGCTTCAGTGAGTTAACTTCTAAATCATTTAATTCCTCGGATCCTCTGACCTAAAAGACGTAAATAGTGACAGTCTTAGCTCATAAGGTTTTTTTATAAGAGGTTTTTCATTAGCATATTAATAAAAAAAGTTTCCAATGCAGACCTAAGGGCATTGGGTCAGATAATTCTTTGTTGTAGAGGGCATGCACGCCTGTGCACCGAGGGACATTTAGCAACATCATTGGCCCCTACCCACTCCATGCTGGTTGTAAACTCCTTCAAATACTGACAATTAAAAATGTCTCTAGACATTGCCCAGTGTTCCCAGTGGGGAAGCAAGAGCACTTCCCAGTTGTAACCGACTTATGTGAAAACAGTGTCTGGCCCTCGGCTCTCAGTCTCTCCTGACCATTTGCTGGAAGTAAACGGCTTGTTCATTCTCCCAACAATCCAGAGGAGTAGGCATCCTCCTCCCCAGTTTATAAATCAAGAAGCTGAGAGTCAGAGCAGTAACCTCTTCCATGAACTCACTTCTGTCCAGAGCTCACACTGCACCTGCTCAGTGAGAAAGAGAGGCCAGTAGACACAGCCCTTGGCACAGTTTTGCCCACGAGAAAAACAGAAATGCGGTCACCAGTCCCTGTGGCCTAGCACTGGGAGCTACGCCATCCTCTCGCCTGGAGTCTGAAAGCCCATGGGTTTTACCCTATGTCCCAGGCTAAACTTCAGCTCAAAGGTACTAATGTCCTGCTCCAGTCAGAGTCCAAGTCAGGGCCCGCCTCTTAACATCTGCCAACCGTGAGGAGATCGCCCCAAAGGCTCTCCTTGATCTCACTGGGAATGCCCCCTCCTAGAACTCCCCCATCTCTGGTTTCACCACAAAACGGGGGTGGGGGGCAGGGGCATGGCTACAGAGGAATGCAATATTTAGAGCGTCTAGTGGATGAAGGATGAATGGTCCTCTTGTACCTCAGATTCCAGGACACAGACAGCTAGAACTGACTTACATGCTCCATGAGATCATGGCAGCGCCTCAAGGATTTCAGAGGCCCGTGTAGTGGTTTTCCAATGAGAGCAGAACAAGGAAGATGATAAAGCAGATCACGATAACTGTTTCATTGAGGTGTTCTAAGTAGACGTGTATAAGATATGTAAAATATTTATAGCAGTGCCCAGCACATAATGGACACCATCATTACTAGTACTGATGTTTCTATCGTCTCAGAGCAAGACTGTATTACTTCATTGAAACAGATGTTAAGTAGAAATGCGACATAGGTATATTCCACAGAAAGAGAAACTACACAGAGCAGAAATTCCAGTGGCAACCCTGGCTATTATTAACTGCCTAGAGACCGCCGGGAGAGCTAGGCCTACAAGCGCGAACAAGATGCAAAGATAACGTGCAAACGGCAGCAGGACCGTGCGGTCACAGGCAGAACCCAAAAGGTAGAGAGAGGAGACTGAGCCCAGACGAGCAGCTGCAGAGAAGTGTGAAGCATGATCTGTGACCTGGCACTTCCTGCCGCAGCAGGGCCGTGGTTGGCACACCAAGGCCCTGGGGTGTCCCCCTCCGCTCTCAGCATGACTCGTGGGGTGTTGAAACAGACATGAGCGAGTCTTTCTCCTGAACTCCAGTCCTCTGAAGGCTCAGGGAGAGTGCATCCCCACGGAAACTGTGAAATAGACACTTTCAAAAGATAAGCTCGCGTGTAACCACACGACTTGTATCATTTCATAATTCCAAACTTTCATAACCTGAGTTCCCAGGTAGCTGCGATGATGACCCCGCTAGAGGACTTACTCAACAATATCCTAAGGGGGAACCCGAAAAGCTCTAAAGTGAATTGAACACATTTGAAAGATTTGCACGAGCGCACACACACCAGAATGGGTGTCGGGTCCCCTGTAGCTAAAATTACCTGGAAGCACTCTTAACCACTGAGCCCTCTCTCTTTCCTTGGGTCCATTTTTAAAGAACTCCCAGTGTGCATCTGGAAACGGTTGAAGATTGTGCGGCTGACTTTCCTTTGAATTGGCTCTTTGGTCTCCGCCCTCTACCACCTCAGCCTCTCTTCCATGGTCTTCTCTACTCACCTGACTAGGCTGAGGACCCTCTGCTATTTCCTACACCTGAGTGAACCTGAGTGCCCTTCCTCCTCCTCCTCCTTCCTCTACTTCTTTTTTATGATAGGGAGCCTAGGAAGCTGTAGTTTTTTTGTTTTTGTTTTTTGTTTTTTAATCCCTGCAACTGATGGCAACGTGCGGTGATGCTGACAAGCCACTAGTCTTCTGGCCTACCCTTAATGACGCATACCTGCTCCCAACCTGTTGAACTGTGTTCGCGAGCCACCCAGGGCTTCCAGCTGCCGGGTTCCGTGGCTGCTTCTCCATGCTCACGCTTAGCTGTATTGAGACAGTTTGGAAAGGTACAGTGTTCCACTGTACGAAATTTCCCTTTTCAACCACACTGAGACCGCTCAGGCCAGCACTCCAGGTCTCTGGACATGCCTACTTCCTCCATCCGCATCCGAATGTGAGCATGAACACTTAGACAAACTACAGTTTCTTTAAGGAGATCTGTCAGTCACAACATCTTCGGGGCCAGCAAGGGATTTCAGATATCTTATTCTCGCCACAGGTGCCCTCAAGCTAGAAAAACCCTCACGTGTTCTTGTCACTGGTTTAACAAGTCGCTGAAGCCATGTCCCCCAAACATTTCCACAAATGCCCACTTCAGGCAGTTGGCATCTCTTCCCTTGCCCCCTGCCCCCCCCCCCCCCCGAAAAGCTATCTTTATAGCTGGACAATGTCTATTGCCTCTCCTCTTCTTCCCTGACATGGTCACACTTTTCTAGTCTTCCTTTGTCATTTCTCCAGAAACCCTTCTTCCATGGCTCCTTCTACCCCTTGGACCTTCTCATTCATCTCCCTGACACTCCCTTACCTCCATTTCTCTCACCTCGGCTTCTTTTAGTGTCAACTCTTTTTAAGTTACACACTAAATTCATTTTTCATGAAGTTTTAGCCTGTATCACTTTAGGGACATGGAGCTGTCTCCTCCACTGAGAGCCTCGGCCGCATTTGTCCTGTTCTGCTTGTGCACAGGATATCACATGCCATGCGGAAATGCCATGTTTTCTAGAACAATCTGTCCCTGCCGCTAGATGATAGGTTCTTGAAGGGTAAGTACTTCATCTATTAGCTCTTCAAACTCCCACCTTACAGCACAAGTCTCATGTTTTATAAATGTTATTGATCACAATGATCCAAGCAGGCTTTTTTGGCTGCCTCAAAAGCAATCCTAAGTCTAATGCTGAGGTCTTTTTATTGTTTTCAACAAAGCCTGGAGAACTGCATCCACTCAGCAGCAAGAGCAAAACCTCCCGTCTTCCAGGCCTGTGTCTCCAACACCATGGCCTAGATAAAGGTAAGGGTGCCAAGACAAACACCCAACACAGCTGTGCCGAGAAGATCTGAGTTCCAACGAGTATGTGGCCGTGTTCCTTACCAATTACCTGTGTCTCCTACCTTGAATATACTGGTTCAAGCTTTCTCATCAAGTCTCTGTTGCTCTCCCCCATACTGGTCAATGAGCGACATGGTACCTGCCTTTCACTGAAAAACAGGTGAATCGATACAAGAGGAAAGTATGTTTCTGCCTTCATCTGAGTGGGTGCAGTAGAAAAAAAATGGACGAAAGCTGGAGAATTTTGAACGTTGTCCCATGTGCCTGAAAATTCTTCCATCCTCTAGTGCTCTCTTGCATTATAACAATGCTTCCTGCAGGCAGGAACCCCGGCACTGGAAAGCACAACCCTGTAGGTGGTTTTCCAATAGTCTGTGTCTGTGTTTCCCTCCTGCCCATTGTGTGCTGTCGTCAAGGAAGAGAGGAGAAAGAAGTGAGCAGTAGTTTGCCCTGTGGTGACTGTGGAAAAGCTAATAGGGGGAGGAATGGAGAGATGGCTCAGAGGTTAAGAGAACTGACTGCTGTTCCAGAGGTCCTGAGTTCAATTCCCAGCAACCACATGATGATTCACGCCCATCTATAATGAGATCTGGTGCTCAGAACACTATATACATAATAAATTTAAAAAAATTTTAAAAAAAGCTAACAGGGGAAACTAGCTGCTCTGAAGACATCGAACCATCAAAACAGTGCTTGGAGGGGGGAGCTTTCTGGGCATTAACAGTTACTTTTTTGTAACTCATAATGCACTAACCTCTGTAAGTGTGTCTACTGTTGATATGAAATTTTAACAAATACTAATAAATGCAATGGTCTAATAACGAGGGGGAGAGAACCGCATGCAGAAGGAACCAACGCTGTTCTATCCCAACACTGTTCTTATTACATCGTCTACTTCCCTTTCGGTTGGTCAACATGCTCACTTACCATCTAAGGCCAGGCCATCCCACACTGGGCTCTTTAAGTTTTGCTAGTGATGGGGCACTATGGGAGATATGCCCAGAGCTGAACACAGTAGAGGCATTTTCAAAGAAAGAATGATCAAGCAGCTGTGACCCTGCCAGAACAGGAAAGCTACCTCAGGAAGGTGACTGCCGGCTAAGCTCATTCTCTGAACCCTTAAATGTCATCTTGTGGATGTTTTCTGGAAAAGAGCCTCTGCCTAGGGCATGTGCGTGGGTGTCCGTCTTTGATTCCCTAATTCGGGGAGCGATTAGGAGAGAGAAGGGAGATGAGTCAGATGTATTTTTGAAGGCCTCCCTGGGCAATTTAGCAGAAGGAAGTGGGTCTCGGTGTTCCGATATGGAAAGATCTTCAAGATATTCGGATTTTAAAAAAACAAATCAGTGTGAGATCATGCCTTCATTTTCATATCAAAAAAACCTAACTACTCAGCTTTATACGATATGTATGCCATGTAGACGCGCAGGAAAAAAATCAAGACATCATAGAAATGAGCTCTTTCTTGGACAAGAACTGTGGAGGCAGAAAAAGGGATTTTTCATTTTCCTCTGCATGATATTTTCCAAGAAGGCTAGAATGGTGACTTACTTGTGCAATTTGAAAAATTAAAATATCATTTAAAAGACTACAAGAAATACCTAGGACAATGAATGGCTGAGATGACCTGTTAGGCGTGCCTGGAGATAGTTCAAATAACTTCCAGATGATAAAATAAAATTACTTCAAACAGCCTATTTTTGTTGATCTATCAGCAAGCCCCAAACAGTCTCTCTTCCTCAGAATATCAGTAAAATCAGCTGGGCACTGTGGCACACACCTCTAAGTCCAGCCCTTGGGAGGCAGAGGCAGAAGGATCAGAAATCCAAGGATATCCTCAGCTACATAGTGAGTTCTGGGCCAGCCTGGGCTACCTGAAACCTTGTATCAAATACATCTATTTGACATATATGTTTCTCACAGCTTCCCCTCACCTTCCATGTCTAAGCTTCATCCTTCCTGCCACACAGGACTGCAGTGAGTGTCCACTCTTCTTCCGCCTCTACACCTGCATTTCTGCTGTCGTCCATACTTGAAACACGATGCGCCTATACCATGAAACCTAACTCCTAGGAAACCCGAAGTGGCTGCCAGATTCTTCAAGCTCCAGTCATCTCTCCGACCCCATCTCCAGATGCACAGGGTCCCAGCGATAGCACTCGGTGATTCCTTTTGTGCCCCAGGCACAAGGGTGCTCTTGCCCTTTGGTTTTGCTGCTTGCTACGCTTAGAATGCTCTCTCCCCAGGTTCCCTCATTCCCCGCTCACTTCCCATGGGGCTCCAGCTCTGATGCCACCATCCGGATTTCCTTGATCAATCTCATCTAGTTTTCCTCTTTACTTTGTGCTGTTGTTAAACACACTGAGGATTGTAGGTCACTGTAAAGGCTCCATTTGATAGGAATGCTTGCTTTCTTGGTTGCTTGCTTGCTCGCTTGCTTGCCTATTTATGCCTAGACCAGATATCAAAGATGAAGGAGGCTATGCCCAGCTAGAGAGACCAGCGAACCATTGTCTGCAGAAACGGGTCCAGTTCAACTCAACCAAATAGAGATATCAATGGGTTTGTAAAGCAGAAAGAATGACTTAAGGACTAAAGAGAAAAAAGGAGACTGAGGGAGAAAAATGGAATTATACACATGGCCTTTGGGAGTAACACATGTTGGGGCAGATAATTAGAGGAGTGTGTCAGTTAAGGATCCCCTACCCAAGTATAGGTCCTGATCCTTGGCCTCCCTCACACCCAGCCATGCTGTTTTAATCATGCTCAAGCCTGAAATCACGTGGTCTCCACTTACTAGGCACTACTGATGACAAGAACACACCAGGGCTTTGAAATCAAGCACACCTGGGCTCCAATATTAGCTTCTCGGCTGTAGACAACTCAGTATACATCTCTTTCAATGCATATCAAATAAAATGGGAGTAACAGCAACATTGTGGGCAGGGTTTTCTGTGAATTAATCATGCACGTGTGTAAATATACACAGCTAGAAAACAATTGGCTCTGGATAAATATATACATATATATATGTATGTATGTATGTATGTATGTATGTATAGCTGTGGTACTATACTCTGAGGGGTGGCACTATCGTCACCAGTTTCTGTTGTTCTAACCGAATAGCACAGACTAGGTAATTTACAAAGAATAAAAGTTCATTCGGCTCATAGTTCTGGATGTCTACAGTCAAAGAGTTGCATCTTGTGGGGTCCTTCTTGTTGATGGGACACTGCAGCAGAAGCTAACACATGCTGGGGCACAGTGAGCTTGCTGGCTCAGGTCTCGCTCTTTCTTCATATAAAACCACTAATGCAACCATGGAGGTCCCATGCCCATGACCTCATCGAATCCTAATTACCTCCCCAAGGCCCCACCTCCAAGTGCTACAGTTAGATTAAGTTTCCAGCCTCTTAATAACTCACAGAGGGGATTAAATTTCAACAGGAGTTACAGTAGAGACATCCAAGCCATAGCCAAGTACCACTAATGATAATACAAGAATGATGAGCCTGAGTTCCTGCAGACCTGATTAAAATTGGAGTTGGAACATTCAAATTTGATTTCTGTGCTTTGTTTCATCCATTCTTTCTGAGCGCTTAGGCTGCTTCCGTCCTCGCTGCCCTCCTGAACTATTTCTTGGTCAGAACTTTCTAGAGCCCATTGCTGGTGAATAAGCAATAAAACAAAAGTTCCATTTTTTTTTCTTCCGCAGTCATTTTCCACTGGGGCCCAACCTAAGGTGGCAATCACACAGAAGGTCTGCAGCCACGTGTCGTCTCCTAAAACCCAAAGGGGTAATCCAAATGGGAGCACAGGCAGTTTGTTCAAAGTTCTTGGTGGCCTCCAGACTGTAAGGATAAAGACTCAGTTCCTCCTGGAGGCCTTGAAGGTTCTGCCCGTCTATCTCTCTCCCTCCTAACTAATCAAACTCCCAGTTAGGCTACTCTTGATTATACTTGTATTCCCGATTAAAAAAAAAAAAAAAGTAAAAACCATCTCTGTTATTTCTCACTCCCCATACCCACCAGGGCCCAAGAAAATTTTCAAATATTTAAAAGAGGGGTCAGCAAAACCACAGACTGAATTCAGTCCCTAGCTGTGGTCTCATGAAGAATGGAACTTTATATTAGCATGCTGCTATTTATCCATTGTCCTTGCAATTAGGTTCAGCTTCCCCCACTTCTAGACATCAAGTCTTATGAAAACAGTAACCTTGTGATCCTTTCTCCAGGCTAAACTAAGCCCCAGAACTTAGCAAGGCTGGACACGGAAACTTGTTTCATGCCTCTTTGTCAAGTGAAGACATAGGGTCACAGCTGGATCGGTGCTGCTTCAGTCTGGTCTCTCCTGGTTGGACACCTGCAAGCGCCTTCTAGAGAATGTGAGCCATTCTGAGAGGCGAATGGTCATACAAGGAAGTGTCCTGGAGAGTAGAAGGCAAATCCTGTGTGCTGACTGAAGAAGGGCTTTCCATCATATCCACAGGGTCTGTCTTCCTCATGGGACTCCCTCAACAAGGAACACACACACAAGCTACCAATGGTGGGTGTGAGCATAGGACTTCTGTAAATCCCATGGATCAGCAGCCTACCCCTGAGTCTAGCCCTGCCCCATCTATCGCAATATAGCCACTACAGGCTAGTGTGTATGGGGCCTAGAAATGACAGTGTGGCCAAGCAAGAGATGCTTAAATATTGTTTTATTCTCTAATTGGCATGAAATTTTAAAAACTGAAGATTTGGTTTCAATGAGGGCTGCTGAGAAGCCAAGGACAATGGCACTGGGTTTTGATCCTACTTCATGTTCTGGCTTTGTGGGAGCCTAGCCAATTTGGATGTTCACCTTCCTAGATCAGGATGGAGGGGGGAGGACTTTGGACTTTCCACAGGGCAGGGAACCCTGATAGCTCTTCAGACTGGAGAGGGAGGGGGAGAGGAGTGGGGGGAGGGGGAGGAAAATGGGAGGCTGGGAGGAGGCGGAAATTTTTTTTTCAATTAAAAAAAGGAAAAAAAATGAAAGAAAAAAAGCAAAAAAAAAGAAATAAAAAAAAATTTGAAAAAAAAAAAAAGAATGTTTGGGCCAATTTGAAAATATGTAAAAGCTGCAAATTGTGGAACCAAAGACAGGCTAAGTATATCCTAGTGGAAATTCAGAACACACTGTAATTGTTAAGAGTCCCTACATTGGATAATAAAGAAGCTGCTTCGGCCTATGGCAGGGCAGAATTTAGCCAAGTTGGAAGGGATATAGATAGAGTGGGTGGAGTCAGGGAGATGCTATGTAGCTGCCAAAGAAGACAGATGCCCCTGAACCTTACCGGTAGGCCACAGCCTCGTGGTGATACACAAATCAATAGAAATGGGCTAATTTAAGGTGTAAGAGATAGCTAGAAATACACCTGAGTCATTGACCAAACAGTGTTGCAATTAATATAGTTTCTGTGTGATTTTCAGGTCTGGGCAGCTGGGAATGAAAGAACAGTCTTCGGTTACAAGCCATAGATGGTTGTGGCCTACTATATGAGAGCTGGTAACTAAGCCCAGGGTCTCTAGAACAGCAACCAACACTCTTAACTGTTGAGCCATCTCTCTAGTGCTGGTTGAAATTAATTTACTTTTTTAAAAAACTAGTACTACTATAAAATTGTAAATATGAGCATAGAAGAATTGAAGAGATGGTTCCTCAGCCAAGGTTCAATTCCCAACACCCACATGGTGATTCACAACCACCTTTGGCTCCAGTTTCAATGGGTATAACCACCTCTTCTGGTTTCACAGGGCCCAACACACATGTGCACATACACACAAGCACACACATAAATAAAAATAAAATAAATCTTTTCAATTGTATATAGAGACATACTATATTCGTATTAGACACACCCATAAGAGTGCTGATTTACAAAAATTATTTTCCTTTCCTACCAGAACCAAGTTTTACACAGCCATTGCAGTAGTCCATATCCAAAAAGCACAATTAAAAGAGAAAAAAAAAATTTTTCTTCCTTGAGTGAAGAAATTACCATACTAAAACCAGAAGTGGTATCTGCCAGAAAATACCAAGAACTGAACAAAAGAAACACAATCTCTCTTCTTCCATGGGGAGCTCTGATGTTCCTTCCAGTATTCTGAACCGTGAGGGAGTTGTTGATTATGGAGACTGACTTTTAGCTGTGTGGCCTGGTGTATCAGCTGGACTCGGCAGGAAAGGATGAGAGTAACTGCATGTTGCCTGGCTCATCTGAAGTCCCCTTCCTCCCCAGATCTTGCAGCTTTCACAAGTTCTAATTAAATCTTTGACAGTAGCCTACAAGGTCAAGAAGTCATGTCTACTAGGCTGGTGGGAAAACAAGGGACCTTGGTGACTAGCTTAGGGCTACAGACACAGGCTAGAGGGACCCTGTCATTTATGCTTGATCCTGGGAAAACACCAACCAGTCAATCACACACACACACACACACACACACACACACACGCAAACAAAACAAAACAAAACAAAAACCCTTTATTCCCAAAGAACCAACCCCCAACACCTCCTAAATAGCCCCTTGTCCAAGAGAGGTGGCATTCTTTGGTAAAAGACCCAAACTCCAAATTCAGTGAGGTACTCTCTAGCATGGAGCAGATTGTTTAACAGCTAAATTGGAGCTGGGAATTCGTGTCTAACTCTTTGGAGAAGGTGTAGATCAGACTTGTCACTCAAGATATGTCCAAGTGACCAGGAACACTGGTGTGTTCAGGACCCTCTGAATGAGATGGACACCTTCACACTATCCCAAGAGTTTGGAAATCACTGACTGGAGGGCATAGACTCTATTCCCACCTCCTCCACTATCTGTCAATGCTATCAATGCCTTAGGAAGGTCCACTTACACTAGGAACAATTTGTACCTCTCTCTCTCTCTCTCTCTCTCTCTCTCTCTCTCTCTCTCCCCCCCCCCCAGTCTTATGTAGAATTCAGGTCCATTCTACCACATCCTCCTATTTCTTAAAGAGAAGCTGTAAATCTGGATTTTTTTTAGATGAAATTTCTCATATTTTAATCTTGGCAACTAATTGAATTTCTTTAAACAACTATGCAGGCCAAGAAAAACAGAGCTTCAGGCCAAGATCTGCATATAGCCTCTTCTGGACTGTGCTTTCAGTATTCCTAAGAGCAAAGTCTCAGAAGAGTAACTTAAGGTTTAATTTCAGCACCAGCGCTACAGCTCACCTGGGAGAGTGAGTGCCTACCACAGTTGAGAACCTGGATTCAATTCCTAGCATTGCATAAACTGGGCATGGGGGCACATGCCTGTAACTCTGGCATGCCATCTTTCAGGAGGTGGAGGCAGGATGGTCAAGACTTCAATGTCACCCTTTGCTATATACCAAGTTCAAGGCTGGGGATAGATGAGACATTGTGGAAGAAAAGAAAGGAGGGAGAAAAGGAGTGTGGGAGGGAGGGAGGAGGGAAGGAGGGAGGAATGTGCTTATAACCCCAGCAGTAGGACTTGAGGGAAGAAGGAAGTGACTGGTGGTGTTTGGAGCTCATTGGCCAGCCAGCCTATCAATCAGTGTGCTTCAAGTTCAAGGAGAAACTTGGTTTCAATGAAAAAAAAAGTGGAGAGTAGTCAGACTTTAGAACAGACATCCAACTTCAGCCTCTACATATGTGTGCATACACAAAAGCACTCATACCTGCCCATATAAGTGCACACATACACACTAATAAGTACATATAGCACGCACTCGACACAACACATATAGACATAATGTTTCAGAAGAAGAGACACTCAATAGCCTTTGAGAGTTCACACCCCCCCCACCCCCGCCAGCCCTTGGCCTTGTTGCCTTTCAGTTTTTGCTTTGTTTCGTTGTTTCTGAACTCTGCTGCAAGATGCAGGCCCTACCATGGGTTGTAGCAAACATGTAGAACATTGTCCTCTAAACCCAGGGTCTCCGCATCAATAACTGATTTCTGATACAATGCCCTTCCTCGCACACACCGCCTTACCTGTCTTCAGTGCATGTACATCTGTCATTAGGTGATTTTTTAAAAAAAAAATTTTGCCATGTTCAAATCCCCTAACACAACTGCTGCCCACTCTGCTAGTTGGCCCGATACAATTATGGTAAAGGTTAAGGGAGTAGGGGGACACTTCAAACTGCTCTTTCTGCAGCTCAAAAGAACACTGAAACCCATGTAAGCACACAAGAAGTACTCAGACTCCAGTTACAGATTAACAGCATTTGGTCCGGCTGGAGCAGGGAAGGACTCCAGCAAACACTTTCACTTGCCACTGTTGCCAAGCCTCCCTACCTGGACCAGGCAGGACTGGGCTTACAAGAGACCTTTTGAAAAGATGCAGGAAAACAAGCAGCACACACTTCCTGGCAATAAACGTAAAACTTCGCTCCAACATTCCAGAGATTTTCATCCAACATTCCTCTGGCCAACACATCTGCAACCTGCTGGTCCTTAAATATCAGTGTTTGTACATCTTAATCTCACAAACATTTTGGAAAATATTTCTCTCTGCCTTCATGTCAGACACATCTGTTTTTTTTTTTTTTCGTTTTGTAAAACCACAGAAATATAATGTTGTTTACTTCCAACAGGACTGAGCTTACTGGAGTTGAGAGACATCTCCCGAGCAGTTGCTGGGTTCCTCTGCCTTCCCAGGTGGGTCCATCTTGAAATGGTGTTGTAAGTCTGTTCTCTCATTATTGAGGCCTCTGGCAAAATTAAGGAGCTCTGATGTTAAATTATACAAAAGCAAAATGCACTGCAAAGGGATGGGTTTTTCCAGGCCATGTTCTTGAGTTCAATTCTTTACCCTTTCCAGGCTAAATCACCTTCTCCTAGATGGTGTAGTACGGGGGTTCTCAAACCATAAGATTATTTTTATTGCTACTTCCTTCATAACTGGAATTTTGCTACTGTTATGAATCGTAATGTAAAAGCTTTTGGAGACAGAGGTTTGCCAAAGGGTCACAATCCACAGGTTAAGAACCACTGGGGTAGTACTTCCGCTAAGCTACGGCGCCTGCATCTTTCTCCGGTTAATGTCCATCATGTGACTTGCTTTGGCCAGTGGGATTATTTCATGGTCGCTAGTTTGGTGTCTCAGCTTCAGGAGTCCTCATGTTTTTCTGCCATCGCCACAAGACGAGCATGACCTGAACTGTCCACTAGTCCCAGGACAATGATGAGAAGGGCCATGGATGTAACCGAGCTCAGTTAGTCACTATAGCCCCAAGTAGTTCAACCTATATCTGGAGGTAGAGCAGCCCAGACAACACAATAGGTGAGCAGTGACAAATTGTTTTTAGCCACCAAGCTTTGGGTCGGTGTGTTAAATAGCAAAAGATAAATGGTGTGAGCACATTCTAGAATTATTTAACTAAAGAAAAATAAAATTAGCTACTCATTATTTTAGAACACTATGCTTTTCATACAGAGCTAATTCTTAAGGTAAAGTGTTCTTTAATACATTGTAATAAGAAGTACAATATAATGATGTATGCTTAGAACCCCACCACTGGGGCAGCTGAGGCAGAAGGCCTGGGAGTTCAAGACTAGCCTGTACAACATAGTGACATTCTGTTTCAGGATAGAATAAATGTAAAAGAAGAAACTTGGGGGAAGTCCAGGGTCAGTGGGGAGGAGGTCTCATTCAGCAGACAAGTCAAGCCTTAACCATCATCATCACAGGAGTTGATGACACTACACTATGCTGCTGTAGCCTGTCCTGTCTCCAGCACTTCCTCCCCTTGTATAGCTGTGATTCTCAAGCAGGGGTGACTCTTTTTCCATCAAAAGATGCTTAACAATATGACAGTGACAGGATGTTACTGGCATCAACTGGATAGAAATCAGAGGCTCTGCTAAACCCAGCAATGCACAGGACAGCCCACAGTGGCAAATACTAGTCAGATCCAATGTCAATAACACCAAGGCCAAGAAACGCTAACCTTTGGCTTAAGTTCAAATATTTATTGATTATTTCCTCCTATAAGAGCATGTCAGTTAAAGTGTGGGGAACTGTGTAACAAAAAAATTGTTTTTTAAATACAAAAAAAAAAATCCCCCTTTAAAAACCCAAGCCAACTTTTTTGTATATAATGTGCAATCTATGCGAATGCTTACTTTATTTAGAGTATAAATGACTTGTTCACAAACGTCCCAAACAAGAAAGAGTGGACCGAAGGAAGGAAACCTTTGTTTAAATACTTCCATAGATCTATAAGTCATTACTGGTATCTCAAATTATCTGCCAAGAAAATCCCATTCCATTTCAAGTATTTCTAACTAAGTAAACAAAGTAGCAAAGGCCTCCGTTCCTGCTGAACCTCCCCCATCTCAAAGGCACGTCAGATGGGCAATGCAGCCGTGACAAAGGGCTGGGTGCAGAACCATTTTGAATGAAGTTGCTGAATTATGACAGTATCTTCAGTGACCAAAGCCCCTTAGTGATCTCCTAGAGAGTTTAGCTTAATACTGAATTCTAGCCTCAAAGTTTGGGATTCATACCAAGAGAAACAGCTGATGCTCAGAATCAAGAACTGAAGAGAGTCCTCAGACTGGCAAGTCAACTGGGGTTGACCTGTGTCTGCTCCTGAGGCAGACTAGATCTGGTCTGAAGTAACGGCCCTGGTGAAGATGGCATACATGCCTGAGAGGGCTCTTGGTGCGCTGATGCATGTGACTCATTGGATGGAGGTATTTTAGCAGACGTGGGGAATTGAAAAATAGAATTTGACAACAATGGAGACCCAGGACAGTCTACTCAAGATCTGAGAGATGATGTAGTTCAAATCACAGTTGCAAAGCCAGGATTAGGCTAATGCTGGCCCAGAAAGGAAGGCAGTGAGATCAGAGAATTTCCATAACCCGGGTCCCAAGAACCAATGATTGTTCACAAGTTGGGTTCTGGGATGATCATTCTTCAGTCATGTTCTGTGGGGAAGTCAAAGTAAGCAGCCAACTTGCCACAGGTTTCAAGAATTAAGACGTAGTCGAAGACTACAGCAAAGGAGATCACGGGCCCTGGGGCAGGATTTACTACTGATATTCTGCCAAATGGACCCGTGGGCAGACTACCTCTAAATATTTGTGTCTGTACCCATAGATCAGTGCTGTTGTCAACCTGGGCTAGAGAAACTTCCTTTTGTAGAGGGCAGCAGTTAATGCAAACATTCATAAGATCAAAGTGCCGAGAGTGACTGTTGAGGACTCATACCCTAAAGCAGATCTGTACATCACCCTCCCCAAGGCCCAGGGACCGTCATCGAAGAAGGAATGGAAAAATTGCAAGAGTCAAAGGAAGGAGAGGAACGCTGTGGAATATCACCTTCATATGTCATCGTCACTGGAATAGTGAACATACAGGAACAGTGCTTCCCTGAACACACACACACACACACACACACACACACACACACACATCAAAGAGAGAGGCATGTTGTGGGCAGGAAGGGGCTCAGCCGAAGTGGGAGGGGAAAAGAAAGTATAACACAATGAAGATAATCATAACACATTGTATATACATATAAAATTGTCAAAAATGAAATTAAGACTGTGGGTCCGTCCTCACATAGCATGAAGGCCGAGGCCTTCCGGGTCTTTTTTTTATTTTTTTTTTTTTGTAGTTTTTTTGAGACAGGGTTTCTCTGTAGCTTTGGAGCCTGTCCTGGTACCAGCTCTTGTAGACCAGGCTGGTCTCGAACTCACAGAGATCCGCCTGCCTCTGCCTCCCGAGTGCTGGGATTAAAGGCGTGCGCCACCACCGCCCGGCCCAGGTCTTATTATTAAATTGTGGCCTCGCTATGCTAGGAACCAGGTATGCTTGACTCAAAAAGTGGTAGTGCTTTTTTGTACGACGGCGCACTGCACTCTGGTCACGGCGTTCATAGGAAGGAAATAGAAGACCAAACGTGTCAGGTCTCAAACGCTGCACTCCCATTTCGGCCAGGAAAAGCTCCACTTTGTCTGTCTTAAACCCTAACTGTTCATCTCCAAAAATCAATTCTGCTGTTGAAAGACGTTTGGAAAATGACGCAGTAAGAGGTAGTAATCCCAGGTTGGGAAGGTATATTGCTGAAGCAAAGAAAATGCTACAACCGTGACCCAGATGACAAGGCCCTTTGAGAGAGATTGTACCTTTCCAGAGCAAAGTAGGCCTGGATGCTGGAATGCCTCTCCCTGATTTTGTTTATTTTTGGACACTTGGATAACTTATACTTTTAACTAGGACATTTTTTTTAATAAAATGGGATTTTAATGAATATTTCTTGCTTAGAGTTGTGGTTCTCAATCTTCCTAACACTGAGACCCTTTAACACAGGTCCTCATGTGGTGGTGACCCCCAAACATAAAATTATTTCGCTGCTACTTTATAACTATAATTTTGCTACTGTTATGAGTTATAATGTAAATGTTTTTGAAGACTGACATTTGGCAGATGGGTTGTGACCCACAGGTTAAGAACCAATGGTTTACAGAAGATGTCACAGCTGTGATGGCCTGGAGAAAATCAGAATAGTCATCTTGATCAAAGAGGATCCTTGGCTATGCCGACAGGAGATTTAGCAGAAGCTGTAAGCCTGGTTTTTAGCATTGTCGTTGATGTAAATTGCTGTGGCATTCACTAAAAAGGAAATAAGAAATAAATTTCTGTAATTGGATTGACCACCCGTACTCAGGTCTGTTTTATCCACGGTGTGGGATAGAAAAGCAACTGTGCCTTCGATATCTGTTGTATGGCTGCTGTAGCTTTATGTTGGAGTACCCTCTCTTCCCCTGAAGTGGAAAGCAGAGAGGGGGGAATTGGAGATGTTCCGAACGAAGCCAGTAAAGAGACAAGGTAACCTAGTTTTGTACCATTGCTTGGGAACCGTAACCAGAAATCAATTTAAGCTGTCAACACTTTTCTGGTCCTGTTAGACACTTGGGCTTTTAGATGCATGCATTCGGAGCCCTCCCTTTTACCGCTGTTGGCCATCATTACATCCCAATTCCAAAGCCATCCGTTCTCTGTTTGGGTGATAGTTAGCACATATAACCACTTCATGGAAAAACCAACAAGAGGAAACCACCAAGTAAGAGAGAAAGTTAGCTTGTTCCAAGTTCTGGCCACCTCACACCTTGTGTTTGTCCATGGAGTCGGCCACAAAGCTCCCTTCTGACAGCCTCATTTACAGCCTTCCTTGTGCTGCCAAGTTATCGCCCGGTAGACTTCTGCCATAACTTCAGCTCTGCGACCGACAGACAGCCTGAAGCATCCAGCAAAAACCCTCAGACCAAGCAATAAGATGATCCGTACCAGGGACAAACGTAGTGATATTTCATTTGTATTTTAGTAAATAAAGCTTGCCTGAAGATCAAAGAGTAAAGCAGCCTTACTGGTCAGTCTTACAGACCAGGCAGTGGTGAAACACATCTTTAATCCCAGTAGCCACACTAGTTTGCCATAGAAACAATGACAAAATGGTAGTGGTGCACACCTTTAACCCCAGCCCTAGAGAGGAACATAAAATAGGAGGAGACAGCTCTCATACATAGTCTTATTCTGAGATTCCTGGAGGCAGGATCGCCGTTTCAGACTGAGGTAAGGTAATACCGGGGCTGGCTGTTTTGCTTTTCTGACCTTCAGTTTGGACCCCAATATCTGTCTCTGGGTTTTTCTTAATCATGTAAAGACAAATATCTGTCCACCTGTCATTCAGTGGCCGCACTCGGCAACTACAACCATATGAGCATCCAAATAGTTGTGGAGAGAGAGTGAAGAATTTCTATCTAAATGCTCAGCACATTGTGTACCTGGAGAGTTAGGCTCCTGGGAGGCAGGGACAGAAACTGTAAGAGGTGTGTGGACTAAGATCACTGCTCTACCTATCAAATAGGCTCTTTTTTCTTTTGTTTGTTTGTTTGTTTTTCTTGTTTTGTTTGCTTGTTTTTCAAAACAGGGTATCTCTGTGTAGCTTTGGAGCCTGTCCTGGCACTAGCTCTGTAGACCAGGCTGGCCTTGAACTCACAGAAATCCACCTGCCTCTGCCTGGGATTAAAGGCAAGCACCACCACCTCCACCACCCGGCTCAAATAGTCTCTTTACTGAATATTCATATCTTGTTCTTGAATGATGGCTGGATACTTCACTAAGGACTAAGCAAAGTCAGATCAAACACTGTACACCAATAAGCCTCCAGCATCAGAGCCAGACTTAGGTGCAAATACAGTAGCCATCTCTACACAGCAGAAATCAGGGTCGCTATTAACATCCTGCAGGTGCTCCCTTTGCTCTCTGTTGTAAGTATATATGACTTTTATAATTAGAAAAACATAACTATTGATTTTTTTAAAGCGCTGGGGAGTCAGGATTCAAAGCAGCCATGTCTAGTGAGAAGAATCGTGCTTTTTCTATAGTGCCCACTTCCTCTCGCTCATCCTCCTATTTGCTCATATTTAATAAACAAGTAAATGAGTTGAATGTGTGACAAGCACCTTTCTAAGCACCAGAAATCCATTAGCATGTATGCGTTTCACATTGCACAAGGCCTGCTCACATTATGCTACAGATGAGAACCTGGAATGCAGGGAGCTTAAATTACCAGCCCAAGATGCAGAGTTGATGAGCAACACAATGGGATTCTTCTTAAAACTGGCTCGATTGTGTGCACTTCCTGCCTCTGGCCTCCTCTACTCCAGATGGGTCTTCTCTGGCCCTCAAATCCTTTGGTAACTTTGCCACACCTCACTGCCCATGCCAGCGTCAGCTCAGGATAGACAGCCCGAAGGAGCTTTGCATTGTTTTGCTGGGGATGCTCTCACCTAGTCCCAGATGACACGGAACTCCTCCCTTTGTAGCCCAGGCTAGCTTTGAACTCCTCCTTCTCCGCCTCCATCTCTGAGTGTTGGGTTATAAGCATGCAGTCCATGTTCGACTCAAAGAAGCATTTCAAGGGAGACTGACACTTATGGAAAGACAGAGTAATCAGTTCTAGACCCAGGGCCCTGAGATAAACATGTTCAGATCAAGACACTTATCCATATCCATAATCACAAGAAATAAAAGAGAAAGACCCCGATGCCTGGAAAACCCAAACCCCAAACCACTTTTCTCCTCTCATCTAGCATAGACTCAAATTAAGCTCCTTGAAAATATTTTTTCTGCTTGCTTGGTCCCTTTTTTCCTGAACTTGAGCTTCTCAGCCAATTCCCTCCCCATTCCACACAGGGCATTGACAGGCAAAGGGACTCAACCACACTAAAATGGATTCCCCACTTCTTTGGGTGCCTGTCTAAGGTCTCCAATGCTGGCACTTTCCTGCATTTACACAGGGATTATTGCTACATTAAGTCCACTACCTCAATTCATCCTCCCAGTAATTCTATTAATCTGTGATCATTAGCTATCCATGACTTCAGCTCATTTGCTGAACCCCAACTGTGCATCACACCCCGAAATGAAATGCTTTCCCTCCTTGCAGGGACAATGTTGAGAAATGAAAATTCCCCCTTTGAAGAATGAGAGAACTAAGTGAAGTACAAGCTAAGATAGACTGGGCTGGGGTTCAAACGCTGAGATCTCTGGCCTAGAAGCCATCACTTATTCTTATCAGAGCCGGAGGCCACCCACCCTGTCTTCTCTCTGTCACCTTCCTTCACTGCTGCCTGAAGCGGGGTGTCTAATGATGTGACAGATAACTCTCACCCCGTACACCAGACACCCTCTCCCACAACCTGTCAAATCACTGGAGTGCGCAGTGAGGACAGAGAGCACCACCGAAGAAATCCCGTTAAAATCCACCTCTCACTCCCGAGGGCCTACTGGGTCCCAGCCCAAATGGGGTCATTTAAAATGAATTGGCGCTGAAGAGCGAACAAGGTTGTTAATCATTTTCATGTTCCCGTTCATTTCACGGGAAAGGCAGCAGCCGTGAGAAAGGAAGGACAAAAGGGGAGCTGGGAGCTGCTTGCTGCCCTGGAGTGACACTGCATGGTCGCATTTCCTGCCTGTCATGTCACTTCAGAGCAATTGGTCTCTCCAGAGAGTCTCAAAGACAGGCTCTCCTGTGACTGGCCATGATGAGTCTCTAATGCCCTAAGAAGGCTCTCTCCATCTCCGGATGCTAAGAAGAGCTTCCCAGGTGTGTGGCAGGTGGAAATGGACAGAGTGGCAAGGGAGTTACCCCCAAAAGAGGCAGCAGAGGAAGCAACTGACCGGCTGTCACTCACAGAGCAGCTCAAGTGAAGTCTTGTTGAGGTTCCAAGGTGAAGCCAAAGGCCAGCATGGTGGGAACCTAACTTTGCTTTTTCTGCCGTAGCAGAGTATCTCAGGCTGGCTGATTATAAACAGATGCTTATCTGACTCACAATTTTGCATTCTGGGATAACCAAGAGCATGGTATGGCACCTGATACGTGTATCTTTGCCATATCCTAGCATGGTAGAGGGAATCACATGCCAAAACATAGCTTGGGTTTCTTTTCCACTTTTAAAGCCACCAATATCATGGAGCCTTTGCCCTCATGACTTCAAATGATGCCAAATTCTTTTCAAAGGCAACATCTAGAAATGCCATTAACGTATGTGTTTGAGGATTATGTTTCCAACATAGGAACTCTGGAGAAACACATTCACACTATAATATCTTATTCAATGAAGCCTGAGGAGAAGATACAGAGCCGAGAGAGAGCCAGAAGGACAAAGAGCCGAAGAGCCAGCCGAAAGCGTGTGGGGAGAGTGATGTGCAGGGAAAATGAATGTAGAGGAACAAAATGCTCAGGGCGGAAAGGTTCAAGCAGGAAGGGGTGCAGGAGCATGGGAGAAATCAGAGTGCCGGGGAGGGTGTGTGGAAAAAAGAATACGGAAACCGACTGTATCTTCCCCTGGTTACAAAATGTGATTGGAGGATAGTAAGGTGTGACATGAAAGAAGAGTGAGGAACACTGGGGTTAAAGAGTCAGACAGGAATAAACGGTAGAAGATAGAAGAGTGGGCGATTTAACCAAACCCTAGGATACATGAGAAAGCCTTACAGAAACCGACTAGTTAGTAAGTGAATCTCTAAATCAAACTTTTTGAAAAAGAATTAGGCAAGTATCATGCACGGGTAGACAATGCCGCTCCTGGAAGGCATGGGTTGTTAAGTGAAAGTCACAGTGAAGGTATAGAATACCTCCCTGTGGGTCATTGTCAGGGATGCCCAAGACTGCGCCAAAACAACACAGGCTGTCACCATTGTCCTTGGTTAGTCACCAGAACTACACGATAAGACCCTACTGGTGAAGGCACCCCATACGTTGGCTGGAGGACGTAGAGAGATCAATCACAAACCAATAAGGAAACGTCTTCCCTGCTCTCTAGTTTTCCTACTGCCAGAAGGTGCTACCCAAGCTATACGGGAGAAAAGACATCAGTAGTCCCAGCCAGGTCTGGACCCTGTATGCTACAATGCCAGCCTGCCAGGCAAGACGTACCCACTGGTGCAACAGGGGCACCCCAGTATGACTAGTCTCGGTTAGATTTGAGGGCTGCTCCTTTATAGGGAATTGCAGGTCTGGTACTGAAATCCTGGCCAGAAGCCATGGCTAGGCAGATCAGAGAACCTAGACCAGAAGCTGCTCATGCTATTTTGCTCAATGCTCATACTACCAAATTACTGTCTAAACACTTACGTTTAGACCCGAAAACCTGGGTTACTTTCACCCTTCATTGGAGAGGCTTCCTTTCACGGTCAGTGCAAACTGTAACTGGTCAAAGCTCTGGGAATACAAGGCTGTGGGTGATTATCCCTCAGTAAGACCTCTTTGTCAACTTCTCCCACCACCCACCAAGGTTTGGGGAACATTGGAAAGGAGGAAGAAGAGGGAAGGGAGAGTCGGAGGATGGGAAAGAATGGTGTGAAATTCTGACTTCTAGCCATGACGGGACTGTTGCCCTCATGAACTCCAAGCAGCTACGGTTACCGGCACGGAATCTATTCAAAATGAAGGCGGGCAAATTCCTGCACAGAGGGCAGATGTGTTCTCTAGGCCCTGCCCTTGAATGAGGAGCCCTGGGACCATTGATGGCTGCTGGAGGAGAGAGAATAGGAACCCTCTGAGGGCAGGACCACTGATAGATTTCCCGTGCTTCAGAGCAGTCCCCACACCCATGCACGTAGGGACAACGGCAGCTGGACTTAATGGGCAATCATAGACACAAAAAAAGGAGACCTGAAGTTTGGAGGAGGACGTGGTAGGGAGAACACAAAGGATTTGGAGGGGAGGAACGGGGGATGCATACATATTCCATTGTGTGAAATTCTCTAATTTAAAAACATAATAAAGACACATGAAAGTTTGAATATATGCATGAATGGTCATAAAGATATGTTCTACAGATGTTAATTCAGTACGATATCGCTCCATGCCTACCACATGAAGGTGGGCAAGACCAGCCTGGCTCCTAGCTTGATGAGCTGTGGAGTACCCTTGCAGATACTGTATGTCCCATACCTAAGTCCCACCAGGAGGGGCGATGTACAATATTGTTTAGTAGAGAGAGAACACCCCAGGGACCTTGTTTAGGGCCCCTTAGGGGCTCAGACCAGCAATTTTCCAAGGGACAGTTCTTGTACTATTTATTATAGTATCAAGATGCTTATTTGGTAATGACTGCACATGTATATCATAACAAACCTATTATTTTGTGGATCTGCAGCTTAAGACAAGGTAAAGAAAAATAGTCTATCCAAAATAATGTTAAGGAAATTATTATGTTAATAGCACAAAGAAACAGCAAAATTATAAAAAAAAAATAATGTTTGCAGATCACTGATATAACGAATGCCACAATTAAAATGGACATAGTCCATGAAAATCGTCATGGTTCTGTTGATCCCTCCTTGGACTTGTGCTCACCCCCGCCCTCAGGCACTGAGCTCAGGCAACTGTGGTACAAACTGTAAGACTCTGGCTGCACAGGCTCTTGCCAAGCCTTCGGGAGGGAGGGTGTGTGCTGAGGCCATGGGGGAGCTCAGCAGGAATGGGATCCGGTGCCTGGTCTGAGGAAATATAATTTAATAGGGCAGAAAAGGCAGGCATACAAATAACTGTAAAATGGGATAAGCCCCACAGAGGAGGGGGTACAAAGCCCCCGAGAAGAGACTGAAAAGGGATGGATAAGTCACGCTTGTAGAGAAAGGTCACAAAAGACTTCATGGAGATTTGAGATGGCATTTGAGATAAGCTGAGGGGGAGAAGACAAGAATTTCAAGGACACAAAAGAGGGGGTGAATATGAACCATTCCAGAGAGGACCGAGTGCTTGCCCGACCGTACAGAGACACCAGGAAGTGGCAAGAGGGCAGAAAGTCCCTTCTGTTGATTCAGCTGGGGTATAGAATGCAGCTCAAGCAGATGATTAGGGAGTTCAGAGTGTGGCCAGGGAGTAAGGCCAAGAGTGAGGTCAAAATTAGCATAGAAGAGGAGCCAGTGGCAGAGAGGAACCCTTGAACCTCCTCCTCCAGAGCTGGGCACATGAAAAGTGTGCGCTAGGCGATGCGTGGCTGAGTGCTAACCTTTCTCCCAGCTCTGGCCTACTTCCTCTCTTGCAAGTGCACTCTTAATAAACTGTCTCTAGTTCTGCTACTAGCCATATGTCTTTGTCTGATTTTTGTTTTTCTGGGGACACAAAATCCTGGATATCCCAGAGGGTACCCGCTGGGATCGGGTATCCGGCAACAATAATGTTACCAGCACCAAAGAGCAGACTGAATGTATTCTAGTTAAAGAAATGAAAATGGCAGGGTGTTGGGGTGCGGATGGGGGGGCATGAAGAGCTTAAAAGATGAGTGGAGCTTCCTGCCTGCATCAGAGCCTAGAAATGGGGTGAAGGTTATTGCCACCAAGGCCCTCGTTACTATGACTCCCTAATAAAAGGACAATAAAAATATGAATTTGGGGAATCAAAATGATTACACTGAGGGGAGATTCTTTAAGACCTGGGAATTCATTTAGCCTGGGAGAGAGACAGGAAACTCCCAGGGTACGCAGATAACCACAGTTCTCTGGCTTCTCAGACATGCTGAGGCTGTGGGGCAGACGGAACACTAGTGAGTGGCGTGATGCAAAAAAAAAAAAACGTGCCTAAGGCAGCCATACTGGCCTCAAAAAGGTCAGACTTGGCCCAAAGAGGAAACCAGGAGTGACTAGAGCTGGTCAGGTGAATGATCCTTGTGTTGTTTACACATGTTAATTTAGGGACAGAAGAAAAGCCAAAACAAAACATACCAAACACCAAGAGTTAATTATAAATTGCTCCTATGTACAATCTATAGTCTTTCTTAGTAAGGAACTTTATAATATGGTACTTCAATTACTTCCATAAGCACCAACAATAATGACATCAAGATAGAAGGCCCTGTTGCTGTGGTCATTAAGAACATTAAGCACTGCAGAAGCCTCAGAAATAGCCTCTAAAATGTATCAGATCCTAGCTCTTGGAATTTATAGGTATGACCTTATTCCAGATGAAAAGGATCTTTGAAAATGTGGGCACCTCCAGAATACTGAGATACAATGTTTTCCTAGATTATTTAAGTGGGTCCTAAATGCCATCATGCTTGTCCTTATTCTTGAAAGATTTGACACCGGAAAACCCGAGGAGATATATGAAGAAGCCAATATGAAAACCTAGCTGTTCTAGTTAGCTTTAATTTGTCAGCCTAACTCAGCCTAGAGTCATCTGAGGGAAAAGTTTCAACTGAGAAAACACCTAAACCGGACTGGCCTGTGGACAAATCTATGTGGGCCTGTCCTGATTATTAACTTATATTAAAGGACCCAGCCCACTATGGGCGGCACCATCCCTAGGCAGGTGACCCCGGGCTCTGTAAGAAAACCAATTAGCCCAAGCCTGAAAGCAAGACAGCAAGAAACATTCCTCTATATTTTCTTCTTCCAGTTTTTCCTCAAAGCCCTGCCCTAATTTCTCTCAGTGATGGCTGGTGACTGTGCAGTGTAAGCCAAATAAGACATTTTGTCCCCTAAGTTGCTTTGGTCACAGTGTTTTATCATAGTAACAGAAATAAGACCAGAACTCTAGCCTGGAGAGATTTGAGGATGCTGGCCTTGAAGATGACTTAAGCTTACTAAGCCATAAGACATGGATACCAACAGCAACAGAAACTGGACGAGACAAGGCATGAACATTATCTAAGACTTCCAGAGGGACCATAGAATGCCTTCATGGAGCTGATACCAGACTTCTGGCCTCTTAAACAAATTTCTGTTGCTTAAGACCAAAGGATTGGTAATAATGTATCCTAACCCCGCAAGAAAGTAATGGAAGTAGGAGCCCCCAGAAGCAGCCATATAGCTCCCGAGGAGCTAAGGTTTCTCTGGTCTCATTCTTGGATATAATATGAGCTGATGAATCCTCCAGTATGGAGTTACTGCCAGGTTATGAGGGTGAGTGTATCTTGTGCCATGTCCTGGAAATACATAAGGGACTGTTCTCTACAGCTGAGTAATCCTCCCATCTGAGCAAGGCACAGGGATGATGCACAACCGCATTGATACAACAAACACCACAAAGACGCCAAGAATGTTTTAAGGCTCCTAAAGTAAGACGTGAAGAATGGAGAAACTCAGCTCATGGTGGAAATATTTCTTTAGCCCTTATAATAAGAGAGACTTGGCTGGGACTCAAAGGTCTGAAACTGAGCGACTGATGGACTTACTCTGTGGAAGGCTTGTAGTCAGGGCTCGCATGAGTCAAAGTGCATTCATTGTTTGAAAATCCTCAAAATTCCATTGAGAGATTAAGTGCTATATTCTATATGTGTGTTACCTAGCCTCTTCCCGTAGCCACACTTGCTGTAGATTTAACATAGTCGTTAGTTCATTGCATCAAGTCCAGCTAAAGCTGCTTTGACTTCAGCAGTCCTAGCTTCCCCACTTCTCTGATATGCACTATTTAATTGAGCCAAAAACTAGAATAGTGTTCTCCTCCTTAGGCTGTCATGATACTTAAATGGAATAACTATTGAGTGCTCAAGAATTGTGTTAGGCATTGCAATCCCTCAAAAGGTGTGCACAAATCCCAGAATCTGTGCATATGTTGCCTGACTTAGCAGAGGAACTTTGAGGTGAGTTTATGCTAGGTCATCTGCATGGGCCCAACTTGACCACAAGAACGCTTTAAGAGTAGAGAACTGGTACCAGAGAGACACTGACAAAGGGAGGAAGAGTGGGAGAAACAGGATGTTACTAGCTTTAAAGATGAGAAGGGCAAGTAGCTGCTGATGCTTAGAAAAGCAAAGGACAGATTCTTTCCTTGAACCTGGGGAAGGAACATCACATGAACTCTCTAGAACTAGGCCAGCTACCTCCTCCTGTGGCAGCTTGTGGTGTCACTAACCACGTAAGAGCCCCCTTTGCCTCAACTGAAATGAGAGCAATACCTTGCCATGGAGGGGTAAGGGGAAGGGGGCACCATCGTATCTCGCATCCATCATCCCTTGCTCCTCATGCCTACACAGGTCAATTGGAGGTCCCTTCTGTTTCTGCAAAAATAACCAATGCAGTTAGTGACTACCAGGTCACATCCCTTCTCAGCTCAAAACCTTCCAGAGGCTCCCTAGCTTGCTCCCAGAACAGCCTGAAAGACTTCCTGTGTTCTCAAGTCTTCAGGGCACATCTGACCCCATTTCCCCTCTGACTGTCTCCTTCCTCTCTGACCCTTGCTGACTGGGTTCCAAGCCTACTGGCTGCCTTGCTGTTCTATGCACACTGGGAGTTCCAGCCCCAGGATGCTTGCACTGGGTATTTTCTGTGCCTTAGACGCCTCTTCTTCCCGCCTACCAGCTTGCTCCCTCGGCACATTCTGATCTCTTAAACGTGGCCTTCTTCCTGACAATCCTGCTGAAATAGCAGTGTCTCCCCCATCCAATCAAAGCATTATAGCAATTTCCTCTTCTATCATGAAAGCTATTTAATTTTTTTTCTACACAGGTCTATCTTTTTGGAAATGGAAGCTTCATAAAGATTCTTCATGAAAGATATAGTTGGTGTTTGATAACTATCTGTTGAGTGAGCAAATCCGTGTATAATCAAGCTATAATTAAGAACTAAATCTCAGTATTGCCTCTCATTAATGACCCTCCATTCAGTTACAAACGGGAAATGAAAGACGGTAAGCTATCTGTGGTTGAACAATGAAGCTGCAGCTAAGATTAAACACTTAATTGGCCTCGCTGAGCCCCTGACCTTCCAAAGGAGTAGAAACGCAAAAGTTCTCAGCACCCAACCCTGCCTCCCAGATGGAGAACCCAGAAAGGCTTGGTCTTCTGAAGACTTGGCCTTTCTAGCTTCAGTCAGCCTCTCAAAACCATAAGAACAGTTTGTCTCGGTACTTCAGCACTTCCGCTTCCAGGCTCAGGAAAGAGTAGGAAGTGCAGGGGCGTGTGAAAATCGAGAGAAAAGAAGAATTAAAGCCGCTACATGTAAAGTGCTCGGAGACTTCCTCTGCCTACCACAGCACATGCCCTGCTTTCACGGTGAGCCTGGGGCCATTATTCTCAGACAGAAGGAAACCAGAAGGAGATCAGAACGTGACTGCCTGCTAGTCCTCTGTTATCCAACACAGACTTATTCAGGGGCAGCAGAGGGTGTGGCAGAAGACAGCCCTGGTCCCTGCCTGTATGAGTTTACCTTTCACAAGAGTCTAACATTTCAAGGGTCAACCTAGTTTATATCCCACCTACTCACTGTTTGTTCTGGGCAGGCTGAGTTCCCCAGCGTGCCTCCAGGAGGTATCTTCGATTATAAGGAATTGTACATTGAGTTGAGGTATATCATAGAGTCAAGCCAACCAACGCTCCAGTCTTGATGCTGCCACAATTAGTAGCTGAGTGCCAGCTCCCTACGGAAGGGCTGTGTTTCTCTCATTTCCCATTGTGTCCACAGCGTTGCCCACACAATGCCCATTATCCTTCATAATCCTTGCTTAGAAGAAACTCAATTTTCGGAGCCTCGGTTTCATCGTCAGTAAAAGAAAAATGAATATAAAGCCTGCCTCGTGACACTGTCTGGGGGTCACAGATGAATCCTATCTACACAGGACCTGCTACGTGACAGCATCTCCTTAAGGTAAACTGTCGTTTTGGTGACAGTGGTAGCATTCTGAAGGTAAAATCTGAAGGTAAAAAGGAGGGGTTAGCGCTGGATGAACTGCAGCACACACTCAGTCCCAAAGCTTTTCCCCAACCTGAAGAGCTGAGTCTCAGAGTGATCCTGTCCTCTGGAAAAGTCCTGTTCCACTTCTGCCAGAAACCCCGGAAAGGGGAAGCGTGCACTCCGTATCCCAGCTGCTCAGGCAATGGGCAGCAGAAGCGAAACAAAATGACTAAGCATAGCCAGGTCTCACTTCGTCACGGAGGAGAGGGAGGGAGAGCACTCAGACCGGTAAGAACATGGTGAAACCTAGGGCAGACAGCTGGGCCAGTTTCCTAGGCTTTTCTCTGTGAGATTCTCACAGCCGGAGGAAGTGTGGGGTGTCTTCTCCTGAACTGCAAGTCATCCTGTGCCCCCTCCCCCACTCCCACCCCAATGATTCAGCAGCAGCAGGCCAAAGGACTGTCAATGTTCAGAGATCAAATAAAGAAACACCTAAGGCCTTCCTAGAACCCACAAACCCCAGGAATCCTTAACACTTTCACTCTGGGGGTTCAGCTCACAATCTAATCTGTTAAGAGGTCTGGCCCTCCATTTCAAGCTGAGCTATTCTTTCTGCCTTCACTAAGGTCTCTCATGTTCATAATTCAATATGGGAGATCTCTTCCAGAAATACAGGGCTTCAACCTTAATGCCGACGATGTTGATCTAAGAGTGAGCAGCCTTGTTGTCAACCATAATTTCAGAAGAGTCTCAGATATCGTGGGTTTGCCGTGAGCCGCTGTGGTGGAAAAGGGGGATTGTCCTCTCAAAGAAACAGAGAATGCTGTGACTCAAATGGTCGCTAGCTAGTCCCACTGTTGCTAGACTTAGTCATTCCTGTTGCCTTTGTCTTATTTTTAGACACCTAGTTTTAAATCAACCGCTCTGATGAACAGCAGCAATTTGGTTAGCAATGAGTTCCTTTGTATTTTTTTTTCTCCTGCATGGTGAAGGAGACTCATGAGTCCCATTTCTCTAAATAACCAATATAAATCTTCATAGTCTTCATATGAAGCCATTACGGCTATCCAGGGAGGACATACTGGGAAAACTCAGGGGACCAAAGAAGTCCTCTTACGAGCCACATTCCTCGCTGGTCACCCATCATTTCCCTGGGGACAAACTGTGTGTGCTCACTCTGTCAGCACTGTGCGGGGTATAGGAATTGAGGGGTGAAGGAGACAGGCCAGCTTTCTGGAAATCAGCACTCCCGGTTCTCAAAGGATAACTAGAAACTGACGAATCAGAGAAGAGATGGAGCAGTGGCCAGCACTCTCACTGTCTCAAACTAGAAACCGACCAATCAGAGAAGAGATGGAGCAGTGGCCAGCACTCTCACTGTCTCAAACTAGAAACCGACCAATCAGAGAAGAGATGGAGCAGTGGCTAACACCCCCATTGTCTCAAACTAGAAACCGACCAATCAGAGGAGAGATGGAGCCATGGGCCAGGTACTCAACTTCAGTTTTGCATTGGTGAAGGGGAAAATGACTTAAACCATACAGGGTGACCCTGTTGCTTTCAAAGGAGTATAATCACGTCCAACTTCCTGAAGTGCTCTGAAGTTACATCTAAAAGTAAAGTTTGGGTTTTAAAATTATCTCCTAGAAAGGGTTCCAGTCAACTACTATCTTGAGTCAATGGTACTGCAACTTGATTTAAGAAAGGAGTTTGCCCGCTTCAACAGGCTAGCTGTAAGCTAGGTGACTCCTCCACCCACTTCCCCCTCCTTAGGTATGAATTGAGAAACCCAGAGGTGACCACAGCCCTGGGCAGCTATGTACAAAAATGGGAACTGTCACTCGATAGGCCTCCCCTGTTCTTAGCCAGAATCATCAGCCTATAGATTCAGGAACTAAGTGGCTTGACTATTTTGCACGTAAGCCATATACATTAGACTAAAGGAGACAAGTGAGCAACAATTCAATTTAGAGTTCACCGAATCCTCTGGTTTAGGGAGGAAATTGCCGGTAATCAATTGCAGCAAGCATACAGGCTCAGGGCCAGGAGGAGAAAAAAAATCACTTTAATGGGCAAAGCAGATGTTGCTAAATTCATTGCAAAAGTGCGATGGGCACAGAGCCAGGCCTTGCATGAGAGATGCTGATCTTTTCTCCTGAATGAACAAAACAGAGACACTTCAAAGCAGGGGTTGTGGGGCGTTCCACCAGGGAAGCCAGAGGTCTGGGTCCCTGTTAGACTGAACAAAAGAAAATGCAGCCAGGTGTTCAGGTCTCCTTTATCACCACAGGACTTAAAGCTGTTAACACTCAGAAGGATTTTAAACAAGTCCAGAGTACTGGCTTACAACTCTTTGGGAAGTCTTACTGCATCCTAAAGGGCTATGGTAGAATGGCTGGGAGACAGGTTTCCTCTACTGGTGTGTTGGTTCCTTCATCAGAATGTTGTATAACTTAGCTAAAGCAATTAACTCTCAGGGTCATTTTTCTTATCTACGAAATGGGCTTAACCTAGGTACTGAAACAGGGCCGTAGGGGAGGGCAGTGAAGCTGTGTGTAAGGACGGTAGAGAGATGCACCTAAGCAGGAACACATGAAAGGAATGGTAAGATGAGGGGAAATGCTTAGTGACCAAGGGGAAAGAGTCACCAGGGGTCTTTGGGATTCAGCATTTACAATTTTACCAGAGTCTCCCACTGAAGGTTATTCCCTAGACAGGTGTGTCTTGGTCTGTTTAGATTCTCTTCAAAGAACTCTGAGGAATCTAATAACCAGTGAGAACACGGTCTTCATCCGCGGGAGATCTGTGTGTGCTTGGAATGATTTCCTATGCCTTCTAGTGAGACCTCTGCAGAAAGAGAGCTCGCTCCTGCTCCCCAAGTCTGAGGTGTCTCTCTGTAATTCCCCCTCCTTCGCACCCCAACCAGAGGGGCTTCCCTGAGAGTCACCCCAGATTTCATTAGGCCATCTCTTTCTACTTACACTAACCCGTGTTCTTCTCAGCTGCCTTCAATGTCTCCTGGAACCAGAAATCTGACATTAAGTACAGTCATTAAAAACCTAAATCCTACATGCCCGTGGCTTTAGGAAATATCATCCACTCCTGTGATATGGTGTAGGTCTCCTCCTAATGTAAGAAATTATCATCCACTCCTGTGATATGGTGTGGGTCTCCTCCTAATGTAAGAAATTATCATCCACTCCTGTGATATGGTGTGGGTCTCCTAATGTAAGAAATTATCATCCACTCCTGTGATATGGTGTGGGTCTCCTCCTAATGTAAGAAATTATCATCCACTCCTGTGATATGGTGTGGGTCTCCTAATGTAAGAAATTATCATCCACTCCTGTGATATGGTGTGGGTCTCCTCCTAATGTAAGAAATTATCATCCACTCCTGTGATATGGTGTGGGTCTCCTCCTAATGTAAGAAATTATCATCCACTCCTGTGATATGGTGTGGGTCTCCTCCTAATGTTTTGTAACGAGCTGGAGTGCAAACATTGATCTGGCACCAGTTTCACTCTCCAACCCAGACATCGGCCAAGGAGAGAGAGCTTTGTTAGGTGGCTATAGGACTATCAACTGAAGGCAAGGCCCTCATCCTTCCTAAGCCTTGTCAGCCCCTCCATCCCAGGACTTGGGTGAGGATTTCAGGAACTCAGTCTTAGGAAGGACTGAGCCTCGCAATATCTGTTGAGCGGTACGGGTCAGTCTCCTTGTCTCCCTGGAGCTTCTTCAAGAGGCAGGGCTGTGGGAAAGAGGGGCTAAGCCATGCCCAATACAAAGAACCCAAAAACTGCACTCACATTTCCTGCGATTTCCAAACCTCAGACTTTTTCCACCAGTGCCCACCCTCCAGGAAGCTATGTCCCGCTAACGGCATGTTTCCCCGTTGCCATAAGCGTTAGAATGTTCCTGATAAGCAAGTAAGGCTGCCGAGGGCTTTGGTAGTGGATTTCTGGGAGCTGGTGAGAGGAGGATGTTTACCAGAGCACAGAGGCCAGGTCCTCAGCACAGAATATTTTGGCCTAGATAGATCCTGGAGAAGGCTTCTTTTTTTTTTTTTTTTTCTTCGCCAAGTACAGACTCTGTTCTCAGGTCCTGAAGTCAGCATTAGAAACTAAACAAACCTTCCAGAGTTCACATTTGTTTACTTTCGACCAAATGCAACTTCCTGTTTGAAAGGAAAGGGGCAGTAAAGCTTTCTATAGCCTCCTCGAACATAATGTCCCTCCTAAAAACAATTGATTTGCTAAGCATAAATGAATCAAACGCACACAATGGGGATCTCCCTTCTCCTCCAAAATGTCCATGTTTTAATAGGGAAAGTGCTCAACAAAACCAAAACAAATATTTTTTCAACTGCTGGCCTGCAAGGATTGTTTAGGCCATTTCTTCTCCTGAGAACAAGAAAAACAGACGTCAGGAGGGAGCCAAGCTACATGCGCTGTGTCAGAAAAGCCGCTTCTACACACTTGGGGGTTGAGATTTCAGTGACACAGAAAGTTTAAGTTCCCACAGCCACTCAAACCACATTCCTAGCCTGAACTACTGGATCTCTCGTTCTATGACAGTGTCCCAAGTCACGTCCTTCGAGGTCCTGAAATCCCCATGGATGGTACCAATGTTCGAAAAATAACTGACAGCCCCTAGAACAGAGCCACCAAAATCTTTTGACAAGATTTGAGATAAGGTAGTCTGTAATGGATGTGGAAAACAGAGGGGGCTTCTGTAATTAATTTTTAGAGGATCTCAATTAATGAAGAATCAGAATTAAACTCAGATTCATGTATAATGAAACTCCTCCCCAGAACTCTTGAATCCTTTTGTTCTAAAATACTAAATTTGTAGAGGACCTTACAAGCCTCTGGCCAACCTCTCCCTGCCCACCCACCCACAAAGCCCAGCTAAGCAAATGAGCGATACGGAAGCCTTCAGTAAGACGAGAACTATTTCCTTTGTCCTCACTTCTTTAATGTAATCCTATGGATAACGTAAGGACTCTAGGAGAGGGGGCGAATGAACACACTAAAGAGCTGTAAAGTCAAAGTCAACACACAGGTTTCCTCTCAGGTCCCTGTGTTTGCAGGTCACCCCTATGGATCCTCTAAACTGTGAGAGTCTCCTGAAAGCTACAAGGAGTAATGCATGTTTGTTGCAGAGGTTTGAATGACAGTGGCCCCATAGGTTCACAGATTTGAGAATTTGGTTCCCAGTTGGTGGACTGTTTAGAAAGATTTGAGAGGTTTGTTGAAGAAGGTATGTCCCTGGAAGAGAGCTTTGGGGTTTCAAAAGCCCAGTTCAGGCCCAGTCTCTATCTCTGTCTCTGTCTCTGTCTCTCTCTCTCTCTCTCTCTCTCTCTCTCTCTCTCTCTCTCTCTGTCTCTCTCTCTCTCTCTTTTCCCCAAAGATCAGGATCCAAAGCTCTGAGCTACTGCTCCAGTGCCCTGCCTGTCTGTTCCCCCCCACATGATGGCCGTGGATTTACCCTCAAAACTGTAAGCAAGCTCCCAATCAAATGTCTTCTTCTAGAGGTTGCCTTGATCATGGTGCCTCCTCACTGAAACAGGACAGTAACTAAGAGAGTTCTTTTTGACCACCATACCCTATGTGTGAATAAGTATACCTTGTATGCTGACTATAACAACAACAACAAAAAGAATGATTAAGTAGAAGCACATAAATACATAAATAAGATAACAAAGTATCTTTCTTGGACAATTTCAATGTTAACATGCCCCAAGAGGGAAAGTAACTGAAAGGAAAAAATGGATGTGTGTATATTTCATACACTCCCTTGGCTCTTCCCTGTTGGTATCTAACTGGACAATTACTAAACAAGAGACAGTTATAACAGGAGATGTCCCCTCCCCTCCTCATTACAGAACAGCCTGCAAACCAAAGACAACCAAGGCTATCACCTACTTAAAGAATTGGTGACAGGTGTGTATCTTAGTCCCTATATCTACCTCTGTCCTAACTGTTCTTCTCATCTGCCACCAGCCTTCTGAGTAAACTTTTCCCTGATTTTGACCACGAGAAGATCTTCTGTGCTCCCAGGTGTGGCCTCTATCTGGAGTAGACTGCTTTATGGCTGCAATTGTTGCAACTCCTATCACCACTACAACCGTCTCACCACCGCTTTTATCACCCTTTGACCCACCTCCACCCTCCTCCGCTATAAATACTATCACCACAACCACCACCAGTGTCACCATCACCCACTACCACCACCATCTCAAAGCCAACACCACCGGCTTGGGGAAATAGGCACAGTGGTATGATGTGGGATTCCCTTCGGTATGCTATGAATATGTTTTATTACCATTGGTTAATAAAGAAGTTGCTTTGGCCCATAGCCGGGCAGAATACAGCCAGGCTGGAAGAGACAGAGAGGGAGAGTAGGAGGAGTCAGAGAGATGCCATGTAGCTATGGAAGGAGAGAGGTGCTGGAACCCTTACCAGTAGTGATATACAAATTAATAGAAGTGGGTTAAT
Source organism: Microtus oregoni (assembly GCF_018167655.1). NCBI lineage: Eukaryota > Metazoa > Chordata > Mammalia > Rodentia > Cricetidae > Microtus > Microtus oregoni. The sequence continues at coordinate 27,393,363 of NW_024543071.1, forward strand.
TTAAGATGTAAGATGGAACTAGGAATATGCTTAAGCTATTGACCAAGCAGTGTTGTAATTAATATAGTTTCCATGTGATTATTTGGGTCTGGGCAGCCGGGAACAAATGAGCCCTCTCCAGTCACAGCGGGATGCACTTGTAATCCCAGTGTTGAGGAGTTAGAGACAGAAGGGTCCCTAATGCTCTCTGGTTGGCCAGCTCAGCCATTCCAGCAAGTCTCAGTTACATTGAGAGACCCTGTCTCCCAAACGAAGATGGCAACCTTCTGAGGTTGATAACCGAGGTTGACCTCTGGCCTAGATGCGTGTGTAACCACCATGAGCATGTGCTCACCCACATACGCACCCATGTGAACCCACACAGTTTTTCCAACCCACCATGATAAACTCCCACCATCTTGACTAGCCAATGACCTCTGTGTCCTTACATTTGAAAAGAAACATCAGCCTGTCCCAGAGAAGTCCCACTGGAGCTGCCTACAGTCTTCATGATCTTATGTCCAGCACCGCTCCAAGCTCCAGCAGTGATTAGTTATCAACTGCGTAGTTGCTTTGAGCACCCAGAACACACTTTCTTCAGCAGAGATCCTCTGATAAACCCCGAATCTGTGGCTGAAAGGAAATATTCAAGGAGTCTGACCACACATTGCCTAGCAGTGAGGGTCCAGAGAAGGAAGTGTGTGAGGAGGGATGGCACTAAGGACAGGCTGGGGGTGCCCACCAAGCTAAGACCAGATGTTTTCAGAAATGACTAGCTTTGGCCCTCAGCAAGCTGCAGTATAAACCACTTCTGTAGCCTGCCTCTACCATCTTTCCGAGTTGCTTGTTTTCATTTGAAGAGGCAGTAAACAAGATTATAGGGCATCTGCTCAGTCCTAAGGTCTTTCTCATGTTGGGGAAAGGGCATTCACACTACTCTCGGGAGGGCTAGAAATGGGTGGGATGAATCCTACAGAGAGGGTGTTTAGGAGAAGGGGGAGGCTCCAAGAGGAAGGTTTCAGCTGGGTCTGACAGCTGGGTAGTAGCTAGAACAGGGAGAGAGAAGGCAGCTCCAAGACACAGCACCCTTTTATTGTGTTCTAACCCACCCAGCTTTTCCCCCATCCTGCCCCTTACACTTTCTGTTCTCTGTGCCTGGAATATGCTACTGCTGCTCCCAGGTTCAGCTCAGACATAACCTTAAAACCCCTTCTGGGGCATTTCCATTGTGAGATTGCAAATGAATCATGAAGGATCTTGTTTAGATGGAGGTTCTCACTGGTCTGAGTATCCTGAGAGTCCACAGTTTTGGCAAGGTCCCTGGTGCTACTGTGCTGCTAACTCAAGCTGGCCTTTTGCAGCTCTAGCTGTGACATGTCATTATATCTGACTCTTCTTATACAGCTTGTTACTATATAAATTTATCTTGTCCATCCGTTTTTTCCCTAGTTATCCTCATGTGAGTAAAACCACTGTGTATGTGTGTAATAATATCAGTAAATTGTTCGGTTTTGCATCATTGTATGCCTAGAAGTTGGTATATTGGATTGCATATCAAATATGAATAAATGTGTGAATTGATTAATATTAGGAGTTCTTTTTCCTTTCGGAGGACTTGCTGCTCTCCCATAATGGAGACCTCCATCACGGGACATTAGCACCCAGGCCAAAGACCCCTAGAGGAAATTTCAAGAATCAGCTTGTGCTGTGCATGAGTGTCTGCACACCGCAGGGCTTCAGTTGTCCTTACTCTAATTTCACCTCACAGACACAGCTCACCCCGAAAACACACCGTCCTTTCCTACTCAGTTCCCCACATAAACCTTCAGTGATGCGAAGCAGAGCTACTCTCCCTGCCTGACACCTGATTGGATAGAAATATTGGCTTCTGCACCACATTCTTTTTCGGTTCTGACTTTTCTTGGGCTCTTTCACTTATAAACTCTCAAACTTATTTTTTTTTTTTTTTTTTTTTTTTTTTTGGTTTTTCGAGACAGGGTTTCTCTGTGGTTTTGGAGCCTGTCCTGGAACTAGCTCTTGTAGTCCAGGCTGGTCTTGAACTCACAGAGATCCGCCTGCCTCTGCCTCCCAAGTGCTGGGATTAAAGGTGTGCGTCACCACCGCCCGGCTTTCAAACTTATTTTTTAAAAGCTTCTTTCTGGTCACAAAGCGAATCTCAGTCTTCAGCCTGGTGAGCCTATGAACATAGGATTGTACACTTTCCCATCTGCCCGCATCTCTAAACCAGCCTTCTCTTGTTCTGTTCTATTGATTGATTAGGTTGGTTGACTGATTGATTTGGGAGGGGACGGGGTTTATATGTTCACGGATTCAGGTACACATAGGTTGTGCCCATGTCTCTCATGAAAGCCCAGTTTCCCTTTGGCAAAATGGGGAGTCAAAGACAATAAATTTCCATAGTACCTTTCTGACGACCTCGTGTGCCGATGGAATGGTGGAATATGCTCCAAACCCAGCACACCATCAGGAGATGACGAGAGCTACGGTGGTGATCCTTCAGTGGATATGATTGCTGTCTTTTCCCAAAGGTCCGCTGGAGTGGTCCAGCAGACCCATGGCTTGGACGAGAAGACTAAAACATGGGAAGCTAATGTTTTTCTGGACTCAAGAGAAGCAGTTCTCATACGTCTAATTCATGAATGTGTAGATCTCTCCCAGAGGAAATGAGACTCATCAGCATCAAAACTTAGACTTGGAAGCATGCGTTTCTTTATTGAGTGTATGACTTGCTATCCTATGTGAGTCTTCATCTGCTATAAAAAAAAAAAAAACAAGCTAGCAAAACAACAAAAAGTCCCAAATATAAAACTTATGCTCAAATTCAGGGTGGTAAATAGATGGATCATCGTGAATCTCTGCAGCTGAGAGCAGCTTGAACTCACTGTGATTTAACTGAAGAAGTTAGATTTGGGTGTTTGCTGCTCTTGTTCTGCTTTGTTTTCTCAGGAGTGAAGAAGTCCACAGACAGATTTCCTGGGTGAGGTGACAGCTGTGCTGGTTGCTGGGCTGGGTTTCCTTATTTTGTTTTGTCTCTTTCTTTCACTTATTTGTTTCGCGTGCGTCAATTTGACATAAACTAGTGGCATTTGGGAAGAGGGGACTTCAGTTGGGAAAATGGCTCCACGCCATCAGAATGGCCTGTAGGCAAGCTTGTGGGCATTTTCTTGATTAGTGATGGATGTGATGGGGGCCCAGCCCACTGTGAGGCAAACCACCCCTGGGCAGGTGATCCTGGAGGGTACAAGAAAGAAGGCTGAGCAAGCGAGGGAGCAGTGTTCCTCCATGGCCTCTGCTTTGGAACCTTCAGGATCTTGCCCTGCTTGAGTGTCTTGCCTGACTTCCCTGGGTGATGGACTGTGGTTGAGGCATACCCTTTCTGCCTCATGTTGCTTTGGGTCATGGTGTTTATCACAATGATAGAAAAACAAACTAGGGCAGTAGCTGTGAGTCAGGAGTGAGGCTTTAACTTTCTGTGTGCTTTGAGGGTAACGTTTTCCCTTGTACCCTCGAGCCAATTGCTCCCCACCAGCTCTGGAGTTCAAGCCAAAACAATAGAAAGATGAGAGGGGGGATTCATTTAGCAGTTGAATCCCCTTCCTTTTAAAAGGCTTTCCCAGAATTTCTGCCCAATAAGAACCCCTTACTTGGTCAAAAATATACCACTCAGGCAATCCTAGAGAACCCTTAAAGTATAGAGATTTATTTAATTAAGCTTATGGCCACACCAAATATTTATATTATGGATGTTGCAGAATATATACTATATAGCATTATATTAGGAAGGAAGAAAGGAAGAATATATATTGGGAAATCAATGTGAGTGTCTGCTTTAAAATCTACATCAGCAAAGTCCCACTATACCTTCCTCCAAGCCTACTGTAGATGCATCCCTTTCTCTCCATCTCCACTGCTGCTGACACCATGATCCTCCCAACCAAGTCACTGCATTAGCTCTGCCTCTGCTTGATTCATCAACTGCTCAGCTCTAGTCCTTCCTCAGCTCACAAACCAGGGTGGCTTTTGAAAAAGCATAGCAGATCACGTCATTCCTCTGCCAAATTCATAGAACTTCCTGCCATATCAAAAATAAAGCACAGGCGTCAGTCATAACCCACAGGCCCTGTAGGACCTCAGCCTGCCTACCTCGCTAGTTTCATTCTATTCTTTATTCTGTTACTCGTTCACACAAACTCATTTGAGCACCTACTGTATGCAAAGCATTGTTTCAGGGACAGGAAAAAAAGTGAGCAAATCAGACAGAATTGCCCTTCCTTTCCTAGTTTAGTATAATAAGTGGAGAGCTAGGGCCAGTGATTCCTTCATTCCATCTGCACACCATCCTAGCACACAGGAGTCTTTTTTTTTAATGATATTCCATTCATATCCCCATCTTGCAGGAGGAAATCTGAGGCTTTATGAGAGGAAGTGTAGTTTTCAGCTTCACACAGGATTCAGAGTTGAGCTCAGATAGTTAGAGCCATGACATGGAGCTACAAAATGCAGAACATCCCATCGTAATCCTGACTGGAGATCACCTCGTTTGGGGACTTGTTTCCATGGCAGACACTGTTACAAGAACTGTCTTCATGTAAGCAGTGGTTCTCAGGATAGCAGTTCCTGGGATGGGGGTGGGGCAGTAAATCGTCCCTTAGAGAAATAAATCAGGAGGAAAAAGAGATTTGTCTCATTCCATCCTCTTTCAACCCAGTAGAGAACTGCTTTTTATAGAAAACTGTGATTCAGAGACACGGGGTGCTGAGGGAGCCCCCAGCCTTTGCTGTCAACTGCTGGGAACTGCTTCTGACTCCTTTCCTACTAATCATCTAATCGATCCTTCTGAAAACGGGGAACAAGAATTGACATAAAATTAGAGCCTCTGGAAAGGGACATAGCCGTCAAGATTTAAAACAGCAAGAGCAATGGGCAAAGACTCCTCACTTCTCTTCCTTACCCCATGGAACTAAAGGTTTCCTAGTCTTACCCCTGAGCGCTTCCCAGTTCATCTCTTCCCTCCACTCTACCTTGACCTCACAAGTTTGGGCCTTTCTTGGGTCACAGGGATCACAGCTGATCTCCATGCTTCAATTTGATGACCTCAGCTTCCTTGGCTTCACCTTCTACAATACAGTCTACCCCCTAAAATCCTCATAGTGGCCCCTGGTAGCCTACAGAACAAAGTTCAAGAGCCTCACTCTTATTTGCCTCCATTCTCACCTCTCAGCTTTGGATGTATATATTTTTTTATTTATTTATTAAAGATTTCTGTCTCTTCCCCGCCACCGCCTCCCATTTCCCTCCCCCTCCCCCAGTCAAGTCCCCCTCCCTCGAATGCCCAAAGAGCAATCAGGGTTCCCTGCCCTGTGGGAAGTCCAAGGACCTCCCACCTCCATCCAGGTCTAGTAAGGTGAGCATCCAAACTGCCTAGGCTCCCACAAAGCCAGTACATGCAGTAGGATCAGAAACCCATTGCCATTGTTCTTGAGTTCTCAGTAGTCCTCATTGTCCGCTATGTTCAGCGAGTCTGGTTTTATCCCAGGCTTTTTCATACCCAGGCCAGCTGGTCTTGGTGAGTTCCCAATGGATGTATATTTTAACATCAACAGATTATTCCCAAGTCCTTTCTCCCACGTTGCCACTTCCTTTTACCTGTCATGGTTTGAATGACAATGGCCTCCACAGCTTCATATATTTGAATACTTGATCCCCAGTTAGTGGAATGGTTTGAGCAGAATTAGAAGGTACAGCCTTACTGGAAAAGGTGTGTCATTGGAGGTAGGCTTTGTAGTTTCAAATGTTCGTGACATCCCTAGTCACCTCTCTCCAACTTGCAGATTCTCTTTGGGGGACGAGCCTTCCTGCTCTAGAGAAGGAGATCCTTCCTGAGAGCTGACTGCAGTCAGAGGTTCTCACTAGACACTCTTGATGAGTAGAGAGGAACGCTAAGCGGTATTCAGGGTGTAGTCTGAGGAAGAAGCTCAGGGCGTGTCTGGTTTCACGCTTCATTGGATTGCACATTAGTAGCTAATAGATCAGAAATGGAAGGGCGGCTCCAAAATGGCATCTTCCAGGATGACGGATCTCTGCCGTCTCTCATGAAGGTGAACCCTGGAAAATCATTTTGTACACAGAGAAAGCTGATGCTTGCGAACCTGAGGTCTCACGGCTAGTGTATGCAACTCTTGATCAGCCCGGTCTCTGAAAACCCTGCTTCTACAGGCAAAGCATGGTGGGAATGGACTGGGAGTGACTTTAAAACCTAAATCAGGAGGAATTGCTTGAGGTTTTCTGGTTTTGTTTTTGCCATAAGGGATTTTTGTTGTCCTTATTGTTCATGTTCATTTTTACCTAGGGATAAGTCAAACAACTGACAGAAAAAAAAAAAAAACCTAAAAGAGAGTTCCCATGTGTCAACATTTCCCTGACAGCAAGAGCACCCCCTTTCATCTCTAACCATACAACCCAGGGGTCTCTCTCCAGTCTCCTTCCACCCAGCTCACCCTTCATCCTTTCTATGCCCAGGATGCCATATTGGGCAAACACAGACCAGGATGATGGGCAGTTGTGTATTCTAGAGTGTTTAAAGTCTTCTTCCTCCCTTATTTTTGCAATTATATGTGAATGCATGCTCATATGTATGTGTGGGCACATTCACATGTACAGAAGCCAGAGGACAACCATGATGTCACCTGTAAAGAGAGTCTGCGCTTTCATTTTCCGGTCATCCAGACCTGAATAATCACACAGAAACTATATTAATTACAGCACTGTTTGGCCAATGGCTTAGGCATGTTCCTGGCTAGCTCTTACATCTTAAATTAACCCATTTCTATTCATCTGTGTATTGCCATGAGACAGTGGCTTACCGGTAATGTTCTGGCATCTTTCTTCTTTAGCAGTTATGTCTCCTCAACTGTGCCTCTCTCGATCTCTGTTTGGATTTCCCACCTGGCTTTAAACTGCCAAACCACTGGCCAAAACAGTTTTATTCATTAACCAATAAAAGCAATAAATATACGGAAGGACACCCCCACAACAGTCACCCTTAAGAAGGCCATCCACTTCCTTCCTTTGCAATAAGGCCTTTCATAGGCTGAAAGTTCACTAATTTGGCTAGCCTGGTTGGCCAGCATATCCCAGGGGTCCTCTTATCTCTGTCTCCCCAGCACTGGGATAGCAAGCATACAACAACACACTCATCAGTTTTACCTGAGTTCTAGATATCAAACTCAGGTCCACACAATTCTAAGGCAACTGTTTTACCAACTGAGCCTCACCCCTAGATCCCACTGCCTTCTTTACCACATTTCCCTTCTAATGTTTCCACGAGTATAACTTTAGAGCACGTTAAGAGCCATTTGAACAACCTCTTGATTCAACTGCAATAATATTTGCTGAGTGTTCGCTATATTCCAAGATCTCTGTTGACAGCTTTCTCCCTGCAGGTTTTATTATTATAGTAGATGGACATTTCAGCACCTATCAGCACCATCCATCTTCCTAACTCCACTCTCTAAAACAAAAACTCAGCCTGCTCAGAGCTATATAGACATACTGTTCCCTTTGACCCTTCAGGTAACTCTGCAGGAAACTGGGTTTTACATGCCTATAAACCCAGCTACTCAGAAGGCTGAGACAGGAAGATCACAATCAAGACCATATTTCCAAAAAGTGTTAAAAAAAAAAAAAGACTGGGGCCGGGCGATGGTGGCGAACTCCTTTAATCCCAGCACTCGGGAGACAGAGGCAGGCGGATCTCTGTGAGTTCAAGACCAGCCTGGTCTACAGAGCTAGTTCCAGGACAGGCTCCAAAGCCGCAGAGAAACCCTGTCTAGAAAAAAAAAAAAGACTGGAAATGTTAGCCCAAGGGTAGAGAGCTTGCAAAGTACATGCAAAACCTTGGGTTTAAAAATACGGTGCTGCCGGGCGGTGGTGGCGCACGCCTTTAATCCCAGCACTCGGGAGGCAGAGGCAGGCGGATCTCTGTGAGTTCGAGACCAGCCTGGTCTACAAGAGCTAGTTCCAGGAGAGGCTCCAAAACCACAGAGAAACCCTGTCTCGAAAAACCAAAAAAAATAAAAAAATAAAAAAATAAATAAATAAAAAAAAAATAATACGGTGCTGCAAAAATGTATAACTTTTTGAGTAGTCAAAATTATTATCTTCGATTTTTTTTAGCCAATAAAATAAACTGACAAGAAGAAAAGAAAAGAAAATTTCATCCAAGTTCACACAACCAGTAAGAGACAGTAGTCTGGGATGAACTGAAGCTCCTATCAATAATCCTAATCCTAGAATCTTCTCCTGTGATCCCATCAGACTGTTTTCTGGCTGTCCTACAACAAAACGATTCAGGGAGCTTTGGCTTCTGGCTCTGTGGCCCTATCTGTGGTCTGGATATTTTATGAAATTTTCTCTTTCGTAAATGCATCCTACCCATAAAGCTGATGCTTTCAAGTTCTTCTTCCTGTAGCCTCTGTATCAGAAATAGACAACCAGCTTATCCTTGGAGGGACCCATGCTACTCTTTTCTCTGTTCATTCCGTGTGAGCATGGGCCCTGTCAGAACATGGTCTTGTATTGTTTCCATCTCATTTTCATAATAAAATACAAGTATTTTTCCATAATAGATGTACTCACTTCTGGAGCTGGGCATAGATGGCACAAGCCTTTAATCCCAGCACTTGGGGGGCAAAGGATCTCTATGAGTTTAAGGCCAACCTGGTCTACAAGAGCTAGTTCCAGGACAGCTAGGGCTGTTACACAGAGAAACCGTGTCTCAAAAAAACAATCAAACAACAACAACAAGAAAAACAAAAAAAGATACACTGCTAGCAAGGTTGTTCCTTTTTTTCTTTTCTTTTCTTTCAGGATTTAAAAAAAAGAAACAACCTTCACAGTCACTGTGGAAACAGCAAGCCAGCTACAATTAGGCCCTGAGTCTTCCCCATCCAGATGGCCTGGACTGTGTTGTCCAAAGTGGACAACTGGGTATTTTGTCTGTGGCACATGGGAAGTCCTTGGAAGATTGGATGTCATGGCAAAGCAGTATTTTAGGAAGATAAACTCTCCTCTGTTGAAGGGGATGGAACAGTTCTCTGTCAGTCACTCCTTGGCCCATTATGCAAAACACTTCTCTCCAAACTACTTTGATGTTTATACTCAATTGTTGCATATGAGGAAAAAAAGAATTGCAATGTAGTATTTTATAAATAGCTGGGAATTGGGAGACTTGTGCTTGGAAGGACCGAGAAGTCACCAAGTTCCCCGGGTCTTGGCTCTCTAATCTGTAAACGGGAATAAAAGAGCTATCTTTTGGAAATGAGAATTAAGTGCTTAGCATCATACCTGTCATGTAAACACTGGATCCCCCAATGTAGCTTATCTCATAGCCTCATCACCACCACGAAGACCAACTTGAGGCCACCAGATCAAACCCTCTGAAACCACACTTTACAGACATCATCCTAGGGTTTCTTCAACATGGAGGAAATCCAACCAGGGACAAGGTCTGAGGAAAACTTTATTGGAAATCTGTTATGTTCTTAAAAAGACTCATAGAGCTGGTCAGGAAAACCATTCATGTGTTAATCTAGCCACAATGTCAATCCCCCGGAAAGTTAAAATGGTTGGACAGTGTTTGGGTCATCAAAGACTCCCTCACAGACGTCAGTCTGTTTGGGCCCTTTACAAAGCCCAGCTGTGCATGGATATCTTTGGTCACATCTACCCCATGGGAATTGTCCAGAAACAGACATGGCATGTTCCGGCCTCCTCCAAGGATGACGTCCTTATCATTTCTTTTCCACCCAGCTCATCTTTTACCCCCAAAACACATCCTCTAGGAATGACATTCTTCTTTAGAAGTTCCTCTCTTGGGTTTTAGAGAACTTTTTAGCCTGCACTCTTTGAAAAATTCAAGCTGATTGCCCTTGTTCTGCAATGCGGGTACACCTCGCGCTGGCCACCACGGACTGTCCCAGACACATCCCAAACCACAGCAGATCTTATTGTTTAAAGTCTTAAGCAGCTGTTAAAACATACCCTTGGATATCAAAGCCACTCTAATTAACTTCCTGCTTCTCTGGGACTTCAAAGTCTCCAGAAAGTTTTAAATAGAGTTTTTATAGAGAATTTGACCTAATATTTAAAGCAAAATTTGCAAGCTTGCCCAAGAGACTCCGACTTCTCCTTCCCGGTTCCAGCTGCACCCCGCCCCACTCTCAGTTGCAAAGTTCAGGAACCAGCCCTGAGAATTGATGAGAAAATTAGAAATCTGACATCAATCAACTCTCTTTCCACACTTCCACACTAGCTCCCAGGCCAGTCACTGACATCCTGCCAGAATGTCCCTCCGTGGCCCCTCCCCCAGCTCTTCTCCATCGGGCACCTCCTGCCCATCAAGCAGCTCTATGACATGCCCCTGGCTCTCTTTCAGGGTGAGGGCACAGTTCCTTCCCGAAGAGCCCACATATCTCCGCTAAGCCAGAATCACCATGAACTGGAATGTATCCATTTATATGTCTGCCGCTCTGTCTAGACTGTGAAGTCCATAGGGCGGGGCCTGTTTTCTATTAAGCTTCGTGCTCCCATAGCCTAGAAGAGGATTCTTCGTCTGTAGGCAGAACTAATAGGTCTGAATAGAGTCTAATAAATAAGTTCAACTTATTCTTGGGGAGGTTGCATTGGAAGTTAGTTAGTTAGTTAGTTAGTCAGTTAGTTAGTTGTAGCAGAGATTGACTATGCAGCTCAGGCTGGCTTAGAACTCAGTATGCAATGCAACCTTGGCTGCCTTGAACTCCAGATTCTCCTTGCTTCTGGACCTGAAATACTAGTATTATAGGCATATACCACCTCATCTAACTGAGTTATATTTTAATATTTCTGTTGTCTAATGGTTTCCATGTCTACCACTAGGTTTTCTGTTGACAGAGACTGCTCATTTGTTCCTGCCTTGCCAGATCCAAAATAACCACACAGAAACTATATTAATTACAACACTGCTTGGCCAATAGTTTAGGCATATTCCTGGATAACTCTTATATCTTAAATTAACCCATTTCTATTATTCTATGTATTTCCAAGAGGCTTCTGGTTTACCGGTAAGGTTCCTGTGTCTGTCTTCTTTGGCAGCTACAGGGTGTCTCTCTGACTTTCTCTCAGCACTCAGTTTAGCTTTCCTGTCTAGCTCTATTTGGCCCTGCCACAGGCCCAAAGCAGCTTCTTTATTAACCATTGGCAATAAAACATATTCGCAGCATACAAAGGAGAATCCCACATCAGTTTTCTATGGAAATATTAGCAGCAATATCATAAAAATTAGCCAGAACTTGGAAATAAAGGTGGGGGGGGGAGAAGAGATGAATGGCACACCTTCCAAAGACCATTCAAGAATGTTCTAGAATCTACTCAATGCATTTTCCCTGTGTGACTCACTGAAGTTACTTCATAGCTCACAGACTTGTGGACAATATAAAAAAAAAAGTTTCTACCTAAAGAACTACATAACCCCAAAGATGTACAGCCTGTTAACTCATTGGTATCCAGTTCAATAGTCTTATGCTAACATTTTTGTTGAGTCACCTGGATTCTGACTTGTAAGTCTTAGAGAAAGCCATATGACATCTTACTGGTTCCCTCATTATTGATAACTACGTATAAAACCTTTGGTCCCTGTAACTTTTATATTTTCCTTATTCAAGATTTTGCCTTTTAAATGTTATTTTTTTCCCTAAAGTTGAGATCCAGAGTGACAGCAGGAAGCCACGCTGTCATCAGGGCAGGTTCCATGGAGCATCTGACCCTAAGGCTGGGAGTGCAAGGGACCGCCTTTGCTAGAAAGTTCCAATAACTCGAGAAAGAGCCCTTTACTGTCTGACAAATGGAGAAAACATCCTACACTCCGTTTCCTTCCCAGGGATGTTGAGAGAGCCGACGGGGACAGTTTACTTAGCAACTTTTAGAAAAGTCAAAGTGTCAGTCCCCAGGAGGGCAGGCCGCGCAGGGAGACAGAGCATGAAATGAAGCGGCTGCCGCTCTCTGTTTAAGCCCCTGCCACTTCCTGCCATAGGTTCCTAAAGCTTCACTCTCGTCTCCATCCTACCCATTCTCCCCACCACAGCTGGCACTTCTGCAAACCTGGAGGCGCCACACTATTTCCAGCCCTCCAGGGAAGTCCATCAATCGTGGACAAACTGCACAGCCTTTCATTGCCCTGCACAGCCCTGGGGCTTATCCTGCACACTCAATGTCTCTCACTGTTGTGCCACACTGCTGTCCTTGGGCGCCTCCGGACCTTTGCATGGGCTGTGGCTTTGCCCTGCGCACTGCATCCCACTTCTTCCCTATGCCATTGGTTTCTCTTTATATCGATTTAAAGGTGACCCTTCCAGAGAGACCATCCCTGCCTAGTCTTTTTCAAATATATTTAGCATTTCTCTGTCTCTAAGTACCTTGCTCCTCAAAACATTCCCCAGAATGTGAATACATTTGGATCTTCTCTATCTCCACATTAGATTGTGTTTCGGTCTGGCATATTCCCCCAAAGGCTTGAATGCTCAAGCGTTGGTCACTGATTCATTGAAGCATTGGGAGGTGGTGGAACCTTCAGGAGGTCGGCCATCATGGGAAGAAGTTAAGTCACTGACAACTCACTCTTGAAAGGAATATTGGGACCCCAGTCTCTCCCTACGTCTCTGTCTGTTCCAGCCACCATGAAGTAAGAGCTATGTCCCACCATGTACCCTGATGTCCCACAACAACTGCCAGAGCAAACTCCCCCTTCCTTTAAAGTTGATCGTCTCGGTGGTGGCGCACGCCTTTAATCCCAGCACTCGGGAGGCAGAGGCAGGCGGATCTCTGTGAGTTCGAGACCAGCCTGGTCTACAAGAGCTAGTTCCAGGACAGGCTCCAAAACCACAGAGAAACCCTGTCTCGAAAAACCAAAAAGAAAAAGAAAAAAAAAAAGTTGATCGTCTCTGTTATTTTGCCACAGCGATGAAAAGTTGGTGAACACAAGCTAAGTACTACATCCCCAGAGACTGTTTCTCTTGGGCTTACCCTCCTGCCAGACACCTACTAGGAGCCTAGTCCGTATTTGTTGTTATAAAAAAGGGGGAGGGGGGGGTAAAGTTACAAGATTGTGGAGTTGGCTTCAAGTCTTAGTGGCCTATACAGGGTATATACATTTGTGTCCAGTGTAATTGGTCAGAACGCCCAGCACTTTCAAAAGATTGCAGCCAAGGAGACAAACGTCCAGGTCCCCTTAGAAGTGTTCTGCTTAAGGAACAGCACGTAATAGCAGGTCTCCTCGCTAACACTTCATTCTTTAACTCCAAAGATAGCAAATCTTTTTTATGAGAACAATCCTTCCTACTGAGAATTAAATGTTGCCCAGATACAAGGCAGTATCTGTATCCCGGGGCTACGTCTGAATCAGATGAAAGAAACACCCAACTGGAATTCAAGAATATTTCAACTGCATGATGGGAGAGAAAATCACAGGCAATCTCACAGGACTTTATCCGACTAGGTTTGCTGCAGGGTACCAATTACACAGCTCCTTCCACACAAGCCTGCCTTTCTTAATCAGAGCCGAAGGGCACAACTTCCCTTCCAGAATTTCTGTGATGCTGTTCCCATCCATTCCAAAGACTTCAACATGATATTCCCCTACCCCGCCCTCGAGATCATTCCACAAGCCCCTGGGCAGTGCTGGCTGAGCCTCATATTGGATGAGCAGAAACACTGGGAACCTGCTCTGCTGTCCCGGAGCAGCTGTCTCCTGCCACACACCCCTGCCTTCTTTCTCATTTGCTATCTCAAGGATATGAGCCCCGGAGACAATAGTTGTTCCCCAGAAATGTGTCTGGTTGGAGAAAGGACAAGAAAGAGTTCACCTTGTGGCTAACTTGCAGCTGTGCTTAGATCAGGTGCTGCTCCAAACAGTCCCCTGGCAGTTCTTCCCCCAGGAAATGATGCCAACAAGGCCACTTGCTAAGGCCAGAACGTGTGACCATTCTGCTATATCCATAAGAGGCTCATTACGGATACTCAGAACGGCTATCCTGAAGTGTTTTACACATACGAAAATCTTTTTTTTCCCTCTCTCCACATCCATCAATTGGCCATACACTCAGAGTTTAAGTTTAGAGTTTCCTAGCCAAGACTCCCACCTGCGCAGCTGTCCTGCCCCCACGCTCGGGCTCTGACTCTGAATCCCAATTACGCAGTTTCTCTCGCCATTCTGAAACACTTACATTCAAAAGACGCCCCCTTTCACCCAAATGGACTAACCTCCTAAAGCTCAGAAAAACATGCATAGGAAATGATGGTTGTGCTTTAATTTTTTTTTTCTTCAGAAATATTCTTGTGGCCAAAAATAGAACATTTTCCATTCTGGGAAATGAGTAGCATTCATGGGAATTAAAGTAGTGCTCCTTGCTTCTCTAGAAAATTCCTCACACACACACACACACACACACACACACACACACACTTCTGCACACAGACGCCATCTGCAAGTTCTAAAAGGCTGCTTTCTGTAGGCGTGGCTATAGCCAAAAGTTCGGTGCTTACTTTTTGTTCAAGAAAGTTGTCAAGAGGGGCAACCCACACAAGCCTCGAGAACACGTTTTAAGATAAATATGACTTATTCCAGCTTAGAGATTTGGGGAATTGCCCCCTCATGCCCACCATCAACTCAGAATTCCTCTCAAGACCCTCTCTTGTAAAATTCCGAAGCTTCCCTGAGAACAAAACTGCGTTTCTTTCAGTCAGTTAGCACTGGATGGCTAACCCTGAGGTCTCTAAACTCACCTAACAGTGGGATCACAAATGGCGGCTTGGGGAGTTATTCTTGATCTCCTATGCTTAACAAGGTGTATGGACAAAGTCAGTCTTAGATCTACGTCAGAATGACTGAAATGTAGAAATTACACTACTATCACCAAAATTTCCACTTTTAACTGTTCTTAGCATTTTTGTAACTTCCTTTAAGAGAGCCCCACAGCTACAATGACATTTCAGACTTTGGGTGATGGTGTGTTTGGGTTTGGTTTGTTTGATTTGAGTCAAGGTCTCACTATGCAGACCTACCCAGCCTGGAATATAGGTGTGTACTGCAAGCTGGCCTCAAACTCATGGAGATCTGCCCACCTCTGCCTCCCAACTGCTGGGATTATAGATGGGCACTGCCACACCCAGCTCCTTTACAAACTTTTATATTTAAATATATAGTCTATGGAATACCTCCCCCCATCAAAAAACAAACAAACAAACAAACAAACAAACAGAGACTGGTTTAGCTCTGAAGTCTTCAGGGCTATGTTTTAATATGCTGCTGGTAAGAATTTACTGTTGATAGAAAAAAAAAGGGAGGTCCTTAAAAATAGCTGGATCTATTACTGAAGGAATAGAGGAAAGAGCAATATGCCAATCATCAGGCAAGTGAAGGAAGGGCCAATATGGTAAGAAAAGAGTGGGAATAAAGGAGAAAAAAGAGGAAGGAGAAGACACAGGGTTCAAGACCACTGGATTGTTGGGTATTGAAAACAGCAGATTGACCCACGGCCATGAAGAGACAAGAATGGAAAGAGAGGAAGCTGGAAGGTTGGAGCGAGAGAAAGGCAGTGTAGGCTAATGGTGAGAGATCGGCTGTTTACCATGTGGGCTACATGGGGCTAATTCAGCCATCACTCAGACAGTCTTGAGTTATTACTCTGCTATTAAGTAGAGGCCACGGTTTCTCGTGGAGGGGTGTGCAGACTAAATGAGCTAATGGATAAGATGGTCAGGGCAGTACTTGGTACTGAGTAAACTTTCAACAGCCGAGAGGAGAAAGAGGAGAACAGCTCTTATTATCAAAAGACCAATGTGTTGCTCGGGAGTTGGACCTCCAGGTTTACACTCTTGAATTTTTATCTTAGAAGACACAAAAGCACAGAAATCCTGAGGACTGCATGAACTTGTGTCAGTGAAGAAAGGGATTGTAGTTGGTTTCTTTCCTCTCTTTTGGGGTCCACCACCCAGCTCCCACATAAATACATGGAGACGTATTCCTTCTTAGGAATGCCCAGCCTTAGCTTGGCTTGTTTCTAGCCAGCTTTGCTAACTTAAATTATTCCATCTACCTTTTGCCTCTGGGCTTTTGCCTTTCTTTATTCTATATCTCTCTTTCCTTCTTACTCCGTGGCTGGCTGTATTGCTGGGTGGCTAGCCCCCGGCATTCTCCTCTCCTTCTCCGTTCACCTCCTATTTCTTCTCTCTGCCTGGCAGCCCCACCTGTTTCTCTCTCCTGCCTAGCTATTGTTCATTCAGCTCTTTATTAGACCAATAAGGTGTTTTCGACAGGCAAACAAGTGCAACATAAAAGAATGCAACACATCTTTGCATCATTAAAAAATATTTCATAGAATAAATGAATGTAACACATCTTCAGCTAATATTCATGGTAACAGTTCAGACGCTGGTGTGTACTTGGAACAAGCACTGAACAACAAAGGGAATTAAATAGTTGCCGATTTGTCACAACCAGTCTGTCACCTTCTCTAGCCCTGCGAGCAAACCTTGTCCAGCCACGTCTTGAGGATATTCTTCTGTAGTGTTGTTCAGACTATCTTCTATCATCAGCTGCAGCACCTTCCACCAGCCCCGTCATCTTAAGTAGAGTGTTTATTGAATGTATACCCTCTGTCCTTCCTGCATTTGCCAATGCTGTCTGCTCCTCTGGAATACTCTTCCCTGCTTTAGTGCTGTGAAGCTGACTGTATGGTTTTACACTCCCTCCTTCCTTCTGTCCACCATCCTGTGAGTTGCCCTCTGCTGCCCTGACATGCATATATTAAATATACAAACCTCAATATAGCAAAAGACAACATTTTAAAGTGCTGATCCTTCCTGTATGTGACCTCACTTGGTCATTGGGTCTCTATAGAGACAGGTTAAAATGAGGTCATGGGGTGGACCCTAATGTAATATTACTACATTTCTTAAAGAAGCCTGTATTTGATCACTGAAAAGAGACAGGCGGAGTGAGGACAGAGATGGCTACGCAAAGGCAGAAGATTGCAGTGGCGATTCTGCAAACCAAAAAATGCCCAGGTTTGCTAGCAGATGCTGAAGGCATGGCATTGAGCAGATAACCCTCTCAGCCCTGAGTCATCTCATCCTTGTGACAGCTTGACTCCGATTTTCAGAAATGTCTCTGTCATCAGGAGCCACTGGGCTGTGGTGTTCTGTTCCTGCAGCCTTAGGAATCTAACCTATGCCTCAACTGTGTGCCTGGTTTCCATAGGCGATCCCTGAGGTAAAGAGCTTAGTCTCCCTTGCCTCTTATGTCATCTGGCAGGTGGAGGACTCTCTTTGTTCTCAGTCCTTACTAAATAACCCCCAGGAGTCCACAGTGTGGAACGCTGGCATGTAGGCTGCTCTACCTCACCACCTGCTTTGGTAGATAAGTTTTATAGGAGCACAACCACATTCATTCATTCACACTGGTTTCCTCCTTGAACAGCTAGAGGTAGTGACAGCGGACACCAGACCATCTGCAATGTCTATAATATTTACAAATCACTACTAACCATTGGTCTAAAAGTAAACTCTTAAATGAATAGCAATAGACTAAAATAAGAACAGGAACATTCCACAGATATGTACAGAAGAAGAGATGATGGGTTGAGTCAGTCTTTACAGTGAAGATGACATTGGACACTGAGAAAATTTTATTTGTGAAAATATAGTATTATATATATATATATATTATAGTATCCTGTATAATATTTATTTACTATAGTATATGCTATAACTAGTTATATAGGATAACTATATATAGTTATATATGGTACACTTAGGTTGTAGGTTATATAGTATGCTATAGTTTACTATATAATATATACGTATATTTCATTGCAAATTACTACAAGCTTGAATTTGCCAAGAGAGCAGGTTTTTAAATGGTCTCACCACCAAAGGGATGGTGATCATGGGGCAGTGGGTGCAGATATCAAAACATCACAGGTCCCCCTGAAACACAAGACAAGTCTACATCAATAATGTTAAGGGGACAATAAATTCAGTAGAGCTGAAAATTAATCTAGTGCACATGATCCATTTCCACAGACGGCCCAGCCACTTGAACAACCGACTTAAAGTAAATTAACAGGTTTTAAAGTAATCCCAGCTACAAATTGCTGGCTGCCTGCTCTGTGTCAGGTGCTATGTGAGTTATTTTAGATAGATTACCTCACTTGATCCCCGCTAAAGCCATGTGTGGAAAATATACAGGAAGGTAGAATCTGTACTTTTTCAGATAAGGAAATTGAAGCTCACAAATGTCGAACAACTTACTATATGGCATTCTGGGAAGGAGTCAGGGCAAGTGGGGCATCTAACACAGAAGGGAATTAAAGCCCATGTTTATTAAATGCTTATTCTATGGAAGTATTCTTCTGCTTATTTTACATTCTTTGGCTCTTTTAAGCCTCAGGACAAAGATGGGATAAGTAAGGAAATGAACTTGGTTCAATAGAGTGGCAAAGGTCAGAATAGAGTGGATGAGAAAATAGTATTCATTTTCCAAAAGAAATCCCCCAGCCAGAGGGGTGGGAGGGGGCACAATTAAACATTAGACTGCTTGATGAGAAGAGCAACTATTTTTATTGATAAAATAAGACAAGGGGAGTTCCTCTGTTCTTCACATCACAAATGAAGGAGAGCAGACTGTCCACTGATTCTCAGCATGGGCATCATCACCCTAAAAGAGGGAAGCCCCAGGGAAGTGGCAGGGCTTTCAAGCCACTCCTCCCATACATTATGGTTGGCAATAGCATGGCCACACCTCGTTCCAGAGCGGAAAGCCGAAGTTTCCAAGCATATGATAGAGTCCGAGGTGAAAGTGTTTATGACATAACCAATTCAATTAGGATTTTAAAAGCCCCCTGTAAAGAATCTCAAGAAAATGCTCCCATCAGAAACAAATCCCTATATTTGGGGGGTTTGATTCTGCAAACAGAGGAACTCGCCTGCTTTACAGAACTTCCGTGTTCTGATTCAATATTGTTTATCCAGGTGGTCTACGGGCCCTGTCTTGGGTACCAGGTGTTTTCTTTTGGGTCACCAACCGACTCCCAAATCATGACACAGAGACTTATTATTAGTTATGAATGCTTGGCCTTAGCTCAGGCTTGTCCCACAATCTCTTATAACATAACCTGTTTCTCCTCATCTGCATTTTGCCTCGGGGCTTTTCACCTTCTACATAACTCACTTTCACTGCTTCATGTATTTGGCGGGCAGCTATCTAGCCTTGGCCCTGGGTGTGTCCCTCTTTCTCCCTCCTTCTCTTTTCCTTCTCTCTTGAGCCTAGATTTCTCCTAGTACTTATTCTCTCTGCCCGCCAGCCCCGCCTATCCTTCTTCTGCGTAGCTATTGGCAGGTCAACTGTTGATTAGACCAATCAGGTACCTTAGGTGGGCAAGCTGAAACAAATATGACACATCTTTGCATAATTAAACAAAGGCAGCACAAACAAATGTAACACACCTTTAGACACGTAAAGCAATATTCCACAGCATAAACAAATGAAACACATCTTAACACAGTTAAAATAATATTGCACAGCAGTTGTATATTCATTCCACAGATGAAAATGTCTGCTGAAACGTAGGCACCTGTTCTAACAAACACTTTAAGTTGACCTGGAGTAACTAAGCATGCTAGCAACCTATGTTAGCTAACCCTAACCCTAGCTAAAGGAAAGGGCTAGTTAAGAAAATTCAAATTCATATGCCTGATGGAAGGCAAGATAGTGTATTACTTACCCTTTGTCATGGTCTCCAGTAGTTACATTTCTTGTTGCTATGACTAAATGTCTGAGATGAAGCAACCTAAGTAAGGAAAGGCTTATTTTGGATGCGTTTTGGGAGGTTAGTCCATCACAGCAGCACATAGCCCTCACCAGCTGCTGGGAATATCGCTGCTAATAGCTCAGAGCTGCAGCCCTCACTGGGAAGGGTTCTTGGCCCTAGGAAGTAGACTCATCCAAACCCAGCCTCCTCTAGGAGAGCCAAAGATTCCCTGATACAGAGATACAGTTACACCCCCACTTTGGTTCAGAGCCATTCAAAAAGGCCCTACCAGTTCCGATGCTCCCCCTGGGTTGGGGTCAGATTCTGTCTTGAAAAGTAGAGAACCCCCTCTCTTATCTCGTCACAGTGTGATCTCCTTAGAGAACCCTCCCATTCATATGCAGCAGGCAGCTCTTGGAGTTTATTTCCAGGCAACCCTAAGGCCTACAATATTTTTAACAAAATACAACAAAGGAGAGAGTCACAGAAGCTTTACAGCAGAGAATCTCTCTATAGGATGCTGTGATGCAAATACATGTCCTTATCAATGTGTCCAAACCCATAGAGCTGTGCACAAGCAAACCCGAATATCAGCTGTGAACTTGGACTGGCAATGGTGTGTCCAAGTAGGCTGGTCAGTCATCCCAGGGGCATCATTCTAGCTGTCGGTTGCTGGGAGAGTGGGCGTGTGCTGGGGAAAGGGATTGCAACTTCAGATACCTTGATTTCATTGTGAGCCTAAGATCACTCTTTAAAAACGGTTTGTCTTAAAATACACATCATGCAGAATGTCTCTAAATGGTGTAATTCCTGAATTTTCTAAGTTCTCTATAAACAGTCTGTGTTATTTAAAAAATAAAATCAAGTGGCATTATTTCAAGAGAGGCCGGGTCTCCCCTGGCTGATCTTTTTATAAAAGCTCATTTTAATACATGCATATCTTACTTTTCTTCTTAATATCAGAATGAATTTTCCTTAAATATATATAAATAGTATATATTCATGTGAAAGTATTCTTATATAGCAAAGTATCATGTACAATTGATATTTTGAATAGCTTTTTTGGGAGGGGGGTCTTTGAGACAGGATTTCTCTGTAGCTTTGGAGCCTGTCATTTAATTCGTTCTGTAGCCAAGGCTGGCCTCAAACTCACAGAGATTTGCCTGCCTCTCCCTCCTGAGTGCTCGGATTAAATATGTGTCCCACATCACATGGCCCTTGAATGACATTCTTAAGTGAATAAACTGTGTAAATAACTTACCTGATATCACTAATAAGCAATGACCCTAGACTAGTCTGATCTGGTCGAAGCCGCTCTGAACCGGTCTGAAAAGGTCAGAACCGGTTAGAACTGGTCAGAACCGGTCTGGTCCGGTCGAACCGGTTGGAACTGGTCTGGACCAGTCTGAACCAGTCAGGGCTGGTCAGAACCGGTAGGAACCAGTTTGAACCAGTCTAAACCGGTCAGAACCCATCTGGACCGGTCTGGATTGGTCTGAACCGGTTTAAGCTGGTCGGAGCGGGCCTGAACTGTTCTAAACCGGTTGGGACCAGTCTAAACTGGTTTGAATCGGTCTAAACCGGTCTGAACCAGTTTGAGCCTGTCTGAACTGGTTGGGACTGGTTTAAGCCGGTCTGAACCGGTAGGAACTGGTTTAATCCGGTCGGGACCAGTTCGAGCCGGTCAGAACCGGTTTGAGCCAGCCTGAACCAGTCTGGACGGGTTGGGACTGGTTTGAACTGGTTTGAGCCGGTCTGAACTGGTTCAAGCCGATCAGAACCCGTTCAAGCCAGTCAGAGCCGGTCTGAACCAGTCAGAGCCAGTCTGAACCGGTTTGAGCCAGCCGGAACCGGTCTGGGCTAGTTTGAGCCTGTCTAAACCGGTCTGATCCAGTTTGAGCTGGTCTGGACTGGTTTTAGCCAGTCTAAACCGGTCTCAACCAGTTTGAACTGGTCTGAATGGTCAGAACTGTTCAAGCAATGGCATTGAGTTTTGATTCTATTGCATGGACTGGCCTTGAGAGATCCTAATCTGTTTGGATGCTCACCTTCCCAGACCTTGATGGAGGGGGGAGGATCTTGGACTTCCCTCCGGGCAAGAAACCCTGACTGCTCTTAGGACTGGAGAAAGAGGGGGAGAGGGAGGGGGAAATGGGAGGGAAATAGGAGGAGGGGAGGAGGTCGAAATTTTTTATAAAAAAAAAACACATAGAGGGCTGGAGAGATGGCTCAGTGGTTAAGAGCATTGCCTGCTCTTCCAAAGGTCCTGAGTTCAATTCCCGGCAACCACATGGTGGTTCACAACCATCTGTAATGAGGTCTGGTGCCCTCTTCCAGCCTGCAGGCATACACACAGACAGCATAAAAAACATAGAGAAGAAGAAGAAGAAGAAGAAGAAGAAGAAGAAGAAGAAGAAGAAGAAGAAGACATTTTTCTCCTTGACAATAATGAGGAAAATGTGCCAAAGAGAATTTGAAAACAGTTTCCAACATCTTGAGGAATGGGGCACTATTAGACAAGAGGACATCCACCGGGGTCACTACTTAAAGAGGACAATGCTTCAACTATACATCAGCTTTGAGTGTTTCTTTAAAATAAGACTCACCACACGACTTAGAGCAACTTTTATGCTCAATAGAGAACTTGCGTACTAACACATGAATTTTCAATCTGGGTGGGCGGCGGGGTGGGGGAACTGAGCTGCTGAGCTGCCTGAAATTTAGTTTTCATTACACAAAGGAATGAGAGCTCTAGCGAGGCATCAGCTATTTTGTTGATACGAAGATGCCATTGACTGTAAAATGCGTCATTAATTTGTGTCCCACTAAGAAAGAAGTAGGTCTCAAATTAATCTATGAAACAGTTCATTCTCAACCCTTAAAATTTTTATTTTACTTCTGCTGAAAAATCTCTAAAGTCTTATTGGGACATAGATTTTTATTGCTTGTCACTGCAATGCATATTTAAAACAGAAGCCAAATTAATTGATTAAGAAATTCCTGAGAACATCTCATATGGATGCTCTTCTAAATCTGCTTTGCTCCACACTATTGCCCTGGGTGGGGAATAAACTGCTCCTCGCCATATCGTTATTGGGTACAGGTCTCCTTCCACGATGTTGCCACCACTCTAAAAGGAGCAAGGTAAGTGCATTCTCCATTGGCATCTTTTCGCTTCTTCAGTAACAAAGTGCCTCGCAGCCTCCTCCCCTAGCACACTGCGATGACTCCATTGCTTTGAAGCAGTTTCTGGAAACAGCAACAATAGAAGGGTTGCTTTCCTCATACCAAATACATTCCTCTTCTCTGCTCCTGATCTTTCAGGTTCACGACACCTTTTCATATTGCTAAAGAAATGCACACTCTTTTAAGATGCATTTTTATTTATGTGTGTGTTCCACACGTTGCAGGTGCCCAGGAGGCCAGAAGAGGGCATCAGATTCAGGAGGTCACACATGTAAAGGCAACACCAAATATGTTAGTATTGCTACTAGAAACAAAAACCATTACCCAATTTTCTAAGTAAGCTCCTGAGTTCGGAGATACTGACAAGCGTATTGGACTTAGTTCAGTGTGGCAGTCTGAGGGGAGGAAAGGGCATCTCCTACACATCTGAGCTCACAGAAAGCTGGTGTGCCCATTACCCTGGCTGGGCTCTCCAAACCACAATGGGGAGTGTTGTGTGCGCTTGAAAGGCTTCCAGCTGAGACTTTCGCAAGCTGCCACAGGATAAGATCTATTGTGGTCTCACCATGTCTGCAGGATTGGTTGAGCAGGAACAGTGCCCTTTGAGGTGTTGACGTGAATAGACTTCACACAGGAAGTGTCACTGCGTCCATTTTTCTGTCCCTTCAGAGAAGACATTTCAACCTGGCCCTCAGCCAGGCACAGTGAATCGTCCACAAAAAAAGCAAATCATAATCTTCTCTTCAGGATATAGCTTAGACGGGTATTTAAATAAAGAAAAGCCATAGGGGAAGAGAGTATACACGTGAGGCTAATAGCTCAGCCTTGGAGTCCTAGAGGCAGGAGCTTGAGTCCCAGATTTGTATTTACTTATTGTGTGACAAGTCACTTGATTTACTTATTGTGTGACAGAGATTTGGTAGGTATACTGGCTGGTTTTGTGAGCAAGCCATGTGGAACAGCTCACCTCCATGGCCTCTGCATCAGCCCCTGCCTCCAGGACCCTGCCCTGTTTGAGTTCCTGCCCAGACTTGCTTCAGTGATGTGGAAGCGTAAGCTAAAATGAGCACTTCCCTCCACAACTTGCTTTTTGGCCATGGTGTTTCATCACAGCAGTAGAAACCCTAAGATAAATTGGTACCAGTGTAATGCAATGTCGCTGTGACCATCCTGACCTTGTTTTGGGGGAGGATTGTGGAGGGCCTTTGGAATTTTGGGCTGGAAAAGCCATTGTGTATGAAGAGCTCTGCTGGATGTTACGTGCGAGCTTGGAAGATGAGAACATTAAGAGCAAAGGATGGGCGCCTGGCTTGGGAAGTTTAAAGACTATCAGGGCCATTTGTTATTTTGAATTAAGATTTTTGTGGTTCTGTATGTTAGCATTTAAGTATTACCTGGTCAGCCCTTTGGGAACCTTGCCAGTAAGCAGGCAGTACCTTGTCTCACTCAAGGCCCTGACAATGTCATCTTATCTAGCCTGTTTTGTGTTGCCTGTTTGTGTGTGTGCCAAGCCCCCTTTAAGAGTTAGTCCCCACCTTTCTCTTTCTCTCTCTTTCCACGAGGTTATGTCTCCACCTCCTCTCTTCCCCTTTCCCTGTGTTTTTTTCTCTTCCTCTCTCTTCTTTTGTATCCCCTCCCCCAGCCCTCGCTGTATGTCTCTCTCTCTTCTCCTTCTTCCTCTTCCTCTTGCTTCCCAGGAGGTCACATCTGTACCTCCTCTCTTCCACCTTCCCCGTCTCTTCTTCCTCTCTCTTCTTCTCTCTCTTCCCCTCTCTCCAACCCTGCCCCCCCTCTCTATTTCCATGAGGAGACTGCTCTGTGATCCCTTTCTCTCTCCCTTCTCTCCTTCTCCCCCCCCCCCAATAAAACTTTCCACATGAGCACTGCCTGCATGGTGTCTCTCTCTCTCTCTTACCCTTTGTGGGGTCCCTTGACTCCAACCCGCTAAGATTGCAGTCCACTGTTTTGTTTTGTTTTGTTTAAATTATAACACTGTGGAGCTGAAGAATCAGCTGTGATTAACAAGATACCAGAAGTGCTAAAGCTAAACTTTGTTTTGCTGGGATACCTAAAGCTGGTAGGCTGGAGGGAAGAAATTAGTGGTGATAGGAAGAGACTAGCATCACTGAGTTGAAATCTTCTGGGAAGTATTTCCTGAGAGCACAGAGAAGCTGTGTTCCAGAGGCAGCCAAGGCTGTGCCTTGCACTGGCAGCCAGACTTCATAGTGTGTAAGAGTCATTCAGGTGGAACTGGTTTGGAAGGCATGAGGGGGTCATGGAGAGCACCTGAGGCTTGGCCCTGTGAGAGGCCAGGAGAGGTCATTGGTGAAAGGGCAATCTTCAGTGGCAATTGAAGGCCCAGGACTAAAGGGAGCATACAAAGAAGCTGAGACTTGGCACCATGAAGGGAGCCTATGAGAGGCTGTTGGTGAAAGAGTAGCCCAGTTACAGCAGAAAGATCCCAGCATTGTGGAGATGCCAGTACCATGAGACGACCACCAAGAGCAGCAGCAGCAGTGAAGTGGAGCCAGCCAGAGCCTAGAAGACAAGCGGTGTGTACTGCAGAGGGCAGAGCTAGAGACGTGACCCAAGACCTTTGGAAGAGTCCAGAAAATCGTGAGTGGATCTCCAGACAATAGACAGTTGGAAAACTTTTGGTTTGCTTTGGTTTGATTGTGACTGTAACCCTGATTTTTCCCTCTTGAAGTAAGAAGGCATTTGATTTATTTTTTATCTCACTGGCACCCACAGTTGACTTTGAATTTAAAAGACTTTGTATTTTAAAAGAAATTGGCTACTTTAAAGGGACTGAAATTTTAATGTGTTTAAATTTGTGAAGCCTGTGGGATTTATAAAGTTATGTTTTTAGTGTGAGATATTGGGGATGAATAAGAAAGGAAAGATTATAGCTTAATGGTGATGGGTTTGTGTGTCACGTTAACAAGGGGTCAGTCATTCTAATTGGTTTTGTGTGTTAAGTTGATACAACCTAGCGTCACCAGAGAGAAAGGAGCCTCAGTTGAAGAAATGCTTCAATGAGATCCAGCTCTAAGGCTCAGTTAGTGATCAATGTGAGAGGGCCTAGTCCATGGTGGGTGGTGCTATCACTGGGCTACTGGTCCTGAGTTCTATAAGAAGGTGGAGTGATCAAGCCAGGGGAAGCAAGCCAGTAAGCGGCTCCCTTCTGTGACTTCCGCATCATCTCCTGTCTCCAGGAACCTATCCTGTTTGAGTTCCTCTCCTGACTTCCTTCAGTGATGAATAGCAATGCTGATATATAAGCCAAATAAGCCCTTTCCTCCTGAACTTGCCTTTTGGTGTTTCATTACAGCAATAGAAACCCTAACTAAGACATCATCTGATTCCTTTATCATCTTCATGAAGTCCTCAGTTAGTAGAACTCTCCCCATCTGTCCTATAGAATTGATTCTAGTTGGAAAACCAATCCTTTTTGTCAAACATTGGTTTAACAAGCTTTATCTCTAGTTGAGGATGCAACTACAAACTTTTGAGACTTTCCGAAGTCAATCTTGTCATCTGTTCATTCAAGCATTTAAGTGGAAGCCTACTCTATGGAAACGGATATACAAATACAACCCCTGTCCAGACAGGCCAACCACAGATCAGCAAGCACATCACTACATTATAGAAACAGTGCTCCTTGAAAGGGAGACAACAAAGAAAGAGCATTTTGGTGGAGAGCAAAGGGAATTAAGTTTAGAGAGCCCATCTAGGGAATGAGGAGATGATATCTATAGATGTCTAGAAATGGGAGTTAACAAGGGCAAAGTAGCGGAGGAGGTTCCCAGGACTGCAAAGGGCTACTGTAGTAGGAGTTCAAGAGTAAGCAAAGGAACATGCCTCAGGATGAGACTGGAAACATGCCGGCTCACAAACACGGTTGCGGGCTAAGCAGAAGCACAGCTGGCGTCATTTCTAAGAACAATGAAAAACACTGGGGAACTTAAGCAGATGCTGTGCTGTAGTCTGGAATACAAGATTTACGCATCCGAAGGCCTTATTCAAATGGAGAACTTACTGAGACAGAGAGGCGGGCAATAAGATCCACTAGGTAGCTATTTCACTTTTTTAACACGATGATGGGGTTGTCTTAGTTAGGGTTTCTATTGCTGTGGAAAGACACCATGGCTGAGTCAAGTCTTATAAAGGAAGACTTATTTAATAGAGGCTGGCTTAGAGTTTTAGAGGTTGAGTCCGTTATCTTAATGATGACGTGTAGGCAGATATGGTGCTGGAGAAGCAGCTGAGAATTCTACATCTTGATCCCCAGGCAGCAGAAGAGACTGTGTATCACACTGCAGGCAACTTGAGCATATAAGAGCCCTCAAAGCCCTCCTCCACAGTGCCTCACTTCCTCCAGCAAGGCCACACCTACTCCAACAAGGCCACACCTCCTAATAGTGACACTCCTTGTGGGTCAAGCATTCAAACACATGAGCTTGGGGGAGCCATACCTATTCAAACCACATTCTATCCCTGGCTTCCAGACATGTAGCCATAATGTAATGCAAAGTGCATTTAGTCCAACTTCAAAAGTCCCCACAGTCACACAGTAAACCCATTTATCCATATATCTTTACTTGCAATGACTCATTGCAAAGAGTCATTGGTCTGGTTCTAGGCCTCTGGTTTCTGCTACACTGTCGATGCTAGACTGTCATTAGAATTCCTCTTGGTTATTTTGTTATTACCCTGTATCATAAAGATCCTGCAGCTTTGGGTCTGCAGGACCAGTTCCTTCACATGCAGCTTCCATGATGGGACTGATATTTTTTCTCTTAGATTTTACTTGATTTTATCGGGGAGGAAGGTTGTAAGGACCAAGGGTGGATATGAAGGGACAGAGAGATGAATGGGATGGAGATACATGATGTGAAAGACACAAAGAATAAATAAAAGAGAAATTTTTTTTTAAAAAAAGTCCCCATAGTCTATCACACTCTCAACAATGTTTAGAAGTCCAAAGTCTCTTCCAAGATTCATGCAATCTCTTAACTGTAATCCCCTATAAAATAAAATCAAAAAGCAGATCACATACTTCCTACATATATGGCACAAGATATACATTATTGTTCCAAAATGGAGGAAAGAGAGGATAGTGAGCAAATACTAGATCAAAGCAAGACCAAAAACCAACCGAACAAACTCCAAATTCTGCATCTCCATGTCTGATATCAAAACACTCTTTTGATCTCCTTTTATCTTTGTTTACTGCAACACATTTCTTTCTCTTGGGCTGGTCCTACTCCCTGTTAGCAGCTTTCCATGGCAGGTACCGTACAGCTCTGGCGTCTCCAACTTCTCAGGGTCTCCAAGACAATACAGGTTTCACCTTCATAGTTTCACTCACTGGCCTTTCTAGACCTCCTCTCAGGGACTCTCCTGACACATGCCTGGCCTCAGCAGCTTTCCTGAGTAGAAGAGGCAAATTCCATAACCCCTTTCTTCTATCCTTTACTCCAAAAACAGAACCACATGATGGAAGCTGCCAAGTCCTGCTGCTTACTGAGTCTGGAATGTGACCTGCTTTTCAATTGTATCTTCACTTTCTATTTTTGATGATTTCCTTCACGGCCTAAGCATGACTGTCTTGGGATTTGAACTATAGACCAGGTTGGCCTCAAACATTGAGATCCACAAACCTCTGCCTTCCAAGGGCTGGGATTAAAGGTGTGCACCACCACACTGGGCTTTAAGCTTTTCTTTAATTCCTTTTCATAACTTAGAAATTTAGCAGGGTGGGATCTTGCCCTGAGGTCACCACACCCTTTATTCCATTTCTCAGTCTGTTTATCTCCTTGAAGGGTGTTCTCCATTCTACTCTGTGGTGCTCCTTTTCTCCTCAGTCTGTTCATTTTGTACTTGTATTTGCTCAGCTCGCTCCTTTTCATTATAAATCTTCATAAGAGTCAACACTAGTAACCACACAACTGAGTCTGTCCTAGCCTGTTTTGAGATTTCCCCTACCAATGCAATTAATCCAAAACTCTTCACATTAGCCCCAGACAGACTTTTCAGAAAAGAAGTAAAAAGCAGCCACATTCTTCACCAAAATAGCACAAGAACGATCTCTAGGCAACACACTAAAATTGTCCTCTGAAACCTCTTGAGTCAGGCCCTCACAGTTCAAATCACCCCAATACCACTTTTTTCCATGCATCTACTAATATGGCCCATTAAGCAGCACTTAAAGCCTTCCACTGCTTGCCTAACCCAAACTCCAAAAGTCCAAATTACTCAAACAAAAACATGGCCAGGCCTATCATAACAATACCCCAGTCCCTGATACCAACTTCTGTCTTATTTAGGGTTTCTATTGCTATGAAGAGACATCATAACCATGGCAACACTTATAAAAGAAAACATTTCATTGGTACTAGCTTACAGTTTCAGTTTAATCCAGTATCGTCATGATTGGAAACGTGGTAGCACACAGGTAGGCATGGTGCTGGCGAAGGAGCTGAGAATTCTACATCTTGATGTGCAAGCAGCAGAGAGAGACTGTGTGCCACACTAGGTGGAGCTTGAGCATGTAAGACCTCAAAGCCTGCCTCAGCAGTGACACACTTCTTCCAACAAGGCCACACCTCCTGATAGTGCCACTCCCTATTGGCCAGTCATTCAAACACATGAGTCTTTGGGGAGCACACCTATTCAAACCATTACAGGGGGCAAGCTGCATTAGTGAGATGCTAAGGCCACTGAAGGTAAGGGTTGTGTGAGAGAACTGGGGGCAAACCCTTCTCATTTCCTACTTAAACAACTGGCCATCTGAGAAAGCATTAAATAATCTGGGGAAAGGCAGGGAGTAAAACAATTCAGGAAATAGGGGGAAGAGAAATCTCATCTTAGACTCGTCCATTTGAGATAAGATTTAAGGCTGGCATCTCAGGTGCTCTCCCCAGGCTAAGCATCCACTCCCCCTTGCCATGTCCCTCTGATTGTCAGTATCTATGCACCCAGATATCTCCAGTGGGAAAAACTGTCCTCCTCCGTGAGACACTCTACTTTCTGATCTTCTCCAAAATCTTCCAATCCATTCCCACCCAGAATTTACTACCAAGTTAATTGTTGATTTGAGCTGTCACTCAGTGGCACTGAATTAAGAATGAAGCCTTGCCTGGGGTTATGGACTGTAGACTGATCATCCATTGCTTTATGTCTAATATCCACTTATGAGTGAGTACATACCATGTGTGTCTTTCTGAGTCTGAGTTACCTCACTTAGCATGATTTTTTCCAGTTCCATCCAGTTGCCTACAAATTTCAAGGTGTCATTGATTTTTATCACTGAGTAGTACTCCATTGTATGTACCACATTTTCTTTCTCTAGTCTTCAGTTGAGGGGCATCTACATTATTTCCAGGTTCTGGCTATTACAAATAATGCTGCTATGAACATAGTTGAACAAATGTCATGGAGTCCAGTCGAAGAGAGCAAAGGGGTCAAGACCATGATGGGGAAACCCACAGAAACAGTTGACCTGAACTAGTGGGAGCTCACTGACTCCAGACCGACAAGTGGGGAACCTGCATAGGACCTAACTAGGCCCTCTGACTGTGAATGATAGTTGTGTGACTTGGGCAGTTTGTGGGGTCACTAGCAGACTAGCAGTGAGACCAGGATTTATCCCTAGTGCATGAACTGGCTTTTGGGAATCCATTCCCTATGGAGGGATACCTTGCTCAGCCTAGACACAGGGGGAGGGCCTTGGTCCTACCTCAAAGACTGATGTGACAGTCTTTGTTGACTTCCCATGGGAGGCCTTACCTTCTCTAAGGAGTAGAATGAGGAAGAGTGAGAGGAGCAAGTGGAGGGGAGGGAGGGGGAACTGGGATTGGTATGTAAAATTAAAAAAAAAAAAGATTGCTTTTAAAAAGGGAGGGGAGAATGAAGCCTTTGATTTACTCACTCTCTGATTTTGACTGTGACTCTGCCTTTCCCTGGTTTTGTGGCAAATTGAACAAGCCCTCTAACTTCCTGGAGCCCCTTTCTTTTCCTTAAAACTCAGAGTCAGCTCATTGTAGCAAATACAATAGGTTACATAGTCAGTATCAATTCTTTTATTATTCTTTCTTTTTTTCTGAAAGATTTATTTGTTTGTGTCAGGCTGTGGTGGCACACGCCTTAAATCCCAGCACTTGGGAGGCAGAGGCAGGCAGATCTCTGAGTTCAAGGCTAGCCTGGTCTATAGAATGAGCTCCAGGACAGCCAGGGCTACAAGGGGAAACCCTGTCTCGAAAAAAAATTGTTATTTATTTTTACGTGCATTGGTGCTTTGCTTCCTTGGATGTCTGTGTGAGGATGCTAGGTCCCCTGGAGCAGGAGCTACCCACAAAGGAGCTCGCATTTAGGTGCTGAGAATGAAACCCAGGTCCTCGGGGAGAGCAGCCAGTGTTCTTAACCACTGAACCATCTCTCCAGCTTCTTTATTGCAGAACCTTAGTTTTGTTCAGAATAAAAATGGGCCCAACTAGCATGCTTAATCTCCAAGCTGCTTTCTATACGCTAGCATTGCCTGGTGACACTGTGCTTGGATATCAATGAGAAGGAAGTATGCTTGAGATTTCTGAGAACTCTTGACTTCTCTTAGACAGATACCATGCATCCTCCGTATGTCCTCACTCTTCCTCTTCCCCCCTTTTTCCCTTCTTCTTTTCTTTCCCCTCCTTCCCCTCCACCCTCTCTCCCTCCTCTCTCCCTTCCCCTTTTCTTTCTCCATCTTCTCCTCTCCCTCCTCTCTTCCTTTCCTTTCCTCCTTCTTCCTCTTCTTCTTTTGCAATGCAAGCTATTGCTATCCAGGCTGACATTGAGCTTGAAATCCTCCTACCTCAGCCTCAAGGCTGGGATTACAAATATTTGCCACCACTTCAGTTCTTCATCCTTCTCTGCCTTGCATTTCAGAAGACATGATTGGGAGAACAACAGCCACACCTAAGGCTGAGGCAGAAACACAGAATGGCGTGAATCCTGGATAGCCCTAGCCAGGAGCAATAAACTCCAGACTTTCTGGGGCATAATACAAATACCCCCTTCATTAGGACAGTATTATTTGACTTTTCTGTTACTAATTAGAAAATAGATACCTTCTTGAAGCGCTGTCTTGATGCCTAACAACGTTTACACGGTGCTGGAGAACTTTTATTACGGGTCCTTTATTATAGAAGTTACATTGGTACATATGTACCTTTCCCTCCACAGACTACATATGCCCTTCAGACAAGGATTCCCAGCCTTTGCCAATCTGTCTGTCCATAACAGGTACACAGTAAAGCCATTGACTAGGTACCTCTTCCTCCTTTAGAGAAGACATGGTCCAAATTTAGATGTCTGGCCAATCGATGTTTTATTAAACCAATATTAGTGACAAATCATTACAGTGCACAAGAGCATTATCCCACAGCACACCTGGACTCTGTAAGATATATACTTAATGCTGCAGGGAACAACATGCTATCTAATACCCGGGGTACCACATAAATGTGTGTCCATGTGCCTGGAAGAGAAGAGAATCCCCAGTACCGAGAACTCCAGCTCAACTTGATCCCCCACTGTAATATGGCAGATTCAACCGCCTTTTGCCCGCCCCTCTGCTCACCCATCTGGACCTGGCATTGCTCTTTCATCTCTGCAGTCAGCTGTATCTTCCCTCTCAACCCAGACTGCCTCACAGTCTGGTCTCAGCAGACATAGCTTCTCCCATGTGGCTGGGACAGGCTCACGATCCCATTCATACCTTGTATTTCTACCAGCCCATTTTCAAAAACCTCTTGAACTCTTTCGCAGTCCTGTTAGCCTGCATCCTTCTGTAAGCTATGTTTTGTTTAGATATTACTCTATGCTGTTTGATGGGAGAGTTAACATTTGTAATTAAGGTTAGAAGAAGACAGTGCAAATGCTACAGATTAGCATCGTAGGCAAGATTATCTGCCACTGAAATTATTGAGGAGATTGTCATCCGATAAATACCAACACTGGGGAAAGGCACAAATCTGTTTGTGTTACTAACATAGCATGCTCACAGTGTGTGTGCCATCCTTAACAGAGGCGCAGGTGTCAGGATGGTCTCCATTTTCTTTCCTCCCCTTTAAAGGGTTCTCAGCTGCTTTTCTCTTTCTTTCTTTCTTTCTTTCTTTCTTTCTTTCTTTCTTTCTTTCCTTTAGCTATTTCCCAAGTCAGAAAAGCACAGTATCTGGATTGGTGCCAAAGGGAAAAATCATATCGCGCTAATGTCTCGAAACATCAAAAACAATGACAAACTGGATGTGTACAATGGGCAAATCCCCACCTGTGGAAAGAAAGCTCCCAGGGTCTGGATCTGAGTGTGGAAGCCAGCCCTTGGATACAAGAAGCAGCAAACACTCTGCCACTGAGTCAGGCCTTTGACAAATGGGCCTTGATGAATCCCAATTTGCACAGGGATTTGAAATTTTCCATGGGTTTATATTTCATCAGCTGCTTTGAGTTACTTTTAAAGGAACACATTTTTAACTTGGAATTTCTGACAGAGAATGCAGTGCAGATGTAATTTTTTGAACAATTATTTCTTTTGTTGGTGCCTTTTTTTCCTCAGGACCCACTTGCAATTAAATAAAACAGTAATTAGAACTAAATTCACTCAAAATTCATTGTCCCAGCATTCACCTCTGGGATCCTTCATCCTTTTTTTGCCTCCATGCAAAGAATGTCTTATCAGAGATCCAATCTAAGAGAGAAAGCCTTTGATTTTTCTAATGTAGAAGCATAAATTGGAAGTATTCTGGAAAGTTATGATTATAGAGCCCTCAGAATACAGTGAAAATCCAAAGATACAAATAAGGCCACGGGATAACTGAATTCTCCTTAATTTTTTTTTTCATTTTTATACAAATTTAAAACACATTGAAGAATTTAGTGACAGAAGCCTAACAGGCCAACACATCTCTCCTCGTGCAGACATAAAAAAATCAGTCAAATTTAGCTATAGCAAAAGTATCTTTCTGTGTCTTCCGAAACTGAAAAAGAATGTGTGTAAATTTGACGTTAGCACCTCAGCTAAATCTTTGCGGTGTCTCAGAATGCTTCAAGGATGATCATCCTCCCTTATTCCTTCCTTCTCTTTCCTTTCCCCTGCCTTTCAGGCTCCCTGTTCCCGAAGGTCACCATTGTTTTCCAATAATATAAGGCAGCCGTTGCCAGGGCCAAGGCAGACCTCTTTTCAGACCTCGTGCTATTCAGCAAATTTCTCATTTTCTCCCCTTTTCTCCCTTTATTTAAAATACTGAATTTTCTCACGATCTTGACCCAGGCTTCCTGATATTCACTGTCACTAATCATGAAACTGATGTCCTTGAGGGTAGTTAGTGAACCCCTCTCCAGCTCCTGAGGGTCTCTTTGACAGACCAGGGGCATTCAGAGGTCATTCCTACTTCTTACCTGGTTCCCCGGGTGTCTTCTCCCAGAAACTCATCCATGTTAAGTAGCTCTTGGTTTTTCCATCCTTAGTCTGCATGCTGTTTCCTCCACAAAGACAACAATTCTCCCATGCTTGTATCAACTGCCTTTCAGGTCCTAGATTAAGAAACCCACCCTGTGAACTGGGCTCTGAAGAATACCTTCAGATCCAGAAAAATCTTAGGGTGTGAAGAAAAAACTGGAAGTGACTCCTGACACATTATTCACTTTCTCTACTCAGCTGAGTGTGCACACTCCCTATAACCGTGTGTGTATTGCATGTATACATGTTTATATGTTTGCATGGTTCTGTAAAGGTGTGCTTGAATATATGTAAAGACCAGACGTCAATATCCTCAATTTCTTCTCTACCTTAGCCTTTGAGACAGGGTCTCTCACTGGCAATGGAACTCACCAATTTGGATAGACTTGCTGGTCAATGAGTTTTGGGATCCCTGCTCTCTGCCACTCCTATACTAGGACTACAGAACTATACAGTAGTGTCCAGCATTTTACTTGAGTTCTGGGGATTCAAACTCAGGTCCTCAGGCTTGTGCAACATATACTTCGCCAAGGGAACCATCTTGAAGTCTCAGTCCCTATGTTGTCTCTCCTTTCCTCTGCTCTTTTGTCAATGAAGAAATTGAACAGAGAGGTGAGTGATTCTGTCACCATGACTAGTTTGAGAGGCAGGTGGATATGTGGTTCCTCTCCTCTTCCCCCATACCCCCCCCTCTCTCTCCCCCTCTCTCTCTCTTCCCCTCTCTCTCTGCCTCTATCGTCCCCCTTCTCCCTCCTCTCCTTTTCCCTTCTCTTCCATAACCCACTAAATAAATATCCAACCTCACTCTGCATGGTGTACCTATCTGTCTTGGTCTCTCACCTGCCACATGGCTCCCTACCTGGGATTTGCTGCTCCTTGTGGCCCGCTGCCCACTGCTGCCACTGGGGGACCAGCACCATTTTATTTTTACCATAACAGTATCCACAAGAGAAGTATTTGCCTATACCTGTCGTACATCCCAGAATTTGGCTCTAAGAACTTAGCATTAAGGAAAATTGTCTGTATGGAATAGTTCATAATCAAATCTCTTTAAAAGAACAAATAACCAAAATGAGTAAATGGTGCAGTAGCCACATTTGGAGAAGATTGTCCTAGCTCTGCCACTGTGGCCTCCATGTTGAAGTGACTAGGAGAAGCCCTGATGTCTGGTCTGGTGTGTAACTGGAGGAGCTGGTGTCATAGTCGCTACCTTGTTGGTTTCATTTTGTTTAACGGTTACACTATGCATCTGGCACCTCAGCCAGGATGCAGAGTTCTGGCAAACTCCTATTCTTAAGGAAGAATTAAATTTTGAAGAGTGATGAAGATGAGTTTTTTTTTCTTTCCTCTTTATATACAAAGCTTTTTTATATAGCCCAATCAGCCCTCAAGCCCTCCATCCTTTTGCCTCAGCCTTTAGAGTGCTAAAGTTCAGACATGCATCTGTGGAGGGGGAGGAACCAGCAGGCAGAGTTGGTCCCAGCCATGCCTGCTTAGTATTAAAATTAGAAAAGGCACTCCTGGTCAGAAAATAATGATAGATATGCAATAAAGACAAATTCAGACAAAAATAAACCTCTAAATTGGTCATAGTGTGTTTAAGAAATATACATAGGCTTGATAGAGAGAGAGAAAAAAGAATATAGACATTATAAAAATGGTTTTAAAAAAATAAGAGTACAGACAGACATAGGTTAAAGGTGTAAAGATAATAAATATTAAAAAGTAATAGAATAAAAAAGCCACAGAAAGATGGATAATACACAGAGTCTGGATTATGTATATTATTGTGTTTTCTTTGAATTTTTTGGCTGTGAATGTGGTAATTACAGAGAGACATTTCATTGTACAGGTTGCTAAGCTAAACCAACATATATATTTTAAAGGTATCTTAACTTCAAATTTTGAGTCTAAAAATATGTTACTTTGGAAAACAGGTTGTGCTTTTGTTTACACAGAATATGAGAATCTGTGGATTCCTTCCAGGCTAATGTGGTTTGATGGAACAGGACCTCTCAAAAGGTCTTCATGAACCCTAAAAATACTTTGTCCAACAAACAGCATGAAGCAGTTTGGAGAAAACAATGCCCAAATTCCCAAAATGGTTGTTTATAAATATTTGCTTTTCATTTAAAGGGGGATATAATATAAAGATGAATATTTTGCATTGGACTAGATCTTAGTCTATTGATACATACTTAAGATCAATTTTGTTACACTGTGTATATGTATTTCTGCTCTTGTTTAGGGTATTGTATTTATGCGGCTCATTTCAAAATGAGTTTTAGGTTTTCTAGATATGCAGAAATATATTTCAGTTAGATAGATAATCTTCAACACTTCAAAGACCTATAGAATATGGCATTTAAAATATTTTAAGAACTTAGAGTTTTCTTGACAGTGAGACATGTCTGTTTCTGGCAGCACCAATTACTTCAGAGAGGATGATGGGCATTGAAGAAACTCATTATGGAATTTGCCTTCAGTGTGATAAAGCTAGTCATTTGGGCAAGAAACTGTTCTTGCCTACACTGCCTAATGGTATGCTGTATGACCTGAACGTGCAGGACCCACAGAAAAGTGACTGCTAAGCTTTCCAAAAGATGGAATGATCCTTCAGGATTTCTGCTTCACAGAGGAAACTGCCAAACATTCTGCAGGACACAGAAGAAAGCAACTGATGAACTTTGACAATACAAGGCAGAACATATCTTCAAATTTCTTTCTTCATGGAAAAGTCTGCTGGATACTATGCATCTGTAGGCTGAAGGTAGATGCCCCAATATTACAGAAGAACTTTGGGTGACTATCCAGGCAATGAGATGTCTTTGTCAATTCTAGAACTTTGAAAATTGCTTATAATGCACTTCCTATTTATTTAGGTAATATTATATCCTTCTGGAGTCTTTGAAGAGTTGAAGACAGATAGTTACAATTTTCCTTAATTGTGATAAAAGATAAATTAGATACAAAACTTTAGACTCACATAGATAGGATAGATGATAGAGTATTTTCCTTAATGTGCCAAATGTAAATGGACTAAATATTGTAACTATAATTCTTGCTTGATAACTATTTTGTATATGTAATTTTACTATGTTAAAGTTAAAACCTTTCTTTTTAATTAGACAGAAAAGGGGAGATGATGTGGGATACTCCTCTGTATGCTATGAATACCATTGGTTAATAAAGAAATTGCTTTGGCCTATGGCAGCAGAGAATATAGTCAGGATAGAAGAGATATAGAGAGAATAGGTGAAGTCAAAGAGATGCCATTTAGCTCCTGAAGGAGAAAGATACCTAAACATTACACAGTAAGCCACAGCCTTGTGGCAATACACAGAATAATAGAAATTTGTTAATTTATGATATAAGAGTTTGCTAGGAAAATCCCTAAACTATTGGCCAAACAGTGTTGTAACTAATATAGTTTCTGTGTGATTATTTGGGTCTGGGTGAATGAGAAATGAAAAAGCAGTATCCACCTACAGTGATCCTATAATCAAAGTAAATAAGATACAAGTTTTACTAGTGCTTACATAACCTTTAGTAAATTTAAATATATATTCAAATTCTAAAATGAAGAAAATGAAATCTTTAAGGAAAGGATATAAGGGTAAGTTGGCAAAAATTGTTAACACTTGCCATGTTAATTAACAGAAATATTATCTGAACACTCTTCTTCAAAATAAAAATATGAGAGAGTCTGTTGCCTTGACAATTATTAAATATTTTACTAGCAGTACTAATAAATTCAATAAGATTTAAAAAATTGAGACAAGGTCTCACTTATGTAGCCTGGCTGGCCTGGAACTCACTATACAAACTCAGCTGACCTTAAACTCACAGAGATTCACCTGCCTCCACCTGCTGAGTGCTAGGACCAAAGTCACGCGACACTACACACAGCTAAAGAAGATGGAGAGTACCTTTAGTTCCAGTCCTTAAGAGGGAGAGGCCTAAATATTTCTTGAGTTCATCCTATTATCTAATACTATAGATAAGGTTTCATTTAACAACATCATATGCATAGCTTTTTCATCCACTTAAATAAGTTTGTGGAATACTTTTCCAGACACGGGATAAATATGTGTGTGGTGGGGGGAATAGGGCAGTCTTTACAGTTGATATCCATTGTTGTGCTGCTTTCTCAAGAACTTTCTACTGCACGTACTGGCTTTGTGGGAGCCTAGGCAGTTTGAATGCACACCTTACGAGACCTGGACAGAGGTGGGCAGTCCTTGGGCTTCCCACAGGTCAGGGAACCCTGATTGCTCTTCGAGCAGATGAGGGGGGGGGGACTTGATCGGGGGAGGGGGAGGGAAATGGGAAGCGGTTGTGGGGACGAGGCAGAAATCCTTAATAAATAAATAAATTTAAAAAATAAATAAATAAATAAATAAAATTTAAAAAAAAAGAACTTTCTCAAGGAGATGCTCTCAGTAGCATCCTCTCCAGCTTTCAAATGTCACCTCCAGGCTACTCCATTATACTCCTTTTTTGTTTTCTGTTGAGGTTTGTAGAATTTCCCCCATAATATTCATATTGCCTCCTATGTGACTGTCTATGCACAATTCCTTAGTGATAAACTAGCTATAAAATATACACACCTAAGAAGTCCTTCCTAGCCAGGTGGTGGTGGCAGTGATGGAGCACACCTTTAATCTCAGCACTTGGAAGGCAGAGGTAAGAAGATTTCTGAGTTCAAGGCCAACCTGATCTACATAGTGAAACAGGATAGTCAGGGTTACATAGAAATCCTGTCTCAAAATGATAAAGGGAGAAGGGCCTTAGACAGGAGATACGGTACTGTGTTCTCTATGTTCGAGAGCATGAAACTAAGAAATGGGGGAATTTCCCTTCATTACAGAGAAGGTCAATAGGACTGACCTTCTTAGCCTGTACAGGGTTGCTTCTAGTCCAAGAAAAATCTGTGCAACTTAGGGAAAAAATAACTTTTTCCTAGAGCAGCAAGCCCAGTCCTTGGACCGGAGGCATGGGGGACAGAAAGCTCCATCCCTGCTTTAGTTACTTTTCTCTTTGCTGTCACAGAATATCTAATAAAAACAATTTCAAGTAGAAGGTGTTTATTTGGCTCAAAGTTCAAGGGATACAGCCCATCATACTGGGGGAAGGTATGGCAGCTGAGGGCTTGGTTCATAGCAACGGAAGCTTGGACCACAGTCAATCAGAAAGTAGAGTGTTCAGGCAGGAAGTAGAGTGGTCTGTAAACCCAAAGGCCTGCCCCTAATGATCCACTCCCTTTTACTGACTTTACTGCAGTGGTTCCCAACCAAAACATATATATCCGATGATATTAGGAACTCCCAACCATAAACTTGTCTTGTCACTACTTTATAACTGTAATTTTGCAACTGGGCAAAATTTCCTAAGACCATTGGACATATGTGTTCTCTAGTGGTCACGACTCACAGGCTGAGAACTGCCAAAGGATCCATAAGGTCCCCAAACAATGCCACTCACTACTTAGAGACCACTGGTTGAAATATGTGGGAGACATTCCACGTTCAAATCCTAACAGTCCTCATCTTGTCCCTTGAACAGTGAGCAATCTGACTTTGCCTTGCCATGGTGAGTCTGTGCTTATGCAAAAATCCTGGTTTTCTTAACAAAATAACAAAGCAGGAGGAACCCTGCCATTTCCTGTTCATGACAGCTTTGGCTTGAGGAGAATATCACTTCTGTGTCCTATCTAAAGTTTGGAAGGAAGCTGGCCTTAAAAGCAAGTTAGTTCCTCCTAAGGACTCAGGAGTCACAGGTCAGGTCTCCTAAGAGCAAGTACTGTGTGTGGCACTGCTTCCTGTTGGTGAGAGTCTTGGAGGCTCTCTTCCCTGTACATTTTAGCATGTTCAAAGAACACTTGGGGCTGAGGACACAGCTCAGTAAGTACTTGCTGTCCAGGCATGAGAACCTGAGCTAGGTTTCCCTAGAAACCAAGTGAAATATCTGCACAATGAGTTTCTCATTCTACTGCTGGGTTGGCAGGAAGACATGTGGGGCTTGCTGGTCAGCCAGTCTAACCAAAATGGAGAGTTCTAGGCTCAGGGAGAGACCCTGTCTCAAAAAGTTAAGGTGGAGAGTGATAGACAACACACTTGACATGGATGTCTGGCCTCTACATGCCCACACATGGGGATGTACGCACACATGAACACATACATATACATGTATCGTGCATTCATACACAGTGAGAGATAAAAAGAACTCTGTGTCTCTTTATTTCCTCATCCTTGTTCACTGGCCTCTTATTATTCCCTGATGTGGGATTCCCCTCTGTATGCTATGAATATGTTTTATTACCATTGGTTAATAACGAAGCTGCTTTGGCCTATGGCAGAGCAGAATATAACTAGGCTGTAAAACTAAACTCAATGCAGGGAAAAAGAAGGCGGAGCCAGGCAGATGATGCCATGGAGCAGTGCTACTTAATGACTGTCTCCTCGTGGCTTCCTCAGTATACCTTATTATAATACCTAGACTCAACTGGTCCTGGCTAGCACTGCCCACAATGAATTAGGCCCTCCCACATCAGCCGTCAATCAAGAAGAGGCACCACAGGCTTGCCCATAGGCCAATCTGGAAGGAATATTTTCTCAGTTGAAGTTCCCTTTTCTAAAATGACTCTAGCTTGTGTCAAGTTGACAGTATATCATGTGATAACATAGATGTCCACTATAACATGCCACAGAAATATAGGGAAAATGCCATCTTGATGTATTGTTAAAATCAAAATATTCTTTTAATATATGGTAAAAATGTTAAATGCTCTGTGTGTGTGTGTAATTCTGTGTAAGATTATATATACATATATATATATATATATATATATATATATATACAGAAACTCTAGCCATCAAATTATACATAGCACTGCAAAAACAATATTATATAGCCGAGGATGTAGCTCAACTCCTAAAGTGCATGCACTAACCCCCGTTTTCAACCTCCTGTACCACATAAAAAGCCAGACTTGGTGACACATACCTATGATCTTATTGTGGTGGTTTGAATGAGAATGGCCCCCATAGGCTCATAGATTTGAATGTTTGGTATGCA
Organism: Microtus oregoni; assembly: GCF_018167655.1. Taxonomy (NCBI): domain Eukaryota; kingdom Metazoa; phylum Chordata; class Mammalia; order Rodentia; family Cricetidae; genus Microtus; species Microtus oregoni. Next base: position 27,434,964 of record NW_024543071.1, read on the forward strand.
GTCTGTGTACTGTTTAGAAAGAACTAAGAGATGTGGCCTTGTCAGAGGTGGTGTGGCCTTAGAGGAAGTGTGTCGCTGGGAATGGGCTTTGAGATTTCAAAAGTTCAAGGCCCAGTCCCTCTGGCTCTCTGCCCGCTGTCCACAGATCAGGATGTAAGCTCTCAGCTAATGCTCTAGCACTACGCCTACCGGCTTGCTGCCATCCTTCCTACTGTGATGGTCGTGAACTCACCCTCTGAAACTGTAAGCAAGTCTCCAACTACATACTTTCTTTTGTAAGTTGCCTTAGTCATGAGTCTCTTCATAGAAATAGCAGAGTAACTAAGACACCAGTCATTCAGAAAGTGGAGAGAGTATTATCAGGAGATCAAAGATCAAGTCATTCTAGGCTAGTAAGTCATTAGTCATTGAGGCCAGCCTTTGCTACAATGAGATCCTGTCTCAAAAACAAAAGAATAAAACTGTAAAAGTAGAAATGCTGTTTCATGTATAGAAACTATTAAAAGATTTTAAATGCTTAGCATATGTTTCAAAGTTGGAGAGGTTGCCCAGCGAGTAAGGTACTCGCTGCAGAGGCGTGAGGACTTGAGCTTCCAAGTCCAGCTTTGTAATAGCCACAGAAAATCCAGGCTCTGAAGCAGGCACCTATTACCCAAAACCAGAGAGAGGGGACTGGGTCCCAGAAAAATCCCTGGCAAGCCATTCTAGCCAAAACGGTGAGCTCCTGGCTCAGTGAGAAACTCCGTGTCAAAACACAGAAAAACAACCAAGAAGGGCAATCCTGTTGTGTGATTTCTATCCATTTAGCCAGTGACTTTTGGGGCTGCAAGCCCTAGGGTGTGGTCTTATCTGCCTAAGAGACAATTTATAAGCTGAAAGAAAGGGTCTGTCACTCTCGCGCTCTCTCAGGTGGTCAGAGAGGAGCAAGCGACTGCATTGGTGCTCTGCAGCCCTTGCAGAGGACACCTGGAAGGCAGCTGGATCAGCAGCTGAGCCTCACCTGTCTGTATCAGTGAATATTTACCCCTATTTTATACCTAAATGAATTCTTGAGAACCCTTACCAGACTCTCGTAAATTCACACTGCACAATCCAATGTCAAGTTCTGGCTTCCCCATGCACCCACATAGGAGAGTGCTCATGCACACATGCATGCACCATACACATACACACAGAGACGTATAGTTCATCAGTATTAACTTATTTATAATAGTTTATAGATGTAAACTATGTTAGCTAGATATTTTTAGCAAGTATTATTATATCCTAGGCCAGAGCTGGTAGCACACACCTATAAATTCAGCATTCAGAAGCCTGAGACAGAGGGTTCATGAATATAAGGCTAGCTTCAGAAGCATAGTGAGACCCTTTCTGGAAAAAAAAAATCCTTTTAATATTTTAATCAAAAAATCATAAAATTACAAATAATAGAAGTCAAAATAATGATGATAAGATATAAATTTCAGTTCCTGTGGGATTTCTTGGTGTACTGACATTCATATAAAAATAGAGTCACTTTTAAGAAGCATATTTAATTTCCACTAAATTGCACTAGGCCATGAGTCTTTCAAAAAGCAGTCCTTTGGGGGACCCTTTCATGTCTTGTAAGGGTAGATTAAAAGGACAATGTCAACTTTACCACCTCAAAGCTTCACAAATAGGAAGCCCTCCGAATTCTATGAGTGACCGACACTGAAAACCAAAGAAAGGGCACGTCAGACCTAAAGAAACAAACAGAGAACAATAAGGCACTCCAAAATGGTTTCCTCCTAGTGGGCATTTGAATGAAAATGTCCCCCACAGGCTCAGAGATTTGAACCTCACTTGGTGGCCCTGTAGAGGATGTGGAGAGTTGTTGGCAGAGACTGCTTGTTTGTCAGACTGTCCAGCCTGAATAAACACACAGAAACTATATTAATTGTATCACTCTTTGGCCTATTAGCTCAGGTTTCCTATTAACTAACTCATATCTTGAATTAACCCATTTCTATTAAGCTGTATATTGGCACGAGGCTGTGGCTTACTGGTAAAAATTCGGCGTCTATCTCCTTAGGCAGTTACCCGGCATCTCCTTGACTTTGTCAACTCTCCCTGTTTGTAGCTCTGTTCAAATTTCCCACCTGGCTTTGCTCTGATAAGCCATTGACCAAAACAGCTTCTTTATTGAGCAATGGTAATAAAACATATTCACAGCATACTGAAGGGACTCCCACATCAGAACTTTGCTGGAGGAAGTGCATCCCTGTGGGTAGGCTTCTATGTCAATAGCTTCACTCTGCTTCCTGATGGATCTCTGCTGCACGCTTGCACTTTAAGATGTGAGCTCTAAGCCTCCTGCTCCTCCTGCTCCTCCTGCTGCTTGCTACCATACCTTTTCCCTGCCATGATGGACCCTTCTAGAACCATAGGCCCAAATAAACTATCTCTTTCATGTGTTGCATTGGTTGTGGTATTTTATCACAGAAACAAGAAAGTAATATAGAAGTTGGTATTAAGAGCGCAAGCCGGGCGGTGGTGGTGCACGCCTTTAATCCCAGCACTCGGGAGGCGGAGGCAGGCGGATCTCTGTGAGTTCGAGGCCAGCCTGGTCTACAAGAGCTAGTTCCAGGACAGGAATCAAAAGCTACGGAGAAACCCTGTCTCGAAAAATCAAAAAAAAAAAAAAAAGAGTGGGGTCTTTAGGTGATAAACCTGCCCACATTGGTTTTGGAGGAATGTAGAAGGCTTTGGGACTCTGGACTAGAAAAGCAGTTGAATGCTGTAAGCAGAACTTAAATGGTTATTACAGTAGCATCCTAAAAGACAGTGGTAAAGAGGGCATGGCAGGCTGTGGAGGCTCAGCTCAAAAGGTTTCAGAGGGGAATGGTATTAGCAACTGGGTTACAGTCCATTCATGTGACATTTCTGCCAAGAATCTGGCTGCCTCCTGCCCTCATCCTAAGAAATTACCTGGGGCTAAAGTTAAAAGTAATGAATAAATTTCTTTGGCCCAGGAAATTTCAAGAATCTGTGGTGTGGTTATGAACTGATAACTCTTATGGAAGTTATAATGAAAAGGCACTAGTGGGTCAAAAGAAACACAAAATGTACAGTTTGAAGAGAAACAGTATACTGGGAAGCTGGATGTTACGCCGAGGCCTGTGCTGAAAGAGGGGTGTCATTGTTAAGGGCATTAGTGGACTTAAGAAATACTTTCTCGGGGCTGGAGAGATGGCTCAGTGGTTAAGAGCATCGCCTGCTCTTCCAAAGGTCCTGAGTTCAGTTCCCAGCAACCACAAGGTGGCTCACAACCATCTGTAATGAGGTCTGGTGCCCTCTTCTGGCCTGGAGACATACACGCAAACAGAATATTGTATACATAATGAATAAATAAATATTTAAAAAAAAAGAAATACTTTCTCTGCACTGGAAGGAAAAGAAAGATGCTTTTAGGGCCAGAACCCACTCAGCTAAACTTGTGAAAGGCAGTCTAAGGATTTTATCTCTAGAAAGCCCTTGAATAAAAAAGTTGCTGCAAGGCGCTAAAGAAATAGCCCCAGGGTTAAGAGCACCTGCTATCCTTCCAGAGGACTTGGTGGGGCGGTGTTAATTTTCAGCATCATTGTGACAGATTTTCTGACCCCAATAAGCACACAGACATACACACAGGCAAAAATACCTGTTTCTCCTACAGGTCGAGAATAAGACCACACCCACAGTTAAAAGCCAAATTTGAAGCAAGCTTTAATTGAATAATGGCCAGGTGGATGGACTCTGGCCAGGTCCATACCCAGGTTCCTGGGAAATGGCCCCGACTGAGTCACAGTTTGCAGCAGCTTAAGAAGGAAAACCCATAATTTATTGCACTTCCCATCAGGTCCAATCAGGGGCAAGCATACATCCTGACATATTACCTGCCTGTGTACCTCTAACCCACATGTGACCAAGCACAGCCAGTGCAGATGGGTCAAACAAACTTGTTTGGGGACTGAAAATACCCAGTTATCTCCCATAAACAATGGCCTTCATTCGCTGCCCTTGGGCAAGGGTCTTGCAGAACAGAGGCATTTTTGTTGCAAGGATCTCTTAGGCATAGTAGTTAAAACTTAAAATGTAACTTTGACTCTCACACACTCATATACATATAATAAAATAATCTTTATAAAAACTGCTGCTGCTGTGATTCAGGGGTGCCAGGCTGGCAACAGAACTTGGCAGTGTCGTCTACATAGTGCAGACTTTAGAAACTTGAAGGGATACAAGAGCGAAAGAGTCATAGATTCTCCTCCCACAGTCTGAGAGAGACGCTAAGGCCAGGCAGTGTGTGACAGCCCCAAGAAGCCATTACATGAAGCTGTGAAAATGAAACCTCGATTTCAGAGGAAACCCAAAATGTTGGAGGTGCCAAAGCCAGGGATATCACGAAGGAGAGCTGAACCCAGGGAAAGGATATATTTGGCAGGAGCAAAGCTGAAGGGAAAAAGCCAACTAAACCCTTTGATACCAGACAAGCAGCCGTGGGATTTGATGCTTGACCTGCTAGATTCGTCTTGCTTTGGTCTTCCCCTTGGAACGACAGTGCATATTCTGTGCCTTGATATGTGAAAATGTGTCATTTGCTTTTTTTGTTTAACAGAGGGCTACAATTAAGAGATTGCCTTAAGCCAGGCATGATGGCACCTGCTTTTAATCTCATCATTGAGGAGACAAAGGCAGGCAGGTCTCTGTAAATTCAAGGCCAATCGGGTTTGCCTAGAGAGTTCCAGGACAGCCAGGGCTACATTAGTGATCTCTATCAAAGATGAAGGAAAAGGAGGAAGAAGAGACTGATTGCCTAAAGTCAAGACACGCTTCCAGCTTTTAAAACACTGTTGACAGTGAGAGACTATAGGGAATTTTAAAGCTGGACTAAATGCAGTCTGCAGTATGGTATGGCCATGAGCCTTTGGAGAGCAGGGAGTGGCATGGAGCGGTTGGATTGAAAATGTTTCCCATGGGCTCAAGAAACTAAAGGCTTGGTCATCACTTGATGGTGCTGTTTGGAAGGGCTGTGGAACCTTTAGGGGTAGGGCTTAGCTGGGAGAGGTATATCACTGGGGCAGGCTTTGAGTTTATCATTGCACCTCACTTCCTGACCATTCTCTGCGCCATGCATGCCTTTTAAGATATAACCTCAGTCTCCCGCTATTGCTGCCACCTGCTACTTGCTGTCATGTCACTCCGCCATAATGGACTGTCTGAACCATTAGTCCTAATAAACTGCCTCTTCGATATCTTGCCTGGGTCATGGTGTTTTTATCACAGCAACAAAAACGGAACTAATACACTTCTCCATTGATCTCAACCAAAAGCAGAAGGTGGTTCTGTACTGTCAATGCGCTCATCCATTCTTGACCAAAGGGGACAGAAGGGAACAGGTATGAAGAAGAAACAATTTACTCTGTAGGATTTTCAGTTTTTACATAATAAAGCAGTAATAATAATTATACTTTAAAATATAATTTTTTTAAGAATAAAAATCCAGAGCTGTGGTGGTAGCTTGGTTGTGAATGCAAACCAACTAGAGTCTGACTCTCCGCCCCTACACAAGAGTTCGGATCCCAGCACCTACTTATCATGGGTGCATAGTAATGCCAGCTTCCGATGGCAAACACAGGGGAGTACCCAGAGCAAGTCAGCTAAGGAGACTAGTCAAAGCAATGAGCTTTGGGTCTGATTGAGAGTCTCACCCTCAATGATTAAGGTAGAAGAGAGATCGAAAGTGATTCTTTTTTTTTTTTTTTTTTTTTTTTTAGTTTTTCGAGACAGGGTTTCACTGTGGTTTTGGAGCCTGTCCTGGAACTAGCTCTTGTAGACCAGGCTGGCCTCGAACTCACAGAGATCCGCCTGCCTCTGCCTCCCAAGTGCTGGGATTAAAGGCGTGTGCCACCACTGCCCGGCTTCGAAAGTGATTCTTGATCCCAAACCTGGACGACCACAGACACACGCACGCATGTGCAATACTGCCCACGCACATGCATCCATACCCTGATGAATACACATACACACACATAGACACACCACATACACGTGAAAGGGAAGAAACAGATACATAAATGTAATATTGAGTTGGAAGTGTCACCCCGGGAGAGGCTCTCTTAGGAACTATTCCCAACAATAAGACTTTAAACTTTGTTTTTATAAGTTAGAAATTCATTTTGGGATAACTTATTGGTTTCAGGCCAAATACAGATTTTTAGCACTTAAGCCAGTGAGAAAAAACTATCTGTTTATAAACCTTCCTTTTTTTGATGGACTCCGTAATATTGATTTCTCAACGAGAAATACAGCAAGGAAACAAGTGTGTTAGCGCTGCAATCACCGGAAAGCAGACAGCAGGACAAGACAACCCAGTTTCTTCAGCAAATCAATGGGATCCTTAAAGGGATGGGGGGGTGGGAAGTTGTGGGTGGGTGTGAAGCATGACGCTTGGATAGCGGCAGCCTAAAGAAGAAAGAAAATTTCCTCTTTCAGAACTATCAGGACCCCTGGCTTGCTCAGCAGGACCACCCTACCTCCCTTACTGGTCCTTGTCATTTATGTTCCCAGCACCAAGTCCTACCCATTCTTTTCCTTGGGATTATTAAGCTCTGTTTCCACTGGATGCTTTGCCAGCGAAGACAAGCTTTTCTCTCCTTCTTTCTCTACCTGGCCTCCTGCTCGTCAGGCCTTCCATACACATTTTCGTGCTGCACTGGAGCCGGGCAGACAATCCCAGGAACACTTGTCAGTTCTAGTTCATGTTAACTGCCAGCCCTAAGCATGAGGCTGGTCCTAATTAATTCCCAAACCGTTCCCAGTCTCATCCTTACAATATACCCAATCACTGGTGCTTGACCCCACAGAGCTGAGCATATGAGTCTACAAACATGACCCGCAAAGATCCTGCGCAAAGCCACTTTCTGCCTTGTTGTCCATTCACCCTTTCCCTCACATAAACCTCCTCTACTTGAAATAGGTTGAATGTCTTTTTCCTGATGCTCTCCGAGCACACAGTGGTTTATAGCACTGCTCTTCAGCGTGCACTGTATTCAGTTGCCTGGACACAGTTTGTATCTTGTCAATTCTGCATCTATCTCCCACAGCCATCAGCTCTTTCATAATTCTCCTCCTCCACCCTGTATACATAAATATTCACATTGATGACCATATATAAGGGCTGCTGATAGCTTGCTGTCAGAGACACTTATTGCAGTGGCCAGCAGTGAACACAGAGACCTATAACTGAAGGAGTGAATGAACCAAGAATAAGGGACAATGGAGTGCTTGGCCCTAAATTAGTCATCTCAAACGCTCTCTCCAGGCTAGGATAGGATAAGTATGTGGCAAAAAGATATCTCCTGGACATGGTATTTCCATTACATTCATGAACTTACTACGGGTGTGAATATCCACACAAGACTGATGGAGGAAGGTCATTGGCTAATAAAGAAACTGCCTTGGCCCATTTTATTGGTTAGAACATAGGTGGGTGGAGTAAACAGAACAGAATGCTGGGAGGAAGAGGAAGTGAGCTCAGACTTGACAGCTCTGCTCTCTGGAGCAGAGGCCATGCTCCCTTCTCCCGGGCAGACGCACGCGATGAAGCAAGCCGCCAGGTCAGACATGCTGAATCTTTCCCGCTACACAGTTTATTAGAGATGGGTTGATCGGGATATCAGAATTAGCCAGTAAGGGCTAGAGCTAATGGGCCAAGCAGTGTTTAAATGGTGTAAAGCTAGCCGTGCGGGAGCCGGGCTGTGGGAAGAGGCCCGCAGCTCCTTCAAAACAAGACCTGCACAATACTGGGACAATACCCGCCTCTATTTCATATCGGATGGGGGAAAGAGCTCATGAGGCCTCATCTCTCCCTGAGGAACTATTGGCAGGAAATGGTGGCTGGAGAAAGGAGTGTCTGTTTCTTTATGGTAGAAAGAGGAAATGATAGAACAGAAAAAGCTAAACTCATTTCATACATGTGTGAACATTAAAGAATAAAACTCTTTATTAGTGCTTACCTTAGTCAATGTTCTATTGCTGTGAATAGCCACCATGACCACAGCAAGTCTTTTAAAGGAAACCGTTTAATTGGGGCTGGTTCACAGTTCACAGGTTTAGTCCGTGATCATCATGAAGGGAGCATGGTGGTACTCAGGCAGGCATGGTACTAGAAAGTAACTTTGAGTTCTACAGCCTGACATGCAGGGTACAAGGAGAGGGGGACACTGGGCTTTGGCTTGAGCTCTGAAACTTCAAAGCCCACCTCCAGTGGCACACTTCCTCCAACAAGGCCACATCTACCCCAACAAGGCCTCACTTCCTAAAGCTACTGCCTAAACATTCAAATATATGAGTCTATGGGGGCCAATCTTATTCAAACTGCCACAGTGCTTAGTAAATGTTTGAACACAGGAACAAACAGATACCATGAAGCTCAGGTGTAAGCAACTTCATACAGCTATAACGCTACATAGTTGTGTTACAGAACAATTCCAGGCAAATGTGCCAAGAGAGATCCAAGGAAAATTGAGACCCTGTGTACAGGCTGAAAATTCTTCTAAACCACCCCTCACCCCTGGCCTTCTTTACTAAGATCAACCAGAATCCCATTAGAAAGCTTCAACCACAAATGGGCATTCTTTCCTTGTGATTCATGTTACCCAGAAGCCTTCAGCTTCCCAGAATTTGTGTTAAGCAGTAACTTTCAAAGATGATAATGTTTGCCAACAATCCCTGGGGCACTGCTTTATATTTTCCTGAAACAAAGAGGGTTATTCTGTCCGTATTTCTCTTTTCAGCAGCCTTTTGCATACATTAGCTTTTCCCCTTCTGGCACTGAGCAGCGGTATGGGCCTGCTACGTTATGAGAATTAACTCCGTTATTTTTAAAATCTCAGTTTTCTTATAAAATTATTTTAGACTTATTTTTCTTATTTTTTTGTGTATGAATGTTTTGCCTGCATGTGTCTGTGCATTATATGTATACCTGGTACCCAAGGAGGTAGTGAGCATCCACATGGGTGATGGGAATCAAACCCAATCTTTGACAACAAAATGTGCCCTTAACCCACTGAGCCAACGCTCCAGCCAAAACCTCAGTTTTGAATTAAGATTTTTCTCACACTTTCGCAAACATCATCTAACCCAGCCCGTGGGAACTACCTTACTCTTGTTTTGAGAAATACAAGTCATGAGAACCCAAGTATAAATCAATATTTAAGAATTTGATTTTGACTAACACCCAGCAATTTTGCACATAATCGTATTAGCTTACATCCTCACCACCAACGACAACCTTTAAAATCCTGTGGAAAGTGGTACTGTGGTTCTTACTGGTCTAATCAAGGGTTCCTGCTCTCTGTTTATAACTCAGCATTGCTCTTCTCTGTCTTTATTGTTTAATTGTGTGAATGAGTTATCTTTACTCCCATGGATGGGTAGGTCAAGATTCTGTGTTTCCTACAAATCCAGTCAGAATGCACATATCTCCTGAAGTGACTGACGGCAGGGCTTCTCTGCCCAGAATCATCTTCCTGCCCTTGGTGTAATCCCTACTCCAACAGACCAGATGACATTGTAGTCACTACTGCGTGTGTTTTTAACTTTATTATCATACTTTCAACTGTTTTAGTTTTACTATTATTGAATTCCTTTAAAAAAAAATGACACGTGTTCTTATTATGTCATCTTTAAAGGACCCATCACTAAAGATTCTATACTAAGTAAACAGGTGCTCTAAAAGCTTTACTTAATAATTAAGCAAGTTGGGGAGGAAAGAGTTTATTTGGCTTACACTTCCACATTGCTGTTCATCACTGAAGGAAATCAGGACAGGAACTCAAACAGAGCAAGATAGGGAGGCAGGAACTGTTGCAGAGGTCATAGAGAGGTACTTCTTACTGGCCTGCTTCCCATGGCTTGCTCAGTCCATCATATAGAACCCAGGACCAACAGCCCAGGGATGGCACCACCCACCATGGGCTGGGCTCTCCCCATTGATCAATAGCTGAGAAAATGCTTTACAGCTGAATCTCATCAAGGAATTTCCTCAACTGAGGCTTCTTCCTCTCTGATAACTCTAGCTTGTGTCAAATTGACACACAAAATCGGTCAGTACACTAAGTATAGATACCTTCTTTTTAAAGAATATATATATAATTCCAATTTTATAAATGGGAAAACTCAAGATCAGAGACCTTTAGATAATCAAGTTACAAGCTTGGAAAATTGCAGACTTTTCATTGTGACCACCAATACCATAGCTGTCTACTTAAAACACTACAGTGGTTCATCATCTCAAGAGACTCAAAACTTTCCTCAGTGTCTAGATGCAGAAGCTAGTAGCATATTTCCCCCAAGGCTAGCATTAATTCTGTTTTTTTTTTCCTATGGACTATTTTTTCTTTCCATTCTTGTCTTTGTGCTATGTTCTCCTTGGAAGAGGTTTCTGCCAATGGTAAGAATGTTCCTTCTGGCCTTAGGCAGCCAGGCTTCATGCTCCATATATGAACTAAGAATGTGGGTTTATGTCCTTCAATTTTTGTACTTTAATAAATTCTCCCAAAATACATACATGTTTCAAGCCAGGCAAAGTGATGCAAAACTTTAATCTCAGCACTTGGACTACAAAGGCAGGTGGATGTTTGTGAGTTCGAAATTAGGCTGGTCTACATAGTGAGTTCTAAGACATCCAGGGCTACATAGTGAGACCCTGTCTTGAACAAGCAAATTAAAACAAAACAGAAAAACATACATCTTGATCCTCGTTCCTTCCCACTTGTAACCAGAGACAGCATGTTTGTTTCCCTGCTGCACAGACCTGAATAATGACAAAGAAACTATATTAATTGCAACACTGTGTGGCCTATTAGCTCAAGCTTCTTATTATCTAACTCTTACATCTTAAATTAGCCCATTTCTATTAATCTCTGTATCAGCACGAGGCTGTGGCTTACTGGTAAGAGTCTGATGTCTGTCTCCTTCAGCAGCTACATGGCATCTCTGACTCTGCTGGCTCTCTCTTTTTTATTGATTTTTTTAAGCTATACATTTTTCTCTGTTCCCCTCCCTGCCTCTCCCCTCCCCCTTCAACCCTTTCCCGTGGTCCCCACGTCCCCAATTTATTTAGGAGATCTTGTCTTTTACTAATTCCCATGTAGATTAGATCCGTGTATGTCTCTCTTAGGATCCTCATTGTTGTCTAGGTTCTCTGGGGTTATGATTTGTGGGCTGGTTTTCTTTGCTTTATGTTTAAAAACCACTTATGAGTGAGTACATATAAAAATTGTCTTTCTGGGTCTGGGTTACCTTACTCAATATAATAATTTCTAGCTCCATCCATTTGACTGCAAATTTCAAGATGTCATTATTTTTCTCTGCTGTGCAGTACTCCATTGTGTAAATGTACCACATTTTCCTTATCCAATCGTTGGTTGAGGGGCATTTAGGTTGTTTCCAGGTTCTGGTTATGACAAACAATGCTGTTATGAACATAGCTGAGCACATGTCCTTGTGGTATGATTGAGCATCATTTGGAAATATTCCCAAAAGGGGTATTGCTGGGTCTTGAGGCAGGTTGTTTCCTAATTTTCTGAGAAATTTGCATACTGATATCCAAAGGGGCTGTACCAGCTTGCAGTCCCATAGAAACTGCCAAACTCTACATACATATACAATAAAACTTAATTTATAAATTAAAACCTTAATTTATTAGGTTATAAGTAATAATAGAACATAATTGTTACAGAATAGTTACAGATTAACAATGTACTCTAATAACACTGTGGGCTTCTCCACTGTTGTGCTTTGGGGCTCTGACTGTGTTAAAGAAGAGTGACCCAAGGACAAGCATTGCTGTTGTACTTCAACTGCTGATCTGATAAACACCATAGTTCCAAACGACTAATGGGAGAGTATTTAGACACATTAGTCAAAGGCACGTCACACTGTAGGCAAGATAGACGATGGTGATGTTAGAATGGTGTAGAGTTTAAAATTCAGTAGTTATTTCTAAAATTTCCCAATTGCATGTCCAGACTATATTTGACCATTCAAAGCCTACTTAAATAGGTGACAAAATTCTGTAACAAGGTAACAGTAAGCAGAAAAACTACAGGTAAGGTGGGCTGCTATAATTCTATATATTTTCATCTCTTTGATTAATCAAGGACTCAGAAACTACTTGTCTTACTTGGGGTTTTTATTGCAGTGTAGAGATGCCATGAACATTGCAACTCTTATAAGGAAAACATTTAATTGGGGGGGTTTGCTTACAGGTCCAAAGGTTCAGTCCATTATCCAGGGAGCATGGCAGTGTGTAGGCAGAGATGGTGCTAGAGCTTGAGAGCGTTACATCTTGCAGGCAACAGGAAGCCACACTGAGGGAAGCTTTAGCAAAAGAGACCTTAAAAGCTGCCCCAACCGTGACACACTTCCTCCAATTAGGCCACACCTCCTAATAATGCCACTCTCTTTTGGGGGCCGCTTTCTCTTAAGCCACCATACTACTTAAGTCAAATCTACTGCGTCTGTCAGAGAGCTTTCCTTATGCCTCCTAGGCCACACACTCTGCTGATTACCTCCCTTCTATTTGCCACTTAGCCAATTAGGTGGTGATAAGATTTAGGAATTTTTGTTATTTTGTTTTGTATGAGTATGTGGTTAAACAGTCAGGATTGCCGGACACCTTGGCAAACCATGAAAATCTGAAGAAGGAAGAATTAACTGTATCTGTGAGAATACCAGCAAGTGATACTTACGTGCACGCAGGGAGAGATGCCAGTAAGAAAATCCATTTGCTCCGCTGCACCCGAGAAAATGCCCAACATCGGTTATCTGTATTATAAAGTGCAGATAAAAACCATACAGGGAGCTTTGGAATTCAGCTCTCTCCCTTGCGTTACAAATGGATAAATAAGCATCTCCAAGCATTCTCACTAATACAGAAAACAAAGACAGAGAGATTCAAACAAACTGCATCATAGAAATTGAAGGAGGGAGGGGAGACAAAAAAAAGCAGAAGAGACATTTAAAATCTGAAACTGTATATATTCTTCCCAAAATGATGAGACTATATTGTGCTGATAATCCACATCAAGGAGCCACATAAAAAGAAAATGTAAGAGGTAAGATGGAGGTCAAAGGTGGCTTGCTAGCTGAGCATGCACAGGATCCTGAGCATGCATGGGTTTGATCCTCAGCAACGGAAAAATAAAATCAGAGAACGACTGAGGAGACCTAGGAAGTGACTGAACAGCCAACATCAAATTAAATGGAGAAAAACTCAAAGTGATTCCACTAAAATCAGGAAGAAGACAAGGCTGTCCACTCTTCATATATCTTCAACATCATTCTTGAATTTCTGTCTATAGCAATAAGACAACAAAAGGAGATCAAGGGGATTCAACTTGGAAAGGAAGAAGTCAAACTTTTGTTATTTGCAGATGATATGATAGTGTACATAAGTGACCCCAAAAACTCTACCAGAGAACTCGTACAGCTGATAAATACCTTCAGTGATGTGGCAGGATACAAGATCAACCCCAAAAAAAAACAGTAACCCTATTATATACAAATGATAAAGAAGCTGAGAGGAAAATCAGAGAAACATCACCTTTCACAATAGCCACAAATAACAAAAGTATATTGGGGTAACACTAAGCAAAGAAGTGAAACACCTATTTGACAAGAACTTAAAATCTTTGAAGAAAGAAATTGAAGAGCCGGGCGGTGGTGGCGCACGCCTTTAATCCCAGCACTCGGGAGGCAGAGGCAGGCAGATCTCTGTGAGTTCGAGGCCAGCCTGGTCTAGAAGAGCTAGTTCCAGGACAGGACCCAAAAGCTAAGGAGAAGCCCTGTCTCGAACCCCCCCCCCAAAAAAAAAAGAAAAAGAAAGAAAGAAATTGAAGAAGATACCAGAAAATGGAAAAATCTCCCATGTTCTTGGATAGGTAGGATCAACATAGTAAAAATGGAAATCCTACCTAATGCAATCTATAGACGCAATGCAATCCCCATCAAAATCCCAACACAAGCTTCCAGACCTTGAAAGAACAATAATCAACTTCATATGGAAAAACAAGAAACCTAGGATAGCCAGAAAAATCCTGTACAAAAAAAGGAACTTCCGGAGGCATCACCATCCCTGACATCAAGCTCTATTACAGAGCTACAGTAATGAAAACAACTTGGTATTGGCATAAAAACAGAGAGGTTGACCAATGGAATTGAATCAAAGACCTGGATATTAATTCACACACCTATGAACACCTGATTTTTGACAAAGAAGCTAAGATTATACAATGGGAAAAAAAAGAAAGCATCTTCAACAAAAGGTGCTGGCATAACTGGATGTCAACATGTAGAAGAATGAAAATAGATCCATATCTATCACCATGCACAAAACGTAAGTCCAAATGAATTAAAGACCTCAATATCAATCTGACCACACTGAATCTGAGAAAAGAGAAAGTGGGAAGTAGTCTTCAATGCATTGGCACAGGAGACCACTTCCTAAATAGCACAGTAGCACAGACACTAAGAACAACAATAAATAAATGGGACCTCCTGAAACTGAGAAGCTTCTGTAAAGCAAAGGACACAGTCAATAAGACAAAAAGGCAGCCTGCTGAATGGGAAAAGATCTTCACCAACTCCACATTAGACAAAGGACTGATCTCCAACATATATAAAGAACTCAAGAGGGAGCTGGAGAGATGGCTCAGAGTTTAAGAGCATTGCCTGCTCTTCCAAAGGTCCTGAGTTCAATTCCCAGCAACCACATGGTGGCTCACAACCATCTGGAATGAGATCTGGTGCCCTCTTCTGGCCTGCAGTCATACACACAGACAGAATATTGTATACAAAATAAATAAATATAAAAAAAAAGAACTCAAGAAATTAGACATTAAAATTCTAAATAACCCAATTAAAAATGGGGTACTGAAATAAACAGAATTCTCAACAGAAGAATCTCAAATGGCTAAAAGATACTTAAGGAGATATTCAACATCCTTAGCTATCAGAGAAATGTAAATCAAAACAACTCTGAGATACCATCTTACACCTGTCAGAATGGCTAAGATCAAAAACACTAATGATAACTCATGCTGGAGAGGATGCAAAGTAATGGAGAGGATCCATTGCTGGTGAGAATGCAAACTTGTACAGCCACTTTGGAAATCAGTATGGTGGTCTCTCAGAAAATTGGGAGTCAACCTACCTCAGGATTCAGCAATATCACTCTTGGGTAAATACTCAAAAGATGCTCAGCAACACTACAAAAGCATTTGCTCAACTATGTTCATAGCAGCAGAGTAGAGAAGGAAGTATAGGAAGAAGAACTAACACTAAAGATATTTCAAAGAAGTTACATGGGAACCCACTACTATGGACATTGGCCACCCTGACTTTTAACTCCACTCTTTTTTTAATTAATTAATTTATTTATTTATTAAAGATCTCTGTCTCTTCCCCGCCACCGCCTCCCATTTCCCCCCCTCCCCCAATCAAGTGCCCCTCCCTCGTCAGCCCATAGAGCAATCAGGGTTCCCTGCCCTGTGGGAAGTCCAAGGACCACCCACCTTCATCCAGGTCTAGTAAGGTGAGCATCCAAACTGCCTAGGCTCCCACAAAGCCAGTACGTGCAGTAGGATCAAAAACCCACTGCCATTGTTATTGAGTTCTCAGTAGTCCTCATTGTCCGCTATGTTCAGAGAGTCCAGTTTTATCCCAGGCTTTTTCAGACCCAGGCCAGCTGGCCTTGGTGAGTTCCCAATAGAACATCCCCATTGTCTCAGTGTGTGGGTGCATCTCTCGCAGTCCTGAGTTCCTTGCTCGTGCTCTCTCTCCTTCTGCTCCTGATTTGGACCTTGAGATTTCTGTCCGGTGCTCCAATGAACTCCACTCTTTTTAAACTGCCTGGCTCCTGCAGGTATTTCAGGATTTCTTATCGCTTCAATCTGGATCCAGTGCACCAAAACTAACAGAAATTCCATGAATTTTGTGGAATGTGGTTGGCTCTATTCCTTGATTTGGGTTATTTTGTGTTTATGTCTCTTGGACATTTTAATTCTTAAAAAAAAAAAAAAATCCTAAGAAGCTCATATACAAACTAACATCTTTTCAAGAACTCAGTGGCCACTGGCTCGAGCTTCACTCATGTCTCTATATTCTCATACAAACAGTGAATATATAGTTTTTAAAACATAAACAATTCCAATTAAAAACCTAAAACAGGTTATGTTTTGGTGCATACTAGGTCACATCCTGTAGCTCTATTTTGATTCATTTATATAATGTTAATAAAGATGTTTCAAATTCTAATGCCAACAAAATATGGTATACTTACAAAACTTAAATGCTATTAAGTCATGAAAAGGAATGAAATTTGAAAGCATTGTACTTAGTGGAAGAAGCAGACACCGAAATCCATATGTTGCACAATTCTATAGTGTTCAGAAGAGAAATGAAGAAAATTACTGATTTTCAGTGTAGTGAAGGGAAGTGGGGAGTAATTGCTACTGGACACAGATAATATAAATGTTTTCAGAAAGTAATGGTGATTGTAGCACATTCTAACAACACATTAAATATATGAAATAGATGATATATATTACATTTCAAAAAATTTAATGACATCTTCTTGGGGCTTAAGACCTGTTGACAAATTTCAAGTCATGGTAAGCACAATCAAATAAAAAGCAGAACTGACAATTATACAGAAATATCACTTCCTAAAGTTGCCCAAACTACAGTTTTTTTGTACCAATAATAAAACTAATATATTGTTAAATGGCCAAAATAAATGGAGTTCTGAAATGTATATAGTGTTGTCGTTCATCAAAGATAAAGAAAAAAGATCTCTTGTGTAAGCATAAAATACCTTTAAGCAATAGCATAAAAATTGGTGACAGTAATTGCCTTAAATATGTGACAAGATGGTGGGCTTTTTCTTTATGTGTTCTGATTTTAAATTATGAACAAAGTGCTGCTAAATTAATTAGAAATGATGTTAATATTGTATAATTACAGCTTAATCAGCCTTAGAGTTAATGCACTCTCAACTCTGTGGCTATGACTATTTTTACCATCAGCTCTCTTAGCTTTTGTTTCGTACATTTGGTGCTCTGCTCTTAGTGCGGGTGCATTCAAAGGAGCTATGCCTTCTTATTATCCTTTATCGTTAGGGTCTCTCTAAACCTCTCAACATTTCTTGTTTTTAAAGTTTACATTGTCTAATAACAATACAGCCACTTCAGCTCTCTTCTGACTTATAGTCACATAATATTTACTTTCTCATTCTTTCATTTTTAACTTATCTGCACTTATAATGAGTGTGTGTGTGTGTGTGTTGCATGTGCATATGTGTGTATAGGTGTCTACAGAGGTCAAAAGGGGAGCATTGGATCCCTTGAAGCTGGAGTTTCAGGTGTTTGCGGTCACCGGGACCCAGAACTCTAAGAGGGCGGTCATGGCTCTTTCCCTCTGAGCCATCCTTTCTGTCACTATCTGTATTTTATATAAAAAGGTGATTGCAGGTAGCATATAACTATGATTCTCCTTTTTATTCTATCAGACATTTTCTGCCTTTTAATAGAATGTTTTAAAACTTTTATTCTTAGTGTTTTGTGAGATATTTGGCCTTTCAATTACCTCATTAGTATCAGTTGGTCTACGCTTTGTGCTCCCCTTTTTATTCTCCTTACTTTCCTTTGGATTGTTGTGCTATTTTCTAATCATTGCATTTATTTTAACTAATAGCTTAATTACTATGATTTTTTTTTTCTCAATGTGGTGTGGTTGTTTTAGGACTTGCAACACACATTTTTTTAAAAAACATTCATACTTATCTACAAGTCTTATATCACCTCAAGTATAGGTGTAAGTATTTTACAATTGCATATCTATATAGTCTCTGTCCATTCTTTGTACTGTTGCACTAATTCTAGATGTTGTAAATTTTATAATATGTCATCATCAAATATTTAATAATCACTATTTAATTTTATATGTAAAATTGGCTGGGCCATTACTGCCCAGATATTTCATCAAATCTAAGCATAGATGTTTATTACCAGTATTACTGATTGATTTTTGTGCTGCACGTGTGTACGTATACAAAGACACCAGAAGAGAGAATCAGGTGTCTCCTTCATCACTCTCCATCTTGGTATTCCTTTGAGGCAGAGTCTCTCCCTGAATCCAGAGTTCATGGTTTCGGTTTTGGTTTTTCTATACTGGCAGCCATACAAGTCCAGGGACCCTCCTGTGTCTGTCCTCATGAGTGCATGAGGCCAACTTCTACGTGGGTAAAGTGACCCTGCAGCCCTCGTAATTACCCAGAAAGTGCTTTTAACTACTGAGTCATCTCTCCAGCCCCACAATAAAACCCTTTCTAAATGAAATTAATATTTTTATCAGAGTACCTTGAGCAAGCAATTACTCACCTTAATGAGGGTGTTTCACACAGTTAGTCAAAATCTTGTCCAGAAGGAACTCTGCCAGTTTCTGAGTATGATGGCAGTTTGATGTGGCAGTGTCACTGGGCCATGAGTGCTCAGATGTTTGGTTAAACATTGTTCTGAGAGTGTCTGCAACTGTGTTTCTAGGGGATATTAATGTCTGAGCAGTGATCTGACTGCTCCATTGTGGGTGGGACCCACCACCTTGCTCAAGGCCTGAATAGAAGAAAAGGAATTCTGCTGAACGTGGTGACCCATGTCTCTAAGTCCGAGCATTCAGGATGCTGAGGCAGGAGAATTGTGTGAGGCCAGCCTGGGCCACATAGTGAAATTCTGTTTTACAGAAACAATACAAAAAGAAAATAAACAAAAATGTGCCCACATCACTCCAAAAGATGAAGAGGTTTGTTGGTTTTGTTTTTATTGTTGTTTTTGGATTGTTTATTTTGGATTGTTTGTTTTGGATTGTTTGTTCTCTCTACATAGCCCTTACTGTCCTGGAACTCACTTGTAGACCATGTTGGTCTTGAACTCACAGAGATCCACCTGCTTTTGCTTCCTAACTGCTGGGACTAAGGGTGTGTGCCAACACACCTGGCTCTTGGCTTTGTTTTTAATAAAGGAGAATTAATGCTGCCTGTTTCCAAGATGGGATTTATAGTCTGTCTTTAGAACAGAACTTAGTACTATCAACTTCCTATTCTGGTTTACTGAGCAGTCCCATATCTACCTTCAGGTTCAAATGATATATCTTTCTTCCGTCTCTGGCCTACCATCCTACCTTGCAATCTACCAAACCTCCAGAAGATTTAGAGGGGAAAAATGGGGACTATTTATCTAGAGATCCCTAATACTTTTATGTTTCAAAGAAGCTGGAAAAAAATGATAGAGAAAAAATCTTTTATTTACTCACGTTCTTTCTTTTCTAAGGTTTATTTTATTTGTAATTATATGGGTGAACATTCTATATGTGTTGGCATCTACAAAGACAAGAAATGGGAGTCAGATCACCTGGAGCTGGAGTTGTAAGCAGTCAAGAGCTACCTGTCCTAGGTTCTGGAAACCACGCTCAGCTACTGGAAGGGTAGCAAATACTTTTAACCCCTGAGCCATCTCTCCAGTCCCTACCTGTGTTCTCCTACTTAGAGTATTCTTCATTCATTTGAAGAGAAACAAACAACAATGCTTTTGTTGTAACAAAATATCAGAGAGCACATGCACCACCAATAGATTGTATGATAGAAATGTTTTTATGATACCTACAAGGCTCAGTGTTGGGTCGCTGACCTAAGTTTCATAGGTTTGATGAAGGAGAAGATATGAAATTTCTCTTCAGGAATGAGAACAGCAGTGTACTAGAAATATCTATTTCTTATATTTTGAATTAATGTTTAGAAAGATTAGGAAGGCCAGCTGTATGTTTTACCTTGCAATGTTCAGCTGCAAGGATACAAACACCTGGAATGCGCACCTGTAACTAAATGTCACGAACAGAAAAAAAAATCAGTGAACAAGCTGTGAGAAAGTAGAGAAACAAGCAAATTTTTATTTTAAGTTTTTAGTTTTAAAAAAGAAAGAACAGTCTTGTCTAAATACAATGTAAATTAAAGTCCCTTCTTTTATTAAAAAAGATTAAAATTAGGAATATTGATTGTAGGCAGACTTTTCTGTCCTGCCAGTCAGCTCTGTCCTGCCAGCTGACGCCCAAACAACCACACAGAGACTTATTAGTAATTATAAATGCTTGGCCGGTAGCTGAAGCTTGTTACTTACTAGCTCTTACAACTTGAATGAACCCATATTTCTTCTCTACACTCTACCTTGTGCTGGTTCCTTTTTCAGCGTGTTCATCTCCCGTCTGAGCTCTTCCTGCCTAGCTACCGGTCAGTCAGCTCTTTATTAACAGTGAGGGCAAAGCACCTCCACAGGTTACAAAAGAATTATTCCACAGCAATCGAGAGATCTCCCCGGGAAATGATCCAAAAGAGAATTAAGTGTTGTGAACAAGAAGAGAACGAGATTGATCTAGAAGAACTAAATGTGATCTGTCTTTGGAAAGAGAGGCTAAGAGGCGGAGCACAGGACAAGGAATGAAACGGTTCCTGCACTCGTCAGTCTTGTCAGCAAAGGCAGAATGAACACCCGAGGGTTTGAAACCTGTCCTCTGAGCCTCAAATAATGGAATACTAGTTCTCTCTCAAGAAAGGCTTCCGATGTTTTAGGACACAGGGGTGCCTTTGGGTTTCTCTTCTCTCAAGGAAATTGCTTTGATTTGCGCTCTTATCTTTTACACTTGTTTTTTTCCTGCAAACATTTTGCATATTGCATTTTGCATATTGTATTGCAGTAGGGATTCTCAACCAAAAGAGAGCTGATTACACCACGCATGCTACATAAAAGATATTTTCAACTGTCTTACACAAGTGTTGCAGCTGTCCATCTGCGAATGTCCATCTGTCATGTAGCACACTGTACACATGACCACACAGGAAAAAAACAATTTGAGGTGATTTAAAGATGGCCTGTATGTCCTTCAGGACAGCTAGTGATCACTGAGTTTATTTTTCTGGTGTTTTTAAAAACTGCCTGATACCAAATATATATTAAACTTTTTTCTGGGAATTTATGTTAAATATACACTACTCAGAAACCATCTTTCTAGAGAGAGAAGGCATTCTTTTTTCATTTCTGTGTGCCCGAACTCTCTATTTCCCTTAATTTAGCAGACAATGTTGTTTGTGACTCTGAGAGTCCATTTTCAAATTCCGCAGCACTCTGAAAAATTACTTTGCTTGGATCCTTTAGATAAATATGCTTGTGTTTGTTCCTCCCAATCAAATCTCTTACACCAGTCATCTTCAAAGGATCGGCACAACCCCTGCAGAACACTGAGACCCTTTCCAGGAAACAAAGGACATTGCTTGCCAGTGACAGATTTCAAGCTTTTTATAATATTTCAGAGGACTGGATCTGCCATTATGAACTTGACAGTGTCTCAATATTTACATATCATAGTAAGCTCAGTAGTGATATTAACAGGTGTGCAGTGTGTGTGTGTGTGTGTGTGTGTGTGTGTGTGTGTGTGTGTAAAGAAATTATAGTCATTGGGGAGATGTGCAAAACTTAGTATAATAGTTAACCTTGACTGTCAGCTGACTGGGATCTGGAATCAATTAAAGATAAGTTCTGGGGCCATTTCCAGGGGGTATTAGCTAAAGGGAAAGGAGCCTCCTTGAGTGGGCAACACCTTTCAGATACAGAGGTCAGAGGTTAAAGCGGTGTTGCCCACGTGCATTGCTTCTTGTTCTTGCTCCTGCTGCTGCTGCTGCTGCTGCTGCTGCTGCTGCTGCTGCTGCTGCTGCTGCTGCTGCTGCTGCTTTCATTAGACTCCAGTTTCTTTAGCCCCAACAGGGACTGAATGCCAATGACTCCAGGAATCTTCAAGAATGTCAGCACTGGATTGGGACTGCTAGAGGCACCCAGCTTCCTAGACTAAGCTGGTTTCTCAGCCCCTCTAACCTGAATCCATCCCATATTCTCTAAACCAGTCTTCTGCATCCCCAACCCCCTATCTTAATCTATACATTCTATTGGTTCTGTTCCTCTAGAGAACAGTAACCAATACACACACTGCACCATTTTCCCCCACATAATTAATGGACTAAGTAACAAAATTGAGCAGGAGTACAGATCTATTCGCAAAATAAAATAAGGGAATAGTGCAAAAAGTTCATTGTGGGCTTCTGAGTCCACACTTTAACTTGCTTTTAGTTAGTTTTATCTTTTAGTTACCATGCAGCCGGACATGGTAGTGTGTGTCAGGACAGTAGGGCTGTTACAAAGAGAAACCGTCTAGAAAAGTCTAGAAAAGCCCACCGGGCCCTTAGGGCTTTGTCTGAGGTCAGGAGTGCGAGAAAGAAGCCTTAAGTTTGCCAATTTTCTTCTCTCTTTTTGGCCCCTTTCCTTGGGAGGGCACTGTCAATGAGGCGATCGCTTTGACTCATCTTGAGACGTTCTCAGGCACTCACTCCTTATGCAGGAGTCTGATGTAACAAATACCAATCAGTTATGCTTAGATCTATCTATCAAACAAAACTAGCTTAATTTAGATGGAAAAAAAAAAAGATTGCTTTCTCTGACCTCATCTTTCTACAGAGGCCCATCTTTCTACACAGTCCAGTCAGATGCATGATTACATTTCATCAAACTAAATAAGACAACGTTACTCATCAAGTTAAGAAATTTTCATTAACTTTGTCTCTTAATGTCCCCCCAACGAGGCCGTGATAGAACAAACCCAAAGGCCAACTTCTGAATTTGAACTGATAAAAAGTTTCTCAAACTCTCAAGCCAGACTAACGGCTTCCTCCACAAGGTACATCCTGTATTGGACAGAGGTGGCAAAGAAAATACTAATCTCGCTGATGCCAATGACAAGGTTCTTTAGATGATTGTGCTCTTCCGCTAATAAAGGCAAAACTGCTCACAACAAAACTTTTTTTGGGAGACAGCATCTCTCTACATATTTCTGACTATTCTAGAATTTACTCTGGAGACGAAGCTGGCCCTGAACTCAGAGACCTTCCTGCCCTCTGCCTCCTAGATGATGGGATTAAAGACATGAGCTGCCATACCCAATCTCCCTAACAATTTTCTGAACTACTTTTAGTAGAAATTGTAGTAGCTGTTCTGTGTTACAGATTCTATTTCACGCACATAGCTAGCTGCAAGGATGCATAGCCACTATATGGCTCTATGTTCAGAATCTTTGGTACTGGCTAAGTTTATCAAAGCCCCTTCTTGGCCCTCCTCAGAGGTACTCTGCTGCTCCTATGCTATACTTTTCCAGCTTGGAATACATTACAGTGGTCTGCACCCCAACACAGCTAACAGTAGTTAGGGTGGCCTCTGAGGGGGGAATGGGTGACTAGGAGAGTTACACTAACCCTTGGTTGGTGCAGAGATTTTTAGTTGCTATCTGTGGGGTTGGAATCTGCAGCTTTATTCTGCTCTGATCAGACCATGAGCTCCTCTGACAAATTCTCCAAAATTCACCTTCTACTACTTACACTGCTATCAGCTCTGCCTTTCTCCCACTCATGAATTCCAAAATGGTTATATTTGTTCAGACGTCAAACCAATTGCACTGGCTCCTCCCTCAGCAGAAAATATACTGGCTTCTCTGATATCTACACTGGAATAATTCTAATCTGAGGCATGACAGACTTGCTGAGTAGCTGGTCAACTGAGGACCAGAACTTTAAACAATTTGGGTATTCCAGGTCAAACAAAAATAAAGGACATTTATGTAATGACTTTCACACCAGATTAGCAAATCAGAATTCAAATTCTGTCTATTCAAACAGGCCTTTTTCTTACCAATATAGCCTGCTGAGAACTTCGTGGCTTAAATGATTAAACCTTTGCCTTTTTAAAGATTCGTTTTCATGTGGCTGAGTGTTTCACCTGCATGTGTGTATAGCACTACAAGCATGCAATCCCACGGAGGCCAGAAGACAGTGTTGGATCACCTGGACCTCATGTGAGTGCTTGAGAACCGAACCCGAGTCCTCTGCAAGGGCAGCAAGTGCTCTCAACCACGGAGCCATCTCTTTAGTAGTCACTGAGTGTTTATCCTTGATGTCCATTTTGAAAGATTGGTATTTTATACTGGTTTGTTTTTTAGTATTTCTAACAAGGAATATTAACTCCATGAAACAAATTACTTTAGAGCTTTACTTTTTATTTTGTATTGGATTCTAAGAGACAGTGGTCACACTATGGCAGAAGCCAGACTGCTCTGTGTCCAAATCCAATTCGTTACTACCTGGCTGTTAGTTTAGGTACTTTACGTTTTTATGAGTGAGATCATCTACCCTAAAGGAATGTAAAACATGTATTCCGCACACAGCAGACTCCACACCACCAGCCTGTTCCCCGGCATCTCTGGCTCTCCCTATTCTTCCCTCATGCTTGCCATTCTCTTCGTCTTCAATATTTTTCTGTGTTCCTGTTTTGACTTCCAGGTAAGCGAAGCTGCATTCCCACAGAATTCCTATACATTCTAAATGCGTCTTCAGGTTGTGAGGTGGTTTAACGTTTTGGAGATTCAATCAAGTTGCTTGAAACTTTCAAGTGCCGCTTAGTCAAGATTTTATACCTGACTAAATCATGTTCATTATGACACTGTTTTAATCTTACTAGATTTTTATAGAGGCAACATCTCAGTCTTCTCTATGGACTTGAACACATTAACTACTGAGTCTGACCTTTTACCTACACTTTTACCAAAGAGCAAATCGGTCATTTAATGTATAACATTTAGCTGTCAATGCTGCAAAACATCTGTAATTTCAGCATTAGCATCTGGAAGAGTATTGTAGGCCAACCTAGACTAAATAGTGAGTTCGAGGCCAGCTTAACTACATGGTGAGACCCTGTCTCAAAACAAACAAAAAAAAGATTACTTGTAATGCTAAAATACAATTTTCCCATCAATCAGTCCCTTTCCATCACAAAAAAGCACTGTTGCTCATGTGACTTACGGTAGCTGTACTTTATGAAATACTTGTTAAAGAATGGTTTGTGCGGGCAGGTGAGATGCTTAGCAGGTGAAGGCACTTGCCAAGTCTGACAGTCTAAGTTTGGGTCCTAGGACTCACATAGTGAGAGGGACGAGAGAACAGACTGCCCACAGCATGTCCTCTGACCTCCACAGATGCCACAGCAAACATCTGCACATGCATAAACACACACACAAATGTAATAAACAAAACAGTTTGTGGCTCCACTGTTAAAGGTAATCACAAAATGTTTGGTTTACTACCAATAATATTCTCATGAAAACATTAAAACTAAAACTTTTAGTTGTTTTCAAAAAATTCTGAGATTATAATGTAATTTACTTATGTCATTTCTCCCTCCACTTTCCTCCCTCCAAACCCTTCCATATACCCTCACTCTTTCAGATTCAGTCACGTTTTTTCATTAATTACTGCACATGCACATATACATAAACATATATCCCCAAATATAACATGCTCGGTCTGTATAATGCTCCTTGTATTTTCAGGGCAGACCATTTGGTAGTGGGTTCCTAATTAGTGTAGTCTTCCCAGGGAAAGACTCTCTCACTCAGCATTCCCTAGTTGCCTGTCGTTCTTGAACATACACATTCTTGATGAATTGCTCTACAAAATCCAACAGACCAGCTCATGACACGATCCATGTAAAGTTTAACAGTTAAAGCAGGACCAAGAGAACTTGTGATAATTTTTCTAAATTTACATAAATTTTCTCCTACTCAGTGGTTTTATAGTTTTTCTGAACCAAGACATCTTTCAACTCATCTATTTTAAAATTAAATATCGGGTGAAAAAAATGAATAGCCAGTATTTCCTTTCAGAATTTCATGCCTGGGAGGGGGAGGGCCTAGGGAGATGGCTCACTGAGTGCTGTGTTTGCTGTGCAAGGATGAGGACTGGAGTTAGGATCCCAGCACCTACATGCTCAGCAATACACCCACCTGCAATCATAGAAGAACCAAAAGGCTCCAGGTTTAGGGAAAGAACCTGCCTGTCCTCCAACCACATGCACACACATACACGTTACACATGTGAACGTGAATACACAAAAATAAATATAAAAGATTTCATACCCAAGTCTATGGCCCTGATTTGAGGGGAGGACCCAGCCACCAGCAAAATATTGATGACATAATGAATATACAAGCTTCAGATGTCCAGTGCATTGGGTTATTAAACTATTTCGGATCCAAACCTTGAGATGAGGTGGGATTTTCATATTCATGTGAAAATATTGCTTCTGATTTTGACATTTTTCCAGATGTTTGGTTTTAAGTTAAGAATATATATATATGTACATATATACACACATACATATATATATATGCACACACGCGCACACACACACACACACACACACACACACACACACACACACACACTACCAGGCCATAAATCTCACCCATTTCCTGAATAGCTCAAAATTCACATCATTTTCCATCAGCAAATCACAAATGACATGACCCTACAGCATTAGTGTTTAAGGTCATAATGAACTTTTCAAAACACAAAGAAAAATACTAAAGAAAAGTAACTCTGAGAAGAGGAACCAATTGTTTAAAGAAGATTTACCAAATCAATTTAGACAACAGAATGGTCATGGCTACTTAGAGTGGGATTATTATAAATTCTCCTTAGCTATACTAAAAATTTTGAAACTCAAGATGTCATAGTCTGAAGTTTTGTGGAGGCTTCTGAGTGCAAATTGCCTCAGTCTACTAAAATTGCACTCTCCTGCTGAATCCATCCCCTAATAACGCATCCAACACTGCAATCACCCCGCCTTTAGCTGACACATTTCCCCAAATGTACCTATTAGCCTCTGTGTGGGCTCCTCAGTCTGCTTCTCTGGCTAGAATGCAAAGCTCACAGACAGGAAATTGCTCTTCACCCAGGTGCACACTGAGCACCCAGAATAATGCCGCCTGACAAACCTCAGTAGCTATTTCTCAAAAATGTTTGGATGTCTCGCATTTTGTTAATTGAACCAGGTAACCTAAATATGTTGGGTTTTATTATTAAATCCCTTTGTTGCTCAAGAAACCTAAGGTTTTTGAAGCACATTAGAATAAACTACACTTTAGTGGTGTACTAACCCAAAATAGTAACATGATTGTTTCTCAGTGGGGCTAAGAGTTTGAAGGGGGGTGAAGGAGGAACTTCAAGAGTTCTACTCCATGTAGTATTCTTAAGAAGTGTATGTATCTCATGCAGTATCTCATGGCTGACAGAGCCATGGCATACAATAAGACATACTTCAAGTCACTGCAACAAAAAAAGAATGGATAGTACAGGGATTTCTCACTGCCTTTACTAAGAAGTGCCTCAGTACTTTGTGACTACTGCACTGGAATGAACTAGTAAACAGGATGCCTTGGAACTGAGGGGATGGAAATGCAGGGGTGCCCATAGAATGTTAGAAATCCGCACAGTGGAGCACATGCATGCATCTTGAGCTTCCCAGCACACCCCACAGCCTTTAGGTAGTTTACGAGTCTAAACTCTTCACCAGAAGGACAGGATGTGCCTCTTACTCAATAACATTCCAAATACCTGTTATTCACAGCAGGGTGTTAAAATTCGTTGGATGAATAAAAAGCTAAGAAACAAATCATCAAAAATAATGAACCTTTTTAATTGTTTAAAGGAAAAATATTCTCCACAGGAAGGTATTTCTAGTCTTATGTCCATTGGTAGCCAAACGGAACTTCATAAAAAAACACTTCCACAACTCCAACTTTGGTTTAATGTACAACTTTGATATATCTTATTAATGCACACATCAAGAAGCTACTAACAAATTCATTAATATTCAATATTATCCAAGATTAACATTTTATTACAATGAACTGCAAAATCTCAGTGGGAAAATTTTGCTTGAACCAAATTTCATCTCTATTCTAGCACTTCCAAAGCTAGCTCTCCCATACACACCCCACAAACACACACACACACAAATGTGCACACCTGCAAACTCAGTAGAGAATGGGGGTAATTTAATGGAGACAGAAAATAGATACTAAGATGATATTTGTAAATGTAGGAGTATCATTTAGACAACTGCACAAAACAGGCAGAAAAATCTCAAAGGCATACATGACAGCCAGTAAGTGAACACATTTAAACATTAAGAGTTTTACTATAAGCTCAAACACACGCCTTGCTCTATTCTACATAAATCTAACCATTGTGACAGAGATCCCACATATGAGAAGACATAAATTATTTTTAAATCTTAAAAAACAAAAAATATAAATCCTTGTTAAACACTTCATTTAAAAATATGCAGCTTTATTTTAAAATGCAGTACGCTCAAAAATGGCAGTTAATGTCTCCCGTATACGTTAAGTTTCTTGATACATATTTTCTTATAAATTATAAAATGCTTTCAGCTAAATGGTTCATGAAAATTCTCAAATGACTGTCAAGAGTTTGTTATAAGCCCATCACAACACTATATATTCAGAGCTAAAAGGTAACAATTTGTGAACTATTAAGATTCTCGTGTGATGTAAGTCACAGG
Source organism: Microtus oregoni (assembly GCF_018167655.1). Classification (NCBI taxonomy): domain Eukaryota; kingdom Metazoa; phylum Chordata; class Mammalia; order Rodentia; family Cricetidae; genus Microtus; species Microtus oregoni. Next base: position 27,463,529 of record NW_024543071.1, read on the forward strand.
AGCACACATTTAAAGACAGCTGAGTAGTAAATCAGTAGTAGTTCTTGCTTTTATTTAGGGGACAAGATTAGACACGAATTTGCTCTAAACCGAACAACCGTTTGCAAACTACAAGAGGAAGAGAATGATAAAAGTCGCTGCCCATCAGTGCTTCACACACCCTGCTTTAAGATGGTTCTCGAAGAGAAATATCCACATTAAGGTTGCTAGGCTAAACCAATATAACAGTTGTGCTTACTTATTCACCACCTCACGCCAACGATAAACATTCAGGTAGACCCACAGAACTGGAACGTCTCTAATGCACATATCCCATACCTGCTGCATTAAAAAGTGACCCAATCCATTGGGAGTCCATTTCCTAAAAACTAAGCTAAAGGCTTTGGAGACATACATAGTACAGAATTAAGTTTTAAACAGAAAATGTACATGAATAAACAAAAAAATTATTGTTTAGTCACTAAAATATATTTCATAATATGGGGTGTGTCTCCAAGGGCAAGGGAATTGTGATGATGTTATGTCAGGAAAGAGTTCTCAGAATAGCTAAATTAAGAGCCAGAGGCCTGTTCTTAATGACACTGTCCTGCTGTCTTCACATTGTAAGTGTTTAAAGTTACCCATCCACATCCTGATACCTGTTCAAAGATGGAAAAACAGAAATAGTATTTATAACCATAAAAATGTGTTCTAACATTAAAAGGAATTATACCAGAAGACTTCCTGTTGCAATGTAATTCCATAGGAAAATCAGCCTCTGTGGCTGATTTCCATTACCCTGTAGGTGGGACTTTAGGTACTGCTCTCTGCACCGATCAGACTGGGTACTGCTGTTTCCATTCAGCAACATTTCTCTCTGCCCTAGCATAGCACTGTTAAGTAAACACTACATGCAAGCCATTTAAGACGATGCTTTAGATGTATCACAAATTATCTAACAAAATATGAAATAACTAAAAGTTTCATGTTAGCAGTTAATTAACTGGAATTATGGGTCTTGATTTTTTTGGGGAGCCTTTCAGAAGCCTGCATGTTAAACACTGGTGATTTTTAAATTCTCAATGGAAATGGTGATGGCATTCACTGAACCAAGTTAGTTCAAATTACAGTAGAATGGGGATATGATCTAAAAGCAAAACACCAGTAAACTGGTATTCAAACATCAAACATCTTATAAATCAAAATACTTTTAGATTCAAGTTTTAACCCATATGCACTAAGAAATCTAAAGAAAATGTGTGAATTCATTCAATCTTCAAATCTCTTTACATAATTACATGTTACTCAATTTACTTTTTAAAAAAGGTCACAGAGAAACTATAAACTTTATGTAACATTAAAATTCCACAGTGGCATGAATGGTCTGCTTCCTTTTAAAACATCTGTACAAACTACACTGTCACAAATGATCTTACTGTCCGCTGAAAGGCTCTGCCTTGTTCTTTAACCTTTAAGAATATTAGAAACGAGATTATATTTGAGCCCACTATTCCAAACATCCATCTTCCTATGGGGCAGGTCCTGATGAAGCCTCCCATGTGCTGATAGCCAACTGCTGAGTTAGACAACAGAAAGCCACAGAACAGACCTGGACAGTAAGCCCATGGGGGGAGGAGGGGAAACACCTATCTTCAGACATCTGGTTTTATAAAACAGAAATAAGCACTGTTTTTGTTTAAAAAAAAAAAACCCTTTAACTTTTTCAAGGTTAATATATTCCTTACTGTGCCTGGAATAATTTATGACGTGATGACTAACTCAGGCTCTAAGTGCTTCTCTTAGCCACGAGTAGACAGATAGGAGTCTACTCCCGAGATGACAAAAGGCATGCTTTTCTAATAGTCGGCTATTAGAACACTGAGGAGGGGGGGAAAACTGAAAAACCTACAGGAACTTTGCAATCGTATTTGGCTGCCCATTACTGAACATTTCAATGGGTTTAAGTAATTTGAATTATAAATACTCTCATTTAATAAAACAGCCACACAATGACAAGAATGAGACTTTAATCAGCTTTCAGTGGAGTTTATAACACTAAGATAAAGGGTTGTTAACAAACACAGTAACAAATGGACATCTGATTGGCATGAGGCATTATCCTGTACACGTCATACTTGTGTATCCTCAGTGCATAGCATTTACACACAGAGCCACTGCTGCACAGCACAAGAGTATCTGAAGAGGCTGAATTGGAGTAAGGCTGTTTTACAGACTCAGTTTTTTAGTATATATAGTCTATATGAAAACAGATTGAACTTTTGAACTGGCAGGTAGAAGGCAACTCTGCCAAATACTACAGTAAAAGCCCCCAGTTTAGTGCACAGTTCCACCCCTTCCATCTGCATGCATGACACATTAACAGTATTTAAAGGTAAACGAGGCACTTTGTGGCAACCACAGCCATCGTTATGAACATATTGCACAAATTTTCTAGAACTAAACATGTAACTTGTAACCTACTTTTATTTTTAAAGCTGAAACATTTGATGCTGCCGGTAAACTCCACTTACGTTTATAACCTGTGCCACAGCAAAGAATGGTGATGTTACTGAATTCAACTACCCTTTTACAATTATGGCAAAAATGTCCACGAGGAATTACAGAGGACTTGGGATGGCACAGGGCCCAACTGTAAGCCTTCTTAAAAGATGGTGCCTTCAAGTCATTTCAGACACATACGCTGCTGCACACCCAACAAGTCTAAGAGAACATTCCAGAAACACAGGAGAGATTACCTACAGAAAGCATTTCAAGCTAATCGTGAATACTGTCATAAATAAAGTTTTAATTAGGACTCAAAAACCTTTCAGTCATAGCAATTCTTGTCAAATTCTATGGGGATGGTAACTGAAATAAAGGAAGGAGAGTATGTATAATATATATTTATATATATAATATATATATATATAATGCCATTTTTCCATTTCCAATGACTACACCATAAAATGTAAGCAAGGCTTCTCAAAAACACTGAAACATTCAAAATCAAAACCCTCATTCAGACCTTCACATTCCAAAGGAAAAATATTAACAGTGCAACAGCCCATTGTAATGTCATTATTCATGACCTGGCCCTCTGTGTTACATATTGGAACAATACAAGTTATAGTTTAGCATGCTGTGCCCAAAACTAACAAAGAACAGTGTTTATCACTATCTCCAAAACACTAATAGCTGCTTTTCATTTTAGTCACCACTTCAGCTTTTAGGAAACACAAGGTGGCATACAAATTTCAATGGTGAGAGTTTAGGAAAAGTTGTCTCTGACTTTATCACTTTATCAACAGTCAATCGATATTCATGTATCAATGTTTAAATATAAATGTGTAAATCCTAAGAGCTTTGTTACAATTTTAAAAATTTTATTGGTTGAATGAAACTGATGAGGTATGGAAAATACATCAACATTATTTTCTAAGAATATTTTTAGATGACATTCTGCCTAATCTACTTACCATCAAACTATAAATGCTTCTCTGGTGGGTCCTACGCAATCTGTACTTGTAAATTAACTAGGTCAGACCACAGCTAGTGAACAATTTCAGCACCAATATGTTATTGAAAATGGGACTTCACACCATTAAGAAATATAATGGCTGGATATTCAAATGTCAAGGTCAAGGTCTAATTTGAAAGACACCAAATTCCCAGAAAAAGAATCCTTTTTAATAGTATCTTCACATTACCATCCCAATAGTAGTTGTACTCTGGCTCTAAATTGTATGCAGTCTGGGCATATCCAACATATAATGATATTTAAGAAGTAAAACTGAAGCCCTAATCCCAACTCTACACTATAAAGAAGTGACTCAACACTGCACATTAAAAAAAGATCTACTCTTTCAATAGCAAGTCGATAAAGCATCTGCAGGACAATTTCTACTGAAAAACTTAAATGCCTTATTATTCGTGCAGTGCTGAAAATTTACTGCAACTCTAATTTCCTTTTTAACACAAACAATGACTTTTTAATATACACATTATATGTATTCAGTATTCAAGTAAAATTCCCTAACAGTTAATGACATTTAAAAAATGTGCAAAACTGCAAAACTCATTGTAATAGAATGTGTAAGGTCAAAAGGGCGGGCGTCTGACAACTACTGGACTGAGTAAGTGCATCACCCTCTGTATAGAAAAAACTGCTTACTGTTGGATCTCAAACTGAAATTTCCTGTGAAAAATTACAAAATATCTTATATTGAACGAGAAAAAGAAACTGGCAGCCAGCACATGAAGCATCCACAGTAGGTGTACGATTGAAAACTAATAAAAAGATGTGAGTTGTTGACTGATGTAGGTACTAACAGCATCTGACTTTTAGCATTGGCCTTGATTACAGAGGAGATGGAGCAGTCATTACAACTGAGAAAGCATACTGAATAAATCATTGTCAATTTTTCTTTTTCCAGCCCATTCTTTGTTGATAGCCTCCACATTTGTATGGTTAAGTCATTGTTGCTGTGTCTCTTATCTATGACCACGTTATTTTCATATCCCTTCATTTGTAGATTCTTAAGATGCTGTAGAAGGTTCATTCCTGTACCCCAATACAAATTTAATCGCTCTAGCTGCCTTTTCTAGCACCAATAATGCTCTTAAAAATGCACAAACAACAAGCAGTGACAGCGGCCAATTTCTTGGATGTCCAGATTAGTAACTGTAGCATGCTAAAGAAAGGTGTTTGTAAGTAGCTGGAGATGGTATATGGTCCAGACCCAGCTAAAAATATGCCTTTCTGAGCATTTCCTCCATTCCCTCAACCCAAGAACATGCATTAGAATGTAGCAAAACCCTGTAGAAACTTCTCCTAGCCAACTGCAGACTTATCTGTTGCCACAAGTGCAAGGGGGTAGGACGTGAACCTGGGAATCAGAGCTCTTCAGCCACTTCAGCTGATGACAGAAAATAAAAGGAAAAACTCCTACGTATACACATCAGTCTGTCTCCACTTTTTATAAAACTGGAATAAAATGGGAAAGTGCCATTTTTATTTATCCTAATTGAATTTTAAATGTCCTTTTGACACAAAAAGGTATATACATGACACAGCTACACAAGCTTTTTCAACTGGACAACAAGTGTCAAACCCTGTGGATGTATAGGGTAAAACAAGATTGGTCAGGAAGAGAGAATTGTTCCTATAACTGCAATCTGACACAATGTCCTATTGCCATTTAAAAAAAAAAAAAAAGGTCCATTTCAGTTTATTCAAGTTTTTTTTCATGGTATTTATCCCTCTTGATAAAAAAAAAATCAGACTTTTGTAATTTGTGAATGCTGATCTTCATCAAAAGGTTCATTCTCTGGATCAGAGTCAGTGGTGTCAGAGTATCTATAATGATCAGGTTCATTGTCACTAACATCTGGTGTCACAGAAGTTGAACTGCTAGCCTCTGGATTTGATGGCTCCTCTACTGTTTTTGTAAAGTATAATTTCACCTAGAGAAAGAAAGTGTAAGATGAAAATGAACAATTAAGATGAGTTTTATATTAGCAAAGGCATTTGTTTTTTACAAATTCACTTGAGAGGACTGTAACAAACTTGCTTTTCAAATGACCTTATCGCCTAAAGAAACACAAGCTATATAATTCTAGAAAAGAAATGCAAAATGAAACCTCAGAAACTTACCAAATACATTTTCAGTCCAAAATTCAATTTACAAATGCTTAAGTTTCGAACATGTTTCTCTTTCTATCTCTGCCTGAGACAACTCTATATTAGTAACACTGCACAAACATGGGTTGATAATAATATGTTCAAGATCTATTAGCCCCAAAATCTGCACCTAAATAGAGAATGGATGAAGCTAACAGAGACCACACAGTGGTCCAAAGAGTGGGTCAGTAGTCTTTACACACATGGCTGCAGTAAACTTATTAAGTATTTCCATTTTAAAGGAAAAGAAACGAAGACCCAGCAGACCAGGCAACATGTTAACGGACAGTACCTGGTGCACACAGGAGGCTGGATTTAAACCGGATCTTTATCTGCAGCTTCTCTCCTAAGTCATTATATATAAACTTTCTTACAATTAACATTGGCTTTAAGCTCCCCCTTCCAAGGATCTTACTAACTTTATCACTCCTTTCTGCCACATCTTTAGAGCATGTAACCACCACCTCTGGTCTACACTAACTTGCTGCCAATGAGCTCACTTCCCCACCCATCCCTCTTCTATCCTTCTTCCTACTTTCCTACCCAGTCTCATTTAAGGAAGTTAACTGAATAATTAAAGGCAAACTCAGATTACATCTTTTCTATACTGAACACTCCATATCATCACAACAAGACTGGTTTCCTTGGGACTCGCTTTCAGTAAAACTGACTTTGTCCACTCCAATCTATCAAGCTCATTCCTGCCTAGGATTCTTGCATCTACTCTTCCTTTTCCCAAACTGTTGCAAGTCTGCCCAGTTCATTCAGACCTCTCTTTACATATCAGGACATCTTTGCCAGTTCTATGTTTCATTGTACTTACCTTGATTTATGTGTTCAGTAACAAAGAAAATAGCTTTTGTGTACAATAACTTTTTATTTTATATACTTTATTTTTAAGGATTGTTTCTGTAGTAGTTGGTGTTGAACTCAGGGCATCGCCCATGCTAGTTAGGCAAGCACCTGAGGTACATTGCCAGAGAAATATCAAGACAGTAAAACTAGAAAGAAATACATTTAAAAGAAAGTGGTGACGCAGGAGGAATGCCAGTTCAAGTCCGACCTGCGTCTACACAGCAAGACCCTATCTAAAAAAAACAGAAAGCAGAAAAATGGTTGACAGAAATATAAATTTATAGGAAAGAAATTAAAACCTGGGGATTCTATAGGAAACTTAAACTTGAGATTCAAAGACTGAATATTATTTTCACTTGACACATATAATTACCTATCTCTACTTTAAGTATGAGGAGTACTATTATGTTTATAACCTATGGTTACGTTTGTTACATGCAAATGAAACAAATACAACAGAATTAAAAACAGAGAAGGGAAAGGCTGAAGTGAGGAGGGAAGGAAGAAAAGAGGAAGAAGGAGCACAAACACATAGAGCAATAAAGAGAAAAGACGAGGCAACCCTGTGGGAAATGTTCCCAAAAGAAGAGCAGTAACACATGATTAGTTTGAAATGAACAAAGCCAAGTTCTCCAGCTACACACTTAGGATAAAACATACGCTCCCACCCCAAAAATGACTTTAACTGACCTTAAAATTTGGAGAAAAGTATCGGTTGGCCTTGTCTTTGTTTGCTTTGTCAAGATCATTTTTTGTTAAGGTGAGTACTAGGTACTCTTTGTCATTCTCAGCACGCTCTATACTGCAAATACTGTCAATTTCCTGATCACAAAGACTTCCATTCTCCACTTTTTCTGATGTTTCCTCTGGTCCTGGTATGAAGAACGTATTTACCCAAAAGTGAAACATTTTGTCCTAAGAAAGGAAAAAAGTATTTGTTTCACTTATTTAAAAATGTATCACAAATAGTCAACATAATAAATCACACAAAAGCCAGTATTCTAAGTGAAGGCAAACAACTTATGGAATGTCACATTCTTATTCACTAAGTCTTCTTCACTCAAATTTCAGATGAAAATATAATCAATCGTGTACATCTGGTAACTTGCTTTTATGTTAAAACTCTAAAATATTTTCTATTCTAATACTGGATTTTAAAAATGTTTTGAATTTATGTGATATAGAGAGAAGCAAAGTTCAGATGTCTTAGCAACAGAAGTCTAAGAAGGTTAGTACCAACTCCCTAAGGAAATTTAGCAACTGCATTTTTACCTAGATATACATATGTGCACTCTGTGCGTGCCTGGTACCCATAGAGCCCAGAAAGGAATTCAGATCCCCTGGGAATGGAGTTACAGATGTCTGTAAGCCAATTTATAAGTGCTGGGGACGAAACCTCGGTCCTTTAAAAGAATAGCCAGTACTTCTAACTGCTGAGCTATTTCTCCAGTCCATGATAAGCCTTTTTAAAACCTTATTAGTCTCAGTTATTTTAGCAAAGTTGTTAACTTAGCAATTATATTTTTACTTAGAAAAAAGGGTAATATTATTTAAACTTCCAAAATGTAGCTCATTGGTGTGTACTAATTTTCTGAAATTGTTTTTATTTAAATCAAAACAGGAACATAACTTAGTCAGGAAAAATCTAAAATAAACGCAAATTTATGTAAAGTAATCTAAGATATACAAATATAAATATCCAATCTTCAGTTTCATATACATAAGTGTGCAACTGAGATCTGAAGTAAAGAATAGCACATTCCTAAAAATACAAAAAAATGGTGAATTAAGCATTAAAAGACAATATAAAGCCAAGTATGCTGGTATGCCCATAATCACAACACTTGGGAGGTTAAGGCAAAAACACTGCAACCTGGGCTACTTAGTTCCAGGCCAGCCTGAGCTACAAAGTGAGAACCTATCTCCAAACATATAAACAAACACTAACAAAAAGAAAATCAGTGGGAAAAATGTACACACATACAATTTTACATGAACCAGAATTTTATAAGAAGTAGGAGAAACCAGAGCCTTCTAATTACCTGATTTTTGAAATATTGGCTTACACCTATTGTAGTCTCAAAAACAAAATCAAGCAAACAGTAACTCAAAGATACCGAGATAAACTTAGCTTTTCCCCCTTTATTAGAGGTAGAAAATGAGTCTATGATAAAAATATTAATTTGATATGTTTGTGATTTTTCTCTTAAGTACTTAGATTCTAGAAAACAGAACCATTTCTTCCGATAAATCAATTAACATTGACAAGTTTTACAGTAAGTGAAATTTCCTTCAATTGTTTGTAAAACAAAAAAATATCTAAAGATTGAGAAGATGAACCCTCTTTCTGGAAATACACTGTCCTGTGTATTTCACAGGCGTCACTTCTACTAGCTAAAGCTTCTACACTTTAGATGCATTTTAAATGTTCACAATACTCTAAACTGAGGATATTACACCTGAGTATTGGCCTTCTCTTAAGAGTATCCCAAGCCTCGGTAATTTTGAACATAGATGTCTAAGTATTAGTATTTTTCTTTTTTTTTTTTATTTACTTCTTTGTTGTCATTTCTTTCAACTAAGTAATACTGACTAAACTCTCAGCGAATCTGGGGAAACAAATGTAAAATAGTCCAGTCTCAATAAACATAAACCCAAATGAGTAAAACTCAGCTTGCATCATTGCATAATATCACAGAACAAACCCAAAACAAAAACACACAAAGGTACCGCTTAAACATGTCTCATCAGTACCACAGATGAGACAGGGTATATTGTCTAACAAGAAACCCATCAGAGCTCAGTGAAGAAATACTGTACTTTTTTTTAAAAAGGCCTGAGGTCACTAAGGATGGCTATTTCTACCCAACAGAAGTGAAGCACAAACCTTTTTGAGCATCTTGTTCTGTTTATGGAAGAACTCTACTTTGATGTCACCACACACAGGCAACGGCTGAGGGAACTCAAAGTACATGAACTTGTCCTCCCGCCGTGTGGGTCCTGAAGTGGAGGAGTAGATCTTCACCTTTAGCTGGCAGACCACAAACTGAGGATCTACATGGTTAAATACACATATGATCATTTCACAATAAACGCCTTTAACACTTAGATGATCAGAAACTATTTTAATGATAATGTAACAGAAGTAAACATAAAATGATAATTCTTCATATCAACTGCTGATCTAAAACAAATTAACAGAAATAAATTGCATTAAAAACAAAACCACTCATTCCAAATAAGGATCGCTCCACTTTGAACCTTTATGTAAAGATCTATTACAGATAAAAAAATCAATTGCTACTTCTTAAATAGTAAGTCCCAAGACTAGACTTTAACAACATATTAATATCAAAGCTTTACATTAACATTAGGCAAAAGATCCACCATAAATTACCTTAAGCATAAAATAATTTAAACAACTTCCTAGGACTTTTGTAACTGCATAAAGGGAATATAACAAGAAAATTTAAATAAACTGTACAACATAAGCCTAAGCATTTATAATTTATAAATATAAAATAGTCATCATCATTCTTTTGACCTCTATTCCATGTATTTAATATTTTGTTTTATTAATTCCTTGAGAATTTCATATATGCACGCAAAGTACTTTGATCTAATTCACTTCCCACCTTTCTTTCTTTCTGGATGCACAACCAAGTTTCCTCCCGAACCTCATGTTTTCTGTTTTTTTGGTTGAAACCCACTGAGCCCAATTTGTGCTGCCCACACTCACATGGGGTGGTAGCCCACATTTATTTTAAAGGTATGGAAACTCACAATCATGACAAAAAGAAAAGAAACTATCCTATATGTCCACAGGAAATGCAGCAGGCGCCAAGGGAAAACTACAGCAGGGCTCTCCTTCCCTCTAAGCACTGCTTTTTATCAACAATTATTTGGTTCCAATCCAGGTCTATTTTAGAATTACTGCTTAAGTTCAACTTCTCATCATCAAATCATCACGATTTGATTAGGAACTCACAAAAGATGATTATAGATGTGGAAAGGAAAAGATGCTTTTCTTGTTTTGTGGGTTTTTTTTCTTGTTTGGTTGGTTTATTTTGGCTTGGTTTTTTTGAAACAGGTTTTCACTGTGCAGCCCTGGCTGTCCTGGAGCTTATTTGTAGATGAGACTGATCCAAACTCTGCCTCCTGAGTGTTAGGATGAAAGGTGTGTACCACCATTGCCTGGCCTTTTATTTCTAAGATGTACTCAAATTCATTTATAGACAGAGAGAAACAGGACATTAGTATGTTCAAATTAGAAGATTTGTATGTAGACATATGGCACAAAAATATCAATACCAACCAAAGGTGCTATTTCTTTCAAGATGAGACTTTTTTTTAAATCAATGTGATGAATGACTGAGAAAATGCAAAAGTCAAACCAATCTAAGTGAAATTTCTAACTTAATAAACACACAGAGTCTCCATATTTAACATATAAAAGCAATAACACAGCAATCATCTCATAGAAAACAGGATCCTTAACAAAGCATATGGCGTTATTCTAACATGGATTTACAAGACATTTATCAGGAAACCCACCCAAAAGGAAGAAACATTACAGCAACAAGCTGCCAATACATTTCATTTCTGTGACTAAAGGTTCAAAGTGCAAATGCAAGGAGACAGTTTACAAAGCTCTATACAATAATGAATTGTAACATGAAGCAAATGAACAAAGCATAGTCTCAATGCTGTGGTTAAAAATTATCAGGATAAAATGCCTTATAATCTTATTAATGAATTATTCTACTAGTTCAGCATCTGATACTACTGGTTTTAGGATTTGAAAACTGATAGTACAATCTGGAATTCAACTAAATAACATCTAAGGGTATACATTTCCAAGGTTTGAACAACTGTTATAAACAATCGACAAGTTAATTATAAATCCATATTACTTAGAACTTCTCCTAAAATTAGGGTTAAAATGTTTCATTAAAAAATAATTTGTCTGAGCATGCTGCTTGTTGGCAGAATGTGGACTTTGGATAAGGACTTTGGCTTAATTGGCCATACTAATAGAAGCATGGAGGACAGTGGTGCCCTGAGAGCAGTGTGGAGGGAAGAAGAGGCTCAGTAGTGGAGTACTTGCATAGTACACTGTAGCATGGATAATACAAACCCAGAGACAGATGTCGGAGTTCAATCAGAAGATCAGAAAAGCAAAGCAGCCAAGCCACTAGAGAGCCTTTACCTTTATAAAATCTTTAGACTGAAAGAGAGCGAGTTCCTGTCTCATCCCACCTTATATTCCTCTCTAGTTTTGGGATTAAAGGTGTGCACCAATACCCCAGGCCTCTCTGGCTAACTAGTATAGCTGCTGGTATTAAAGGTGTGTTCAGCCACTGCCTGGCCTGTATGGTTAATTAATGTGGCTGCTTTAAACTGACCTTAAGGCAAGCTTTATTTATTAAAACACAAATAATATACCATTATAGCACATAAGACCCTGGTCTCTACTGTGTGTGTGTGCATGAGTGCACCATGTGCATTGAGGAGGAGGGTTGTTGAGCTATTTTGAACTCAGTATCTGTGGTAGTTTGAATAAGGATGGCACCCAGAGGCTCATATATTTCAGTGCTTAGTCATAAGGGAATGGTACTACTTGAGAGGAATTAGGAGGTGTGGCCTTGAAGTAGGTGTGCCCTTGTTGGAGAAAGTATGTCACTGGGGAGAAGCTTTGGCTTTCAAAAGCTCAACCCAAGTCCAGTGTCTCTGCTCTTCCTGCTGCCTGCACATCCATATGTAGAACCCTCAGCTATTTCTCCAGCACCATGTCTGTCTGAATACTGCCATGCTGGTAATGGACTAAACCCCTAAAACTGTAGGCAAGCCCCAATTAAATGCTTTAAGACTTGCCATGGTCATGGTGTCTTTTCACAGAAGTAGAACACTGACTAAGGAGAGTGTCCTTAGCTGTCATGTACAATAAAACAGTATAAAGTTTTTAAAGAAATGAATAAATAAAGCATTTCCTAAAGCCACTAAGAAAAAAATCTCTGGTATAATATGAGTTTCACATTGGGATGAAGTCCTAACAACAAAACTCTAATACTATTAAAGTTCTTTTTGACTTCTAACCTACACATTTGAAACACAACGTTTGATATGTTAACTATGTTCTAAAGAAATGACAAGATCTAGAACCAGTAAACAAAGATGAAAAGTACACTTTCCTGGGGAGAGTGTATCCCAACAGAAAAGTACACTGATCTTCCTTATTAATATTTATAACCCATACACTAAAACTTTCCTTCACTTAGAAACACCAAGACAATAATCAAAAAAGAAAAATGCTGCCAGCTCCTGGTAACTGCAGAATATACTTTAGTTTTCATTACTAGTTTTACCTGTTTCACAACACTGTCTCTTTTTCTTGAACCTTGCTCCTCCCCCTTTCTCAGTCTTCACCCTTCCCTACATTAACAACATACTCAACGAAAAGGCTAAATTACTATCTTGTTCCTGATGTTTCTCCCAAACAAATATGATCTCTCACCTAGACTTGTATCTATGCTCATATCCACCAACGATCTAAACACTGAGCATCTTCTGCACAGCCTTGTGCTTTCCAGTCCTAGTCAAGTACTGCACCCAAGACAAACCTCCAGCCCCACTGCACGTCTTCCCATGAAGAACTTGTTTTCATTAGATTTAAAACAACTTTAAAGCCAAAGTGATAATATTTAATGGCTCTAAATTTCAAATGTACTTTTCATCTTTCTGTGAATCATCCACCTAAGTAAGATCAAAAACTTTAACAAAAATCTCTGGATATACACAGCCAAAGAAAAACCAAACAAAGCCCATTTCATTGTTCTAGAAACATCTGGCAAGTCGCATAGCTGGTTTTACTCCCCCAACCACTAGCACAACATTCTATAGAAAATACGACTGTCCTTAAAACATGGCTATAGTCCCTAAAAATCACCATGACATCAACACTCAAGATCCTGTAACAGTCACACCTTCGTTTCTCGTCCAGCTCGTTTCCTGCTGCTGTGCTTCAGGTCAACCTACTTCCCACTGCCTGCAACATTTTCTTCAGACTGAACGCCAATCTGAGCTGTACATGCTTTCCAATTGGCAGACCTTTCCCATGAAATTAACAGCTTCCAAAACCTTTTATGAACATAGCATTTATAATTTATAGACACAGCCATGAGCAGTACTTTAATATATCTTCAATATACAGTATTAAATCCCAGCACATAAATAGGTAACTACAAAATTTAAAAGAAATTAAGTAGTCAATAATTTTAAGTCTAGAGAGGTAAAAACAATATTGTGAAACCAAAAGATAACAAAACAGTGTTTAATAACAGACAGGCAAACAGGCAAAGTAGAACTGACTTCAGTAAGATTCAGGAGTCTAAGTACCTAATAATATATTTTTTTTCTTTTTTGAGTCAAGGTTTCCCAGCCTGTTCCTAGTCATGGAGCCTGTCTTGGAACTTGCTCTGTTACTCTGTAGACCAGGCTGGCCTTGAACTCACAGAAATCCACCTGCCTCTGTCTCCTGCGTCCTGGAATTAAAGGTGTGCACCACCACTGCCTGGCTCCTAAAATTACCTCTGCATCACTCATTTGGTTCTTATACTGATACATAAACCATAGGAAGAGCATTAAGTTTTAACCTTTCTCCTTTTTTCTATGAATCTGGTAATGTTCCTAGGTCAATCATGTTCAAAAGTCCACTGTGTCTTGTAAAAAAAACATAGGTTTTTTAAAATTATACTGATATGATTAGTGACGTTCCTTAGAACTTTCCAACAAGCTATATTAATAAATCTGGAACCTCTGATAAAGTTGTCACACACATGGTAATCAGACCCATCAGACAAAGATAGATGACTTCTAGAAATTAATTTTCTCCATATAAATTATTTTAGAGAGAACAAATTAATTTACCTAAATAAATTAGCTTAAAGCTGAAAACTAAAATCACTAACAAATTGTAAAGCATCCATAAAATAAGGAGTTCTAATAAGTGACATCTATCTGAAACTATGGCATTACGTTGTAGATACAAATAGTATAAAATATGACTGACTACTTCCAGGTGACACTTAAAGACATTCAGTGTCAAAACACTGTTACAGAACAAGAGATGATGCAGCAGCCTGGTCTTCTGGGGCTGCGTAAAACTCCTCCATTTAGTTTCCACATACATCCCACCCATACATTCTCCTTCATTAAACAACTGCCATGGGTCCAGGTATTGATTGGGCTTCCTAATCCTAGAGTTATGTTGCTAAGAGCTCTAGTCATGAACAAAAGGCAAAGAGAACAAGGTCAAAATGATAGCGGTGGGTTGATACAAGGTAGGCAGAGAGCTGCTAAGGTAAAAAAGGGATCACAGGAGATAGCAATGTCATGACAGTACTTATCAAGGGAGGGTCAGAATCCAGGATCTCTTCATTTTACTAACAAGCAAACTCAGCAAGGCAGATGACATGGCTAGCTCACTGGCCAAGGGCTGGAACCAAGAGCTAAACCCAGGTTTTCTGACTCACACACCCTTACTCTTTGTAAGGAGGTTGCTGCAGTGGCTTCTCTCTTCCATCACCGTGACTGTAAACATTTGTCTCCCTCAGATGGGCTTGGTTCCTGCCTCAAGACCAGTAAATTGGTGATCCCACTGCAACTTTCACACTGGCCTCTAAGAGTATCCTTCAATTATTTGGTCAGAAGGGAGATTGTAGTTGGTGGTTATAATACACAACATTTCTCCCATAAATGTAACTCTCTTCAAGAACACTAAAACTCACCATTCTTAGCCCAGTGAACTGAACCCCTTGAACTAATTAATTCCAACACTTCAGAAATAGTCTCCTGAGTAAGCTTTAATCAGGTATGTTTATTTCTAAATTTTTTACATACGCACTTTGATATTTACAGCACACAGAAGTACGAGAATTTGGAGCACTTACTGCAAGTCCCGCCACTGAACATCGGAATAGTTTCAAACATCATCTTGTGAAACAGCAGCGCCACTGGTCTGTAATCCAGGTGGTTCTTTAGCAGGTAGCTGTAATAGTATACATAGCGCCTCTGACTGGGGATAGTTACTCCCTGGTGGGCAGGAAAAGAAAAAAGGGAAATCAAATTTAAAAGAAAAATTTCAGTAAAGTTACTACACTAAATTGCTATGATAACTGGATTATTCCAAAATTTCTCTAAGTGACTACACTCAATTCTATCTCAGTATTAGAATCAATGAAAGCAACAGCAAAAGAAAGGAAAATATCAGCCATTCTTAAAAATGCACTGATTAAGCACCTCATTTGTTCAAAAATTAAATACTGCTTTGATCTATGAACCCAATAAACAGAGGCCACTGCATATCTAAAGTAACAGCCAACGGCCTCTGTACTATAGCTATGTTTTTTATACCCAAGGTTCCTCACAAAGATGGACTCATTAGGCACATAATTCTTCACAAAGCTGCTTACCTACTTTCTTAGCAAAAGCATATCAGAATCAGCACACTAGAGAGAAATGTGCTGCCTTTACTGCCTTTATGCAGAAAAGCAGCAGAACATGAGTCTGACCTTGGAGCCCAACAAATAACTCGCAGCTGAATAATAGCTGCAACAACCTGTTGGCAGAGGTACTAAAGGCTTATCTTTTTGTACACTGTGAAGATGTGTCTTTGCCAAGGTACTTTCTGATCTGGTTTAATAAAAGAGCTGACTATCGAATAGCTAGGCAGGAATTTCAGGGCAGAGAAGGTGCTGGGAAGAAGGGCAGAGCTGTTAGGAGATGCACAGAGGAAGCATGACATGTACAAGATGAGGTAAAAGACCATGAGGCATGTGGCAGTACACAAATTAATAGAAATGGGTTGATGTAAGTTGTAAGAAGGAGCTAGTTAGTAACAAGCCTATGCTATCAGCCGTGCATTTATAATTAAGATTATAATTTATAATCTCTGTGTGGTTATTTGGGAGCTGGCCAGCAGTCCAGATGAAAAACTCCACCTACACTAAAGGGCATTCCTATGCTAGCCATTCCTTAAAGAAATTAGGGAAGCATGAAATGGCTTAGAAAAAAATGAGGTGAATGTTTAAAAGATATAAGTCATATGATATTTAAAAGAGGACCCTACCCAGGTATGATGCTCCACACCTGTAATCCTAGCACAGAAGAATCTGAGACAGGATTACTATGAAGTTCAAACTAGGATTACTTAGTAAGTTCCAGACCAGGCAGAAGTACATAAAATCCACCACCCCCCCAACACACACTCATATACTGTCTGAGATGATTCAATCAATAAGGTACTGGCCTTGCAAGCATGAAAGACCCAGAACCCATGTATGTATGTATGTATAAGAATAAGTGTGTGTGTACACACACACACACACACACATATTTATATACACAAACACTTAGTTTTCTTAACATTTATTTTATACGTGCAAGTGTTTTGCCTACACACACACACATACACACACACCCCATGGGTATGCTCGGGGTGCCCACAGAAACCAGAATCATTGGAACCCATGAAACTAGAGTTACAGATGGTTAAGAAGCACCATGTGCAAAAAAGAAAAAAAAAATCTCTTGTTTTTTGAAATGTTATTTCTCTTTATTTTTCTTTTTAAAAAATACTTTAAAATCACAAGTTTAAAAATTTTTTAATTTAATGTAAACTGCACATTAGAGCACTTTATTTATGCAAGTTCAGCACACAAGTTGCCACTGACAATTATGGAGGTAAAAGATAGCACAGCACCAGGCAGTAGTGGTGCACACCTTTCACCCCAGCACTCAGGAGGCAGAGGCAGGCAGATCTCTGTGCACTGGAGGCCAGCCTGGTCTACAGAGTGAGTTTCAGGACAGAGCTGTTAACACAGAGAAAACCTCTTTGGTGGGGAGGGGTAGCATAGCAAGCAAGTGAAGGGAAGAGCAGACAGGAGATAGATGAAGACCATAACTGCTGCTGCTGTTTTAACAACATAAACTTCTAAAGCATATAAATTTACTTCTAGTCAAAAGATTAAATCAAAAAACTTTAAGTTGTAAAAAGCATGTGGTAGCATATGCCTGTAGTTCTAGCTCTTGGAAAGTAGAGGCGTTCAGGTCAAAGTTAACCGAGGCCACATAATGAGACTCCCACCACAAAAACTTTAAGTAAATTAACTAAAAGAAACCAAATGCATGTCAAGACCACGCTGTCAAGTTAGTAGCTGATGAGGTTCAGATGATATTTTTCTCTTGATCTCTATTTTTGCTGCACATTTGTATACAACAATTAATGGTTCTCTACACTTTAGGTTTCCTCAAGTGATGGGTAGGATGCTGATTAACACAGGCATTTACATGCTCGGTCCTTTTGAAAAGATCCAATGGACGGGTCAACAATACACAAATCAGCTGCAGTGTGTGACCATGCACACCCATTGCTGGAAGGCAGTAGTGATGCACAGAGAAGACCTGCACCATGACAAGGCCTTAGGCAGCAATAGGAGGCTGGAGTTCCATGCACCAGTTAGGATTTCAAATACCTCGTTACATGCAAGTATTAATAGGAGACAAAACTCCATTTACACTATTCATCTTTGATTCTCACACATCTATTCAGTTACCAAAGTCCAGATTTGGCCCTAACAACCACTCACACTAGTTCTGGCTTTCTAGTCAGTGTTTTGATTACTAACCCAAGTCATTTGCTGTTTCGTTTCCCCATTTCAATCACTTTTTGTCTTCATTTTCTACTGCTTAATCTTAATGTGAATGTTATCTTTCTTCAATGGCTCAAAAATTAAGAAAATGGTTTTACATTTCCATAAGGACCTGAATTAAACTTTAAACTGCAGTTCTACTCAACTGTCCTCAAGAATGAGGTAATCAGTTTCTACCTTCAAGGCTTATGGGAAGGATTTGGAGTTAGTCTAATGAGTTACTCATCTCAGTGAGTGGATACTATGAAGCACTGATGTGCTAATTTATTACTTTCTGCACTGTATCCATGTCTTGCTTTGTGCCTCCTCAGAGTATATTCAAGATTTTAAATAGTTCTCTAACTTTTTATTTTATTTTTCCAGCTTTTGCTTAATGTATTTGATTCCATTTGGCACACGAGTTCATAACTGCCAAGTGTCCATGTGGAGTATTTCCTATATTAACGTAAAGTGACATCTTTGATTAGTTTTATGATATATAATATATATATAATTATATATACAATTATATGTAATGCTATTCAGATACTGAAAACCTGTCATCTGCTTTGGAAATTTACATTTTCTTAGTTTATGTTTCATTGATTATTTTTAAGCATTGACTATTTAATGTTAATTTCTTTTTTCTTTTGGTTTTTCAAGACAGGACTTTTCTGTGTAGCCCTAGCTGTACTGGAACTCTCTCTATAGACCAGGTTGACCTTGTATTCTTAAGAGATCAGCTTGTCTCTACCTCCTAAGTGCTGGGATTAAAGGTATGTGCCACGAGGCCTAGTTGACTCTTGAAAAACAGATTTAAGAATTACAGGCCAGGCGGTGGTGGCGCATGCCTTTCATTTCAGCACTTGGGGGGCAGAGGCAGGTGGATCTCTGTGAGTTCATGGCCAGCCTGGTCTACAAAGTGAGTTCCAGGACAGCCAGGACTGTTGAACAGAGAAACCCTGTCTCAAAAAAACCAACCAAACAAACAAAAGAGTATGGATTACAAACAGTTTTTAGATATGTAATACTGTCATAAGACTACTATGCTAGATTAGCATATCACAACACAATATGTAATGTATGTTTATCTTCCATGCATTTAGTCTAGATCATCTTCTCCAAGATAAATTTACAACTTGGATTTTTTTAAGCACTTTCTATTTAAACAAACTTTTCCGGTGAACTGGCAAACATTTTCCATGTCTAAACTTATTAATAACGTAAATGCTTCAATCTAAAAGTATTTGCTTGAAAGGGGAGATTGACATTTCTGAATGAACAAAATAAATCACAAGGCAGTAATTCAATAAGAAATGTGGTTCTTATAGCTTGGATATTATTGTTATAACACAAAATAGTAATTATTGTAGCTACTTTCCAATATTCAAAATCAATTTCTATCATTCTCATAACATTGCAAATTATATATTATCACATATTTATTTGTTTGTTTGTTTGTTTATTTTGAGACAGGGTTTCTTTGTAGCTTTGAAGCCTGTCCTGGAACTAGATCTGGTAGACCAGGCTGGCCTTGAACTCACAGAGATCTGCCTGCCTCTGCCTCCCAAGTGCTGGGATTAAAGGCGTGCGCCACCACCACCCAGCCACATATTATTTTTAAGACAGGGTCTCATTTAAGACTCTGGCCTCAGAGTGGTTATCCTACTGCCTCAACCCCCACATAGCTGAGATTACAGGCCTTTTTAACACCATAGCTAATCATTATAGTCTCGATACCCCCCACACCAAGGCAGAACTAGCCTCAATCATGCTGCAGTGTCTCACGATGACTTTGAACTCCTGATCCTCCTGTCTCTATCTCCCAAGTGCTGGGATTACCCAAATATATCCCTTGTTGCCTCTATTTTAATAAATATTTTTAACATGCTACACATGCTAAAAACTTGCTCAAAACCAGTATCTGAATCTCCATGACTCTGACTTGGGAGGCAGAGGCAGGTCGATGATCTCTGAATTTGAGGCCAGCCTGGTCTACAAAATGAGTTCCAGGACAGTCAGGACTGTTACACAGAGAAACCTTGTCTTGAAAGACAAACAAACAAAACAAAATAAAAACAAAAAATAAATTAATTAATTAAAATATCAACTATACAAGTAAATAATTTCCACGGAAATGGAATAATATATTTGTTTTGTTTGACTGAATAAAAGATATGAGTCTTTGTTCTCTTGAGCAGTTATCTCACCCTTGAGACATTTTCTTTATAGGATGTATCAACTGCTGGACTTCTCTGCACCATTCAAAACCTAAAGCATTGTTTGGACATTAAGAATACAATGCTATATTTTATGATTAGCTTGTATATTAAATCTGCACCATGTCTATATGTCAAGACCTAGTCATAGTATTTAGAGAAGCTATGCAAAGTCCACAAATTTTTCAAAACAATATGCCAAATGTCTCCTCCTTTAAAGTAAGAAGAAAAAGATTCCTCACCAGAGCATAATTTTCTTCAGCTTGTTATGAAGAAAATATAGCAAAAGAAAAAAAAAAGAAAGAAAGAAAGAAAGAGGCCATTCAAGTAAAATCAACTCCACACAAACCACAAATGGATTTTTAAAGTGTCCCCTCCAGTCATTTATAATCACAATCACACAAATGCAAATCCACAGGCTCAACCTAAATGACAAGTGGGTAAATGCGAGACTGGGGGGATTCTTAGCTGGCATACAAAATGCTAGGTATTATTATGGAATTTTAAGCAAAATTCCATTGTGTGTACTGTTAGAAGCTTTAGAATGAAATCACTCAGAGTAATCAATTATATTTATTATAAGGTACTCACTTCTCGGGACGAATTCTGAGATAAACAGCTATCTCATCCTTATCTGTTTTCTTGTGATGAAAACAAGCTCAAGCATCCATCACGTCACTGCCGCTCTGATCACCAGGCAGATGAGGGTGCCTTTAAAGCTTGTTTTACTATTTATTTGTTGTTAATGATGTGTCTCATTATGGCACTTCCACACACACAGGAATCACTGCACTTCCTACTGATTCATCTCCCTCCCCCAGAGAGCTGCTTCCGCATTGTCTCAGCATTGTGTCACATAGCTGACTTTCCCCTCCCCGTTTTCCCTTGAAATCTCCTCTTCCCCCAAAGGTCTCCTTTCTAGTTTGACAGTATGCACACATGCACACCTCCAATCTAGGTCCTTCACAGGAGAGAAAACAAGTATCTCTTGATTTCATTTTCTTTACATTTAAAGTTTTAAGAAAATTAACTGCAAAAACTGTAAGGAAATGCTCAGATTATATTTACAAGACAAACCATTTCACCCTGTTTTTATTAAACACATTTGTTTGTAAAGAAAAACATAAGACTGAGGAGCCTTTCAAACACCATCAGCATTACAGAACCTTTCAGCAGAGCCTGGAAAGAGGTAATATCCTCAACAGCTCAAAGTTCCTTCTGCAGTTCAGAACTTGAAAACTTGATACTATACAAAGAAACTGAACAACAACATGGCGAGGGACTTGCTTGTACGCTAAATGCTGTCATGTATGTATAATTCTGATCACAAGAGTTCACTTTTCTGGGCCTTTACATATTCTATAAAGAAGCATTTCTGAGGTAGGGGTATCTTGAGGCTTTTTATCTGCATCTGGATTTCTAAAACTATTGTAACTTAAAATGCAAATAAAACCATTTAGCAAAACACAGCCTGGTCAACAGCATCTGTGCGTAAACTCTTTCCTGTCTTTAAATAAATGAACGAATAAAGGTAGGAAATGTGTATAAGTTTTTTTTTAAATCCACGTATAATTTATCCAAAACACTGTCTCAGTGTATTAATCACATACATCAGCTAAGCACAGTAAATCCTCTGATGTAACTGTAAGATGCTAAATTACTTAAGGAATCTCCTTATAATGCAATAGCTAAACATCAGATGTACCAGCCACATCTCTAACAAAGTGGACCACTTTGCATTTTCTATCTACATTAGTCTATCATCTTCACTTGGGGGACATGGTAAAGAATGGAGAGTGCCTGCTGCCCAGAGCAGTTCTACTAAGGACACAGGTATCCCATTTTATTAAATGACAGTAGGGCTTCACATTTCACTTTCACAAATACTTCCTTAACTGTCTTTGCAGTCTGGCCCCAATCTGTCACATTCCCCAAGACTTCCTGTCATTTCCACAAACACCCTCTCTTCCTCTCTAAAGGCAAACAAGCTATTGTTACCAGGTTATAATAAATAGTCTTTGCACTGGCAGATTAACATGACCTCACCTTCTGACCTGGGCCTTCTGCACCTAACCTGAACCCCGTACCTAATCTGGATCCTGTACCTAACCTGAACCCTGTACCTAACCTAAACCCTGCACCTAACCTGCATCCTGTACCTAATCTGGATCCTGTACCTAACCTAAACCCTGCACCTAACCTGCATCCTGTACCTAATCTGGATCCTGTACCTAACCTAAACCCTGCACCTAACCTGAACCCCGTACCTAATCTGGATCCTGTACCTAACCTGCATCCTGCACCCAACCTGCATCCTGTACCTAACCTGGACTGGAAACAGAAAACTTACAGGAAAGTTTAAGTGCCTCTGAACTCTACTCTTATCCTTGAACATGAGGAAGACTTTCCCAAGCCCTAGGCTCAATTCTCACCATCACAAAAGAACGAGTGGAGAGAGAAAAAAAGGAAAAAAAAGTAAAGCCAAATATCTGAGGCTCTTAATGGCAGGAGAGAAGGTTAATACAGTCACAGGACCTTAATCAAATAATCTCATCTACTTCTCCAAAAATAACATTTTTCTCTAAACTATGAGACAGGCCATAAAATGCATACACATTATAAAATAAACAAATAATCAACAAATATTATAGGGCCCTATTTGAAAAGGTCAGAAAAAGGTTTTGAAAATGGTGACATAGCCTTGCTTCCCTCTATCTCCCAGGCCCCACCACCAAAATATATAAATAATTTTTAAAGATCCTCTTTAAGAAAGAGAAACTTTGCCTGGTACTAGAAACCTAGTCAACTGATGGGCAGTGGTGGTACACACTTTAGTCCCAGCACTTGGCATGCAGAGGCAGGTGGGTCTCTGAAGCCAGCCTGATCTGCAGATCAATTTCCAGGACAGCCAGGGCTACAAAGAGAAACCCTGTCCAGAAAAACGGAAAGAAAGAAAAAAAGAAACAAAAACCCTAGCCCAACTACCTGGGGTCAGGGAAGCCATGGATCTTGGAAAAGAACTTAAACCACTAATTTACTAAATAAGCATAATCCCTAACTACATTCTAAAATTTATTTTTATACCAAGAGATAAGTAGAGTCCTCACCCCTCATCAAGGTAATTTCTCTTTGCAACAGGAGACCATTACAGAAAACCACAAGAGATCAAAATGCAATTTCCAGGCCCAACTGAGACATCCATAACACAACTCCTGTACCTAAGGCTTGGGGATCACTGCAGACAAGGGGTTAGAAAGACTAAGAGTCGGAGGAACAGGGACTTGGCTGAGCTACACACATAAAGTCTCATCAACATGACTTCCCAAACATGAGTTGAACAAGGAGGACAACAGATGTTAGTGTGGAAGGGGGGAAAGCTCACTAGGTCTCAACCCTAGAGAAAGATCTACTGGCAACTAAGGAATGCTGAGAGGGGGAGATATATTCTTCTGCTGGGAAGAAAGAGTATAATTGGTTATCCAATACCAATTCAGTGGTCAGCACTGAAAACATAGATCAGCTGATGGTATTTACACACACACAACACTCATAATTTTATTATAACCTCAAAAACCTGTATTGAAAAAAAATTCTCAATGTTTAAAAAAAAAGTCAAATAAAAATGGCTAAGAAAGATCTGCTCTTGAGGAAGAAACCTCCATACACCACCGCTTTACCTACACCTATGGATGGACACCACCGTAGGCAAGCTTTACCTACACCAGCTCTGGTTCTCCTGCACCAGGAAAGGTAAATGATCTCTGCCATGGTATTTATGCTCACTGCTGCACTGGGCAACAAGATTACATTAATCCTAAAACAGCTTTGTCTACTGTTACAAAAAATTTTCCTACTAATTAACACAAGTTTTAAATTATATCTATGCAGGATTTGTTATGGAAAGCCTACTTCTGTCAAAGACCCAAATTCATGAGAGCCAAGACTTTCAATCAAGAGATTCTCAAGACGCTTTGTCAAGAAACAGGAGCATAACAGGGATGACTTCTATTTATGATCCAAAACTGAGCTAGAAAAATTAAAAGAAAAATAAAGAAGGGGGGGGGGGTGGATAGAGGAAGGAGGATGAGAGGGAGACAGAAGGGAGAGTGGCAAAAGAACAAGTTTAATACTAGAATCAATTTTCAAAGTTGTCTTACTTCCTAGAGCAGCCATGTACAACTCTTTGACATTGCAAAATGATGTTGTCATTACAAAGTCCACACTCCAGAACCATGCAATTGGATTACAAAAGATTACAAACAATCCAACCTTTTGTAAATTTATGATCTTGTGTTGGGCCATATTCACTGCTACCCAGAGTTTTTCAATTTATCTGGAGTAGTTTAGGCCTTTCTTTGAAGAAGAAGAAATGCACAAAAATTCTTTGTATCAAACAATTTTCAACTTATTTTCCAAAGAAATGGGTCCTCTAAAAAAAGCATTACAAGAATTTGCTTTTGCTTTAAATTGTACTACTTACTAAACATGTCATTCATTTTCAATAGTCTTTAGTTTTCTGGATCAATGAATCTTTGATTAGTTAACTATATTAAAATATTCATACCAGAAAACGTTTTTATTTACTATGAAATTGAATATCATGCTTTACTAGGTAATGGCATCCAAGTTATCAGCAAAATACATCTTGTTTTCATGTATGCCTCTGGAATATCAAGATTACAATTTTTATAAATATATCCTTTTATTTAATTAAGCCTTATAAAGATTTCCATTATAATTAGTGGGTAAGTTTGCTAGTATTATTAGAAAACAGCAACATGAGGAAAAACACTCAATGAACTGATTACAAACTGGAAGCATTGGCATATTTCAATAATTGCTACACTTCAGAGGGTCAGCCTCAACTATATAGAAAGATCCTATCTCAACAAAACAAAAAGATTTAAAAATAGGTATTAGCTCATCTCTTAAAGGGAGAGATGTATACAAATAACTTCTATTAGTTAAAAATAGGACCTGAACACTTAGACTGCACAACATAGCAGAAAGAGTCAACAGCATATAGCATTGTGTGCTTAGCAGTTGCCAAGCAGATCTCAACTGCTCTCCGTACAGTGAAGCCAGCAGGTGAGGGATATAGTAAGTGGATAAAGCTGTGGTAATGACAATGTAACATTTCTCAAAATACCACCTGGGTGCACTGTTAAGTGGATCAGACTTTTATTTTTCAGTTACATCTCAATAAAGCAAGAGGGGGAAAAAAAACCTGTTTCCCACTAAATTCTTGAGTTCACAAAGAGGAAAAGGAAAATTAGTAATACAGCTTACCTTTTTGTCTCTGGTCCTTACTTCCCCATAGAAATCTAGGGCCTCTTGTGCCTTTAAAAATTTGCCCCGATGCAATAAATATGCACAAATCATGACACCAGTCCGTCCCTTTCCAGCTTTACAGTGGATCGCTGCAACATGATTGTCATCTTCACTTAGCCACTGGTCAAGATCTTCACAGAAGGGTTTGATAAGTTCTAGCTGTGGTGGGTTATGGTCTTCAAAAGGATACTGTGCAACTGTTGCAAAAAGATAACCTCAGCGTAAGAAAAGACATTCTAAATTTTTCATTAAAAAGTAGGTTAACTTTAAAAATGTTATATATAAACTAACTGCTACTTAAAAGAAGCCTAACTTTAAGGAAAATTTAACTTACTGCTTATTAACCTAGCTTTTTAATAAAAGTCTTTTATTAATTCTTAAATGTACTCATTAGCCAAGGAAACATTCACGACCCAAGTGTTATGCTCTTTGCTCCACAGAGGAGAAATCTGCTACACGAAGGGAACATGACACAGCATATCAGTACAGCTGAATGCAAATGGATGTCACCCAGGCCTCTTGTCAAAGAGTAACTTCTAACAGAAGGAGCAGTAACAGACATTACTGCATCACCACAAAATGTGTTCTAAGGAAAGTATAGATTATTAATAGAGTCAACTATGGAAAAGACTGATGTTATACCTAATAATAAAAATACTGTTATGATAAGTTATACGAAAATATATTATACTATTATTATTATTATCATTATTATTATTGAGTCTTCAAGACAGCGTTTCACTGTGTGTAGTTCTGGTTGTCTAGGAACTCACTCTGTAGACCAGGCTGGCCTTGAACTCATAAGAGATCCACTTGCCTCTGGCTGCCTAAGCATCTTATTTTTAAAATAGTCTCACAAATACTGTAATTGTATATCCATAGCTTGAAAAGCATATATGTGCACATATATATCCCCTGAAATTAATGACTCATAAAAAGCATAAAATTGTAGTAAAGTTTACCAAATTAAGTTTCATATTATTTTCACATGAATTAAGAATCTAAGCTATCTTCAGACAGGCAGAGTGAGCTTTGTGGGGGGTGGTGCTTTTGTATAGAAACAAGGCTTCGGCTCTAGCCCTCTTCACTTTTATCTCACTAGGGTCTGTCTTAATGCTTCTCTACAGAGATTCTTAAATTCTAACGAGAACTCTAGGGATGTAACTCAGTTTGCCAAGTGCTTGCTTAATCCCTGCTCTGCATAAACACACAGCTGATGATGAGGTGAACATCTGTAATCCCAAAACTTAGGAGGTAAAACCAAAAGGACCAGGGATTCAGAAGTCTGAAGTCACCTCAGCTACACAAAGGAGTTCAAGGCCACTCTGGGACACTGAGACATTGCCTTAAAAGTTAAAAAATAAAATAATAATCCTGATGGATATTGTTCTAGTTATCTGCTATATTATCTAATATGCAAAAATTACAATATATCTCAACTGAGCCATCATAAAGTGGGGTAAGAACTGTCCATCTGATCCCCTCTGTGAAAGGAGAGCTCTCTGGTACACGAAGGCACGCAGTTACATAGGTAGCAGGCTAGCTTTCACTCAATCATCTGTCTAACTGTGCCCCTCATCTTATTTCCCCAGTGGCACACAAGACCACTCAAGAGAGTCTGTTAAAATGTACATTTAAAATTAAGTAAAATTCAACTGTGGTATGCTTCCTAAAAAGCAATAGCTAACATCTATCCTACAAAAGAAACATTCCTAGTAAATTGTTCTTATTCGGTCCTTCATGCTTCACAGTTCTCAGACCATGGTTAACATGCATACTGGATGACAAACATCAATCCATCGTTTACAGTGTCCATGGCAGTCTCTGCAGGCTCTTGGACAGAATGGGCCAAGCTGCTCTATAATTCCTCTTTTATATCATTCTTCTATATAGAAAACTTAAAACAGTTCTGCTGTCTTCCTGTAATTGTTTTGGGGCACCAACTGCCCCAAAGAGTCAGTAAGTTTCTCCTTATCTTAGTTTAGCCTAGTGATCTCCCCTGATTCTCAATCTACTCTTTAATTTAGCTTTCCTGACAATTTTAGTAGATTTATATGACCTAAAGAACAACTCTGAAATTAAATCCACTTTTTAAAGCAAAGGCCATTCTTAAGATTTTTATCTCAATAATCCTATAACTATCAACAAGGCAGTAAAGGATAGTCTATTGGTCTTAAGTTACACAATACACTATGGTTACATTTATACATACCTCTGCAGTTAAATTTGGCGGTGTCATAATGTCTTTCAGCACATCTATAAGAAAGTTTAAATGTGGCATAAAGTTACCTTTCACACTTTGAAGGAAGAATAATTATCCCAACATTTATTCACCTTTATACTATGCCAGGCATTGGGCTAAGTGTTTTTATGTTCACTATTTCAGTTAATTTCAAGAATGCTGAAGTAGGCACCATTATTATTATTTGATAATTAAGAAAACCAAGGCTTAACAAAATGGTTAAATGCATGCATGCAATTAGAGTGCATATACTTGTTCATACAGTTTGTGACATCAACACACAACACTAGGAATTCAACTGCACTGGCCCTGTACATTTCTTGGATGAAGACTGTACATGCCTTTAAAAAGTGTTTATTTCACAAATCTGTGAATAGCTACTTTTAATATTATTTTTACCTGCAGATGATCATATACAATCTTAAACCACTATTTAAAACAGACATGCTAGAGACAGTGAAAACAAAAGAACAAAGAAAATGTAAAAGACAATGGACTGATACTAATTTACTTAACATAATGCTTACTAAAAATGGTTAGCCAAACCTTTTCCTTTTATATACAAATGTCATCTTTATCAATGATCTCAGTGTACAAATTTTAGTATCAGATCACAATAAAGTAACTAAGTAAGACAAACCGAATCAGAATAGCAAAAGCTGGCACCATTATATCTTCACAATAACACTAGCGGCTGTTATTATGCAACTGGCTCACTTTAAATTAACAGACTATGAAATAAAGATTAATAGGCTCAATAGGACACCCACATTTTAGTGGGGTCAGCAGCATCCTGGTGACTCCAACTACCAACAAATCAGACATTAAAGAATTACTAAAAGCTAGGAGTGTTGGCACGGGTAAACTAGCACTTGGTAAACTGTGACAGAAGATTGCATCGTTAAGATCAGTTTGCTATTCAGTGAGTTCTAGGCCAGGCGGGGCTCAAAAAACCAAGAAAGGAAATTACTGAAAACAAAAGTTAGCATTTTAAAACAAATAACGTTCCATTACTCCTTAGCCCAAAAACCCAAATCCCGAAGTTTTAAGTATGTAATCTCAGTTTTAAGAGACCAATCCGAAGCTGCTCAATAACACACAGTTACAGCCAGGTTCACGCCGAGTCCTAGCCAATCCACCACATAGTTACTTGGGTAACAAAAGGATATGCTCCTCTATCATTTTTTTTGAAAGCTGAAAATTTCTACATATTGAAATGTAGCTGATCCAAGACTTCCAAATAAACAGCTGTGTGTGGACTTGCAGTATGTATCCGGAATCTACACAACTCCTCAACTTTAAAGACTCAAAACCAATTCACATGAAGACTGAACAACTCATACATGAACTACAGCCCATTGGATTTCTAACTGGTCAGACTGAGGCAAATCAACTTTTGTATTATCATACAAAACAAAAGAAGCTTTTTCCTTTTAGTGTATTTTTTAATGTATTGTTTTGCTAAAGAAAAAAATTTTATTAGATAATTAAATATGCATCCATGCTAAATAATCTTGTGTTTGCTTATATAAAAATGAGACAGGAAGAAGAGAACTGACACACAAAAGAGAGCATTTACATTTTCCTTTCCCTCTCATTTATTTTTTCTGAGTCAGAATCTTATATGCCCAAGTAAGGCCTTGAACTCCTCTTCCTACTACCTCCCAAGTGTTGGAATTCCATGCAGGGCAGCCAGGATCTGCTCTTCTGAGAGACAACAGTGGTAAAGAACCCATAGTGGAGCATAGACAGGAATCCTGGAGACACTTAGTTGTCTCAATCTCCCATGCTTGTTCAGGACTTCCAAATGGCTGGTTTAGGGTCTGGGATAGCACGTGCCTAGCAGTTGCAAAGAGGGCTACACCCCTACAAAGAAAAGAGTGCCCCAGAGAAAGACAGAGCAAATACTCTCAAAAGGCTGGTTTAGTGGGAACTGCTTAAGATTACCATCACAAATGGTTCTAATGGATCAGTTAAGATGATGATATGAAAGCGAAAATAAAGACAAGACAACTCAATGTCTATGAAATATACACACCTTACAATAATATTTGTGTTCTCATCCTCTCATGTATTTCAAGAAAAAATACATACCACATATAATTGCTATCCTAAGACAAAAAGAAGTAAAACAAGCCGGGCGGTGGTGGCGCACGCCTTTAATCCCAGCACTCGGGAGGCAGAGGCAGGCGGATCTCTGTGAGTTCGAGACCAGCCTGGTCTACAGAGCTAGTTCCAGGACAGGCTCCAAAGCCGCAGAGAAACCCTGTCTCGAAAAAAAAAAAAAAAAGTAAAACAAAAATATCTGCTGTTGCTAGTCTCAGTTACCTAAAACCAGACACATAGAAAGCAGGGGAAAAGAAGTACTAGAAATTAAAACAGCCTGGCAATGGTGGTGCGCACCTTTGACCCTAGCACTCAGGAGGCTGAGGCAGGCAGATCTTTGTGAGTTTGAGCTCTGCTCTACAGAATGAGTTCCAGGACAGTCAAGGCTATAGAGAAACCTTGTCTCGGAAAAAAAGAAAGGGAGGGAGGGAGGGAGGGAAGGAAGGAAGAGAGAGGGAGGGAAGGAAGAAAATGGGGGGAAAGGAAGGAAGGAAGGGAGGGAGGGAGGGAGGGAGGAAACTAAAACACTCAATTTCGTAGATGTTGAAACTTTTGAAGTGAATAAAACATGGAGAAGAAAAACAAAGACCTGACAAGCAGGCGTGGGTAACCTGTTACCGGATGTAAAACTATGTGTCTTTGGCCAACTCACTTAACTTCCCTAGGCCTGATTCACTATCTGTAAGGTAAGAAGGTTCTACTAAATGATCTTTCAGTTCCTTTGCCATTCTGAAAGCCTCTGTACAGGTGACATGGGAATAAGTTAATATGCACTAAAAGTTATTCTCACCTAAAAAAAAGAGATAGTTCCTTAAATTGCAAATCAGATGCTTAGAAACAGGGAGTCAGTTTCTAGGCTCTGACCGAAGGCCACCTTTAACCATTTTAAAATAGAACAAAGGAGATAGCATAAACCTAATCCCTAAATTCTAGAAGCAGGAAGCCACTATACACGGGAATGAAAAGAATTTCCTCCCTGTTCTTTGGATATGTTAAACAGGCATAAAATTTTAACACAGGCAAAATGTGTCTTCTAGTGTCTTTCTACTTCCCTATTGGGACTCTAAATCTCCAATCCTGACAGTGTGAGTCCGAAATGATTCATTTAATGAATTCCAGCTTTCAACAGTTCTTGTCCTTTTTTTAGTCAGCTTCCCAATGCAGCTGTTCAACACACAGTTTTGTGGCTGTCCTATGCACCTTTTATTATTATAACCCCACCTAAGCCAGCAAAAACCACCACCTGCCAAAAACAATTTATCTCCATATCTCAAAGACCACTTGCCATGCTCCATACTCCTCAGCCTAATAGATAACCCCTATGGATTTTGATTAGCAGAAAAGCCTAATGGAAATATTTCAAGATCTTCAAATGTATGTATATGCAAGGAAAGATATAGCACATATAACTGCAGCCCTAAAATTAAAAGAAAGCAAACTCCTGGTGTTAGCTTGTCTACTCCAAACCAGGTGTGTAACAGAGAGGAGGAGAACAAAGAAGGTATCAGAAGTAATCACATCTTAAACATCCCGCCCTTTACAAAACCTTCCTATGGGGCCCAGTTCCTATGTCTACAGTTTTTCCACTGCTCAGTCCTATAATACTCAGCTTAACTTTCACATTAACTATATGCCACTTGAGGACTGGAAGTATCCTTCTGAGCACTATAGCTATATATTTTATCATGACTAAAGGGATGCCCCTAACTAAAGGGCTCCACCTTTCTGAATCTGAAGTCAACAAAAACTACGAGAAACAATATTGACCACTGCACATCAATACTTCTAACTCTTATCAAAATAAAAATATTAATAAAGATTGAAAGAAAAATAACAACATCCAGCAATCTAACAAGGTACAGAAAATCCTCTGGATAAAAATTCAAATGCCTGCCAGACAATGGTGGTAACACACCTTCAATTCCAGCACTCGGGAGACAGAGGCAGGCAAATCTCTGTGAGTTCGAAGCCAGCCAGGTCTACAGAGCAAGTTCCAGGACAGTCAAGACTACTTAGAAAAACCTTGTCTCAACAGATCCCCCCACTGGAAGCGGAGAATACTTGCGCTTATACTTGATAAAGTCTATAGAAAATAAAAATTGCTAATAGGTATTTAACAATGCATAAAATTCCCCTGCTGTATAAATTATAGATATAAAAGTCAAAAGGCATATAGAGAAATGATCATTTATACAACTTTTAAAATTAAAAAAATGTTCAGTATTTGGGGGAAATAAGAAAGGTGTTCAAAGACAAAAATGTTTAATGCTTTTTTTTCTTTTTTCCTCTCTTTTTCACATCTTTACTCCAAAAGTCAAAAGAAAGCACAGGTTTAAAGACAGGTCTACAATTTCTAAAGGAAAATCCCTAAAATCCTACACCAGACAATTAAACAATGCTGGGTAACTTCTTTAGATTATACACGAAGAATATTCAAATAGCTGTTTCAATTGACCAACAAGCACAGAGGACACAAAGTCTGTCCACCCTGGAGTCTGCCTCCACAGAAGCCATCATTAACATTAACAGCAGCTCTGCTGTGGATTACATTTCAAATTATCACATGATTATGGGCTCAAGGATGGGCTAGATGCCAAGTCTTTTAAAGCAGATCAAGTAGCATGAATCTGCCAGCACTGCTGCAGCTCTAACCACACTTTCTAGAGTCAACAATCCTCTCTATCGGACTTCAACTGTTTGAGGAATCCAGTGCTATTAAAATATATTTTTAACTCCAACAAAGAAATAACTTTTACTTAGCTATTTTAGCATACATACAAATAAGAAAACATACTTACAGATTGTATATCTTGTAATGGTTTTTATGTTTTGAATCCAAAAACCTTAAAACAAAACAAACAAAAAGCCACCATTAACAAAAATGAGCTAACATTTCCAATTACAATAATATTAAGAACTAAAACATTTGATTTTCTCCAATCTCAAATACTATTAATAACCCAAATGCATATCCTCTCCAATTTCATGTTATTTATTAATAATCATTACATTACATAGATTTATACAATCTGAAGTAGAACTGACTATATCAAAAACTATTTTCATCTCTTCTGTCTTCAGCCTAATAAATTAATAATACTGTCTTGAAAATGCAATCTTAGCAATTCCCATGTGCACCTAGCTCATACTGATTTCCACAAAAAGCATAAGCAATAAAGCATAAGCAATAATGTACTCTTTAAAAAGCTTACTGTTTTGTTTTGTTTTGTTTTTTGGTGGTGGTAGATAAATCTGAACTTCTGACCACGCCCCCATCCTTCCATCCCTGGAATGCTGGGATCACAAGTATGTGTCACCAAACTGGTTTTATGCAGGTCTGGAGATTAAACCTAGAGCCTCATGCATGTTAGAAAAGCATTCTACCAGTTAATCAGGCCCAACATGAGTTTATCAAGATGAAGGAATAAATAGTCAATAAAATTGACTTAAAAGAAACACACATATCTTTATGTAATTTAAAAATGCCAAAAATATCACAAGACCCCGAAGTCTGCTAGAAAAGAAATAGCATAAAAACAAAAAGGCAAAGATACTACCATTAACAGCACCAGCTTCTAAAAATAACTACACAAAGTCTGATCTTCAGGAAAAACTACTTCCAGCCTAGAACACTGTACCAAGACAGACTATAAATCACGGGTGAGTAAATAATACAAGCATTGGTTAAGCTACAAGTCCTCTTGTTTTCCATACACTGTCACAGGAAGTTGTAAAAAATGCTGAGTGAAAGTAGAAAATCATGGAAAGGTGATGGATAGGTTCTAGAAATTGGGGAAGCCCATTTGAAAGAGAAGAAATGAGAATCCCAAGAAGAATGGTTAAGGGGCATCTCAGACAGGCTAGAAAAGGAAACCATTAGTTCACAATCAAGCAGATCAGGAGGAAACTCCAGGAGAGAGAGAGACTGATGAGCATCAAATGTGCTCAACTCCAGTGGGCAACAGTGGTGGCGCACATTAATCCCAGCCCTCAGAAGACAGAGGCAGGCAGATCAGAGTTCCATGATAACCAACAACCAGGGCTACAAGAAGAAACCCTGGGGGTTGGGTGGGTGTGTGTGTGTGTGTGTGTGTGTCACGACAAAAAGCAGAAAGAAAGAAAGAAAGAAAGAAAGAAAGAAAGAAAGACAAACAGAAAAAATGTGCTCAAGCACAGTGAGATTTATAGAACTGAGGGCAGGCTTGTGAATAAACTAAAATAGAGAACATAGATCTTTTGCAGATATATTAGAGTTTCCAGCTTGGTGTTTCTATGGTTTCTGTGGGAGCAAATGAGTGTGTTTCTGAGCCTATGTGTTGCTTGTGTTTTTCCTTTGGCTCGTTCTCTTCATTTTTTTTTTGTTTGTTTTGTCCTATTGTAGTTTGTTCACTTTCGTATTATTTTACTCTACTACTTTTTAGATGTCTCTGTTTTCTAATGAGAGAGAGAAAGGGTGTGAATTTGAATGAGAGGGACTGAGAAAAGTTGGGGGAGGGGAACTATAAACAGAATATATTATATAAAAAAATCTGTTTTCAAAAAAAAAAGAAAATTAAACAGTATGACACAACATACTTGTGTCCTAATCATGTAACAGAGTGGGTATATCCTTGGGACAATATAAAACTAGGAGAAAAACACAGCAAAATATTAGGAACTTTATACCTTTTAACTACTGCAGTTTTTTTCTTTTTGAAAAAAATATTGAAATGCTTGATCAGTTCTCTTTCACAGAGAATTTTTTTTTTTTAAAGGAAACTACAACTCTGGAACTATCAGGAAACAGGGAGAAAGTGTTCGTGTAATTTTAGAGTTCACGTCAGACAAGGAAGGAAATACTGGCATAGTGAGATACGATACCAATCTGTAAAACATTTCAAATGCTTCATCTCATCAACAGCCTGTGAATTTACAACCAAACCTAAAAAAAAGACTATAGCAAGGATTTAACTGTAAGTCCATAGGGCAACTTTAAACTATTCTAATTTTTTTAAGATAGAGAAAGAAAAT
The DNA here is from genome assembly GCF_018167655.1 of Microtus oregoni. Lineage (NCBI taxonomy): Eukaryota > Metazoa > Chordata > Mammalia > Rodentia > Cricetidae > Microtus > Microtus oregoni. The sequence continues at coordinate 27,498,638 of NW_024543071.1, forward strand.
GCTATTATTTTTAAAAAGACAAAACATGAAGACATACTTTGATTACTTAAAGAAAAAAAAAAAGCCCATTGAGTGACATGGTGAATGCGTATTATCACAATACACTTGTAAACACAACACACAGAAGACAGCCAGGTCTATGTAATGAGTTTGAAGTCAGACAGGACTAGAGTGAGATACTATCTCAAAAAAGAAAGCAGCAGCGACCATAATAACAATGCTATGGATTTGGTAAGACTTTCTAGGATTCTCTTTTGTAATGAATTCTTTTGCAACAAATTCTTTAAGACCAAAAAGAAAAAAAGATAGCAGCGGGGAGGTGGTGGCACACACCTTTAATCCCAGCTCTGGGGTGGCATAAGCAGGTGGGTCTCTGTGAGTTCCAGGATAGCCAGGGCTACAGAGAGACCCTGTGAAGAAAAACCAATATATACCTATTCTGTATATACATTACTAAAGCAAAGTTAGCAATCAGTAATTCTGAACAAAAGATAACGCATCAATTTCTGTAATCAATGCTTATCTGAATCTAATGTCATAGAACGAAAGGGCATTCTGTAATCAGATTGATGACTATCTTAAATGTCACCATAGAACCTTCATCCAGCAACTGATGAAGACAGGGGCAGAGACCCACCCCGGAGCACTAGGCTGAGCTCCCAAAGTCTAGCTGAAGAGTGGGAGGAGGGAGAATAGGAGCAAAGAAGTCAAGACCATGGTGGGGACACCCACTGAAACAGCTTATCTGAGCTAAGGGGAGCTTATCAACTCCAGCCGGACAGGGGAGGAACCAGCATAGGACAAAGCTAGACCCTCTGAATGTGGGTTTTATGGCTGGGGCAGACTGCAGGTACACTGGCAGTGGCACCAGGATTTGTCTTTGCTGCTTGTATTGGCTTTTTGGAACCCATTCTCTCTGGATAGATACCTTGCTCAGGCTGGATATAGTAAAAAGCCTTGGTCCTTCCTTGGAGCAAAGTGCTTTGCCCTGTCTGGGGAGTGGATGGGGATGCAGTGGGGGAAAGGTGTAGGGAATGGGAGGAGGGGAGGGAATGGGAACCAGGATTAGTATGTAAAATGAAAAAAGATAGTTTGGTTTTTTTAAATATATATATATATATATATATATATATATATATATATATATATAATTTTAAAAAGTGAAAAAAAAAAGACCAGAAAGGCATTAAAAAGCCATGTCTACAAAAGGAATCAAAGTGGTTTCCTTACGTTTTAGAGTTCACAGAAATAATAAAGGGGAAAACAATCTCAAAAAAAAAAAAATAAAGTAAGTTGAAAAGAAAGTCAACACATAACCACCAAATGTACACACCATGCCCAACTAGATTTGGTAATTTATAAACAACAGAAATTAACTATTCATAGCTCTGGAAGCTGAAATGTCCAAGAGTACACACACACACACACGAAAAATTGAGTACATAATATTAAAAACAAAAACACAATGTTTTTTTCTTTGTGTAGATACAGCTCCAAAGATCTAAAAGAGGGATAGAGTTAAGCACCTCACAGGGAAGCCATCCTTATGCTGACCAGTCAGCAAACACTACAGGAAATCAGAAGCAAGTATTTCTTTCCTAACTTTCCGTGTTAGATGCTGAAACCTACAGAGCTAGAAGCAAGGTATAGGAGAACAGATTCTTCAGGATGTTGGCAGGACAGGAGGAGCATGCATAGCAAGTGACCTAAGCAGACTGCAGCCCCTAATATCTCCTAGACATTCCATGTTTCCTAAACGTCTTTCCAAGATAGGAACTTCCTAAGAAGCTTTATTCCTTTCTGACTAAGTTAAAGACACTTTCTGTCCTTTGCAACCAAGAACTCATAATTCTTTCTAAAGGGTATTTCCTACAGTGTATTTTAAGTTAGGATTAGTGAAATCATATTTGTGTGTTCCACTATGGTTTCTTAGCTAGCATGTGAGCCACAGCAAGACTCCCAGCAGAAAGAAGCCCTTTAAAGGATACAGTACAGCAGTTGAAAGAGGTGTGTGTGTGGGGGGGAATTCTCTCAAATAACTTGAGCACTTAGGAAACATTCACCACTTCCGTCACCCTTCTCTGTGGAATTTCACGACCACATCTGGCTCAGCTTTTAAGTCTGACACAACAGAAGGAGGGGAGGAGGGGAGGCAAGGAAACAGTACTTTCCAAAGAGATACAAGTACACTTGCCTACAGATATTTAGAAGGTAGAGACTAAAATATTAGATAGACAAAGCAGAGAGACAATACTTCCTAAACCTGCACAATCTATGACATCTCTTTCATAATACCATACTTGAAGCAATTCTGGTAAGTATAACCCCCAACTACTTTCTCTTACCCCTACTTGTACCCCTGCTGAACCCCTTCTTTTCATCTTTGATGTCAGCCAGGCAGTGGTGTCTTTAATCCCAGCACTCAGGAGGCAAAGGCAGGCAGCTCTCTGAGTTTGAGATCAGTCTGATCTACAGACAAACCCTGTCTTAAACCAAAACAACAACAACAAAAAAACCCAAAACTAACTTTGGTGTCTTTGTGGGCATATGTGAGAGTTTAACTGAGGTTGCTTGCATGAACATAGGAGATTTCTTATGAAATAAACCTAGGTAAGCCACGAGAGTGCATTTTTAAGTCACATTACTAACATATTTCATATGCCAGAAAAATGTTAACAAACAAAAAAGACCAAAACAAACACAAAAAACTAGTTAAAGAAAGAGAACAGAAAAGGCAGCACCAGAAATCAACATTCATTTACCAACTGCATTGGCAGAACCTTTGCCATGTGCCCACTCAGGTTCTGGGTAGTCTAGACAAAGGCTGACAGTTTCCATGAGTAACTCTGATATGTGTGTGTGGGGGGGGGGGGGGGGGGTGTTCAACTGTGTGGAGATCAACAAACCCCAGGATCCAGTGGTCTTTGCCCCTATCCCACCAATGGCATCACAAAAACACGCCACACCATCTGGCACAGCTTCTAGGGATTTGAACTCAGATCTTTTTCATGCTTATACAGCAGGCACATAGCAACTAAGCCATTTCCACAGTCCTGACTTTAGCTCTCTTATGCAGCAGAGTCTACTCATCCCAGCTCATAATACACAGTCAGTCACTGATATACCTCCACAGAGGCCTGCAAACAACTCGCAGAAGCCAAGGTTACTAATAAAGACACGTGTTCCAATATTAGCAATCTGTGTTCTGGTCACTAATTGCTGCTTTTATCACACATGAGGAGATAGAGAGGAAGTGGATCTGACCATGCTTGCAAACCCCACCAACTGAAGACTTCAGGGACTTAAAATCTAGAGCCTTCTTCTGCCCCTCTCCTCCTTTTTCCTACGAAAAGTCAAACATATAAGAGCTGTAATAATTGAGAGTAATTACACAGACAAGAGAAATTCGGAAGTCATCTCCTATGTCTAGAAAAAAGCCCAAGTCTAAAAGATTTTAAATTTATAGCATAAGCACAGAAATACCCACCAAAAAAAGCTGGGCAAACTCTGGAAAAGGGGAAGAATTGATTTCTACTCCAAAAAAGTCAAATTCCAGTTTTTAGACAATTTATAAGACAGAGACAAAAACACACATGCACCCCAAAATAAAAAGTTATGAATCACTCAAAGGGGAAAAAATAAGTCAAAAAGTTGTCTCTCAGAAAAACCTCACAGCAAATTCACTAGACAAAAATTTTTCTTTACCTTAATGGTGCTCATAGATCTAAAGAAAGACATGAATGAGATCAAGAAAAATGATAAACAGAAATATCATGTGAAAGAAAAAAACTTGAATGTGGTGGCACACACAGGTAATTCGAGCATTCAGAAGGTCAAGGCAGAAAACTAGAGTTTCTGGGTTGTTTTAAAAATGGCGTGAGGGGGGAGGTGGCGAACAACTAACAAGATGATTCATACATAGGTCAAGATGGTTGCCACCAAGCCTGAAGATGAGTTTGGTCTCCAAGAACCACATGGTAGAAGAAAAACACTCTAAATTGTCCTCTACACATGTGGCATATCACAAGCATGCCCCCCAACACACAAAATAAAAAAGGCAATAATTTAAATTTTTAGAAATGTAGAATTCCAGGGCTAGGAAGATGCCTCAGTTAATAAAGCACACTACTCAAAGGTATGAGGACCTAAGTTTGAAGCCCTAGAGCCCACATAAAAAAGTACAGCAGCACACACTTTTAACCCCAATATCACAGCTACTGCCAAGGCTACTGCTTCCCTCCATAACCAGACAGTAAGGTCCTATTGCTAGAGATACCACTTACTGTGTCATCAAACACAGAGAAATTGAGCTGGTGCCCAACCAGAAGCACCACTGAAGTTCATAGTGTTGGAAGGTATTCTGCATACTACGGGAGGAGAAAAGTAGTCATCAACGTAACCCAGTTACGAACCCTTCGACCTACAGAGACCTGCCCGCATGCGGGCATATATACTGGTTCAACAGTGGCACAAATGTTATAGGAATAACCAATCACCGTTTTAAAATTGAATATAAGGCTTATGCCATAAGACAGAACTCATGTCTGCCCCTTCTAAAGTGGTCAAGAACATGAGACTAGATCTATGTCATGGGTCTAGGGGGAAACCTACTATTATTCTGTTAAAGGAACATAACAATCACATGATTCCTAACAACATAAGTTCTACCCATAGATGAGTGAGTGCATCTCTCAGCCCTCTGAGAGAAGCTTCCTTTTGCAGTAGATGGTGACTGACACAGAGACCCACAACTGGACAGTGTGCAGACTGAGAGGCTACGGAGCCCTGAGTCCTAAGTAGGATGTCTTTATTGAAACCCTTTCTTAAGGTTCAGAGACCTGTGCAGAAGAAGAGAAAAGATTGTAAGAACTGTAGGTAATAAATGACCCCAAGGACACAGTGTCTTCCAGACACAACAGGGGTGATACACATATAAACTCAAAGAGACTATCATGGCATGCACGAGATTTGCTAAAGTGCAAACCAAACAAAATCCCAGGAGAAGTGGACACAAAGTCCTGCTCCTAAACAAGAAATTATTTGCAGTTGATACCTACTAAAAAACAGAAAATGAGGTTTCTCCCACAGAGTGTTTTTAGGTATAGCAGCTACATTCCAGGTCAGCCCCCATGCCCAGGAGTGGTTGGCCTCCAGGTTTTTATGCTTCTGATATGTCACTGTCTTTTGTTTGTCAACAGGTTTCCCCTGGGTAGCTCTGGTTGTCCTGGAGCTCATCCTTTAGATCAGGCTGTCCTAGAACTCACAGAAATCCACCAGCCTCTGCCTCTTGAGTGTTGGGATTAAAAGTGTGCCATGCCACCACTGCCTGGTGTCTGTTTAGATTTTTTTTCTTCTTCTTTTTTGAGAAGGTCAAAGAAAAAGAATATGAAGTTGGGTGGATAGGGAGGTGGGAAAGATTTGGGAGGAGATGGAAGAGGGGAAAGAATATAATCCAAATATATGAAAAAATTTTAATAAAAATCTAAGTAGAACACTATAGTAGTATATACTTGTAATCCTAGCCATGGTTGAAAAATACAGTAAATAGAATAAAAACGTATTAGAAGAAGTCAAAAGTAGATCTAAGCACAAATGTTATAGGAGTAACAACTTTTTGATTAGGTTTAAGGTCTGTTCCATAAGATGGAATTCATATCCAGCATTGCCAAAATGAGGCCAAAAGAGCCTGTGGCTAGATAGGTCATGGAGCTTTGGTAAATAAAAAAAAAAAAAACACAACCCTGTAGCACAAATTCTAATTGCTCTTAATAAAAACACCCAGAGTCAGATATTAGGGGGTGAAAACTAAGAGATAAGAGAAGCAGAGTGGCCAGCCACTATGGAGGGAGGACCTTTTACCTCTACCAATGCTCAGTCCAAAGGGGCAATCTTGTCCTCAGACAGCCTCCTCAGACTCCCTTGAGCTCCTGTCTCCTCCCACCTTATATTTCTCTCTCCACCCCCGAGCCATATCACTCCTGTCTCCATCTCCCACCTCCCATGGAATCCCAAGTGCTAGGATCACCTTTGTGTGAGCTGTTTCTCTTTTAGACAGATTCAATCTTGTGTAGCCCAGCGTGGCCCCTGAACTACCAGAGATCCCTCTGCCTCTGTCTCCCGAGTCCTGGGATTAAAAGTATATGCCACCATTCCCTGGCCTCTAGTGACTAAGTTCTGTACTCTGATCTTCAGTCAAGCTTTATTTGTTAAAAACACACACAAAATATCACCACAAAAACCTACTATTACTCTGCTAGGTAGACATAGCAATAGAATGATTCTTAATGACTTATTGCTATACCGATACATCAGCATACCACTCAACCCTCATCAGAGAAGTTTCTTATAGATGGCAATTAACACAAAGACCCACAACTGGTCAGCATGCAAAGAATAAGACTTCAGAATGCTCAGCTCTAAATGGCATTCTGTATCACACCCCTTTCCTCGAGGCTCAGGGATATATGCAGAAGAGGGGCAGAAAGACTTCTAGGAGCCAGAGGTGAAGGGTGACTTCAAGGAAACAGTGTTTTCCCAGAAACAACAGGGCAGACGCACACTGCAACTATAAAACATGACAGACCTGTGAAAGCTCTAGCCAAAGCCCCATCCCAATCCAAGGCAGGCAACACACCCAGTAGTGGGTGTTCAACACTAACTGGACCTGATTTGGGGAGAACATAACATAAAGTTATATAGGAAGAGAGTTGGGGGAGAGGGATAAATATCAAAATACCGAAAGCAACTTACTGAAGAAAAGTAAAGATATTAAGCAACCTGTAAGACACCATCAACTGGGCTAAATTATTTATCTGGAGGATTTCGGAAAGACGGCTATTTGCAGAAGTAACAAACTTCTTAAACCTGATGAAAGAGAAACATACAGAATTTGTGGCTCAATGGACTACAAGTCACAAAAACTCAGAGAATCACTAGACAGATCACAATCAAACCATCAAAAGACAAATACAGACTGGGGATGTACCTCATTTGATAAGAGCATTTACCTAACACACACAAAGCCCTGGGATCCATTCCAAGCTCTGCATAAACCTCTCATGGTGAGGTCACTTAAAATCCCATCACTAGCCAGGTGGAAGCAGGAGGACCAGAAGTTCAAGTATTAGAGAGCTCCAGGTCAGTATGTACTGTGAGACACTGTCTTTAGAAAAACCCAGTCAGTTGGGCAGTGGTAGCACACACCTTTAGTCCCAGCATTCAGGAGGCAGAGCCTGGTCTACAGATCAAGTTCCAGATCAGTCAAAGCTACACTGAGAAATCCTGCCTTGGAAAAGAAACAAAACAAGGAAAACAGGAAGGCGGGAAGGAAGGGAAGGGAGGGGAGAGGAGGCAAGGAGAGGGGAAGGGAGGGAGGGAGAAGATCTGCAGTCTCAATGCAGAACGAAAGAAGCAACTTGACATAAAGAAAGGAGCCTCAGTGCAGGTTTTTTGCCCTCAAAAATCTTGAGAAACAGGAAGCAAAAATACAACAATATTTAAAGCCCTAGAAGACAAGAATATCAACCAAAAATATCCAGCAAAACTGTACTTCAAAAATGAGGAATACTTAGATATTCCCAGAGAAACAAAAATTAAGGATACTTATTACCAAAAGACTAGTCCTTCAAAGAAATGCTGAAGGGAGTCCTTCAAGTGGGAATGATGGAGCACTAACCCCCAGAGGATACATTACACTACACTCTCCTCCCATAGTGGTTGCCTAAAGCTGTAGTCAGCAACAAACTATATATACACATTTTTTCCTATACCTATTTATCTATGATAGTTTAATAAACTAGGCACAGTAAAACATTAACCGTAATATTTAAACACAACAATTTTAACACTACAATATAGTGAAAGTTATATAAATATGGTACTTTTCTCAAGAGGAAAGGCAAATAGTATTTTTGAACCACTATTGACTACACCTAAGCTGAAACCTCAGATAAAGGGAACTACAGCAACTTGAAGCTACAGGATGAAATGATGAACTCTGAGAAATGACAATTATAACAACAAACATCAAATCTAATGGAAGTATAACTTTAACTTGGAATTCCACATTTTGTTTTCTACATGATTTTAGATATGGTATTTTTAAAAATCCAATTGTTAAATAATGGATAAATGGCATTAAAAAATACAACTTTACAAATTTTTTTAAAAGCTAACAGGAAGTAAGGATGGAATTGTACAGGAACCAAGGCTTGAATACTACTAAAGGTAAACTGGTATTGCAAGTTTAGGATGTTCAATGCAATTCCTATGGTAACCACAGGAAAACAGCTCCAGAATAAAAACACCAAGAAATTAAAACATTTCATTATAAAACATCAACTGAAGAAAAAAGGCAGTAAGGCAAACCAGAAACAAACAGCAAACTGTAGGACAGTAACTCTCCCTGTACCAGTAAGTGTGAACAAGCTAAAAACCTTCCAATAGACAGAGACTGGCAGAAAGCATACAAAAAGCATGATCCAACAACATACTATTCACAAAACACATAAGCACAAACAGATTTTTTAATTTACAAACACAAACAGATTAAAAGAGGGCAAATAAAAATTCTATGTAATAATCCAAAGAGTGAGATTAGTATTAGAAAATACACTAGATTTAAAGTATGAGATTAAAAATAAACAATAAAAGGATCAACACATCAAGAAGATTCTAATAATTGTAAAAACTTAGACATCTAGTGGGAAACCATCCAAATACCTAAAGCAGCCAGGCAGAGTCATACCTCTGTAATCCCGGCACTCTAAAGGTGGAGGCAGGAGGATCACATATTCAAGGAATAGACTACATAAGACCCGTCTTAACAAAAACAAAAATAAACCCAAATAAATAAACAAAATTCAACCAAATGAAAATAAGAGATAGTTCTAAAGGAGTAATTGCACACTTTGATATACACGACACACTTCAACACAGTAGTGGATGGACAGGCAAGAAAAAGTGGGACTTGAATAGCACGGTAAAGGCTACCAGCCTAAGACTCCTCACACAACCTGCTCAACAACAAAAGACACACCATGTACAGATAAACTCGATGTTCAGACACAAATGAACTCCACTAGTTTGTGACTTTTAACTAGACATCAAATCAAAGAATAAATGTAAATGAACAGACATCAAATAAAGTATTTTCTTCGACACAACAGAATATTAGAAACAAGTAGAAAAGAAAGTAAAGTTTCCAAACATTTGCTTGTTGTGACTTCTGGGAACTGGAGATCAGAATTCTATGCTGATCCTCTGGTGTGTTTTTGAACAATGTTGGAAAACACAGTACTTTTTAAGATTCTTTTAAATTTTATTTCATGTGCATGAGTATTTTGACTGCTTGTACATTAGTGGAGAGCACATGAGTGTCTGAGAGCATCAGATTCCCTGGAAGTGGAATTACAGGCAGTCCTAGCACTGCCTGGGTGCTAGGAACCAAACCCAGGCCCTTTGTAAGAGCAGCCGGTTCTCTTGATCTTTGTGCCTCCTCTCTAGTCCCTTATAGCACATTTTCAGCTTTACAATAATTTACTGATTACCAAAATCTTGCTATACATTCACTAATAAAGTAAAAATACTGAGTATACATAGCACAGTTACAGTTGTTAATGCCTAATGATCAGTCTGTTAGCAGAAGAGGAGAAATGGCAACCTAACCACGTGTGACAAAGGTCAGGCATTACACAACCCTAGCTGATCCGGCACACAGGAATATGACTCCAGTTTTGACAATTATGTCAGTTTTTTAAAATAAGCTAGAAATGTAGGTTTCAGAATGAGGCTTCCTGGTTTTTAAATATGGTCAGATTTCTACAAAGGTTTCCAGATTCTGTCCTGTGATACACAGAAAAACAGATATTAAGGAAAGCAGCTCTGAGCTCTGCAGTGGTGGAACACCTAGTGATTGATATCTTGGAATTCAACCCGCAGAACTGCTCCCCACCCCCAATAAAAAAGAAAAACCTTGAACTTTTGCCGAGCAGATAATACGCCCAGCATTAAGGATACAGAGTTCAGAGGATCATGAGTTCAAGACTGGCCTTAACTACATAATGAGACCCTGTCTCAAATATAATAACAAGCAATAAAGAAAAAAATCAACTTTGGAATCTTACAGACATGGACTCAACTTTCAGCCTCTTGCTACTTCCAAGATGTGGCAACTGAAGATTTTAATTTCTCTTAAATCACTTATGAAAGTGAAACAGGGATTAGATTCACTCTAAAACTTAGTAAGATGGTAAATGTAAGCTAGTAATAATAGTTAACACTATAAATAGTAAGTAAATAATGTACAGAAAATAGTATCCACTATTAAAATAGCAAAGCTAGATTTGTGCCCATAATATATTTATTGTCTAATAGACTAAATCTCCCTATGAGCAAAGAAATATAGCTTACAAAACTGAGAGAGAGGCAGCCGAGAGAAATGGGACTTTCTTCAGGAGCAACAAAAATGTTCTGGAGTTTGGTATACATGGTGAGTGCATCACCTCTGGCTACACTGTGAAAATATTAAATATCACTCAAATTACACAGTTCAAAAGCAATGATTGATTTTTTTTATATGAACTCACTTTAAGTGGGAAAGAGGCAGGCAAAACGAGGGAAGGAACAAGAAATGGTAGACAGGAAGAACAGAAGTAATATATCCTTCCTAGTCATTATTGTGAAGTTGGCCTCTGATCAATCTGTTTTCAAGTCTCATTTTTAAATGATAGTCAATAATGATGTCAGAATAACAAATGCTTCTTACTTATTGAAAATCAACAAACATATAATTAAGCTTGATTGAGGAATGTACATATAACTAAGAATTGAACATTTGCAAAGTTTCTTCAGAGAAAAAATGTATATGCTAGCAGCCAAGAAAGAATAGTCTTGAATCTGTAACAGGTTACACATGGGTAAGGAAGTCAAGTATACAAGACAGTAATAGATACTCTTGCTAAATCGTTATGTCATAAAACTCTAATTGTTTCCTTATTAAAAACCTTGGGTGAACATGCTAGTATGGCAGCACCCATAGGTAAAAGTGTAAGGATCATGAGTTCAAAACCAGCCTGGACTATATAAGTCAGCCTGGGTCGTATAGTATGACCCTACCTTAAAACACAGCAAAGTTATAAAAATGTTATTATAAACTTTACAATAAATTGCCACAGATTCAGACAAGGAGAAAAAAATTATACACATAACTTTTTCATTTTCAACATTTCCCAAATCGAGCTCCATGAAATGCCATCTAGAAAGATGAAAAAACATGGAGGAAACATAAAAGGTGGGAAAGGCGCACATGGTGGCACTGTGAGTATCTGCATAGAAGGCAGTTTGCCTCTGCTCCATCTACATTTTCCTGACTCCTTGGGCGCAGAACAGTTCACAAGATACACTCCTTCAGTACACTATGCACCAGTCTGTTAAAGACTGCTTAGAATTAGAAATGGCAATTTCATCTTGGCCTAAGGGACAACGTAAACCCACAAATCAAAGAGTAATGAACTATCAGAACAAAATGTGGTTTCATATTACCCCTAGCTCAGGGCAAGATCTTAGCGCAAGAAATATAGAGAGGAAAAAAAGAAAAACCTAATGCAGAGATGCTCTTATATTCCCTCCCTTAAACTGTGCTGATCATCAGTGTTCATCCCTCAGATAAGTAAATCATCTGCAATTAAGAAAGTAAAGTTCCGTTGTGTGGTGGAAGCACACACCTTTAATCTCAGCACTTGGAAGGTAGAGTCAGGTAGGTGGATCTCTGTGAGTTTGACGCCAGCCTGATCTACAGAGCGAGTTCTAGGACAGTCAGGGCTACATAGAGACTACCTGTCTTGAAAAACAGACAGACAGAGACACACAGAGAGAGAGACAGAGACAGAGACAGAGAGACAGAAACAGAGCACGCAAAGTTCCAACTTGGTTTCTTTCTCCATTTACATTGTTTATATCAATCCCTGATCTCAAATGGAGAAGTTAAATATTTGTCTCAAATCTTCAAATATGAAATTTCACATTACCATGACACTAAATATCTCAAACCTCTAATCACAGAACAATGTAAGCATGTAAGCTTAAAGATATTTGCAATTTAAGTTTGCTTCACTCCAGGTAACAATATACTACAATAACAAAGACTAAGTTTTATACAGTATCTCCTGTTTAGGGAAAATCATAAGAAAAATGTGGAATTAGATAAAATACTTCAAGATATCCTTTGGACACCCCACTAGACAAAGTGAAGAAAGCTCAACTGAAAAACATTAATAAAAGAGCAAAGCTGTTATGCTTTGTGGAGCCTTTTGGAAGTAAAATCTGGCTGTCAGAAATGAGTCTCTAGGAGCAGGTATCTGAAGAGTCCCCTAGTCCCTGCTTCTTGTCCACTACTACGAGGCGTCACTGGTACACACTCCTTCCACCATGAACTTCTGCTACAAGTTCATGATGCCATGGATGGATGAATCTGGGGTGCCTCTGCCCTGCATTCTCAAATGCAAAGGCTGAAATCCTTCTGCAACCATGAGACAAACTAAACCTCTTTTCCATTACCTATTTCTGCCATGTTATTTGGTGACAGACGCTAATAGTGACTAATATAAAAGGTATAAAAAATGAAAATATTTCTGAGATGTTACTAACTTCAAAGCAAAAAAGAATCACTATTGATTATTCGTAATATCACCAATATAGTGTAAACAAACTAAAGTCACCAGCTATTCAGATGTTGGACACAGATGTTCTTTGAAAGAGTCAATCCTAAAGGTTGTTAACTAAGAATTATTTGTAAGGGTGCCATGTAGTAACACATGCTTTTAATTCTAGCACTCAGAGGCAGAGGCAGGCCAATGTCTGTGAGTTCAAGACCAGACTGGTCTACATAGGGACCTCCAGGCTAGCCAAGGCTACTTAGGTGAGACCCAGCTCCAAAATAACACACATGCACACGAAAAATATTATTTGTAGTCATTTTAGTGTGTAAGGAAAATGTTACCTTCCTTTCTAAGCACCATATAACAGAGGGTGGGGAGCTGGTAAACAGAGCCATCCACACATTGCTGGTCATTTAGCTTATAAACTAAACAAAGAACAATAACAACAAATCCCACCGGGAACATAGTTTTATACACAGCTAGTTCTCCATATGCTATGCTAAAAACATAGGAAGAGGTGACAAAATCAGCTGGCTAAAAGAACTAGCTAAACAAATAATCTAGATAAGAAACTCTTTAGGAAAACATCTGACAAAGCCCATAAGGCTAAATAAAACAAACTAGAATAGATAAAGCCAAACTGAATCAATTTCAGTCTTGGTTACTAATTACAAAGTGAACATAAACCTTTTAACTTGCAAGTCTAAGTGTAGGAATTATGAAACCAGAAGATTCAAGACCAAACTAACTTCCCAACACAACATATTCTTGGCTGAGTTATTATAAGGTCTAATAACCAGTGGTAAAGGTCTAGAAACTGGATTCTGCCAGTAACCTGAAAGATGATCAATCATCCTCACTGATTAATCCATACTTAGCAGAAGCCAATATAAAATGAGCATGCCAGATTACTCAGAAGAACCTTACATGCCAGAAAATGTTCCCTCTACTCAAAGTACTCATACCCTTTTTTGATTTAGAAGCTGAAGTACTAATTTGGCTTTATTAAATTCGTCCTCGGTGAATATAAAATTGATGTGAAATAGTTCATCTTAAGAGACATTACATGCAGGGCATAATCAATTCTGCATCAAAGCAGAAAATATATTATCTGGTGACTCGTATCTGGCCAGACTGCTCATTTACCATATTCTGCAACTTGCAGTTCAAACAATCCCCCTTTGCTCTGTTTTCTATGGCTTATTTTATTTTCTCTGTGTCATCACTGACTACCAAGCTGCTACTCCTATCGGTCTGCCGTGCAAACTATCCTTCTGTTGTGTGATATTTTGATTGCACTGACATCCCTAAGACTGGCAATAAAGTTTGTTTTGAATCAGAGGGCAGAGCTAGCTGACCAAAACCACAGAGGTTTCAGAGAACTGAGGACAGATAGATACAGGAAGTAGGAGAATGGAGCCAAGAATGTCCTACCCTTATTGGATAGAAGCGCGAGAAAGGGGGGGAGGGAAGCTGATGTAGTATTCTCCTCTGTATGCTGTGAATGTTTTATTACCATTGGTTAATAAAGAAGTGGCTTTGGCCTATGGCAGGGCAGAATACAGCTAGGCAAAAATTCCAGAGATAGAGAGCAAAAGAGGTCAGTCAAAGAGATGCCATGTAGCTGCCGAAGGAAACAGACACCTGAACCTTACTGGTAGGCCACAGCCTTGTGGCAATACACAGATTAATAGAAATGGGTTAATTTAAGATGTAAGAGCTAGTTGGGAATATGCCTAAACTACTATCCAAACAGTGTTGTAATTAATATAGTTCCTGTGTGATTATTTGGATCTGGGCAGCAGGAAATGAGGCAGGGAGGGAGAGGTGATAGGGTGGGGAGAGAGGAGGTCACTGGTGGCTTCTCTGACACTTCTCTCATCTTTCAAGTTCTTACCCTGATATCAGACTCCCTAGTTTTTATTGTTAGAGTATAAGACAATCACTTCACCCTTCCACTATGTTCTATCTAATTATGAGAAGACAAATGCATTTCCCTTCCCTACTTTTAAAAGTTTTAAACAATACTTCTGACAGTACAACCTAAAATTTAATAGAAACTACAAAGTAGTACAGGGGCTTGGGGATTTTGGTAAATTTTATAGACAGTGAAACTTAAACTTGAACAAAACATAAATAATACTATAATATCTAAATGAACACAACTTAGAAAAACTGATAGCTAACTCATATAAAGTCATGTATTCATAGACCACTACAAATGCATACAACCTTCTAAGTTACAAAGTGCTTTTCCACCTATTTAAATCCACATAATAACAAAGTAGTTAGAAGTCCCAGGAAAGATACTTTGAGTACAAGAAATAATCCAGAATTTTAACTTTTAACTATTCAAGTACTTTTAAAAAGCATAGCAAACATAGCAAGACCCAATATTAATGAATCATTATTAATGAACATTACAGTTCATACTAAAAATTTAATGTTCATTTACATGTATTTTTATTCTGAAATTAGAAAATACGTTCAAACTAATTTGCCCAACAGGCAATTTTATATATTCTTAGGTCATAAAGTATTTTTGACTGGGCCTTGAGAAAGACTTTTCTGAATTGAATCACAATTATACTTGGAAAATTATGTTTATCATAAAGCTCTGAATTTATTCTTTCATGTGGCCCAACAATTCCCTTCTATAACCACTGCATCAAACACTAGTACATGTGTAAGTTCCACATAAACATGACTTACCAGTCACCCACATCTCAGTGTGAATAACTAAATAACTCAAAGACTACTCCAAATGTAAAATTAAAAACTTGTACTGTAATAGAAGCCAGGCACTAACCTGGTAAGAGGCATCTTACCAGATACAAAAAGAAAAAAAAAAAGAAAAAAAATCACATCACACAAACACATGATTATATATGTGGTCAGTTCTTATCCAGTGAATTGCATTCAGTAAGAGCTACCAGATGTTTAAGTTAAAAACTTTCAGAGCACTATCATAACAAAACAAACTCTACATCATAATGCACATACTGCTCTGTTTTAGGAATCTTCTAAATAAAACATATCAATATAGTTTATTAATAAATGAAATAGAAAATCAAGAGTTCTTACCTTACTACATCATCAATATTGTTCCTGTATACACCTTCAAGTCTTTCTGCAGGAAATCCCATAGCAATAATATTTGGATAAATATCTGAGTATTTAAATTAAGGAAATACCTAAAATATGCAACTATACAAATATTCATGCATTTTAAAACATTAGCTTCCCCCACTATAGCTATAATTATAAAAGGTTGTCAAATGTATGTCTACAACCTATGATATATAATTAAGAAATACCGATAAACACATCACTCTAAAAAGGACTTTCAAAACAATTTTACAACAAAATACTGTTAAAAATTCTCTTATTTAGTACCTTGAAAAATAAACCTAAAGCTGAGCATAATACAAGCCTATATTAAAGGCTATTCTTGGACATGGAACAAATTTCAGATGAGCCTAGATTACAGTGAGAAACTATCACAAACATAAAAAAATTAAACAACAGGTAAGAAGCTGGAAGGCCTTTAATCCCAGCACTTGTCAGGCAGTGGCAGAGAGATCTCTGAGTTGAAGGCCAGCCTAGTCTACAAAGTGAGTTCCAGGACAGCCAGGGCTACACAGAGAAATCCTATCTTGAAACACAAAAATAACAATAACACCAACAACAAAACCAGTAAGTAAGTAAGAACCTAAGACAAAAGGTCATCTCGATATTTACAATGTTAAGGCATACAAGGAAAATAAAACCTCCATATTTTGTAAATCATACAGCTAGTGTGTCAGGGTAAACTCAAAACAAAAACCTGAACCAGCCTGAAAAGACATAACAGTACAACTTCTCATTTTTCCTGGTTAACAATGATCAGACCAATAAGAAAGAAGTAAATACAGAGAGACCCTGGAAGATAGAAAGCTAGTGTCCCCTGAGCTGTATAACCTGGACAAGTCACTCAACTTAACTTGGACTACTACACAAAGACTGAGCTGGAAGAGATAACCTGGAAGACCTCTAGCCCTCCACTAGTGAGGTCACAATACTCAATTGAGGTTTAAGTCTGGTTACTCTCTCCTAATCAATGTAATCAGTATTTAGCATGTCTATTAGTTTCAACTCTGTTGCACAACAGTTAACACAGAAACAAAACCTCTATACTCAGGAAGAATTTAATTTAGTTAACTAAAAAAAGTCTACATCTCAATGAAGCCTGCCCATCTTTCCAGCTCTCACTTACTCTGGGGCTCCACCCATCCGCTCTCATCTCATGATTAACTATCAGACTTTTCACATCAGCTAAGCCAAACTGCTCCCTTTAAAACTGTCACTAAAGATATCTGGCTATGTATTCTGGATCTATTTGCCCCCCTCATGTAACTCACCAATCAATCTCTGAGCCACTGAGAAAGCTGCAGTCATATACACTACAGGGCAGAGCAACATCTGTGATGGCCAAGTATCTTGAATACTAACTCACAAAGCCTTTAGGTAAAACTGTTAACTCATAGGAACAATGTAGATGGCTAAATGTCATCACACAAGAGTAAACAAGACAAATTACACATTCTGCAGGACATGACCTAGCATCTTCAGCAAGTCTAGTTACATTACAGCCTTGAGGCTCCTAATTTCTTAAGTACATGTATAGACAGACATACATAGTCTGATAGCATTTTCTGTGCCAGGAACAATTTTGTCACTCTAAGACATAAATTCACCTCAATCAAAAAAGAATTAGAGAAGTTCCAAAATAAAATGATTATCATTTAAATATCATAAATATTATCGGTCATCTATTATTCTAAATTGGGAAATGGGTCACACCTAAAAATATAGCTCTCCTTTAATTATTGAAATGTGCTGGTTATATCATGTTCAGTAATGAGGGGAAAAAAGCAAGCAAGGAGAGGTTTAACCAAGACAAAAAGCAATACAACTTTGAGTTTATTTTTTTAAAAGATTCAATTTTTTTGAGCTTAAAAACTTAAAACGGTAAATACAAGCAAAAGACTGAGTCACCAGATAGGGGCCCAGTCATAATTATCATTACTCTGAAATTCCCACCCAAAACATTGTAAATTAGTTTTGGTCAAAATATAAATTGAGAGGTTGGAAAAAGACAGTTTATTGACAGAGGGTTTTGCTTGGCTCAACACAATACACACAAAGAAAAAACATATATACATATATGCACACCCTTAAAGATTGGAGTAATCTATGCTTTACTGAACAACGCAACAAAGAACTGAATTTTATTAAAAGAAAACAATTATCACCATTCTCCGTGAATATTAACACTTCCCTCCTAGAGAAGCACAGAACCAAGTCTCTCAATATAAGGTCATTCCATCCAGAGCTAACTTCACATTTAGTTCTGTGCCCTGAATACTAATAAACTGAACAAGTTGGCCAAGATTGGGTTAATTTCCTGACCTCTTTTCGGCTGCTGTTAGTAACTGCTGTGCTCCACCTCTGAGCACTATCCCCAGACTGGTTATCATCCTAAAGAAACTATTTGTCCATAACCTCACAGAAATGGATGCCACAGACTTCCTAAACTCAATGGCCCCTCCATCTAGGAAATCACCCATGTACTGAACATTCTATGCAGTGGACACTGCCAATGGGAGGCTATGTCAAGACTACTGCCCTCAAGGAGCTCCTGTTCTTTCCAGAAATACAGGCATAGAGACCTACCTACAACGGCACTTAAAGTACTATTACATTTTTTAAAATTAAGATGCTTTTAGATGAAGAAATAATTCTGTGAAATAAACTATCACCAAGTGAATACTATGTTCATAACCCTCTCAAGAGCCTTGTCTCAGTGACAAAAGAAAACGGGCTGGAGAGATACCTCGGCATTAAGTATACTTGTTGCTCTTGCAGAAAAAGGATCTAGGTTTGGTTCTCAGCACCCATATGGCAGCTCACAACCATCTGTAACTCCAGTTCCAGGAGATGTTATGTCTTTTTCTGGCCTCTGTAGATATCAGGCAGACATAAATGCAGGCATAACACACACATAAAATAAAATTATATTAGAAAAGGCGTAAGTGGCTAAAGGGTCCAAGCAGAGAATGAAGAGAGATAGAAACCAAGCCAATAAGATGCATCAGGCAGACATAAATGCAGGCATAACACACACATAAAATAAAATTATATTAGAAAAGGCGTAAGTGGCTAAAGGGTCCAAGCAGAGAATGAAGAGAGATAGAAACCAAGCCAATAAGACGCACACAAAAAAGATGGGATTTACTTAAAGCACAGAAAGGGTTAAGGATGCCATGGCAAGCAGTTCAATTTGATTGGGCATATATATATAAATGAAGTCAGAGTCAAGAACAAGGGAATTCTCTGTCGAAAAAAATCTTGATCGCGGCGTATCCAATCAGCAGACACCAAGAACTACCTGCATTTACCATTTCTGTCTTCCCTTGCTATCCGCCAGTGCTTTCAAGCGATGGCAGTGAAAGTTTACATGTTACATATTACAAGGAAAATAGGGAAATTTAAAAAAGAGAGGGAACTAAAGGGGCTTTAAGAACAAGAACATTGGGCTGTGTAACTGTTTACGAGGTACCAGGCCCTGTTCCAACCATGGGATGATGAATATCTCCCCCTGCTACAGAACACCAAAGTGACACCTCCAAATCTGCAACATGAAGCTGATGACTTCAGGTAAATCAATGTCTGGGTCTCATGTGTTAGGTTTGCTCTCTGTAAGCTAACAGAATTTCTTACATTTAACTTCCTTGCTAGTTGACTCAAGTAAGATATCTGAAGACATCTTTCAATCTATAAAAGGGAATGGGCTCTATAGTTGTAACCAAGAGGTTATTATTATGGGTGTGGTAGCCACAAACCTAAAATTCCAGCATTTGAGAGGCAGTCAGTAGGGCCCCAAAGCTCCGGGCCAACCTGGTCTACATAGCAAGTTTCACACCAGCCTGCCAGAGGTATAAAATCTTGTCTCAATTTAAAAACAAAACAAAAGAACTACAAATAATTGTATTCAGACACCATGGCACATGCCTCTGATGCCTGTAAAACCAGCACTTAAGAAGCTAAGGCCAGAGGGTTGCAAATTCAAGGCCAACCTGGGTATACAGACCTTGCAGGCAGACATTGCTAGTAGTTTTTCTACTTAATAAACAATACTATAAACTGGTACACTTGACAAGGAATCTCTAAGATATAACTATAACACGTGTATGTTTTCTTTCTGCTCCAGCAATACAGTTGAGGAAAATAAACCACACAAGAAAGCTCAGTCTACAAAGATTCCGAGTAGTGCCATTCATAAGAGAAATGGAAATAACTACAACAGAGTACAGAAGCAAACCATGGCATTTAGCATAGCTGGTAAAAAAAAAAAAAACAGTTATTATACACAGCTTTAAAAATAATAGGCCAGGGGCTGGAGAGATGGCTCAGCGGTTAAGAGCCTAACTGTTCTTCCAGAGGACCTGAGTTGAATTCCCAGCAACCACATGGTGGCTCACAACCATCTGTAATGAGATCTGGCACCCTCGTCTGGCCTGCAGGCATACATGGAGGTAGACTGTTGTACAAATAACAATTTTTTTTAAAAAAAAAAAAGCTTTTATAAACAAAATAATAGGCCAGGCAGGTAAAGTTCTCACCTGTAACCCCATCACCTGGAGACTCACAGAGATTCACCTGCCTCTGTCTCCCAAGTGCTAGGATTGAAGGTGTGCACCACCACCTGTCTGGCCAATTCCTTTTGATCCTTCTGCCTCTTCCCCCATTTACTAAAATTACAGGTACCACACCCAGTGCCAGTGACAACTTTTGAGACAGAAGCAGTCTGGTATAAGTGGTACATGCTTATAATGTCAGCTATTTGGTAGGTTTGAGAAAGGAAGATCACAAGTACGAGGCCTTCTGACTTTAAGATTAGCCTGGGTAACTTAAGGAAAGTGTAACTCAAAAGTAAAGAAGAGGACAGTTACCTCAGCGGCATACTTTGCCTTGCATATGAAGTCCCCAGCAAATTTTTTGCTGGTTAAATCCCCAGCAAATTTTTTTCACTGAATTCCTCCAAGTTTAAGAATCCTTCTGAAGCCAGGTGGTGGTGGTGATGCACGCCTTTAATCCCAGCACTAAGGTGGCAGAGACAGGCAGATCTCTGCAAATTCAAGGCCAGCACAGTCTACAGATCGATCTCCAGGACAGACTCCAAAGCTACACAGAAACCCTATCTCAAAAGGAAAAAAAAAAATCCTTCTAAAAGCAATTCAAATCCTACATGCATATAGATTAAAATAGACTCAATGCAAAAACTTTCATTTTCTATATGAAAGCATGAAAACAACTTACCTAACAGCTTTCAAAAGCTTGTGAACAGCTTCATGAGAACTAAGCCAAACACAAATTTTCTAAAGCAAAATCACAATGGTGCATACAAAAGACTACGAAAGTTAAAGCTGTAATTGACCCAACCTTAGCATAAAAAGTTCATAGGAATATCTCTAATGTGCTATACTCTTTATGTTTGATATTAGATTCCTAAGTTATTCCTAAGTTACTCCTTCAATATGCTGCTTAAAAATAAAAAACAAAAACAAAAAAAAAACAGAAAACAAAAACAAAACCCACTAAGTTTTAGCTACTTAATAATCATGCAAAAGACATTACGGTCTCTAACTTACCACAGGAAAGATATTCCTACAGGTAAGATGTAAAGATGTACCAGGGATGTCCCAGTAATTTGAGAACACCTAGTCATACTTGGTGTCAATTCCCTCAGTAGTAACGGCGTTTTGAAAAAACAAAACATTCCAAAGCATTCACCTGTACCTGTACTGATTTTGGAGGTTCAAAGAGCTTAGAGATGCAGAACCCACTTCACAGGTTCTAATACAAATGCCCCCAACAATAGATCTTTCTCTACTAGTTTAGCCAAAATTGCAAAATTTTTACACTTGTTTTCAACAAATCAAAATTTGCCCTTCAAAGTAAAGTCTTTGAGACTATTTAAAACAGAAAAACTCCAGATGTGTAGACTGGATTAGTTCACTTTACATATGGCTTTAATGTGATATATGAAATAAATCAAGTTTTTTATCCTATACTTCCAGCCTAGAATCATCGGGAAATGACTTAGTTTCTTTTCCAGGTGATCTGAGTCAGTCTGCCCCCAACAGATTATTTTGAACTGAAGAAAAAGAACATGAACCGGAAGTAATATGTACGTTTTAAATCATGCAGATATATAGTCACTCATAACTCTAGTAGAGAATCATATTAATGAATTTATAACTGTCTTGTTTTAACACTGTGAAAGGATTCCTTTCCCACTGAAAGCATTTTAACCATTATAATCAACTTTATATCTGAGTTGTAAACTATTTCCCAAACTCTGAAATTATATACAAAAATGCTAGTCAAAATTCATTTTAGAGTATGAAATTTTTCAATGACATTTTAACTGTATTTATGACTGAAAGTAAGAACAAGTCTTTGGTGCATGTTTAAATAAACAAATGTCTTACTTTTAGTAGTACACTAAAGGAGCACAATTTCTGTAAAGAAAGAACTCCTGCCACTGTGAGAGAAAGCGCCTTTGCACTCAGTCATCTTCAAGTTCAGAGAACATATTTTAAAAATGTAGAAAGAAATTAGGCTAAAATTTTGAAGAAAAAAACTGAAGAAAGTCAACCTTTCCAACTAATAAACATGTGGTGTTTGGCTGCGGTGAAGTGGAGCTCTCCTAACTCCAGGAGGCAGAGGCAGGAAGGGGTTCAGGCCAGCTGGGACTACACATGAGGCCCTATCAGAAAGGAAGAGAGGGAGATACAAAATTCAGTACACAAGAAGACAAAAACACCAATTAAATGGAAGGAACATAAATGAAAATAATGAGAGAGGAACCCTTTTAAGACTCCACATTATCCAAACACTAAATAAGCAGAATGGGTAATTATTTGTAAACTTTCAGCATTTGGGTAAAAACTGAATTTAACAGGGTAAGAAGGATCATTTGCATACACACTGGCTTCCAATGCAAAAAGGCTGAGGTTTCATGGCCTGTAATTCAGTCCTGACCAAAAGAAAAGTCATGCCAGTCAACGTCCCAAAACTGTACTAACAGAATCTTCTCCCTCACAGACACTAACCTGGTGAGGCTGAAGTACCAAAAGTACAGGCCCCAGGCAAAATTGTGTTTGAGAGTACAAATTCAGTTATCAAAACTTAAACCATTTTTTTTATTCTAGTAACCACTTGGCACATAAAAAAAAAAAAAACCTATTCAAGAAAATAAAGGTAAATTAATGATTAAAAAAAAAAGCTAAGCCTGGGGGGTGGGGGAGGGCACAAGTCTTTAATCCCAGCACTTGGGAGACAGTCTAAGTCCAGCCTGGTCACAGAGGGAGTTCCAGGACAATCAGAGATACATAGTGAGACTTTGTCTTGAACAATCAAAACCAGCTGGGCAGTGGTGGTGCACGCTTTTAATCCCAGCACTTAGGAAGGCAAGAGGCGTGCAGATCTCTGTGAATTTGAGGCTAGCTTGGTCTACAGAGTGAGTTCCAGGAGAATCAGAAATACACAGAGAAACTCAGTCTCAAAAAAGGAAGAAAAAAAGAAAAACCAAAAACCAAAAAAATAACTAAAATTCATCAGATTCTATGAAGGCATTTTAAAGATTTCTATACAACATACCTAACATCAACTTAGTTCATAGGGATGAAATGTTTAAATTAGAAACAACTTCTTAAGTAACTTAAGATGCAGGAGAAAATGTTTAAATGAGCTACTTCTTTTATATACAGATCAGAATAAAGTTGTGGGAGGAAAAAGAGCACAAGACTTGAAAAAATACTTGAAGCAAATGTTTAAAGTTACTTAATATATCAGTTCCCTCACTAAGTTTCATATTATCAATTCTTATGTAACTTGTTAAAACCCTAGCTTGGAAACCCCAAAATATCGTGTAATTTGGTATTTCAAGTGAAAACACAACACTTCTACTGAAGCATCCAAACACTCCAGGCTTGCAGCAGCAGCATTAGCAGCCCCTGAGTGGCTTACAAACGAAGTACAAATGATAGCAGATCTTAGGCCTAAAACAATCTTAGGTCTTAAAAACTACTAGATGATTCCAAAAACACTACCACTTAGAACAGGTGGCAGGCCTGGGCTCCTAGACACCACACAGCAAAAACAACCTGTGACCTTCTCAGGAGTGAAACGCAAACACCCTTAGTAAGGACCCTCACGTGTTTTCAAACACACAATTGTGATCACAATCTGGATATAATCTAGATAAAGAATGCATCTCACTGCTTAATATACGGCTATTTCATGCAAATTTCCGATAAACTAGTCCACAGAAACTACTCGAGACACTGGACTGTGTCTGTCACCTTCAAAAGGGCAACATGGAAATACTAAAGAAATATTTTTGCCATCACTAAGTTTTACTAGAACCTAAGACAGCAAACATCATGCCTAGGTGAAAAATCTCAGTTTAAGTTTAATTTTATTTGGGGGGGAAAATGTACTTAATAATAAGCAAGTAATTTTGTTTTTTGATTTGACATGGTTTTTAAGTTTTAAGGGTCTCCTGTGGCGTAGGCTAGGCTTCAACATTACTACATAGCCAAGGCCAACTCTGAACGTCTGATTTTCCTGAAGACAACTCCCAGGTGCTAAAAATCAGGCCATACAGGCACACCTGGTAGTAACTTTGTTTATAAAAACAAGACAATTGTGTTTGGATCACTTTGTTTTAAATATTATGTTCAAAAATATCAGTATAGTTCACTGATAAAGATTATCAATTAGTTGATAAGGATAAAGGTTTTCTTTTAGAATAGGACTTAAAAATAATGTCTAACAAAACTGCTAAATTCACTTTTCACTATAAATAGTACTTGTCAGTGCAAATGCACAAAAAACTTTCATCAATTAATAGTATAACAATGTGGGCAACTATGCAAATATAAACCATATCATTCAAAATACAAAACAGTAGCATCATGGCAAGCCAATAATCCTGGATTCAAAAGGACATCAACAGAGCTATGCCCATTTTAGTGTGAAAATAGTTTATTCAAATTGCTTCTATCCCACTTCAATTTTAACACAGCAAAAATACTCCAAAGTAAATGAAATTAACCTATTAAAAGTATTTTGGTCCTGGAATAGTAATACAAGCCTATAATCATAGTCCTTAAGAGGATGAAAAACTAGGATATATATAGTGAGACAGGTCAGCATGGGCTAGAGAATCAGAAACTGTCTCCTATATATATATATATATATATATATATATATATATATATATACACATTATATATAACATATTACATACATATATCATGTTGTCTTCATAAGTAATATAAACGTTAAGTATTAGACGTGCAATAGATTTCCTAAAAGTGATTTTGGATGGAGACATTTCAAGGCTCTAGTACTTAGATTTTGTTTTGTTTTTTTTGTTGTTGTTAAATCTGAATCATAAAAACTGTCCCGATTTGACACCATAAGTCCACTCCAAGGAACTATATTAAGAGAAAAAAAATGGAGAAACCTTAATGTATAAGTAAATATTTTTGACAATTACCATTATGAAGCATTATGCAAATTATTCAAAAAGAAAAAGACATTTAAGTTCATCATGAATTAGAAAACAATGTGAAGTTATTAAGTTTTTTAAAAGGTGATTTTGTTGGGCAGTGGTGGCACATGCCTTTAATCTCCGTACTCGAGAGGCAAAGGCAGACGGATCTCTGAGTTTGAGGACAGCCTGGTCTACAAAAGCTAGTTCCAGGACAGGCTCCAAGGCTACAGAGAAACCCTGTCTCGAAAAACAAAAAAAAAACAAAAACAAAAAAAAAAAAAAGCTAGCTTAGTAATCTTTTTATAAAAAGAATTTTCTTTATTAAGCAAATGAGTTTTTAACTCATAGACTTTAATCACTATAATTTATCCAGCTGGATTAAAGCAATGAAGACCATTTGCTTTTCTTGCTGAAGGAGGCTACTGTAATAAGTCACATTGCCTTTACAATATTTATTAGTATATCTAAACATCTCCCTTTAACTTCAAGAACCAAAATTCTAAATCAGCACTTAAACTTTCTATGAAATTAGAAAATAAGGTCTTGACATTTTATTCTGTGTAAAGTGACTGTAAAATGAAATTGTAAAATTAAACAGAAAAAAAAATTTAGTAACTAATCTATTCCTAGAACACTTATAATTATGTTTGTGATCCCTAAAAATAAAACAAGAACTCCAATGTCCTTTTTACTCCCTTGGTTTCTTTGCATCTCTGGACTAATTGAAACTCGCACCCCCAAAGCAGAAAAACTTCACAGCGGTTTCAATTTTTATTTTAGGTAAGTAAAACACTTTAATTCAACCAAGCTGACAACAAATGGAAGGCTCAGAAAAGAACAAGCATCCAATATTGCAGTCAAGTAGCCCGGTCCTCCTCATCCGGAAAAATGTAACTGTTTCTGTTATTACTTGTTAGAAATTTCCATTTCACATCAGCACATTTAACTGCATCCGATCTGAAGAAATAAAGGGTTAGAGTAAAAGTCTAAGACTAAAGAAAATGTTAAACGATAGTAACATTAAAGACACTAGCAACAAACTAACTCCCTAAACGATTATAGAGAAAATTGTTCACACATGGAACAAAACAATCCTTCTTTTTTAGGGTCTGACTTGTAGAACTCAAAGTATAGCAGTACAAGGTTGCCCAGGCTATCCTCAAACATAAAACAATCCTCCTGCCTCAGCTTCGAGAGTACTAGAATTGCAGGCTTGAGTGACACATCCGACTTTATCTGCTGTCTTTTAAGTCCATCCCCTCCTGCATTCCCTGTGACAGCCTTCTCAACAGCATACACACAAGTTTAATTTTTCTAACAGGTCCAAAATCTCACAACGCCAAAGACATGAGACCTCATCAAATAAATCGTTTTCTTACTAGTGAAATCTTTAGTGGACAAAGTTCTTATCAAGAAACATAAGCCCCACACCAGGCAGAAAACCTAGTTAGGCCCATCCACAATCTAAGGCTTATCAGACACTTCATCTAGCACTTGCCAGATCCCACGTCCTGCAGATGTCTAAATGCAATCAAGTCTTCTGCCACCTCAGTTATGGCCATGCCCACCAAAATGTCTCCAGACACTAGCAAAAGTTCCACATGACGTAGGAGGGGATCCTCCTGAGTAAGCACACTATACTCTGAAAATACCACATACTTCTAACGAAAACAAACACGTACAAATCACAGCTTTGCCTCATACTAGAAAGATGGAAACTGGGACAGGAATTTAAGCTGTATTTGGGGGTCTGGCTAATTCCAAGCGATATTCTTTTGCATTCCAGCAGGCTGCCTTTCTAATTCACTGAGCCTTGCCTACAAAATCAGCATATTTCCTATGTCCGGCTATGTAAGACTTATGTCTGTTGATAAAATACACCTATAAATATTATCAGTTCAAATGAGTATCCCATGGAGGCTGAGAAATTGGTTCCATAAATAAAGCAAACACTTACTATGCAACCACAGTGATCTGAGGGCAGGTCCCCAGCACCAATGCAAAGCCCCGGATGGTGGTGCACAACTGTAAGCCAGCACTGGAGGGTAGAGACAGAAGACAGACAGTCTAGCCAAATGGGTGAAGTACAGGCTCAAAAAAAAACTCTGTCTCAAAAGATAAGGCAGAGAGCAAAAGAGGAAGGCACCCACATTGATTGCTAGCCTACACACACTCCTATACATAAAGTGTAACACATCAAGTAAGGTTTGTTTGATGGAAGATAATGTAATACAGAGACCTAGAGACAACCTTAATAATATCTCCCAAAACTTCATTCTAAGAGTAAAAGAAAAACTTAAATTCTACTTAACCTCTAATTTAGAGGAATACAAATACTCAAAAACGAGTCTCATTAAAGAAAAAAAAAGTTAATGAAAAAAAAATCGAAACAAAAATTTGCTTCCAACTTTAAACATGTATATTGATTTTATGAATCACTTTAAGGAATACAACTCTTTTAAAGATAGCTGATTCAAAGCAGAATTACATACCTTGAGTAATTACATCCTATTCAAAGATTCCAAAGTAAACAAAATTAGTTCTGCAATCACTAATTAAAACAAAGAAAGAAAGAAACTATTCTACTTCAGTCTGAAAATCTACAGGATTTTTTTTTTATTTTTTAAAGAAAGAAAAGTCAGTTAGTTATTCTGCAGAGCTCTATACACTTGCCATAGTACAAGTATACAAAAGAAAGACAGAAATTGATTTAGACAATGTAGCAAAGTCAGACATGAAGATATGCAACTCAATTTTACAACTTGTGTTACACCAAAAATACAGCTAAGTTACAAAACTGAGGGGCGGAGTTCATAAGAACACAGTCCTGAAATGGTTTCAGCAGCATCCCCACCATCCTTCTGGAAACGAATGCACTACTGGGGATACCAAACATCTGAAAAGCCAATACAAGCAAAGCAAAGAAGTAACATTCCCTGTCAGAGGCAGGCAGGCAGACCTTAAGCTTACTTCCCTCTCCTTGATAAGAAAACAGCATGTAAACTTCTACGATGGCTCGGTAGGGCAAAGGTGCTTCCTGTAAGTCTAACGACCTGAGTGCCATTCCCAGTGCCAATAAAGAAGTAGAGAACCACTTCGATAGTTCTCTAACTCCACACTGAGACCCTGGTACACACATGCCCCATTTCATTCCTCCCATCCCAACCCCAAATAATGAATGTTATTTTTAAAAACTAGAGTACATGATGAAAAAAGAATCCCTTTAGCTTTTTCTTCCTATTTCAAAGTTCTACTTATGTGGAAAATCTTGGCCAAACATGAAAAAGGGGGACCATATTATAGGATTAACACTAACTTTAAATTCTTACACTAATTCGCTGCACATTATATTGAGTACGTCTGCTGTAATGAATGTAAATTGGCAGGGCTACATAACTACCCCATAAAGCTGAACTTAAAAGGAAATGCTAATATACCTTTACTGATAAAGAGTTTACCTAACTCTGAGTTATACATTAGATGTTCTATTCACTAGTGGTGAGGATTATTCTTGGTTAAAAAAAAATAACTATGATACTAGCCAAGAATAGCCACGAATTCCAGACAAATCAGAGCTATATGGTGAGAACCTGACTCAAAAGAGCAAATATATCATATCTGCATCATAGGAATGCTATATAAACATATGTACTATGTTACAGATGTTATATATTTCAATCATCTATAGAGTACTAAAAGAAAATTTAGGGGAGAGGGTGGAAGGGAATGGGGGAGAGAGGAAAGGAAGCAGGGAAAATTGTATAGCTCAATTAAAAACAAATATTAAAAAAAATTAATCTTACAACAGATAAAGAGTTTTAAATTCACTATGCTAAACCAAAAGAAAGTTTTCACCTTCCCGTAAAAGCTAAAAGCAAACATTTTTTGATGAGCTCGATAAACTTCATTTTGAGCAACTCCATGAGGAAACAGTAAATTAAATTCCTAAAGGAATCTGCCATTTAAAAAAAAATATCTTGAATCAATTAAAATTGCAACAGGTCTCAAACTGAGCAAATTCATGAACAAACACTGTTCATTCTAGAAACGAAAATGCAAAATTTTCTGACATCTGGGAAATTGTTAAGAGTAGTAGCTGTGACAGAAGTCTTTATGATGAGGTAGACACCATAGTAAGGCACTGTTTATGGTACTGTCTGTTTCTTGTTCAGACAGGGTCTCACTATGGACCCCTGGCTGACTTGGCACACAGTGTGTACAACAGGATGGCCTCAGACTCACTATGCAGTCCATCCAGCTGCACTAAGGCTTACCAAAAAACCTCCTGCCTCCGCCTCACTGGAATGAGTCACTATGTCCAGATATTTCCATCATTTAATGAAGATTAAC
Organism: Microtus oregoni; assembly: GCF_018167655.1. NCBI lineage: Eukaryota > Metazoa > Chordata > Mammalia > Rodentia > Cricetidae > Microtus > Microtus oregoni. Next base: position 27,528,254 of record NW_024543071.1, read on the forward strand.
TTTTGTGGTGGGTACCATTATCCTACCCTTATTTCAGGTAAAATAAGACTGAGGAAATTAAATAGCACAGAGACATCCAGCTACTAACTGACAGAGCCAAGATTACAGCACAGGCAGCTGGCCCCAGCCCACCCTGTCTGCCTAAAACTAAGATGAAACAATGTATAACTTCAGAGTGTAGACAAAACCTGCTGTATTTTAATGTAATTTAAATGTTCTAAAATGACCTCCAAAAAGTCTCAATCATGTTTTAAAATGAACTCCAAAGCAGTCTATTCTATAAGGAGAAAAATCCATTTTCTAGAATAATAATAATACATACTATACACACAGAAAATTCAAATATTTATAGTTAGAATCACTGTTCATACGTAAAGGGTTGGTTTTTGATGATAACTATTTAACTAATTACACAAAACATAGCATATTTAGTCTTTTCCACACCATATACATATAGGTAAAGAAGACTCTTTGCTAGCAAAAGGTATTCAACTGCAATGCCATCTCTCCAAAGTTTCAACACTGCCAACGTGTACACGTCTAATACTGTAAAGACATCTACAAGTGTCCTAATGCCAACCATTGCAATGGAAGAGTGTGCTATTCTGAACAAAACTGAAACTTCCCTGCCAAAATCAATTCATTCCTAAATCACGTTTACTGTGATAACAACATTCCCTTAAGAAAGTCATTTTGTTCCAGTACAATTCATTTTAAAAGATGAAACTGCTAGCGCCCCTTCTGCAACCAAGGAATACAAAATTAGGTGAAGCAACAAACCCAATATCCTAATTTCATCTTTTCCAATATATTCAATACAAAGAGAACCAATAAATTATGCCTATATCCAAACACCTTTAAGCACCTAACCAAGAAAGTTATACGATGGCTGCATGACCTATAAAAAGGATGAGTAAACGCTATTATTTCATCTATCCTCTCTATCAGTGATAGCTCCAGGAGCAACTGCATCAATTTCAAATTGACCACGCACGAAGCAACTACAAAAAGTAATGAATATTTACAAAATCATTTCTGATACAATCATACAAATGACCTAAATCCTGATCTTTAGAACAAATTCGTGTAACTTTTCTTAAATGCAGATCACAAAGCCAATTCTGCAAATAGTTTATCTACAGGGTGAAAAAAAAAGGAACAAAACTCAAGAATCACCAGCTCTATGCAGTAAAACTTCTCTTTTATGAGCCAGTAGTTTCTACGGAAAAAGAAAAAACACTATCCAATAAATTTCTTAAGCTGTACCAATAACTAGTACTGTCTTCTGGAACTAAATTCTTCTAAGATGGACTAGGCCTAAGATTTCATGGAAATGAAAAACTGTCCTATGTACACAGGCTTCTAAGTTTATCTTTGCCAACTATGAATTCAAATACATTATCAATATAAAAACACCATCTATATTTTGGGCTTACTAACTACAAAATAAAATATTGAAAACTGAGTATTTACTGAAAACAATATTCAAACTTTGTTCTTTCCTGCATGAATAATTTCCTAATAAAGTCATCAAAGTGACTATTTTAGAAGCGGCTTAAAAATTGTTAATACTGTTAAGCTACAAACAAACGAAAGAAAAGCACACGAAGACAAATTTCAAGTTGTAACATTCGTTCAAGCTGAACGAACTGAATTCATTTCCAGAAGTTAAGCTAGTTTGTAATTGATATATATTTTACATAATTATGAGAATTAGACATAACGTTCCACACAAAAATTAGAATACACTGTCTTTCTTCTGTTACTAAAATAAAAATTTTAAAGGCAATGAATCTCCACTTTCTAAAACCAAGTATAAAATGAACATGGTAATGTCATATTTAACTTGAATTATTTAACCTTTAATTAATACTTTAAAAGCAATCTTAGCCTGCATCATTATACTGTGTCAACTTTTACAACTGACAGTAATGAAATTGCTTTTCCTTATATCGAATTATATATAACTGAAAATTACTCGTTTTGACGCATTTTATTCTTAAGTAAGTTTTAGGGAAAATTAAATTTTCAATCTATTATACAGCAATTACATAGTCATGTTTTTCAGGAAAGAAACAGATGACTACAAAAAAGGCAAGATTAAAGATTTTTTTTAAAGATTGTACAATCTTTAAAAAAAAAAAAACTAGAATTACTTTCAACAATTACTCGCTTGTAACAAACAGCTAACATTAGCAATCACTGCAAGGTTCTACTGTCCCGAGCGGATTGGTGTTTGAAAGGAAGCACACCACATCTACCACACAAACTGTCACAGAAGGCTGGGCCTCTGCGTGTGCTTCAAAGACACAAAACCTCGCAATCTCACAGAGTCTGTTTTCCAGACTGCTAAGAATAAAATCCAACCAACGAATTCTTACAATACAATTTTGCAAAAGATTTTAAGACTCAATTTTCCTCGACTTTCCTGAAAGTACATCACTGTTAACCCTTCAGCAAATAAAAATATCCCACTTACTACTTTCATAAAGGAATTTAATTTGGCCAGCTTCGGTGACAACACTGACCAGCAGTAGTCTTCAAAGAGCATTTTCATTCCTGCCCCCGAACACAGAACACACTGATAAGGAATCAAGCAAGCCCTCTGGCTTATCAGAATTATTGGGAGAACAACTCTCAGAAGAGCAAGGCCTTCACCCACTTTCCTCCTCCTGACTCTTTTTCATATTAACGTTTGGCTCAATAAAACCACAACTCTAGAAATTAAGTGTTTAAATTAATCATTTGATGCACTATTTGATACTGCTTTCCACGCATATCATAACTAAAAGTACAGCTGTAGACTTTTAAGTCACATAGACTACATGCGCAGAAGCCCACGTATTATGAAATCAAATAAGGAACTGCAATCATGTCACTGCTCATACATAAAAATTTGGCGAAACAATCGTGAGGTCCAATACCCCTGGCAATTTTAAATCAAGTGGGAAAAGCATAAGTCTACTGTGGAAGCTAAGAGAAGCTCGACTACCAAGCTTTCCAGATTTTTCTTGAATGAGGACCTATTTTTTTAATTAAATAGATACCTGACTAATTCCTCCTATATCTAGATTACTACCACTAATTCTCACCAACAGTAAAATGCCTTGAAACAAATAATACCTCAGAATTTTTTCCAATTACTTTCAGAAAAGGTCAAGTTCATCCTGAGTAAAGCTTTATCAATTAATGGAAACTCGAAAATTAAAGATGCCTCTCAAAGTGTATTTTTAACAGAAAATTAGCCTGTTTCTGAAGCCAGTTCTTCAGTGAATTCCATCTTCATTTCAGAACAAAAACTCGACCAAAATTAGCTGTGCATGTTTATATGCCACTAATGCAATAAAAAAAAAAAATCAAACCTCTTCCAAATGAAAACATTTTATTTACTTTAAAAAAAAAAGTCCTCTCCATAATGCTCTAATTATTAGCAGGACATGTATAGGCAAGTTGCTGCCCTTCTGCCTTAAGAAAATGTCTACTGATATTTACTAAGAAATAACTTTTACCAAGAATACATTATTAACAATTACACAATTACTTAATTTTAACTAAATATTGTTCATTGTTACAAGTCTCTTGGAAAAAAATTGGGGGTTGTTAACAAAAGGCCTAATAGATCTTCAAGCCTGTCACTTCAGACAAGCAACTTGTGTTTTCACACACCTGACACACCAGCCTCCCAAAAGCTCTCAGTATCTGTCAATACTTCCTCCAAAAAAGGAGGGCTCTCTTCCTATGCCTGATCAAAACCAGTACCATACCTGAAACTGCAAAGATCAATGCTTTAAGATAACCGCGAACTTCTGAAGTACAAAGGACTAAGTTTTAGACAATCAGAACTATACACCGTTAAAAAATTCTTGGGTTTCTGTCTTATTCAACGAGCTGACTCAGTAATTTGCTGCATTTAAAAAGCTAGCCTACTGACAGTCTGAAGCCAGTGAGCCACTTTTGCTAGAATCTCTGGGTAGTTACAGTTACACTGACATTCTATACAAATCAGGGTAAAACTCCTGGACAGTCAACGGGTCAAAGCACCTGAAACTTAAAAAACATCAACAGCAAATTCTAGCTCACGGTAATACTTAAAATTTCATGCGAGAGCCGAGCTTTAACCTCTGCAATCATTTGCCACATACAATATTCCTTGAATTCACACGGGCATCATCATCTGGGGTCAAAAACTGTTCAATCTCTAGCCTATCACGTATGGCAAAGCCAAATGAATGCTAAACACCACTGAAACACAAATCTCAGGCCCCCATCCCACGTCTCATCAGGAAACAAAGTCTAATTTAACTAAGTTCTATTAAAAGGTCCAATAATAACACATATTCTGCCACTGTTGGTCGCAAACTACAAAACTTCTCAATCTAGCTCCAAAGTCGTAATTACCTCAGTTTAAACACACAAACCTGCTTTTACCCTCAAATGTGCACCATCTATGCCGAGGGTGGTTATGCCTATAAAGTTATGCAAATCAGTTCACAAGTCACATTTTAGAAAAATCTACCAACGCAACCCAGGAAACTAACAATCACTGCAAGATTCTGAGGCAATATGCCTACGTGCGGCACGGACTTTCATTTTAATCTGATCTACACCCTACATCTAGGGCCTAAGTCATGATCTAATCGAAATATGCACAACCTCACAGCATCTATTTTTTTGGTTCATTTAGGAGACTTGGATTAACGAGCTCGTTAATCCAATGTACAGTACTCTGCATTCACGGACAATAGATTTTAAGAAGAGACCTCGGAGCTAGACAAGAAACCAACCCGTGCCTTGACACTTGCAAGCAGGCATGAGTTCCGTCTAGCTGAACACTCCCTAGGTTGAACACCCTGCAAGAGACAGAAAATACACGATCTAAAAATGCGACCAGGATTAAACGTTATAGTCACCCCCAACTACGGAAATTTTTCACATCCGTCTACTCCAACGTTATCAGAATGACAGAAAAGCAAAGAGGAACAGCCGCAGAAATGGATACAGGTCAAGTCTAAGTCGAATCCATCCTCTTGATATCTCCTTTTGTTTCTGCTAACGATCTCTTTGATGATGGCTGTCATGTCTGGGAGCCTGTGGCTGAAGAAAAAGGAGGAGAGAGATGGCAGAAGCTGCTGGTGGCGAGGCTTCTTCTGCAGGATGGAAATGGCTCTGGACTTGGCGGTCGCTGATGCCCCTCGCTCTGCTGCCGCTTGGCCCTGGACCGCAGCCGGGTAATGGCTGCTGCGGCGGCTGCTGGATGGTTGCAGCGACTGGGCCTGCTTCTCCTCAGCAGCCAGAGGCCTGGCAGCCGAGGCAGCGGAATGGGGAGAAGACGGATAATCCTCGCAGCGGCTGCCTCCTCCGGCGGCCTCCGGAGCCCGGGCCAGGGGGGGTGCGGCGGCGGCGGACGGGAGGCTCAACACCGGCCCGGGTCCCTGGACGTGCCGCCGCCGCCGCCGCCGTGTTGGAGGCAGGAGAAGGGGAGAGAGCAACTCTCCGGCGTTCCCAGCCCTGGCAATGGTGACAGGCGACTCCGACCCCCTCCCCGGAGCCGCGGCCGCCGCCGCCGCTTCTCCCCCCCGCTCCAGGAGCGGGAGGTGCAGCCGCCGAGCCTGCGCCGGCTCCCGCCCGAGCCCACGGCTTCCACCGTCTCTCTCCGAAGCCGCTCAGCAGAGGGCTGCCCGGTTAGAACAGACGACGAGGAGGCGAGGCCCGCCGCCGCTGCCGCCGCCGCCGCCCGGCCGGCTCCCCGAGGGCGCTGCCCCCGCGGCTGCTCACAGGCGCTGAGAGGGGCTCTGGGCCGCGGCCGCCGCCGTCTCTCATCTCCCTCGCCTGCGCCGGGCCTGGCCTCACAGCGGCTCAACTCTCAAACTTCCATCATGGCTGCAGCTTCCGAGAGGAGAGAGCTGAGCGCAGCCGCGTCCCGACGCCCAAGCGCGTATCCTGCCGCAGTGCACAAAGAGTCCCGCCACATCACCGTGCGCCGGCCAGCCCGCCCCCTCCGCCGCCCCGCCGGGAGAGCCGGGCGCCTCCGAAGCCGGAGGGGAGGCGGGAGGCGGGCGGGGGGCGGGCGGCCGAGCCTGGGGAGGGGCGGGGAGGGGCGGGGCGCCGGCGGGACGGGGCGGCGAGCGCCGCGGAGCATGCCCAGTGTGACCGCGCTTCTCTCCCGGAGCTGCGCCGGCTTCGGCCTCGGCGCAGAGACCCGGCAGAGGTAGGGCAGGCAGGGGCCGAGTTAGCGCAGGATCCCTGACTGCTCTCTGGTCCGGTGGGTCGGACTAGTGGCTGCGCTGGTCAGGCCTTGCGGCGGGGGACACCTATCCTGCCTCCGTCCCTGGCTTTCTTCGCAATGGTTCCATTCCCTGCCCTGCGCTGTGGTCAGATTGCGGTGCTTCGCTAGGATTTGTCGGCAACAGTCTTACCTAGCTGGTGCACCTCTCCCCCCGACGGTGTCCTCAAGGTGTCAGTCTTTGCACAAAGAACAACCCCCTATTGTGTGTCCCGCGTGGGTCACCTCGTCGGGCTCGGGTTCCCTGCCCCACCTCCTGCTTCCCAGGCAGCTGGGTTCCTTTGCCCGAAAGATGAACGCTCCCAGCCAAGCATGATGATTGTGCATACGGGGCGTGTACACACACGTCTCCCCTGAGTTCCCAGGACCCAGAGGACACCCCTGGGTGAACAAAGTGGATCTCCACAAATTGGGAGCACCCCACGCGCACCCCTCTACTGCCGGGTGCTGAGCCCAGCAGCTCCCCGTAGCGGTGGGTCTACGGGATCAGTCAACCTCCGTCTCGAAGAAACTAAGCCTCCCGTCCTCTTTGCGGCCTCTATGAAAACCCGGCCAGAATTGGATCGCTGTGGCCAGGTGCTGCCCCAGCAGCACGGTGCACGGTCCGGGACCCGGTTACCGGCCCGGGGTGTGCAGTATAGAACGGTCGGAAGCTGCAGCCAGCGAGTGGGCGGGGCGAGCAGGCCTGGGAGGGCTCAAAGGCGAGGTGGAAGGATACCCGAGCCACGGCCGGAACTACTTTCAGGAGGAGGTCACGTGTGGTCCTAGTTGGGGAACTTTCCAAATTCCCATTCCCGTATCTGTGTGCTCCTGAGGCAAGAACTTGGACCCCTCTGCTCTACTAGATGGTCACCCCAGGTGGGGGCGGCTGAACCCCAGCTCTCCCCGGTCGGAGCGGAGAAAAGCACCCACGAGCGGTCCGCAGGAGCGCTGTCAGGGCCAAGCGCCTAGGGAGCTGGTTACACAAGCACCCACATCCAAGCACGTGCCCCCGCCACCCCTCTCTGCTGGCCGCCGCCAGTTTGTGCACGGTGACGCGGAGAGTCCCCAGCCTGTTACTCCCTTTCGTTTGCAACCCGTAGAGCGAGCCAGAAGGCCGAGACACGAGACTCTGGATCTGCCCACCCCGCGCGTTCCCAAGCGTGGGAAGAAGAGGCTGGGCCTTAGGGGGTCTGACGCATCTCCTTAGCCTATGCAGTGGACCCTCTCTAGATCTGTACTCGCGGGGCAAAAGGGTATCTCCTGTTGCTGCTGGCTGCCTGAGCCTACCGATGTTGCAACAAACTTCCAGTCACTGCCCCTGAACTGGTGAGCGCGCCCCACCTACTGTAGACTCAGCCAAGTGACTTATCTGAGCACCTAGTCAATGGCTGTCCGCCCAGAACAAACCTGTCAAGTAAAAGCTTACTGCCGGGATTGGCTGACCTGTCGCGGTCGAGAGAGCTGGTTCAGAAGTGCTGATAACTAGAAGGCAAGCCCCTCCTCCCCGACCAGCCAGCCAGAAAGCAAGCAATCACCTTGAGCTTGGAGAAAAATGACATCAGCACCAACGCTGGGATTTCTTCCTTTTTGTTCTTTTCCCAGAGGACTTAGTTCTCAGGGTAACAATTCGAGTCCGAAAGTATCTGATTTGAGACCTAAGCTAAGGCACTGGATCGTTTTAGAAATCTGGAGATTAGTAATCAATTATCATGGGTATTGCAGTAATTGCGAGTAGGTGTCTAGGAAGGCCAGCAGAGGGTTTATGAAGTATAGAAGAAAGAAAATTGCGTATGTGCACAGCATAGTTGCAGGCAGCTCCTGAAGCCTAGAAACCTCAAGAGGCCTGGCTCAGAGAGCCATGGGCCATTACCTAACTCCAGGACTGCTAATTAAACCAGGGATATTTACAGTTCTATTAGCGATCTCTGAGGCTACTCAAAGCTTGTATTTAGATGCATCCTTTTAAGATCTCTCTGCAGGAGTTAGCAGCTCAAGCTAAGCAAGCATTGATGTTTATTGCAGGCTGTTTTTGTGCACAGTTCTTCTGGTCAGTTGGGGGAGGCAGGGAATACAGATGAGGGCAATTTGAAAACAATAGAAGAAAGGCCTACATTTGGTTTCTAAAGATGTAAGTAAATCTCGCTCACACAGCCTACTCTAAGATGGAGCTCTATTTTAGATGCAACCCCCAAAGTCAAGGTGTTGCGTGAGATGCATGGTAAAAAAAAAAAAAAAAAAAAAAAAAACTAAATTGCGCTCAGTGGAGTGTCTACTACTCCTCGGTGGGAAAAATAAGAATGAAGTTACATCAAGATAAGTAGGTTGAGGAGGGGAAAATACCCCACGTTAGTGCTTGTCCCCAGAGTCCCCGTTACTAGCATCACCCTGTTTTGCCTCTTCCCTGGAGCCATCTTGTGTGACATAATCTAAGAGAGTCTAAGCTGCTCTGAAAGCTTCCCCTAAAGAAAAGCAAAGGCATTTATTCCTAAGCTTCCTGATGCTGGGGCAGAGAAAAGGGGACACTTTTCTGTTTCCAGAACATCATTCTAGAGCACAGGGGAGGAACATCACAGCATTGAAGTGCTGGAACCTGACACCAGCCCACAGGCACTTCCAAGTGAGAGAAGCCGGAAACCAGTCAGCTGCTTCCCTGAACCCAGGCTCCTCTACTTGTAGTGGTTAATGAATAGATAACCATGTTGGCTGGTGTATGATCAAGCTGGGAACGTCAGATTTTATTTGGAGTTTCCTCTCACGGGATAATATGTTTCTCAAAGAAATACTGATGTAGCCTTTTTAAAATGTTGGGGTATTTTTGCTTCTTTACTCCGTTCAAAGGATGTGAATAGATGAGGAGGGGAAAGGCCCAGATAGCAATAAAAAATATTTAAGTTCAAATGAAAATAGATCTGCTTGGCTGGCCTGATACTACAATACACTGGTTTCCAAGCACTTCATTTTCTTACCTGTCTGGATTCAAAACACCCCAGGGAGAAACAGAAGCTTATAACAAAGGAGGAATTATACAAAGCTCCAGGGAGACTAACTTTATAGAATAATTAGGGAGTATGATAAACCAGCTTTAATTATAGTTTCTAACAGCTGATTCCAAAACTGTATTGTTACTACACGTAAAAGATGTACAAAGAAAAGTCTTTCTTGGTTTCTTTGATAAATGGGTCACCAAGAACTGGATGTGGATGACATAGATAGTTAATGCGCTGTCGTAGGTTCTGCACTAAAACGTGTTGTGTGTGAGCACTCCATTGCCCTAGTGCCTTTCTCCTTTCCCACACTCTGACCCTTCAGCAAGAGAGTTAAGTCAACTGCTTTCATTTTTAAGCAAGCGTCTCTATTTTTACCTAAAAAGCATTTTTTTTGGTTTTTCGAGACAAAATAATAGAAAATAATGAATTAGGTAACAGATAATTGGCTTTGAGTTTAAACTGGTCTGTTCTTCTATGGTTCTGAAGGCTTTCCTCTTATTTAGTCTATTATTATTTAGATTTTTACATTTACACTTATTGATTGTGCAAGCATGCACCAGCACATATACACAGCCATAGCACACTGGTGCATGTCAGAGGACAACTCGCAATAGTCGGCTCTCTCCTTTCACCACACACCTTCCATGGATCTAACTCAGGTTGTCGGGTTGGATGGAACACACCTTTACCCATTGAGCCATCTTACCACCCCCATTAATGTCCTTTTAAGCACAAACAGTGTGCTCAGTCTTTCTCCAGAAGGCACTCCAGTGACTCACATACTGTATTCTAGGAGAAAATTTTGAATTACTGTCTGTAAGCTTTCTATACCCTAAACCTCTCTCAAAGCTTTTGCAAATGGCTGTCGCCTTTCCTGTCTCAGGAAAGAGATATTCTGTGTGAAATCATTAGTCTCAGAAAAGCAGAGGCTGAACTGGGTATTCCCTGGGGTGCCACGGAGCAGACCAGACCATGTTACTGTGTCCACTGGCACACAGGAATTATCACTCAGGGAGCAGTGACACAAGACAACTTTATTTCCATTAACTTTGACTACTTGATCTTCTACTTTGGTCTTAACTCTCGTTCTAGCCCTATGGAACATGGTTTGCTGTTTTAGCGCTTTAATAATAGAAACTAAATGTTTCAGGGTAGCCTGCATGTGTCTAGGTTTAGGAGGGGCATTGAGATGGAATCAATATGGACAGAGTTTCTAGATAATCAACTCCTTTGGAGGATAAGTACCTTTTTTGAAAGAGAAAACACACAAAACCTGCTTAAATTATCCTCCTGGTGACGGGGGCCTTATCTCTGTTCTTGTAATGATTCAGTCAACAAACACTTAGGACTTTTATGTGCACCTACAGTTTTCATCTCTATGTGTAGAGAGGTGCCCTGACAGCTTTGGGAGCTTGAATCCTTGGACTGAAACTATTGCAACCTCCTCACAGCCCACATGGTCAACGACTGTGATGCTTTATACCTGATTCAATTATCTATTGCTTCACAGCAAATCACAGTAAAACCCAGTGACTTGAGGGGGCCATCTTTGTTTTTCCACAATTCTTGGGGAAGAGTATAGCTGGGCAATTCTTTTCCCCACTGATGAGATCAAGGGACAGTTGTGTGATGGAGGAAGGTCATTGGCTAATAAAGGAACTGCCTTGGCCCATTTTATTGGTTAGAAGATAGGTGGGAGGAGTAAACAGAACACTGGGAGGAACAGGAAGTGAGCTCAGACTCCACAGATCTCCGCTCGGGAGCAGATGCCTGAGAGAGACACCATGCCCTGCTCTGGGCAGACACACGCCATGAAGCTCCGACCCAGGATGGACTAGGTTAGAATCTTCCCAGTAAGACCAGTTCTCACAGATTATTAGAGATGGGTTGATGGGGATATCAGAATTAGCCAGTAAGGGCTAGAGCTAAAGGGCCAAGCAGTGTTTAAATGAATACAGTTTGTGTGTTGTTATTTTGGGGCATAAGCTAGCCGAGCAGGCGGCCGGGGTGCTGGGAACGCAGCCCCACCGCCCATATTACTACAGTTGTGGTCTATTCCTCGGTGAGGTTAGCTGGATCTGGAATGTCCAATGTAGTTTCACCTACGTATCCAGGAACTCAGCTGAGAGAACCAAATTCACGGAGGGCCTCCATGTCTTCATGTGGTGGCTCCAAAGCTGAGCTATCAAGAAACGCATGGGTACAGTTTCTCATTTTGCAGGCGTCTTGATCTTTATTTCAAGGGCATATTATAAAGTTGACCCCTGAAGCCATTTCTTACACTGAGACTCTTCATTACTAAGGAGACATTCCTAGGCCCCTATATTTTCTAGAAAACCTGTTGTCCATTTGGGAATCTCGTTCTTATTTATCACAAGCTCGTCTTGAACTCACTATAACTGACAATAACCTTTCACTTTTGGTCCTCCTGCCGTGTGTGTGTGTGTGTGTGTGTGTTCATCTAAATACACAGAATATATCTGAGAAGGCTGGAGAGATGGCTCAGAGGTTAAGAGCATTGCCTGCTCTTCCAAAGGTCCTGAGTTCAATTCCCAGTGGGGTCTGGTGCCCTCTTCTGGCCTGCGGTCATACACACAGACAGAATATTGTATACATAATAAATAAATAAATAAATAAATATTTAAAAATAAATAAATAAATATTTTAAAAAAAGAAAATATCTGAGAAATAAAAGTCTGAAAAAGAGGGGAAAGCATTTCAGAGAGAGAGACTGAGGTCTCTTCATTTGTTATTTGTTTCTTTGTGTGTTGAAGGCTTTTTGGGTTATTTGTTTCGTTGTTTTTTGTTTTGTTTAATTGTTACAGTTTTCGAGACAGGGTTTCTCTGTGTAGCCCTGGCTGTCCTGAAACTTGCTCTGTAGAGTAGGCTAGAATTAAAGGTGTTCTTTACGGTTATCATTTTTGTTTTCATAGGACAAAAAAGTGATTTTACCCAATGTAATTAAAGCTAAAAATAAATGTTTATTATCAAAAGAATATCAAATAACCAGAAAGGGAGGTCAGCTCTAGTTTCATTTTTAAGTAAATGAGCTGCCCTCTATTAGAACTGGAGGGAAAGGGGGGAAGGGTAAGTGGGAGAGCTGGTGGGAAGTGGGAGGAAGTGGAAATTTTGAATGATATTATTTATAAAGTAATAAAAAATATTAGGATGGATAGATAGATAGATAGATAGATAGTCGATAGATGGGCTCACTAAGAAATTTTAAGCATTTAAGCCTAAAGGTCTGCTCAGTGTCTGCCATAAATGATATCTGGAAGAAATGGCATGTGCCGTAAAAATTCTGTGTGCTACAGGGACGCTGTGTGCTCCAGGGATGCTGTGTACCACAGGGACGCTGTGTGCTCCAGGGATGCTGTGTGTCACAGGGATGCTGTGTGCCACAGGGATGCTGTGTGCCACAGGGATGCTATGTGGTACCAGGATGCTGTGTGTCATACAAGATCTGTCTCAGTTCAAGTATCCTCTTTTCCCTGAATTAACTGCTTCAACTATGTCTATTTTTCAGTCTGTGTACTACTTAACAATGTTCTGCTCAAACCATTTTCTTTTCTTCTGCAAATAATTGTCTTTCCACAGCACCACAGACTTCTTCTGTCCTATATGGCAGCAGAATTTTCCGCGGTAAAAGGATGAAAGATCAAGAAGAAATCTCAAAGACCCCTTTATTTACCAACCTCATTGGACAAGCAAGGAAACTAGAACCGATGATTTACATGCTCCCATTACACAAAACATTTTAGATGCTTAGGAGCCTGGGAAATGTCTTTAGTTAAACAAAAATGGGAAAAAGGCCTAGCTTTTTTTTTTTTTAACCTGAACACATTAACACAGGGAAACTGGGCTAGAGATGATTGTTCATGGCATTTCCAGCCCTAGAGTTGGACACAGAATGTGGGAATGTGATTGGTGCTCACTGTCTGCCCTACATATCCTGAACTTAGTTCCAAGGATGAGGACCTTAAAAATCAAAAGTGAAAGCCAGGCAGTGGTGGCTCAAGCCTTTAGTCCCAGCACTTGGGAGGTAGAGACAGACATATCTTTGAGTTTGAGGCCAGCCTGGACTACAGAGCAGGTTCCAGGACAGCCAGGACTGTTAACACAGAGGAACCCCGTCTCAAAAAAACAAAAAACGAATCAAATGTGAAAGCATGAGTTGCCTCATGTTGTAAACGATGATCGTGGAAAGTATTTCCAAAATGAATGGGAAAGGCGCACATGAGTGAGGAGGACTCAAAGGACTCAAAAAAGAAAAGGACCTTCTTTAGGAAGAAAACACCAGACTTCACCAAAGGACAAAGGGAACGCTGCCACCTGCTGAAGGAGACAAGGAGCATTGAGCACAGTCTCAGGCAGGAAGAAGGCTGCCTGGGAAGAAGGCTGAATTGCAGCTTTCAGCAGGCTCCTACTAGGGTAAGATGGTAGCGGCCCTACTGCCCTACCCTCTTTCTTCCAAAACATTTAGGACTGTTATCATTTTATTCCCGCCCCAAGCCTAAATCTCACAATTCGAAGGTTTTTATTCAAGTATTACATGCATGTGGGGAGAAGTTTCCCGAGCTCACCATTCCTCCTCCTCCTCAGAAACAGATCTCTTTTTCCACTTTTGTTCTTTACACTCCTTTCTCTTTTATTGTGTTTAAGTAACCTACACATGGGCCCCTTTAATCCCACACTTAGGGAGGCAGAGGCAAGTGGATCTCAGAGTTCCAGGCCAGCGTGGTCTACAGTGTATGTTCTAGGACAGAACCAGGACTGCATAGTGAGACTTTTTCTCAAAAGCAAACGACAAAAATCATGCAAAGAAAATTTTCTTGTACAGAAAATTTACAAGAGAGAAGGCTGGAAAAAATGGCTGCTGTACCTTTCATCTGTCTTCTTTTTCATCTACACTTCCACTCTCCTGTCTCATATCCTCTCTCTCGCCTTCTCCATCATTCTCTTTTGTATCCTTCTATTTCAACATGCCATCATGCTGTTGTTTGGTGCCCTTTGATTTCCCTGTCATATGGATAAAATACCTTTTTGTTTGTTTTTTTGATTGCTTGCTTGCTTGTTTTGAGACAGAGTTTTTCTATGTAGTCCTGGCTGTCCTAGAAATTGCTATGTAGACCAGCTTGGCTTCTAACTCACAGAGATTTACCTGTGATCTGCTTCTGCCTCCCAAGTGCTGGTATCTTTAATTTTTTTTTTTTTGACTGATTTTGGCACCTAGTAATAGACCACATTTAGTCCCAAGATTACACTAAATAACAGTCAAAGGCAGCTATAGCCTTTTTCCAGTTAGGGTGGTTTTTTTGTTTGTTTGTTTGTTTGTTTTATTATTAAAAGAATGTGTCAAGATCCATAAATTAAGTTTGTGAGATACAGTTTTCCCACAGTAACTGTGGTTTCTGTGTCTCCTAAGAAGAGAGAGAACACTAGAAAAAAAACCTCTAATGTCAGATTCAACTTGGAAATTCTAACTTTTCAAAATACAGTAAAAAGATAGTTCTCTTGTGTGAGTTCTGGCCACTTAATTGTATATCATTAATGTGTTCTTGTGGCCTTGTTGTTTGCAAGATACAAGATTGTCTATGATGTGGGATTCCCCTCTGTATGCTGTGAATGTCATTGGTTAATAAAGAAGCAGCTTTGGGCCTATAGCAGTGCAGAATAGGGCAAGGCAGGAATTCCAAGCAGACAGAGGAGGAGAGAGTAGGCGGAGTCGGGGAGAAGCCATGGAGCCACCACAGGAGACCAATACCTCAGCTGAAGCCCACCAAAACTTTGCCAGTAGGTCAACAACCTCACGGTGATGCACAGATTTATGGAGATGGGTTAGTTTAAGATATAAGAGGTAGCTAGAAATATGCCTAAGCTATTGGCCAAACATTATTGCAAATGATATGGTTTCTGTGTGATTATTTCAGGCTGGAGTGCCTGGGAACAAACGAACAGCCTCCAACTACACGTCTGCATTTCAAAGCCTGTGTATTTTACAATATTGAGCATTAACTGGCCAACTTAACTACTAACTGGTCGGCTTTTCCTGTAATCTGAACTTGGCACGTTAACATGTCTAAGTCTGCTCATTATCTTTGTGTAACAGGGCCTTTAAAATTGCTCTTAGATTTGTCTATATTATATTGCCCCTGTGTATATCTAGGCACCACAGGGTCATGACTGGTTGTGAGCCACCAAGTAGGAGCTGGGAATCGAACCTGGGTCCTCTGCAGGAACAATGAGTGCTCTCAACCACTGATCCATCCCTTCAGCCCTGTGACAGGGTCTTGATATGTAGCCCAGGCTAACTTTGGTTTCACGGCCCTATGTGCTGGGATTACAGGTATGGACTTACCACATCCAATTAAACTTTCTCTGTCTTTTTTTTTAATTCAGAACTTGTCTGAATTAAACTCTCTTAAACTCTCTTGCCTTACAAAACCCATTATATTAATTTTGGAAAAAATTATATATATTTATTTTATATGATCCTTTAAAAATAGAAATACACTGTCTTTTTCAACTATATCAGAAATTTGGGGTTTTCCTTTCTTTTTTCTTTTTTTTTTTTTCGATTTTTGCTCTAACACCAATCTCCTTTGACAGCATCCTCAACTTGAGTCTATATCATAAGTTAGGACAAGAAATCTTGACCCTAGTTCTCCAAGACTGCAAAATACTTCTTCCTTCCTTCTTTCCTTCCCTTCCTTCCTTCCTTTCTTCCTTCCTTCCTTCCTTCCTTCCTTTCTCCTTCCTTCCTTCTTTTCTGAGTCAGAGTTTCTCTGTCTAACAGCCCTGGCTGTCATGAAATTCACTCTGTGGACCAGGCTGGCCTCAGACTCACAGAGATCCACCTGCCTCTGCCTCCCAAGTGCTGGGACTGAAGGCATGTGCCACCATTGTAGAATATTTCTAGTAACCTTCTTGTTCCAGATGTCTATTTTCTTTGTAGTTTACAGAAAACAAAGAAGGACTTTAAAGAATTTGAGCTTTAGGGCACAGAGAATAAGTGAATTATAGTGCCATCTTTGCCCCTTAATGTAGAGGATACCTTTAAAGAAAAGGCATGGAGCTCACAAACAGAAATACTTACAGAGATGGTCACAAACCAAACGACAGAAATAAATTAAGTGGTTCACAGAACTCTGGAGGGCTGTTCCTTCACCAGTCCCCAGTTATCCAAATAAAGTAGCGATAGAACTGCTCAAAAAGTAAAGATATGGGTGATGGCTCAGCCACTAAGAGGACTCGTTACTCTTTCTGGGGTACCTGAGTTCAGCTCCCAGCACCCATGATGGTACATCATGGCAGCTCACAGCCATCTGTAACTCTAGCCCAGGGGATCCAATGGCCCTCTTCTGGCCTCCATGGGCACCATACACATTTGGTACACACACATTCAAGGAAAACACTCACACACATAAAATAAAAATAAAGATACATACACCTTAAAATACACAGATCTTCAAAGCAAGTGTTCCAAGGCCTTGAGAAGCTTGACGGTATCTTCAGTAGTGTGCTTCTGCACAACTTGGGAGCACCAGCAGCAGCAGCAGCAGCTCTGAGCAGGAACATCAGCAGTGAGAAACAATGTTCCTACTGTTACAGGTGTTGATTCCAAATCTTTAACTGTCATAAGTACTCCTAAAAGCCAGTCTAGTGGTTTTCCTAGCTCTGTGTCCCGATCTCTTCACAGTAGGAGGTTCTCCCACTTAAGAAGGAAAGGCACCTGAATGCTGAAACAACATACAGTGAGCTTCTGTATCCTTAGGTTCTGCATCTGTGTGTTCACCCAAAACATGAATTAAATATACCCAGGAAAAAGTAACCTCTGTTCTGAATATGTGTAGACAGTTTCTAAATGTTATCCTCTAGACCAAGTATAACAGCTATTTACACAGCATTTACATTGTATTAGGGGTTATACATAATCTTTTTGTTTGTTTGTTTGTTTTTGTTTTTTGAGACAGGATTTCTCTGTAGCTTTGGAGCCTATCCTGGAACTCGCTCTGTAGACCATGCTGGCCTCGAATTCATAGAGATCTGCTTGTCTCTGCCTCTAAGTGCTGGGATTAAAGGGAACAGGTAATCTATAGATGATTTACACGGAAGTCTAAATACAGGTTAGATGTAAATTCTGTGCCATTGTATAGAAGGGCCATGAACACTCATGTACTCTGGAATGAGAGAATGGTCCCAAAGGCCAACCTCCCTCAATGCTGAGAAAAGACTGTACCAGAAGTGTAAAACCTGCAAGGAGCTAAGGAGAGAAAACAAAATAAAGGAATTGGTAGCGAGGAGCTGAATGACTGTTACTAACAGAGTCTTTGGAAAACAGTTTTTTCTGGTAAATTGAAGAAGAATCTATTTAAATTGTCCATTGATAAGCCACTGAAACTAAAACCATCAAATGATATATAGAATGGAATTTGGAAAGTTATGAAATAAATGAGTGACATAACAAAGCAAACCTCCTGCTCACCATCTGCTTATATTTTTGAATACTGCTACCCTGGATTTATAAAATAAAAGTAAGCTGGTGGCGGTGGCATATATCCTTAATCCCAGAAAGGAGGCAGAGGCAGGTAGATCTGTGTGAGTTGGAAATCATTGAAACCAGCCTGGTCTATAGAGCAAGTTCCAGAACATCCAGAGCTATATAGTGAGACCCTGTCTCAAATAAATAAATAATAAAAAACATGTTGGAGAGATGTCCAGAAAACCCAGGCTCAATTTCTAGTGTTTCATGGAAGCTGACAACTGTCTGTAGCTCCATCTTCAGGGAGCTTGACACCTTCACACAAACATACATGCAGACAAAATACCAATGTATATAAAATAACCAATTCATTTTAAAAAATTAAAATAAGCACAAAGGATAGATGATCTGGTATCTCTCATAGAAATACAGAAGGTTCACATATGACATATAATCAATTTTTAGAGCCCTACTAATGACCAGCATCGCTAGTCAGGTGTATTGACACCTATAATGTTAGCATTCTGGAGACAGAGACAGGTGACAGCACCCACATCAAGCAGCTCACAACCGCCTGAAACTCCAGTTTTAGGGGTATCTGACACCTCTGGCCTCTTCAAGCACCTGCACACATGGACACAGACAAATGCATAATTTAAAATAACAAAAACGTTTTTTAAAATTATAAAATAAAATTTGTATAGCCAAATGTATCTGGGTATGGTGACTCATTCCTGTAATCCCAGCACTTGGGTGAAAGCAGGAGGACCAGAAGTTCAAAATCAGCCTTGACTACATAGTGAGCTCTAAACTATCTGAAAAAAAGAAAAAGAGAAGAAAACCAGGGCTGGCTAGATGGCTCAATGGTTAGCATGGGATGCAGTTCCCAGCACCCACATGGTGGATCTCAACCACCCAAAATTCCAGTTCTAGGAACTCCAACACCCTATTCTGACTTCCCTGGGCACCAGTCATACATGTGGTACATACATACACTTGCAGGCAAAACACCTGTACACATAAAAATAAATAAACCTGTTGTTTTAAAAATGTATATAGGGCTGGTGCAATGACTCAAGAAGCACTTGCCACCAAGCCTGATACCTAAATTCGGTCCCTGGAACCTGCATGGTGAAGGGGAAAAAGCAACCTCCACAAGTCCCCTGACTGCTACCTATGCTCTGGGGCACACACACATACAATACATTTAAAAAAATGCATAAATAGTATAACATATAAATCAGAAAGTTATGCTTCCATGTGATAGAGCATTATAAACCAGGATAAAAGGAGTCAGTTCCATCCATCTGTCACCATGGAAATACCTCGAGTTTTAGTAACTGCTGGTTAAATCTGGCCCACAGAATAAAAATAAAAATGAGCTCTCTCTTCTCACATGTTCCATCCTTCTCCTGACTCAAGAGAGTGCAGGAAGATGCTGGGCTCTGTGACATCTCTTAAACCTTGGTCCTGAAGCAGAGGACACCGGCAGCGGGTGTGTGATGTTTGCAGCTCAGAAGTCAGCACAGTTGTCTGACACCTGCTGAGAGGTTAGCAGAGGAAATGGAGCAGGGGGCAGTAAGGAAGGAATAGACTAGGAAACAGAGGCCTTTCTCATCATCTGTTTGGAATCTGGGCTTACCCAGAGACTAGGGAGAAAGTTTGTATTTGCTTAGGTAGTGCCCTGATTCATTTTCTATTGCTGTGATAAACAACATAATCAAAGCAACATGGGGAAGAAAGGATTTATCTGGCTTATACAACTCAAAGCACAGTCTATCCCTGAGGTAAGTCAGGACAGAAACTGACAAAGAGGCCATGGAGGAGTGCTGCTTACTGATTTGCTCCTCACGGCTTGCTCAACCTGCTTGCTTGCTTTCTGTTTGGTTTTTGGTTGTTTTGTTTTGTTTTATTTATGCTCTTTGAGGCAGGGTTTCTCTGTATACCCCTGACTGTCCTGACCATGGGTGGCATTATCCACAGAGCTAGTTCCTCTCATATCAATCTTCAATCAAGACATTGCCCCCACAGACCTGCCTTCCAAATCCAAAGGAAGCATCTTCTCAGCTGAGGACCTCTCTTCCCGGATAAACTTAGCTTGTGTCAAGTTGACAAAAATCTAACCAGCGCAAGTTAGCAAGGATGAACAGAGGAAGGACCAGTGATCTAGCCAACCTCCAACAGGTAAGTAAGCACACACCATTCCTCGCAGGCAATTGATTCTGTGGCAATGCAGATTGCTTTCGGAGTTCAGTTCTGTAAGAACACACACAAGGCACAAGGCTCATCAATAGCAAACACATTCCTCACCTAGTGACATCAGTTTTACCCTTGTCTTTCTGTTTAAGGAAATGTACTAAAACATTTGAATGTTTTGAAAATTAATTTCTAAACCAAGTGGGGGGGGATGCCAGACAGTGGTGGCGCATGCTTTTAAAACCAGCACTCAACCAGGTGGTGGTGGTGCCTGCCTTTAATCCCAGCAATCGAGAGGCAGAGGCAGGCAGACCTCTGTGAGTTCGAGGCCAGCCTGGTCTACAGAGGGAGTTCCAGGACAGACTCCAAAACTACAGAGAAACCTTGTCTCAGAAAAAAAAGAAAGAAAGAAAGAAAGAAAGAAAGAAAGAAACAACCAAATAAATAAATAAAATCAGAACTCAGGAGGCAGGAGCAGGCATATCTCTGAGTTCAAGGCCAGCCAGGGACATATAAAGAACCCCTGTCTCAAAAAAAAAAAACAACAAAAACCAAAAAGGGGGGGGGGGGGGGGGGAATAAAATTATTTTTTATTTTCTCACTGACTCCATTAAAAATTAGGAAAAAATATGAAATGGGGATGTAATAAAAGCAGTAGCAATATGGCTGGCCCCGTGAGATGTGCCTGCAGTGACAACTTACTCAGTAGCTTGATATAAAAGTATAGCTTTCATGCCGGGCGGTGGTGGAGCACATCTTTAATCCCAGCACTCGGGAGGCAGAGGAAGACGGATCTCTGTGAGTTCGAGGCCAGCCTGGTTTACAAGAGCAAGTTCCAGGACAGGCCCCAAAGCTACACAGAGAAACCCTGCTTTGAAGAACAAAACAAAACAAACAAACAAAAGAAGTATAGCTTCACCCAGTAGAGGAAAAAGAAGAAAAAGTCCGCAAGATGGCACAGGGGGTAAAAGGCACTCCTGCTGCGGGACATTTGTACACTGTGTAAAGATGTTTTTCTGTGATTAATAAAGAGCTGAGCAGCCGATAGCTAGGCAGGAGAGAAGAGTCAGAACTTGTGGGCAGAGAGAACTCTGAGAAGAAGAAAGGCGTGTTCTCCAGTGAGATGGACACCAGGGAGGCAGGACACGCATTATGGCAGAACGTAGATTTAAGAAAGTTAATTCGAGTTATGAGAGCTAGTTGGTAATAAGCCAAAGCTAGGGCAGAACTTTCAAAATTAATACTAAGTCTCCAGGTCGTTTATTTGCGGGCTGGCGGTCCCAACAAGAAAGTTCTACTACACACTCCATCAAGCCTGACGACCTGAGTTCAGTCCCTGGAATCCACGTGGTAAAAGGTGAGAGCCAGCTCCTACAAGCTGTCCTCTGACTTTACACACGTACCATGGCACACATGCACACACACACACAATAAATAAATGTTAAGGATGGGAGAGAAAATAACTACTCACATTTATTGTTACTGACATTCAGAAATGTGTGAGGTCTTGAAAGAGCACACGCATCTTCTAAAGATCCCTTGTTTCTACAGAGACACTATGGGGCAAGCTTTGCTTTGCAAGTAATAATGAATTGATTACAATAAGGATTGATCGTCTACTACTATTTGGTGACCTCCAGGTATGAGCAACCTGAATAGAACTCACACGTGTTTCTGGCACTGTGGCCAGAAACTGTGGTTCGCTATCGCATGTGCTAAAATCATCCATCTCCTCTGACTGACTTTTTGTAATCAGTTCTGCAGGTTTTTGCCTGAAGGAATTTTCTAAGGTTCTCAATATCCTCTGAGTACTTTCT